>NC_089156.1:2988256-3603075 GCF_009819655.1 Sylvia atricapilla | reverse complement strand
TCAGACTTATCTCTTAGAAGAAACAGGATACCTGTAGACGTGTTCCTCTTCACTGGCACGGGGAGTAGGAGAGCTGAGGCCGTCTCTAGGAACGGAGGCACTGGAGCTTTTGGCACTAGAGCTGTATATAGGAGACTGGGACTGAGGCTGTGGAAATAAGATTTGTGTTGGAAACAGTGAATACAAAACAAATATGTACAGTACTGCATTACAAACCCATGCATTGACAGGGCAGAACAAAGCCCAGCAGAACAAAAAAATGATCTGCTCTTTAATCAAGACAGTCTCTATCAGGTGAGCTACACCAGGAATAACAGTTTTCCCTTTATTTCAGACCTGCCTATGAGTCACAGCTTTGTGCTGGAAACCCCCAGTCTGCCTTCCACAGGCTCAAGACAGATGACTAACACTAATCTCATCACACCACCATTTTGTCAGCACAATGACGATGGCTTTCAAATTCTTTTCTGCCATTTGTTCCAACCAGTTAGTTCTAATAAAAACTCACACCTCCCCCTACTCCCCTGTTCCATTCATAGCCAAAATCATCCTCACTTCTTCCTGTTCTGTCCTCCTTACTGTCCTGAGGGATCCTGCCCCCACAGAACAAGCACTCACCTGCTGGTGGCCGTATCTGGGTGTGTTGGGTTGCCACTGGTCTAAGGGGTCGATGACAGTGCCATTGAGGGCCTCGTTGGAAGGTGGTGGCGGCACCGGGGGTGGCACAGCAATCTCCTGGTACGTGTGGTTTCCAGTTGGGTAGGAGTAAGGAGTTTCCTCCGAGAGAAATACTGGTCTTTTGGAGATATGTGAGGTGGTGGATTCCAGGTCTGCCAGTAAGGCGTCTGCAGGAAAGCAAAAAAAACCCCAACAATATGGTAAAAGCCTGGACTACAGCATGGTCTCTTTCTTCTCATTCATTGTACCTGTATCAAAAGTTTTTTGGGAGGACTTTTCATCTAGGGTAATCTACCAAATGCCCTGAAAAAGACTACTGCTGCTCTGGGAATGAACAAGTTAATAAAAGTTCTACTACAAAGAAAACACCAAGATGTAACAAAGCAGCCAGAAAAGCTGTGTCAGTCTCAGATTTTTGCCTTACTGGAAAAACACACAACAGGAACCCGTAGTCCTACTACATAGTGCAGAAGTGCAACCTAGGCAAGCCTGTCCAGAGATCTACTCCAACAGGATATTGACACAGACTAATTACAGGCCCGACATCATCACAGAGTCATTTACTGTGGCCGCAGGCACTGCTTTCTGCAGGAAACAAGATCTCAGGAGGTGTTTTCTCCAGAGTCCAAGGTAGTGGAAGAAGCATGAAATGTTCACATCAGTCCATCAGTGCAGGAGGAGGATCTATTTCAGTTCTCCTAACAAAAATCCCTCTCAGTACATCATACAAACAGTTAACAAGTTTCCAGAAGCTGCCAGGTAAAAGCCATTTCTTCTGGAAACAATTCTTAACTAGATGGGTGGAGACTGCTCACACATTCCTCAAGAGATGGAAAATGTCCACCAGCTAGAAACACTGTCACTCGTGCCAGGCAGAGGACCCACATCACACAGCACTTTGCAAATATCTTACAGTCCTGTCAAACATCAGGCACAAAAAGGCATTGTCAGCTTTCTGGATTTCCCCCTGCAAATGTATCCTGTGCCCATTCCCAACCCTGCACTCCTGTGAGTGACTCAAAGGCAAATCCTGAGCTGCTGGGCCTTCCAGCCTGTGCGCCCACCCTGCAGAGCCCACTGCAGTCCCTGCGGGGCAGCTCCAGTGAGCGCCTGCAGGTCTTCAGACAGACTCAGCGGCCCCCTTCTCCCGCACACAGCAGGTACCTGACTCTCAGCTTTGGCACGGGGGCTCAGCCCGAGCAGTGTCCCCCCGCCGGGTCACAAGGAGCTGGAGCTGCCCGGTGGCACCAGAATAGCAACCAAACAACTGCTCACACTAATGGCTGCCCACAGCTCCCTGGGCAGCACCTGCCAGCCCTGAGCCACTTCCTGAGCACAGCACTCCACAGCAGCCAAGGCACTTAGCATGCCTTCAAGAAAATGTATTAGAAGAGGACAGTATTATTGCATTACAAGGTGAGGAAGGTGCCGCTTTTATATTCACTCTTTTCAAAAAACCAAAGCATCATAAAAGAAAAAATAAGCAGTCCTGCACTCAGAGAGCAGCATACAGCCATTAGCAAATTAAATACTGTGTTAAATTATTTCTATACACCTTTCATTTCGTTAAAAAGATGCTCCAAAGCATTAAAGTCACAGGATCTATCTTCCTAAAGGGACCAAAATATCCCAGAAGCAGATTCTCTGAAGGGAGACAAGTATTCCGCAGCTGGGGAAAAATGAACTTGTTCTTTTCAAGCAAAAGAACAGCTGGTGGATTCCAGAGTGAAAGGCACATACCTCCAGGGAACTGCCGATGGACCGCAATTCCTACAGTCAGGCAGGTCCTATGACTGGAGGTTTCACGCACACAACCTCCCGGAGAAGCGCCTGCCGAGGAGGAGTGGTTTTTGCTTCTCCCCTCCAATGACAAAGGCAAATCAAACTCCACCAGGAAGTGAAAATCCCGTGAGGGTGTTGGGCTCCTCCGGCCCTGCAGAGGGGACGCAAACCATTTTTCCACCCTCCACCTCCAGCCCTCGGTGCAGGACCGGCAGCTGTAACCATCTCGCCACAGAAACTCGCCTGCTCGGCTCCTCTCTGTGCTGATGACCCACGGGACGGACACTCACTGCCTTCTGCTGATGACATGGACTGGGCTCGGCTACACGCACCCATTTACCTTTACAAGTCTGCGGAAGAAGGGAGATCTGCAAATACCAGGAGCACTGAGCCCCATGGCTGTGAAGGAGTTAAGATTAATGATTAACTTCCCCATACCCTCCCCCTTCCTGACTTGAGCAAACAAGGCAGAGCCGAGGGACGGAAAGCGGAGGGAGGAGAGAAGGCCGGAGAGGAATCACTCGGTTACTCAAACTAAACTCCAACTTTACAACTGATATGGAAGGAGCTGCACGAAGGCACCACCCGAGCCAGCGGGACAGGAAAGGCGCTCACACACCGGTTTCCCGATGCGAAAGGACTTCTTGTGCTTTCTCGCTGCCAAACCCTGCAATCCCGTGTCCTCCCTTCCCTGCGCCCCGGCGCTCCAAGCTCACAGCCACGACACAGGGAAGGTCTTCCCCCTTCGCGTCCCTCCCCGTTGCTGTTCCCGGATCCAATCCCATTAGCAACCACAGCTCCCTGAAACTCTGCTGAAACGGGAAATTGCTCCCGTTTAAAGGGCCCAACGCCAGCAGCAGAACGTCCCCGGCGAGGGCAGGGTGCGAGTGGCAGTGGCACCGTCCCACCGCAGGGACATCACCCTGCCAGAGGGAAGCGACTCCCCGATCCATAGGCACGGGCTGCCCGCCGCTCCCTTGGAGTCAGCCCAAGGAGTTCTACAGTCCAGAGAGTGACCTGGGGCTATTATGCAAAATCCAACCAGAAATTAACCAAAGGGATTAACATTTTGATTTCCATTAAGTACTTCATCCCAAGAGGTCCCAAAGCCACCGTGCATTCATTTAGGATTTGTGCAACTACCAGAAGACAACGTGAGATAAGAGAGGAGGAGAAAGAAGGGGGATTTATTAATGGAAAAAGATGCATCGCTCTGTCTTTTGCAAAAGGGACCGGCAGCTGTAACCTGATGAAATGTGACAGGGATGCTGTGCCTTGTGCAATGCTGCACTTCCCATCACAGCACTGAGTTCACTACAGTGTCTGCTCCTTAAATGGAATATTAAATGCTTAAATAGAAATATTAAAGTCTCGATCGATTTCCTGGGTAATGAAGTGCTCCTGCCCAAGGTGACTCCTGAGGGACAGTGCTGCAGGACGTGTGAATCAGGCAGTCAGTCCCCACAATCCGTAGGAAGCAGCTGGGCCACCGCAAGGCAGTGACTGGGGCCGGTGCCCACCGGCACCATCCATCAGAGGGCACACCAACACCCTCACAGGGACAGAGCCACGAAACCCTCGGCAGAGCCTTCACCTCGCCCGTTCAGCCCCGCAAAAGCCGGGAACCTGTCCCTGTTTCGGGCATACACAAACTCTCGGCGGTGCCACGTGTGCTGCACCTCCCCACGGAGACACTCATCTGCACAGCAGCCACCGCCCAGCACTCCGGGAACAACCACACACGCTGGCCTCACCACAGCCCTACCGCTGCCCCAAATACTCTCCGGAACACCACAGACACGGCTCTAGGAGGCAGAACCTCCCCAGGATAAACACCGTAGGTTTAGAGAATAGATTTAACCATTTTGTAGCGGTAAAGTAACCCAGAGTTAAAATGGACTTTCAAACCGTCTCTTCTCCCCGGGATCACCTCTCTCTCCACTCTTACCACTACAACAAGACACCAACACAACCCACAGACAAAAACCTCAACTCACAGACATGTGCATGGAGCAGAATCACTCCAGGTTCCAAAGACTCGGTAGGGCTCAGCTATGCATAGACACTGCATATAGAAATCTGTATTTTCCACTGCATCAGCAAGGCGCTGCTCTAGGAGGGTGCAAAAGGGATACCTGCTAAAAACACCACCAACCTGGACACTCCTGCTCATCGTGGCTACTCTGGAGCAGTCACACGGCCAATAAAACCCTAACTCACTGTGCACTGCAGCACAGAGCGTCTCAGCATGTGCACAGCTGGTCCTCCACGGGCTCAGGTAACCTGGCCACCCACCTGGCAAAGCTGTGTGAAAACATGAAACAGAAGGACAGAGTCTTCTTGCCCTCCACTGGACAACCCAAAAATCATGTTTAGGGCTGAGGGCTACTCAAACCACATCCTCCTCAGTATGGGAGGAACATTGTTGTTTGCATTCAGCTGGGTTTTCTACACATATTTTCCTGTGGAGGAGAGACAGTTAAAGAATGATACCACATTTGACACTTTTACCACCATAAAGCACTCCAAGACACCTGGAGGTCGAGGAACATTAGTTTGCTCCTGTCTCCCTTTCCTCACTTTGGCCAAAGATCATTATTAACTATGAGGTCCTCAGGATTCTGGTCTACAAATCCCTCACACCACTCTGCACATTAGTCAGATATGTACAAGTGGCCCTTTAATACCGACTGCATTGCTTCAAGGTAATTCTCAGCAAAAGCTCTGCTGGTGATTTCAACAGCACAGGACAACTCTCACGCTGATGGCCAATGCATTGAGCCACTCAGAAAATATCACTGCTACCACTAAAGTAGCAAGATGGAAGAGCAAGACAAATGCTTAGGCTGAGCTCCATACAGCAGTTCAAGCTGCACTGAAAAGAGCAAGTTGTATGGTGCACATTCCTGTGCTATCTCCCCAGCCCACAGCTCCGTGGGCCGGGAACAGCTCAGGCATTCCAGGGGCTCCAAGGCAGGCTCCTTGGGCATCGCTGCGTGTCAGCACTCGCTGGCCTGCAGATCAGCATCCTACAGATCAGCATCCTGCAGCAGCGACGGCCCCTGTGCAGCCAGGGGCACATTCTTCAGCTTCCCACAGCCCATGTCTGTCTGACACAGAGCAGCAACTCCAGCCTAGGGATCACAGCACGGCTCTAGTCTGCAACAGCAATGGTAACACCGGGGCCCTTTTGTACTGATGCACACATCAACACGCCTTTCTAGGAATCTGAGCTGCACTCAGCCTCCTTAAATAGGTACAGTGAAGTTGCTAAAAAGAATAGATATTTACATATATTTAGATGTATCTTCCCATGCATATCAAAGCATACTTTGTTCACTTCCCCTTTCCTGTGCATCTCGAAAATGCTCTTGGATTAAGGTGACACAGTGAAGCAGAACACATCATGGACTAGTTCTGAAAAAACCTATATGACAAGGCATTAACAAATCCACATTTGCCAACTGACATTAAGCAGCTTTTCAATGCTAATTTTCCCTCGAGCAGTAAATAATTTTCCACTATTCATAAGCTTAGAATTTATCTTTTTCTTTTAAGCGAGGCGATTTAGAGAAATCTAAATTTGCTTTCCTCTGGAGAAAGGATTTCCATATGCAGTTCATCTCTTTCAACAACTGAGGATTATTAAGCCATGCTGACACAGCAAATCACAGCATTATCAATATAGTGAGTAGATCAAAAGGATGGTGGTCAATTTTCTTCCACATCTCATCTACTTCAGGGGAGGAAATGGAAGCATAACTGAAGCAAGATACTTCAAATGCCTCAGATATCAGCCTTTCATTTTCAACAGCTGAAAGCCACATCTGCACATGTATTAAACCACACATTGCTGTAGCTCTGCTTCTTGCATGGGACATCTGGAAAGTGAGCAGCACTGGAGACAGGATTCCTCATCCAGCCAGCACACAGAGCAAACGCATTCAAGCCACAGAGTCCCATTTCCCCCAGCATCTCCAGTGCCACATGTCCCTGACAGCCCAGACACAGCACACTGGGGAATCAGGAGATGTCTGAGCACAAACTACAGAATTTCCTCTGCTGCAGCTGCACAGAACAGCTATCTGCACCTAGCCTATTTTCCCCCTTCCTCTATTTACCCTTATAAGTAGATCTGCTGCAAGTTTTCCTGGTTTAGGCAGCAGAAGATTCCTAGAGGACTGGCAAATAGAAATAAAAATCAAGATACCGCTAAGGGCAGCTCTCAGTGAGGACACAGACTTTACATGCTAATCATGTCTCACTCGGCATCAGATGAATTGCAGACCTCTCCCTGGCAGAATCACCATTCTACAGCCCATTTTCCTTAATACCTGCAAGATGCTGAATTCGAATCCTTGATTTCTGCTATCCCCTAAGAGAATGAGGGGAAAGGAATTGCATCTCCAGAACTGAAATTTGAGCCTGCAGCCCAATCTGAGCCACCTCTTTGCAAAATCCCTGAATGCAAACTTTAAAAATCTCACTAGGTTCAAATAAGCCTTCTTCTCCCCCCCACCTCCAGGAGTAAATGCAGCTCCAGCTCACATACAGGGAGACAGCTCAAGGCAGTAATTCAATCCCTGGCACGACAGTTTTACGTTGTGAGTAACTGCAGAGGAATGGGGAGCCTGGGTATATTTATCCTATTAAACAGCCTTTCAAAAGAAGTATTTGCAGGGCTCTACAAGACCTGCATCAAGAAGACTTGCTGGAGCCTTGCAAGGAAGACCTCTCACTGCCCTGGAGTTTGACTGCAGAAGGTGTGGGGAGCCCCAGACACCAATGGCAGGAATTCCCATTCAGATTTTCCTCAGCAAAATGGAAAAGCTTTATCAGAAATAGGAAAATCATGAACAGGTAAAGGCAGGCATTGACTTCCAGGTAAAAGACATTTATTAACAGGTTCTTAAGGCATTATATTCTAATCAATGCTTTTAAATGCAAAAAGATCTGAGACTACAAAAGCAATAAAATACAACGACTACATTCAAAATGAGACCTTAAAAAGTGCAATTAGATTATCTTAAAATCCTCCAGTTCTCCAGTTCACATATATAGAAAGCATGTAAAATAGCTTGGCTTACTGTGTAAAACATTTTGAGGAGATGACATTTAAAAGTTTTCCAGAATTTAACCAATATGTCAGGAAGGTGGTTAGAACACAGGACACATAAAAGCTCTCAGCTTTCTTGTGAAGCAGGGGTAGATTGTTATTTAAGATACACAAAAAGTCAAAGCACAAAAGAGAAGTAATTTTCCAGACCTAACAACTGCTGGTGTATCAGCACAGAGCAGCCACTGGGATTTTACTTCACACTGCTCAGACCTGCCTAGAGAAAGTTCAGATTGTGTGGTCAGTAAAATCATTCACTTCTTTCTTTAATGTACTAATGTTTAAAGCTTTATGCTTTCTCACTGTCAAGGTATTGGTGCGAGTCAAGCCTTGTGCCACTGCTTAACATTGAAAGAATGTCCACACCAATATTAATATGTGGTATAGTAAATTACAGTAAAGACAACAGCCATTATAACTTCGAAGCTTATCTCTATTTTCATACCAAAATTGCCCCTTAAAATTAGCAAAACTTCAAAATTGTAGCACCAGTTTACAAACTTGTGTGGGTGCTCCCAAAAGGCTTCACAGCAAAGGCAACCTCCCAGCAGCAGTAATGCCTGGCTAGCCCTGGCCACGGAGACAAACTGAGCAAGAATTCATCCTGTGACAGCCAGAACTGTCAGAATCAGGTGGGGGCAGCCCCTGTGAATCCTTTCTGTGCCATAACTGGAGTACTGACAGCCAAACCAGTGAGCCTTGCCCAGTACAGCAGCCCATGCACCCAGCTCTGACCACTATCAGCAAATGCCTAAACAAAGACAAGACACTGCAGGGTGAGATGTGGTCTGCACCAGCAGCTACAGCAATGACTGTGGCTTCCTTTCCCAACCACTGAGACCCAAGCTGGAGAGTTTGCTCCAGAGCTTGTGGCCAACTAACTGGTCACAACTAACATGCACAACTACCACCCCAAGCCTGGGTTGTAAAAGAGTGTGCAAATACAGCCTTTGTGAACCAATTTCAGGAACTGTTTATCAGTAACTACTCACTGAACATTTGGGGATGAACTGCAAACCCCTGGAGTGCTCTGGCTGCAGTTCCAGCAGAGACACCATCACACACTGCCAGAGTAAGGGAAAGGCCCAGGGACTCCCCCTTCCCCAGCATGCAAACCCAGGCTGTTCCTGGAACTTGCCCTGCTCATCACCAGACACTTCCTAAACTAATTCAACTTGCTAATCCAATAAAAGTTTGCTAAGGTGTTGGTTTCAGTTTTTTCAGGTAAACTCATTAAGTTTCTTGAAAGCACAGCTCCAACCACTCTCTTTTAGAAAATGTATTTAGAAGGTAGCTTTTAGAAAATGTATTTAGAAGACCAATGCCAGAACTGAGAGCCCTTGTTTGAGTAAGTGAATAAAATTGCTGCTTAAAATGGAAATGCTCCACTTTCACCTTCAAAACTCAGGCCAGAACACAAATTGTAAATCCAGCCCATCCTGCCATTAGTTGAAAGAAATCACCTACCCTCCTGTCAGATTCCCACAATTCATCTGCAGCTCAGATGCGGACCAGAAAAAAAGACAGCCTGAAAAGATGCAACCAGCAGACAGCTCAAACTGAAATAAATGCTCCTTATTCTGGAGACAGCCTTCACCATTACCTGCCACTTCCACCTGAGCCTACACTGTCATTTTATTTTGGCTTTCCAGCCCCAGAATTGTGACATGGCTCAGTCTCTAGGACTGCACACACTGTGTACCCAGTGATGCTCTCATTTGTGCTGCTGACCTGAAGAGCAAGCTTTGGACAGAGCCTTCTGATGATAAAACTGAAGATAAGCTAACTCTGTATGCAACAAAAACCCAGCAGAAGCCATCAGGTGAGCTCAGACCTTCCACCAGATCCCTCTGATGGGCAGGAGGGCTATTTGTGTGTGCTGAAAAACTACTAATGTCACCACTAGATCCTTCCTGGATCTGCCCTCACCATTTCCTTGTCAATGAAGACATTGCTGTGACACCCAGACCTGCAGCAGTGTTTCTGTCTGCAGGGTGAGGGTGCCGGGCAGCACCAGGGGGGTCAGCAGGCTCCTGTGCAGCCCAGCAGCTGCAGGGCTCTCAAGGGCACAGGGACACTGTCGGAAAACCAGCTGACCAGTCTGCAGCTTGACACCAGCACTCCCTGGGAGCCACAGCCCCAGTCCCTGAGGGAGCACCTCAGACTCACCTCGTGTCATCTTGGGTGCAACAGGCTGGGAAATCCTTTGGCTGCTGGCTCCCTTCACATCACCAGGCTGGCAGGGAGGTAACCTAATCTTAACTAGTTCCACAGGACATGGGATCACCAGCTGACACACACCACAAGTGCTTTAGAGATTGAGTCAGCACAGTTTCCTGGATGAAACAATACAAATCCACAGCACTCCCTGGCCTACAGTCCAAGTTGTGTGAAGGAACCACAACTGATTTTCCCATAGGACCAGAATTTTTCCGCTTAGCTCTTTGAACACTAAACTAGACTCCAACTGGGTGAGAGAAATGAACCACCACGTACAAAAGAAAAATACATAGTTACTCTGCCTTTCTGCAACTTCCTGCTCAAAACTTTTATCCCCTTTCCACTGTCTCAGAACAGTTCATTAGATGGCTGAGTTAATGGAAGTCCCACAAGGTACATAAGAGCTTTTGTGATCAGAGATAAATATTCCTCAATATGTCACAAGTGTGCTGAGCATCCTCACACCAAAAGTGATTCATGTTTTAAAGTCTCTTCTCCTATCAGAAGGGAAAATGCTCCAGAGAAACAAAATACAGTTTGAATATGTTTTTTTGGTTTTCAGACAAAAAGCTGCTAAAAACCAAGCGTAGCCTTTTGAAATTAACCTCAGATTAGCCTTTTCAAATCAACCTCAGCTGTCCACTGCACTGCCTTGTCTATCATATTCAAAAGCTGGAAACATCAGGAAGAACAAACTCTTACTGGCACTGAAGACCTAAGAGCAGCATAGAGAAAAAAACACCTAAGACTGGCTGCCTAGAACTGAATTCATGTTCCAGCTTACTAAACAAAAATGTTTTTAGTTTCACAGCTACCAAAGGCTCCTGAGAATGCCAGATCCAGCTACACGAGCCTTGAATTCCTCCAGATATTGACTCATGGTTGTGTGAGGCTGAAACAGAAAATAATCCTTTCTGTGGTTCCTTTCTACCTAGATTCACCGGACTGTCAGAGTCCTGAATAACAGGAAGCCATTTCCAAAGATGGATAAGTGCAGTCAAAAAATTCTTCCACTGCTCCATGAGCAATCTTCAGGAGAATGAGGAAAAGCTTGTCAAGGGTTTGTACATCACAGCTGCAGCACATCCTGTGACAGAGCGCATGCAAAAGCCGAACTGACCTCAACGTTTGCACAATGCTGAAGAGCACAAAGCCGGGCTCTGCTTCACTGCACAGAGAAGTTGGAGATTGCACAAGAGAAGCATCACAAGGTGGTCCATAACCAGCCTTACCCAGCACTCCAGCTCCTGACCTCCAGGGATTCAGACCACTATGATTTAAGTATCACTGTCCTCACATGATTATCCCACCCATAAGTTACAGCACTTATCACATGGAAGCCCTTTTCATTTGTTTGGTCACAGCTGACACACCTCCACACCCTAAACCTAAATCTCCTCATATTCCGTTCTGTATTGATAGAACTGGCTGTGGCCTGCAGCAACTGCAGGCAGTAAAGTCTGCAGCCACTGCACCTGAATCCCAATGAGGCTCACAAATCAGAATCCTCATCCTAACATTCCCTCTTCCTTGACAGCACAAAAGAAATGTACCTTTCAGAAATGGAGAACTGAGATGCAGCTCTGAACAGCCCAATATAACATGGCAAGTCCATATTGTATCAGAATAGAAAGAAATTCTGACTCTCAGGCCTGTACTAAAAATATTTATGTTGGAATTTCTCAGCCTGAATCTGCAGTCTGCTATGAGCTCCACCAGCCAAGTCTTTTGTCAGAATCCTCTCCTTTTGGAAGCAAATTGACTGGTGTTCAACAGGCTAGTTAGCCCTGGAAAAAATCACAAGGAACAACTATCTGCACAAATTAAAGAGTCTCCATTTCTCTCCCAGTGTGTCAGCTGTGAAATTTGACACAGCTTTGGGCTCCAAGGAGGGTAAGTACGGTCTTCTCCTGGAGTGGCTCTTCTTATGCAAGATCTATTTCTGATCTCTGCCTGACAGCAAACACATTCTCAGGCATTTCCAGGAAGTCCCAGACAAAGGCAGCAGCACATGGCCAATCCTGACCCAAGTGTCTCTGGGAGGGAGGTGAGTTGGCTCAGACTCAAGCGAGGGACATTGCTCTGTACAAACAGGAATGAAATGGCATCCTGGCCAGTTTGGTGAGAGGAACAGACTGGAGCAAGTGTAAACATTTTACACAAACAACTAAACAGTTAACACCTCATTACTGACCTGGACTAGATTTTAGCCTGCATTCTAGATGGGAAAAAAAATGTAATAACCCCAAAAACACTAGTAACCAATACACTGCCTTTTTTAGTCCTTTATTTATCCTTATGCATGCAAAATATTAAGTTAACCCTTCTCGTGCATGTCATAAGAATTTTCATTTGCTGCTGGCTTCCCTCTGAAAGTTTCTAGGAGGAGTCCAATAGGATCTGCTCTCCTCTGACAAAACAAAACGAAAATAATATTCATGAACACCAAACAAGCAGCCACTGAACTGACTCGTCAGGGAAAATTTCCAGGGCCAAGGCCTCTGGACAAAACACCAACTCCCTTGTATTCCTACAGGAAGAGGGGCTCAGCCAAGCCATCTATCTGAGGAACCAGACCCTTCCTGCTACACCAGCGAGCAGCTGCTCCACAAGCACTAGGTCACAACACAGCACTGCCATTCTACAAACACCTGACAAATCTGGTACAAAGGAGATCTCCACTAGATAAAAGAGTCCAAAGATGGGAATAGCAGCAGCAGGAAACAAGACACTGGATTTTAAGCCACAGCTCAGGTAACAGAAGCTCAAGGCTTGAGTGCAGAGGTGTGCAGCACCCAGCTACAACAAGCAACCCTCTACATGCCCACTGCAAAGAGGGTAGACAAGGGCATTTTTTAAGCCCTGCACCGGTATTTGGTTGAGATTTGTACAACTGAAAGTTGTCATTAACAGCACTGAGGTTACAGCACATGCTGATCCAGGACTGGATCACTCTTCCAAGCAGCAGCTTAGTGTGAAATCCACAGTGGCAAATCACAGCATTGTGAACACACAGCAGTGCTCTCCAAATCGCTGGGCAGCAGCAACCCTGGTGTGTTTGTCCAGAGCCCTCAGGTGGAAATGAGAACGGTGTAGGTTTGACCTCTCACGGGGTCCCCTCACAACAGCTGTAGAGCACTTGGAGATCATTTGGTAAGTGCTGGTTCTATCTCATCTAGGGAAGAAAAGCGTGTTACATCAGGGTTTACAGTGCAACAGAGCACAGGAGTTCCACTGGACAGGGAGCACCCTGGAGTGAAGGATACAGTTTCATAAGATGCAGAAAGGCGAATTAACAGCTCACCACTGCCAAAAATGGAGAGGTTTTACTCCCTCTTCCAGACATGTGCTGCTGCCACTTACTTGCGCAGGCTCTGGCTCTCAGACCCCTCTGTGAACCACTCCAACAGAATACACACCCAGTGGAAAAAAGCTGACTGTCTCCTTTTGGGTCAGGGAAGAGATGAGCACAGCAGTCAGCAGGAAGGGCTGTGTCCAAACAGCACAGACAGAGAACGGATAAGTAAAAGTAAAGCCATCTCCCCCCTCAGCAGCTGTAAGCCCCTGTATTGGCTCAAGCAGCAGCAGGACCACCACCTCAGACAGCCCAGCAGCACACAGGTAACCACACAGTCAGCAACAACCCTGCTAGGGATCCCTCTGATCCTCTCCATCTGCTTATGTAAAAATGGGTTTGGACACAGTCGCAGACAAAATACTGTCAGAGCTTGCACATTCCAAGTTAATTATCTGCCTTTTTCAAAGTAACAGAAACAGGAAAGCATGTGGACCCTATTACCAATAAAGGGAAGAGTAGAATTTGCATGGTTATGCAATAATAGACGTGGAACTTGAGGGGAAAAAAAATAGCATCTTTTAAGCTGTGGAAATCCTATCCAAGCAGAATAAACAGATCTGAATATAGACCCATCTAGGCAAAGTGCCAGTTACAAAATTTGAGACACACATAAATATGATGAAATAAAGGACTGAAATACTAGTATAAATTCTGAATTCATTAAAAGAATTCTGAATTCATTAAAAGCATTAGAAGAACAAATTCTGCCAATGAGATGTGGAGTGCCCTGGTTACCAGCAAAAGAATTCCAGTAATAAAGAATGGGGACACTAAAGAGACTCTGTAATCATATCCATATTTAGTACAGTCTTACTGAGGCATTCCTATCCTGAAGGCTCTTAGATGGGCTATCAGAATGCAGACTTGACAGATTTTAGTCCTTGAAATGTATACTTTTCATTAGTTTCAGCAACTTCCCATTCAGTAAGTAACAAGCATAGTTCCCAAGAGCATAAATGCAAAGAACATTCAACAAATGCAAATCTACCCTTAAAAAACCAAGGTATTCTCAAGTTTTAAAAACGTGTGTCAATAAGGAGGTACAGAGTCCCAGCAAACCTCATCCAGATAAAAAAAATTAGTATATTGACATATAAGTAAAGACTTGCTAGCTTGACCTGCCGACCACTCTGAAGTGGGTTATTTCTCTTTTTTAAAAATGGGAACTTGTGTCAAATGTCATATGTGGTTTAACCGGCTTGTTAAAAATCTAATTACTAAGGAAGTACTTTCAAAATGGTGGATATTTCTTTTAAGTAGTTTTCATTTCTGCAAGGGTTCTCTGCAACAGGGTGGGAGCAGACTTGGAAGCAAAATCAAACTCTTTGTAAGCCAAAAAGTGTAAGTCATCGTCAACAACTGACTTTTCATAAAGCGCTGCCAAAAGCACAATGTAAACTCACAGAACAGGGCAGGGGGAAATGACAACAAAATATTTCACATATTTCAGTTGTGTGGATCTTGGTACTACTCATAACTATAATAGGTAGAAAGTTTTAAAATGAAGTTTTCATTCTGATGAGCACTGCACTGTAACTTAAAAATAACCCAAGTTATTGCAGATAGTGGGCAAGCAACAGCTTTGAAAGACAACAGAGTACAAGGGGCCAAGAAGCACTTGGTTAAAAATGCAGTTAAAGCAGCTTCTTTTCACTTTAAATGCAGCTTCTGGGAATGAAAGGAGGACAGTGTTTCAGAAATTAATGTGGGAGCTGGACCCCTGGGTCCACTTTGGGACATGTGGGTGGCAATTCAATGGAGACTGCTGATGGCTCTATAGCTGCAGAGCTCTGACTTGGTTTATTTTTTTTTTCAGTATTGGCAGAAAAATGTGGCTTAACAGTTTCACGATTGCATTACATTGGCCCACTGCAAGAAGAGAAATTGTTAAATCTAGAAAAATTGTTAAATCTAGAAAACTAACATTTTTAGAACTGGAGTGTATTTCAGCCAGTGATGAAGAAGAGCTGGAGAATGTTTAAGGTTTTCTTATCTCTTCCTACATGAGAAGGTAGATGACCCATCATTGTACCTGTCATCTGGCAACAAGACACAAGTACCAGTCACAAGTCTCTTGCTTGTTTCAGCAGCAGCAGGAGAAATAGTGAGGATATTTTACCAAGAGCAGCATTAACAAAGCAATTAAATGCATGACAGCTTCTTCATCTCAGTGCCCCGAACACAAGTTGTTGTTGTTATTTGATAAAGAAAAGATTTATTCTATCAACCGAAGGCTGATACTTGCAAGAGAACTCTTGACCACAGAAAAGAACAACTGAGAAAAGAAATTACAAAGACCAAAGAGAAAGTAGATTTTTGAGAGGTAGGGATGAGTAAGAGAGACCGATCTCCAGCACTGACCAAAAATGGAAATGGCAGCAATACTGAAATAGAAGCAGCATGAGAATAAACTTCCCTTTCAGAGGTACATGAAATAAATCCTCCTTCAAATTACTTTCTAAAAAAGGGTTTTTAGCATGATCTCTGACTGTCCCTCCACCAATCCTAGACAAAAGTCACCAATCCTCTGAGATAATTGGAGAGACTGTTCTGAACTAGTCTAGAGAAGTTAAGATTCCCAGTGCCTACATTTCTGCTTTGCTGAGAATTAAGTTGACTTCTTTGTCTTAGCTCATCATGTTCTTCCCCGCTAGGCCCTGAACTAGGGCACAGAGGAAAAGAGATGAATTTTCCTATTGACTATCTGGATGCAAGCACGTTTTATATGGACATGTACTTACATAATTTTCATCCTGTTACTGATGGGTAACAAAAAATTAACCTGCTCCACCTCAAGCCACACCGGCATTGACAGCCCTCAGAGAAACCCAGGGACCAGGCTCTGCCATTTACAGACCCAATGTACAAAGACAACATCCCACACATGCACAGCAGTGCAACTGCTCCTCACCAAGAACATTATTCCACTTCTATCTTCACGACAAATCCAAGCCTAGAGTGTTTAAAGCAGTTGGAAAATAGAGAAACCCCAACTTCTTTCCCCCCTCCAAGACAAGAAAACAACAAAAAAAAAGCTGTTTCTGCCAAGCAAGTACTGAATACACTGCATTCCATTTCATTAAAACAATTATTCAAAAGCCAGCCAAGAATTACATAAAGCTTCCTCCCTGCACCACCCCCAGCCCCTTCCTTCAACCCCTCCTCCCAACCCTGCAAGGGCAGGACCACACCAGAGAGACACTGCTCTGAATGCCTCATATCCCACTGGTTCTCCCATCCCACACACAGAATTTTCCAGACCCAAGCAATACACTCAGGGGGCTGCAGCAGATGCAGACAGCCCAGAAGGTCTCAGTTTCACGTCACCACAGCCATACCATGGTCATCTGTTTCAAGTAGGTTTCTCCCTGGCATTTGATGGCAAAGAGGCATCCAACAAATGAGGCCCTTAACCCACCCTTACATGAATGAAAAATGAATGATAACCTAACTGATTTTCTCTAACTCACACCAGGGCTTTTAAGCATGACCCCAGGACAGAAGGTGCTGGAGGCACTGGATTTAAGCAGTTAAGAAGTACAGGAGCAGCCTGCCAGAGCAGCTGTGAGGCACTGCCCAAGCAAACAGCTCAGGACAGCCAAGCAGCGAATCTCAGATTAAGCACAAGCAGGATAGATTGAAAACTACCAGCTTAGGGTTATAAGAACTTGACTGACAAATTAATCTCAAACTCCACACAGGCACTCCACAGCTCTCAGCCTGACTGACAGTGCTGAGCTCCTCATCTTTCACAGGAGAAATAAAAGGAAGCTTCTTCAGGCCAATGCAGCTCACCCACTCACAACACTGAGTTGGCCACTGATAAGAGATTTCATGACGTGGATGAAATGGCATTTCGTTCCCTCCCCCAGTGCTCCAGCTCTCTGCAGGGATCCTGTCTAACTGCTGGAGCTGCTCACAGCCAGACAGAATAGTTCCAGCTGTGTGTCACACTGCCTGACCAGGCCTACACAGCCCAAAAAAAGTCTCCCATATAAAACCATAATGAACAGGAGCTTCAAACCAGAAGTACTACTCCAGGCATCTTACTCTTGGGGATCAGCTCTGCCCAAAAGAGGTCGTTTGCTAGCAGCAAAAAAACAAAACGAAATAAAACAACCCAAACCTAATCCCAAGGCAGCTGCTGGTGCTGAGAAACAGCGAGCAATGGTGCAAGTAATGGTGAAACAAGATGAGCAGCAGAGACCAGCCAAGCCACCATCTCATTCCAGCTCACGGGGCACCAGTACCCTCAAGTGACATGGTGTTAGCCTTAGGCTTTTTTGTCTGACCCAGCTGAAACTAGCGGCTTCAACCCAAAAGAAATCTTTTCTCAGAGAAGCCTAGAATATGTTTAGAACCACGAAAGAGGATAAAACAATGGAATACTAAGCCCCTAATCCATGGCAAATAATTTACAGCCCTCTTGCCCATGACCTTTTCTACCTCTGGCTTCTTTTAC
The DNA here is from genome assembly GCF_009819655.1 of Sylvia atricapilla. NCBI lineage: Eukaryota > Metazoa > Chordata > Aves > Passeriformes > Sylviidae > Sylvia > Sylvia atricapilla. Next base: position 3,585,459 of record NC_089156.1, on the reverse strand, counting down.
CACCTCCTGCTCTTTTTAAAACTGAGCCTAACCATAGTCCCTGAACCACCACAAACTTCCCCATAGCACAAAGTGAAATTCTCTGTTCACCTTCCTCTTCAGCAATGGAAATAAAGGAAGATCCTGTGAGGCAGATATCTAGACAGACACAGGATTAATTCTGTCTGCCAGCTCAGTTCTGTGACAAAAACATGAGACTGGTTTATTCCCGGAGCCCCCATACAGTCTGATTTATAGCTGAGCCATTTAAAGCACAATTCCCCATGCAGAGTGTCATTCAGAAGGTTTATTCCCTGGAGCGCCATTTACTTTTTTTTGATGTTCTTCAAATTATTTGCAAAATGTTAGAGGTTTAAACACGTGCAATAAACAGTAAAAAAACCACAAGAAATCAAGCTACACTCGACTGCACACTGCCAGCCAGACACTCAGAACCTCACCCAGCAGAGCCATGTACGCAGATGTGCACGTGGTAATTCAGGAACACTGTGAGAAGTGGCATGACAAGCTGCATTGGACGACTTCGGACTATCTCATCATCATTTAAATAACTTGAACTAAACTTGTTCACAGTGTAGAGACAGTCCAGCTCAGGGAAAAAGGAGCCAAGCACTAACAATGCAGGCTGCCTCCCCCGTGGCCTGCCGTAAGTTCTCTTGGCTCCTCAGTTTACAGTTGTCTCAAACTGCTTAGATAAATTTCCCATGTAAATTCAGAATAGTTACTGTCCGCTAAAAGAAAAAGCTGCATTTGTGTGAGCAGAAAAAGACTTTACCAGACTCCTAAACAGCACAAACACATAAATAACCTCAGAGACTCAGCTCCTGTAACCAAAACCCCAACACCAAACTCGTTCCACAGCACTCCAGTTGCCATTTCAACTTGTTTGCTTCACTGCATTCATTAAAATCACACATGCATAGAAGAGAAAGCATGGATTTTAACACTCATCAGGCAAGGACTGTCCCCAGCTAGCTGGTTGCTGCTGGGGCCATTTGCAAATGGAATGAGCATGAATGAGAAAACCAGCTAAAACTGATATGAGAAAGTCATCACCCACCTACTATTTTTATGGTATATCTTTAGCACACAGCATTCTTTGAATGACTTCACAACGCTCTGTGGTAAAGGGAAGGACTAGGGTAGAACTACTGCGGGAAACTTGGAAAGGAAAGGAAATCTTTTCTCCCTACTCACAAGCCTGTCATAACGAGGGGTGAAGAAAGGATGAGCAATCAGAAAGGCAGAGAGGGAACATTCAACAGGGCTGAGAAAGGAAGAAAAACTTGTGAATCTAATCCAAACTTGCCACTGTAAACTTTTCCAGCAATGGTGAGCAGAAAAGCTTGAAAGAAGCTTTTCAACTGGAAGCTATTTCAGAAACACAAAGATGTCAACCAACATAACCACACTTAACAGGTAAGGAGTAATTACCCCTGTTTTACAGACAGACAAACAACATGCCTTAAGTTAGGGCACATTTTTGAGGCTGTGGATAAATGGTTACCTTATGCTATATTAAACATCACCCACAGCTGAAAGAGGTGGCCTCACTTCCCAGTCCACCATCCCTGTAAAAAAATGACTTTGAGAAGAATCAGCTTGCTGACCCAGTTAACTGTCCAACGGCTATTGTGGACACAGCAAGGGAGATGGCCACAGGAAACACCTCAGCAGACAGCACTTAAATCAAGTGAAACCAATTTGAGATAAATTTGAGATCACAGCTTACTCTGTAATCCATCCAACTTCAACCAAAGTGGAAAGTAATGGTGCTACTTCTTGTTTCTACCCTGCACTACTGGATATAGTAATCCTGCCACAAATGAGCCAGTTCCCTCTCTACTTACCATTTCAAAATGCAATATCCTAACAGTCATGATAACCTGGGTTTGTTACTAAACCTCAGTTAGTTAAGACAGGCCTGAAGAGAGCAAGGAACTCACTCCCTAAACCTCATCATCTTATCACATCGTGAGAAAGCTTCCCACAGACAGTGTCTCACTTTCAGGCAGCTGGAACAGCAGAGCATCGTCATTAACAGCTTCCGCATCAGACAAAAAGGGACACACAGGATCAGTACACAAAGAGGAAAGTGTCGGCTGAGACCAGAGCAGGAAACTGGGACCAGAGATCCTATTCACTCACACTGATCTTCCACTAGCACACACAACCGCATTCAGAATCTGCTCTGGCTGTCTCCAAAGCTGCATCAGATTCTGGATATCACAACTAACACATTAGTTCAATTCAAACAGATTTGTTTTGTGGCCATGGACAGGCTTTTTCCCCCTCTAGTTACAGTTTTAATGTAAGGGATTTATCTGTCTGTCTGAGCAGCAGATCAGAAGACCAACTCTGATCTAAACAGAAGTGCATTATTAGTCCTTGTTTGGCTGCCAGACCTCAAAATTTTAGCTGCCATCCCTACAGTTTCACAAATTGTTTCATATAATAGATAGACTTCAAAGGGCAAGAAGTGAGGAAAAAGGGGTCCAGAGAAACTGAAGTATCAGGATTCCCTAGAAAAGAAAGAAAAAGGAGAGAGAGAGAGTTGAAGATGTATGGGAAGTTTCCCACTTGCTTCTCTAGCGGCAGAGATGGTGTCAGAGGATCAGTTTTAACCAGGAGGGCAGCTGAACACTTGGGACAAGTTGACCTCTCCCAGCGAGGGACAAAGGAGCTAAAGACAGCACAGAGTCCAGCCTTTCCGTGGAAATAGAGCAACAAGAAAAGAAGCCTCTCTCTGCATCGCACACTGCTTGAAGCAGAGGACTCCCTGTCTGAGTTGCTCAGGACAATGAAGTCCCTGTTTTACGAGGGGTCACAACAGCTAAGGAGCTGAAACAAGTCAGAACCCCATTGTGCAGAGCATTAGTTCTGTTTACAGCCTTCTCACCCAGCGGCAGGAAGGACTCGGAAATCTGAGCCAGTAGAAAGCCAAGGCCCCAAATTACTTTACCAGTGCTCCCCCAATACCATTTCCTGGGCGTAGCTGACCATGAGCAATTTCACAGAAAACTTTTAGTCAAGTTGAGCCCAAAACCCACAGCACATGACTCCCGAACTAAAGGAACTGAGTCAGACAGAAGCAAGTATCCCCCTCTGGAGAGGGACAGACAGCACCACCCTGCAGAGCACAGCAATCTTCCAAATGTTAGGACAGATGACAGATGGAAACACATGTACCTCCCTCCACGCTCCCATGAAAAATCAATGGCAAGATTGCTCCCTTTAAAGTCAATCTTGAGAGGATTAAGCGCTGAAGAGAGGGTGGATTAGAGTTCCTAAAACAGAGGAAAACAGCTAATAGAGCAAAATCTCTTGTGCCCCTGAACGATGCACCCAGAATTTTGAAGTCAAATTGCTAGACAAACCTTACACAAAGGAAAAATCCTTCTAGAAGTGAGCAAGCATACAATCCAGTTGACATGGACAGCCAAAACACTGCCATAAATATGTCCCCATTAAATAGATATAATTTCTTTGTAAAGCACCTTTTACAAGCTCCAGTGAATGCTGCTTTGTTTTTGATTGCAAAATACAGTTTAAAAATATCCAAAGCCTTTGAAAACAAAACTTTAAAAAAAAATACCAGTAGAGAAGTGACAATTTCATCAAATGAAAGCTTCTAAAAGCCACACCATTTCTGTCTGGAGTTACCAAAAGGTTTCCCAGTAGTATTTGCAAACAACCCCTTTCAGAAACAGGCTGTAAAAAAACTTCTAGAGTCAAAACCAAATAGTATCTGACTAAAGGAAATGTACAGTGTTTACCTACTCTCCTCACCATAAATACATGGCACATTACACAAATTAAGTTTCTTCCTCTGCAACAAGCAGATCCTACTGGATCTGTTCCCTCATACTACTTAGACAAGGTGGCAGCACAGAACCAGTAACTCAACATCTCGTTCAGTGTCTCAAACTGTCTGAAGCAAGTGTGTGTGGATGGCCACTCGTGTGCTGGAAGCCCAGGCTGTGCTTTGGCAATCCCCTGAAAGAGGCAAGAGCCCCAAGTCAGGATTGTCACTCTTTAGGACAAAGCTGTACTCTTTGTGCCAATTTACAGCACCGCAGAACGGCAAACTCATTCAGCAAACTTCCTGCCAAACTCCAAGCACATCCGCAAAACGGCGCTTCCTTAGAGAGCTTGGAGGGAGACAACCCGGACAAGGCTGGCCAGCTGCTCTCCTCCCCCTTCCCACCACAGCCTGCTCCAGTTCACATCCAGCCCCAGCACTGTGTGTCCTGTGCCACAGAGGCTCCCCCAGAGCCACAGGGTGCACAGCTCCAGCCTGCAGAAAGTTTCTTGTGCAAGCTCCTTCAACACTGTGGGAGGGGGTAAAAAGGGAATGAAGATTTTTTTTCAACTCCAAATGAATCCCCAAAGCAAGACAAATCCATTCTCTCCAGTCCAAGCACAAAGCTGAGATACTTCTGGACCTCCATTTTACAGTGGACACGTACACACTGATCAAATCCTCCAGCTCTAGAAAAAGGGAGGAGGTTTTTGATAAAGGCAGAGAGTTAAGAACAAACACATCAATGGTCTCTGCGAGGGGTTCTCTCACGCCCAGGAAAGCCCCTCACTCACTGCTCATCTCTGCACCACACAGGTTCAGAAGTGAGGAGTGTGCCAGCTGATTTTACTTGACATCAACTCTGAACCTGCAAGAACCAACTCAATACCAAACTCCTTTTGGGCCAAAACTGTCCCTGCATGCAGAGCAGCTTTGTCCACATGGCACTGTGCCTGAACCAACAAGTCCTGCCTAACCAGCTTGACTCTGGACAGAGCCAGTGCAGACGTCTGTATCCATGGCACAGTTAATCCACAACTCAGATAATCCACCCATAGATAATGAGGAAAGAAAAACAAACAACTCTCACTTGAGTTTGAAAGTTTGACTTATTTCAGAGGAGCTGTATCAGCACAGCACTGCTCCATTATGTGTGCATCCCAAGGTGAATGGCTTTAGAGCAGTAAGTGAGGCATTTTGGAGCTAACAATGATTTGTAGAGGGAAAACAGCTGGTGTGCTTTTCCATGGTGAATTCTGTGTGCCACAGAAAAGCTTAAGAGAGAGAAAGGGCCACACTTTTTTTGTTCAGCTGCTTACTGTTAATTAGATCTTGTCCAGTCTGAAAGGCTGCTCAAAAATTGAGACAGACACAGTGTAATTAAGACTTGATGAAATCAAGCTGCTCCGACTAAAAGTTCTACTTTCCGAGTCAGATCACAGCTTTAATTTTTGGTTGTTCCAATACACTTCAGAGGTCAGAAGAACAAACTAGGCACAATTTCAGACTTTTTCCACCATTTCTTTGCTGTTCACCTCTAATTGTCCTACAGAGGAAAGAAAAAATGTTCAGGGACTGCAGCAGCCTATCCCATCAACTGGGAAGTCACACTACTACCGTTCAGGAATGGAGCTGTTGCAGTGGGCATAGTACAGCTCCCATGGTTTACTAAAGAGCACGTTGGGGAGACACTGAACTGGCCCTACACAGACCTGTGTGCTCCCCTTGACTCAGCAAGTCAATACACAGACTGGGTGAATCCTGTTCTGACTAGCAATACATTCCTGAACATGCTATGAACTTGCACCAAATCTCCAAGAGATAACCAGAATGAGGGATATGAGAAAAGGTAAACAGAGCTGTCTCTTCTTAAAGGAACAATAACCATGAGAAGAAGCTGCAGTAGATTATTTCTGTTTCCACCAAGAGCTGCTTCACTCAAGCAGAGGGGTGAGGTTTCACTCCCCAAGGATGAACCCTTCGCAGGCACACCTTTCACCAGAAAGCCACGCAGCAGATGGACTCCTTGCCCTGGAAGTTTTATCATTAGCCCAATTCAAAGTCTGTTTCCTGAAGGTGTGACCAGCTTTATGCCCGCACCGTAATGTGAGCTTCCAGGTCCAGGAATAAACCTGCAATTTTCTTGGACTATATGTCAACAGAACGTCTGGTTTCTATTAAAGGTAGGATGGAAGTAACGGATCACAGCCCCTCCCCAGTGTCTGATTTAATCAGTTTCATAAGCGGAACTCAGTCGCCCTAATGCCTCCCAGAGCACAAGGGATTTTGGCAGATCCACACCCTTTCCGGCTTGGTACCAAAGAACTCAAATTCTCTAGATGTTTCCCTTGAGACCAGTTGCCTGACATTTCTCCATTACACGGTTTTGGGAAACCGTATACTGCAGCACACCTGGGAGAAGCAGAGGGAGGAAAAGGATAAGCTCCGAGCCCGGCTGGGCTGCCCACTCCATAGCCGCGCAAAGTTCAGATCTCGCCAAAGAACACGCTGGAGAGGCTGCGGAGGGGCAGGGGAGGAGGTGTTTGCTGAAACCCGAGTACGCTGCACGCTGCCCCGGACACAGGAGCGCAGGGCGCCCTTCCCGGCCGGGATAGGGACCGCCCGCCCCGGGACAGCCCAGCTGAGGGGCCCCGGGTGCGGGCGGCGGCGCGGGGAGCCGGGCCGGGGGCCGCGGTGCGCGGGGAGCGACACGTCCCCGGAGCGCCGGCAGGCGCGGCCCGAGGGGCGCAGCGTGGCCGGGCGGGCCGCGGCCGCAGCCGCCCGGGGCGCGGCGTGGCGGCCCCCGCGGCGAGGAACCCCCGCGCGGCTCGGAACTCACCCAAGTCGTCCATGGTGCCGTCGTGGCCGGTGCCGGTGCCGGAGCCGCCGTGCCCGGTGCCGCGCCCGCAGCCGCTCCCGCCGCCGCCCCAGCGCCCGCAACTTTCCCGGCCCGCCCCCGCGCGCGCCCGCCCCGCGCGCCCCCGCCGCGCGCCCCGCACCGCCCCCTGCCGGCCGCCGCGGGGAGCGCAGCGGGGTCGGTGCCCGGTGCCCGGTGCCGCGGGCGGGGAAAGTGCCCCGGGCCATGCCCGGCCAGGCGGCGGCGCCCAGAGCCCCGCAGCGAAGCCTGTCCTGCCGCACACGAGCCGTCCCGCTCGCCGGCGGCCCCACGCGCGTCAGACACCGAGCAGGACGGCGACACGAACACTGCGCTGTTCACTGGAGGGGCAGGACCCTTTCCTCCCAGGGAATGTCCCCCCAGGGCACTGAGGCAGCCGCACTGGCCTTGTTGCGTGCTGCGGTAGGGCTGTGCCCCAAAACCTTCAAGCAAACGTTTCCGAGCCTCAGCTGGTTTACTCCATCCCAGGGAAGCTGGGTAGTAGAAACCTTTCCTGAACAATTTTCCACCAGCTGTGGCCACCATGAAGGAAAGTCACTAGCCACTTCTCCTTTGCTGCTTTCAAAGACCATAACAGCCCACCTGGATTTCTCATGTGATGATCTTGAGCCATCATTTCCCACGTGCTTTTCCTTTCAAACCTCTATAAAGCAACACTCCAAGGCAGCAAAGTCCTCTCTTTGTCTGAGCCACGGCACAGCTAAACCCCCATCAGAGCTAGTTTCCCACTCTGCTCCAGCCAAGTTGACATGGCTGTAAACGCAGTTGCTCAGCCCAAATGTTCACATCTTAATCTGATGAGAGATATACTAAAAAAAAAATCAGTGTGGGAACTGCCGAGGATCCAGGAAATATGACTCTTGTAGCTCTTTTCCTTAGAAAATTACTACCAAGTCAGAGAATGTTCCCAGAACTGAATAGCACATGTCCTGTTGTTGAGCTGAGATTACAGAATTGTATTTCCATAAAACAGAGACCATGAGGTCAGCTGTGAGCAATCTCCAGTGCTGTATTTTTCACTCTCTACGCATAAACATGCCCAGTTTCCCCTGCTAGCACAAGTCAGACATCATTATTTCCTGTGTTAAGTCATGCTTTAATGGGAACTATCGCTAGGGGGGCAGGGAAATATCTCCTCCCTCATCCCAGCCAATGCTTACAAATAGTTAACAACTTCGGGGAAATCCATTCTAACTTTTATTCCAAATCCAAGACTTGTCAGAAAATAATATCCTTACTGAGATCTAAGTGCAACATAAATAGAAGCAAAGACTTTCATTGCTTGGTTCACCATCCATGCCAAAGACCTCACCTGACATCCCCCTTGCTTGTCTCCTTCGGCAAAATGTAAAACATAATTTGGAGGGAGTGGTTTTTTCTCAAAATCCATGATTGGCTGTACAATGACAACTTTGGGATGCACGTACCCAGGTGGAGCAACATAAACCACCAGCACTGACTGGTCACAGAGCAGACCTAAGATCATTAGAGAAGTCCTTTTGTGGGGTCTGTATGTTTCCTCCAGCAACATGTGACAAACATGTGCCTCAACTTGGGTTGTATTTTTACCTCAGTGTAAATAAAGTACCTACTGTGCTCTGTTCATTTGGTAGCCTGGTATGCAGTTTTTATTTTCAGCTTCCTACAGTGTCCTTTGGGAGTCTAGAAGTGAATGTAAATTAAGAAAGCAGTTTCTATTGTGTCTCAGGGATGAAATTAAGTTGTCATAGTACCAGTTAGGGTTGCACTCACAAGAAATGGGTTGTTTACAAGCTGTTCACTGTTAAAAACAAAAATAAAGTCATTGCTTCTAAAGCTTTGCCTGTGGCTTCAGCATTGCTTTCAAAGGGTTGGGGTGGGAAGGCAGGGCTGTCCCATGAGTGATACTATCCTCTAGGCACACTGCTTTTAAAACTAACCTGCTCATAGCCAGGTACTGTTCATAACTGAATTCTTCACACACTGACATTTCTTACTTAAAATTGCCAGTCCCTAGCCCTCCCGTGAGAGCTGAAGGAGTAGGGGCAGGTTAAAACCCCAGCTACCAAGGCAACTTCTCAGGGTGTGGGCTCAAGCTAAACTCACCCAAGCAATGCTCACCCTGCCCTTCCCAATGCCTTGAACTCCTGTTCCCTCATCATCTACCTGCTCTCTGCCTCAGCCTCTCCCTGACTCATGAACACCTGCTTGCTGCTAGAAGTACACAGGCCTTCCTCTTATGCTGTGGCTGGGACACATTATGATTTACCCTTGTCTTTCACACAAGGTGTAACAAGAAGTTACCATCCCCATTTGCAGATGGGAAACAGGGCTGGGAGCTGGAAATGAAGTTAGACAGTGAGTCAACATCAACGAAGGGTTGGACTTAAGGGCTTCCTGACTCCACCCAGCCTGTGTCCAGAGTACTTGCTCAAGGCATCTTTCCCTCTTGAAGAGTCATTTACCAGTCACAGACCAAGTCCCTCATAGGACAGCTTAACCCACTGACCACACACAAGACCCTAAGAGTTGATGTGATGGATTAACAATCAACCTGTCTCCTGTCATTTCAGACTGGCTGCCAAACAGAGGAGTGATCCAAGCTTATTTCAAAATACCACCAAATAAAAGCATCATTATTTGTGATCTATGTCAGAGAAGAGAAATAAAGCTCCATTGGCTTGTAAGGCATATTTAGAACTTAGCTGTGCACTTTCCAGAGAGTGACTTGAAACTGCAGAGCAATGACAAAGCCTTCATTGCACTGTGTGCCCTCTGTGCTGTGCCACATGAACATCGTACAAGTGGTTTTAGCTCTTTCTTCAGGTGAATGCAAGAAAAAAATTCATCAGAGCTTTAGGCTTCAGGAAATAGCAGTAAATCACAACATGCAACTCGAGGTCCGACTTCATGCTTGTCGAAAGGATCTATTAGAGCAAAATGAACAAACTTGGTTTCTAACATAAGATGTAGGACATGACTTTGCAATGCAGATTGAAAACACCACACCAGGGAATTATCACTGACAATTCTGGCAGCATAGATGAGAAACAACCAAGTGATAAACCCAATACTTATCAACACAGTTTATAAGAATCAATAAATTACCTGAAGTGTATGACTCACTGCAAACTACATAAATAGCCTTTGCTATTTACCAGTGTGGCTTATTCTGCCAGAGTAATGGCATCCCTATTCTTCAGGGTTTGATTTCAATTGGTGTTGCTGGCAACAGGAACAAATGGGGGGATGAAGGCAATCTGTAAGGTTTCACTGTCACTCTTGGTCACTGTCATGTATAATACCCTGCCACGACTGAATGTTATCTTAAAAAGTATTTTAAAAAAATTATTAAGAAGAAACAGTTCACTACCAAGTTTTCTACTCTACCAAAGTTTCAAAGAGCTGCCCAGCTCAGGGTCTAACCAGCAGGGCAGGAGCATGCAGATGGCACGCGTGGATCTGATTCTCTGCCCATAGAGACAATGTCAGTGGCAAACTGCCAGCAGCAGAAGGTACATCTCACTCATACAGAGTGACAGAGGGCAGCTGCTTCCAGCTGCAGCAGAGCTGGTGTGCAGTGGTTATCAGTCTCCATCCACAGGGTCTGCTTAGCTATAAAATTGCTGCAAATTAGGAAAGGATGGGGTTTACTTATATAGTAGGAGTTGACACCAGCAGCTGCTTTTTCCAGAGTAAAGGTTTGTGACTTCTTTGACAATGAGGAGCTTTTTTCTATTGTGATGGGGGATTTTCTTTTTTTTTTTTTTTTTTTTTTTTTTTTTTCTTTTCTTTTCTTTTCTTTAAGCAAGTGATGTCAATAAAGAAATGCACACAAAATGGAGTTTACAGTACTTCACACTAAGTGTTTCCTAATAGGTTTTCTGGACTTCTGCAGCTAGGGAAGCACCATTCAGACTTTCATTTCCCCCAAATTCCTCCCTGCCTGTTGAGAGGCTGAGCTCTCCGAAAGGATCCTGCTCAGCAAGAGCTACTCCAGAAACCTCTCCAGCACCTAAGCCCCTCCACTTCCATTTTCACTGACCGGTTCCTTTTACGGCAGCTTAAGAGAGGAAGGAGCTTTTAATATAAAAGCGCCCTCATTTTACTGATCGGCGTTTTTAGCAAAACGAACAAAATTCTTACTCCACTTCCACAGTAAAGCACGATAGTTTAAAAGAAACCCTCATCTAATATTTTTGATCTATTTTTCACCAGAATATTCAGTCTCCGTAGAGACTGTCAAAAATTGCCAATGCCGACTATATTTCAAGTCGTCATGGCGGGGTATTGGGAAAAGTTTTCAATTAGCAATAATCGCGCCTCGGATTAACCTCATTGGCTACGATACTGCCACTGCGCAAAGCTGACCGGGCTTTCTCGCCGCCGCCCCCACTGGCCCCGGGGCTGCCTCCGAGCTCGGGGCGAGTCCCGCGTCCCGCCCGCTCCTGCTCGTATCCCCCCCAGCGGTGCCCCCCGCCCGCTCCCCGCCGCCCCGCAGCCGCCCGCACTCCGCGGGACCGGGGCGCTCCGTTCTGCCCTCCGTTCTGGGCCCCCGGTACGGCCGCGAAGGCTGCTGGGAAGGAATATGCTAAATAAGCGTGACGTCACGGCGGGCAGCCCCGCGCCGCTGTGAGGGGCCGCTCCGCCCCCGCGCATCCTCCGCGCGTCCCCGCCGGACCGAGTGCGGGCGCCCCGGGCCGTGAGCCCCCGCCAGCCCCGGCCGCCGCAGCGCCGCTGAGCGCATCCCAGCGCGGGCCCTTCCCGGGCATCCCCGCCCGCTGCTCCCGTACGTGACAGCGTGTAATGAACCGAGCGCGCTTTGACACAGAGCTCGGCTCCCGTCTTTTCCGCTCAAAGGTGCTCAAGGATGAATGAGTGCGTCAATAAAATTTCAAAGTGAGGAACCCAGCCGCTGAAACAACGCTACTTGCGAGAACAAACTGATGAAGATTAGCACCTATCAGATCTGCCTCTGTTCGTCTAATTTTTAACCACAATAAAATCCGCCTCCGAAGAGGCTCTCAAAAATTGCCAGTGCCGACTATATTTCAAGTCGTCATGGCGGGGTATTGGGAAAAGTTTTCAATTAGCAATAATCGCGCCTCGGAATACCCTCATCGGCTACGATACTGCCACTGCGCAAGGCTGCCATGGCGCAGCGCCCTCCCGGGCCCGGGGCGGCCCCGGCCCCGCGGAGCTCAGAGCGGGTGGCGCTGGTCCCGCTGCCCCCGCCCGCGGGCCGTGCCCGCAGCCCCCGCCCCGCCACAGCGGCCGGGGATGCACCGGGGATGCACCGGGAGGCCACGGCGGGGCCGGACCGGGGCCCGGTGAGACCGCCGCGGCCCGCGGGGGCTGCCGGGAGGGCGCTATGGTAATGAGCGCTATGGTAATGAGCGCTATGGTGAGCTGGGCGCTGCTCCGGCCGGGGGCATCGGCCGAAAGTCGCTGTTTTCTGAGCCGGCAGGGAGCGCACGGAACCGGGCGGGGGACACTGCCGAGGAGCACCGGGGGGAAACGGCGTCTGCCCGGTGCCGCCAAAGCAAGGTCACCACCCAACAGCTTAAAACACGTTTAAACTCCTAAAGCAGAAATCACTGAAAGACATTTAGACTCACGACGCTGCCGAAAAGAGGGTTGTACTCCACAGCTGAGCCCAGGGCAGACAGACAGGCAGGGTGGCACCGCACCACCGAGCGAGCAGGATGCGCTTCTTCCTTGTGACCACAAAATTACATTCTGCTACACAGATGCTCAGGCTCACCTGGTCTTGGAAATTACAGAAAGAGAAAGCGAGGGAGAAAAAAAAAAAAAAAAAAAAAAAAAAGTTTAAACTTTCTGCAATGTTTTGAACTGTTTAACAAAAGCTCTTTGGCGAATGCATTTGAAAAGCAGTCCAAATCTTTAGAAAGAGCCCATTGTTTGTAAGACTGCTGGGCATCAGGCTGCTACCATGCAGCAGTCTGGTCTTCCTCATATTATTTGTTCCTCAGAAAAATAAGCCTCATTTGAAGAAAAACAAACGAAACGCAAAAAACCCACGCGAACTCCTTATTGCCAGGCAAACTGTACAAATTATCAGGTGATTATTGAGACTGAAACCTGCACCAAGCAGAGAGGCACGATGGGTTCAGGGTGCACAGTCAGCACCAGACAGGTTGGCACTGCCCTAATTCCCAAGCCAGAAGAGATGTCTTTAGCAGCCCTCAGTGAATTTTTCTTCCATTATTTAGTCACATTTTAAACCTAAAAGATGTTAGTATCAGTTAAAAGAAAATGCATCTTTTATAAGGGCAAGCATCTACATTGCATTTTACCAAAGCAATTGATACACATGCATTTGTATGAAATGAATTGGGATTTTGAACGTTTCCTTGAGGGCTGCTATGAAGCCATCAGCGTTTCCAATCTGTCTCAGGTGCCAGGGCGTTGGGAACACCTTTCGCTCCCATCCTGCCCTCCTCTGACTCACGGGAGTTGTAGTCTTTGTGCTCAGGGCTCTTTTTTCCCCACGAACTACATTTCCCAGAGGGCTCCCCTTTCCGGCAGGCCAGCGCTGTCCTTCCGGCAGCACCATGGAGGGTGAGTGTTCAGCCTTGTTCTCCGTGTCCCTCTGATTTCGTTAGCCGGGTTCGGCTCGGCTGGAACCCGGCCCGCCTTTATCACAGCCCGAGAGACACCCGGGAGCCCACATGGTGCGGGACGCCCTTTGGATTTCTGGCCTGGAGCCGTTTGTAGGATCCTGGTTTTCTTCTACCTTAACCTTGCCTGATCTTGTCCTGTGGAGCATCTTGGGCGTGTGCTAAAAACAAACTCTCGGATCTACGTAGGTACGTTTAAAGAGTTTCACTCGTTATGTAGTTGTATTTTTTTTCAATCTGAGCACTTTCATTTTAAAAGCAGCTTTGTGTTTGACAAGAAATATTCCGTCCTTTAACTTTTTCTCTTCCGTAGTCCGTACCTGGTTCAAAGCAACTTTCAAATGTATCTGTAATTTTTGCTTTCTCTCTCTTGTGGGCCAACCCCTATTACATTTCTATTTCATTTCGCCTCTGAACATTTCCTTCTGAGAGATCTTTTGATTATAAGGGGCAGGAATGAAGAGTTTTCATCAGTTAAAGCAATTTAATTACCATCAAACTGGCTTAACAGCCCTTGGGGAGCATCATGACACAAATTACTCTCAAAGCAAATTAGTTTATGGGGAGACTTTGTCCCTTCTAATTAATTCATATGGGAAATTAAACCTCTTCAGAGGGAATGCCCAACACGACTCCTGCTAAACAGCAAAACAAAAATCATTGCAAACAGAATCACTGCTTAGATACAAAAAGCAATTCCGACTATGGAGTCTGTCCAGTCTTCCCTGCATTTCAACTGATGATGACAAAAAGCCTTCAGAACTGAAGACTAACTGAGCCAAATCTAGTCTTTGCCACTAGCATTAACTTAGTATCACAATGCTTGGAGCTGCACACCTAAACTTCAGATGTATCTAAGCCCTCAGTTGCCTGCCAGTACTAGGTCTTACAGTAAATGGAGCAATATTTAAATAAATCTGAAGTTTAGGTGTTCAGGAGATCATCCCCTTTTATCAGTAAATAAAGTTCTTCCATCTTGTACCAGCCTCCCTGCTTAGGGAGATTTAAGGAGGCAGAAATTCCAGACCCTCAATTCTCAGGACTGTTGCTTTCAAAGCTTTTTGTACATTGTTTGCAAAAACCATAGAGAGACCCAGAAAAATAGTTTTAAAACAGTGAAATGGAGAAAGAACCACAGGCTGCTGGAAATCCCAAACAAAATCAAAGTCCAAACCCATCCAGTAGTGTCACAACAGGTCCTGCACACAATTCCAGGCTACTTAATCAGCACAGCCCTCCATCCTGCCTGCCCCAGCAGGCATGACATTCCTCCCATAAAGCAGGGTGTCCCTCCCATTCCTACCTGCTAGGCAGTTCCTTCTGCTCCACACATTTTGGATGATCCCTTCTCTGGCAGAAAGCCCCTGTGTCTGCTGGAAAAGCAAATCAGTGCCCCTCCATCTCCCCACTGACTCTGGAGAGGTGGCACCCCCAAAAGAGGTGGTGGCAGAGGCATTTAGACAGTGCCCTAATCATCCTCAGTCCTATTTCAAGGCCTGTTTTGCACCAGGCCTTTGTAAAAAAAAAAAAAAAAAAAGAAAAAACACCTCAACCAAAACACACCACAAAGGAGCAGCTCCAGTCAAGGCCTTTATCAGGAAAAAAACCAACATTTCAAGGTTATTTTTCTCTCCCTTCCTAAAACATGTGCAAAGGATCAGGTAAATATAAAACATTTGGAGCAGGCAGAATGTTAAGAATGCAGAACAAGGGTCTCTTCTGGGGAGGAATCAGCCAGTGCCTCTGGGGTGAGGTGCTTGGCCTTCCTACCATTTCCTCTCTGACCTGCTGCACATACCTGGGAAAGACTGTGCATGCACAGGTCTTTTTGGGCTCTTTACAAATCCTCTTAGGCAGCCATCCTTCATACCAGGGTAGAACAGCAGGAACCCTGCAAGTCAGTGCTGTTGACTCTGTGCTCAGTGTTCCCCTCTTCCAAAAGAACATGCTGTCCTTGGATGGTGGGCTTCAATTAATGTTTCCAAAATAATTTGTTTCTTTACTAAAAAGAGAGCAAAGAATACTATAAAGCATAATTTTCCAGAGAATCACAAGCAAATGGCATTAAAGGTATTCTTTTTGCTTTCTTTTACCTGCCACGTGTGCTGTTCTTGCCTTTCAGCTGAACATGTTCTCTGCCAGGAAGTGCTCTGGAGTTTTCAGAGCCATCAGACCGCATCATTTCAGATCCCATTCTGTATCCAGAACCTCTCCAGACCTGACTTTTGTGCCAGCCTGCCTTCCCCCAGATCCCGTGGAAGTGGAGGAGCTGCAGCACTTTGTTTCTAACTCCAAGCGGCTGTTTGTAATGACTGGGGCTGGAATCTCCACGGAGTCAGGGATCCCCGATTACCGCTCCGAGGGTGTCGGGCTCTACGCCAGGACAGACCGACGGCCGGTGCAGCACGCCGAGTTCGTCCGCAGCGCCAGTGCCCGGCAGCGCTACTGGGCAAGGAACTTCGTGGGCTGGCCCCAGTTCTCCTCCCACCAGCCCAACAAGGCACACCTGGTGCTGAGAGACTGGGAGAAGCTGGGCAAGCTGCACTGGCTGGTGACCCAGAACGTGGATGCCCTTCACACCAAGGCCGGGAGCCAGCGCATGACGGAGCTACACGGCTGCACACACAGGTACAGCTGCTGACACGGGGCGGGTGTCGGGGTCACCGCACTGTCAGCTGCTGAGAGAGGAGGCAGAATGGCCACAGTGCATCCCTGGAGGTGACAGGCATAAAGGTGGTATTGGCCTGGGGTGGAGAAAATTATCACAACCCAGTGCTGTTCACGGCTTGGTATTTAAGAAACATGACCAGCACCCCATTGTTGGTTTTTTTTTTTTAAGCATTAAGTGGATTCCATTCCTTGAAACCTACATCCATTTCCCCTTTCCTTTGTACAGCAAATGTCCTCTTAGTAAAGAGAGTAAGGGGATCATGAGAATGCAAGGATTATTCAGCTTAAGCAGAGTGGATAGTGCCAGAATTGCATGGGATATGTGGACTGGAGAAGGGCAATCACAGCCTGGCTGGGATAACCCAAAATTTCTAGGTGAAAAAGCACAGCCTGAACTGGGAGAGAGGATGTATGGCAGGGTTGAAAGCACTTCCTCTAGAGCATTCCTAGAAAGCAAGTAGAAAGGCATCTCCTTGACCTGCAGATTTGGTAAATAAACGTGGAAAATCATGACAAGCCTCCTAAGGAACAAGTTAGAGTCTCCAGATCCTCAGCTGACATGAAACTCTTCATTAGGACTTTGCTCTGAATTTCAGGGTTTTCTGCTTGGGCTGTGGAGACCAAATCTTGCGTTCTGAGCTCCAGGAGCACTTTGAAGCTCTGAACCCGACGTGGAAAGCTGAAGCGTTTGGGGTGGCTCCGGATGGGGATGTTTTCCTGACGGACGAGCAGGTGCGCAATTTCCAGGTCCCAGCCTGCCGGAAATGTGGGGGAATCCTGAAGCCTGATGTGACCTTCTTTGGAGACACAGTGAGCCAGGAAAAGGTCCGTTTTGTACACCAACGCCTGGCAGAATCTGACTCCATGCTGGTAGCAGGATCCTCTATGCAGGTAAGTAGCTCTGCCTCCCAAACTGCATTCCTGCTTCTCTGCTGCTCTGCCTGCAGTGATCCTCGGTCCCACAGCTTAGCACTGCAAATGGCTTGTGGATCAGATCAGCCTTTGCAGAGCTTCTTTATGTTTTATTTTTACTGTGGTTGCAATCTGGCTTTATGGGTGACCTGTCTGGGTTTCCCTGTCACTCTCTTGCCAGTCTACTTCATGCTGCTGTCAATACTCCATTCAGACCTCTCTCTGCTGCCTCCTCCATCAGGTCCCAATTGTCCATCAAGGCAAGATACCTGACACAATTCATTCCTCACATTTTTTTAACCTGAAATTTTTAGCCTTTGGTAGCTTTTTAGGCCTCATGGCACACTGTGTGAAATACCAGGTTTTAGGACCTCTCATTCCTTAATAAATTCTCAGTAAGAGAGCTGAAATATCTCTGCTGTTTGGGATTGTCCCTTGCATCACAATATGTTTTCTCCACTAGTCTCTTATCTATAAGGTAAGGTAGCTAAACAACAGGGGTTTCTAAACCCTTAGAAGCTCTTGTAATAGTGTTTGTATAAGATAAATTCTTCCAGGAACAAGTTATATTACATTAAAAAAAAACTTACTCTAACACCTCCCAGAAAGAGATAAAACCAAGGCTGCCTGATTGTGATTCTCTTGGCTTCAGGATACTGGATACAAATTCTTTGAGTTTGCACTTCTTAAGCTTATAATCCTCTGTACAGGAATGACTGAAATGCCTTAGGTTTGTTCCTGTACTACCTAAGCTGGCCATGCAAGAACCATCAAAGTGCAGCATTAAAGTGCATGTGATAACTAATAAAAACCACAGCAGATATTTACTAAAAGACAAGGACATTTCCCTTCAATCTGCTCTGAAGTTTCTGTGGAATTGCAAACCCTTCACTGACAGACATTAAAACCTGTTCTATTCTGTGCACTTCTGAACAAAGATATTTCCTACCTGAGCTCAGTGTAGCTGCGTAGCACAGCATGTGTGTACAGCCCTTTTCCCATTGCCAGCAGCAACTATTTTATTCCTTTCTGTAGCTCTTCTTTTGCCTAAGCTGGCAGTAATTTTGTCTTCTGGTACTCCTGCAGGTGTACTCTGGTTACAGGTTTGCTCTGGCTGCCAGGGAGAAGAAGCTGCCAATTGCAGTCCTTAACATTGGGCCCACCAGGTTAGATCACTTTGCATCCTTAAAGCTGAATTCCCGCTGTGGAGAGCTGCTGCCTCTGATTGTTTGCACATGACCCAAGCAGCTGAGCTTCAGTAGCTATCAGGATTAAAGTTACTTTTACAAGGTGAGTACCTTCCCTGGTCAGTCACTTACAGGGTAAGAATATGGGTTCCTGGCAAATGCTGAGACTGAGATGTGCTCACTGACAAGTGTTCCCTCACTGCACCAAAAGGTGGCTGTAAATTTTAATCTGCAATTGGTCTGCTCTGATGGGCCATGATACTGTTTCCCATGATCATAAACAAAAAACATACTAAGTGCTAGCATTCCCAGAAAATTGGGTAGGAGTATGCAGAACACTCAGCAGTGTAGCATTCCAATCCATTTGTTACTATCAGGAAACTACAGGGGATCACCTGTACTTCCAAAGAACCTGATAATAACCACTGCCTTTGCAGCAATTCAAAAGCTGTTCCTGATTGAATTGAATTGAATCCAGCTAATCCTAATCAAACACTGCTGTTTAAAATAATCAATTCAGTCGATAAAGCAGCTTCTTTCTTCCTCTCCTGCAGGACTCATGTGAGAAAGGGGAAAACTCCAATCCAAGAGGCAGCTGTGAGATCCCGTGTACGGCCGCGGAGGGCACCAGGAGAGGGCAGCAAGCCTCACACATGTCAGCCTCAGCAGTTCTCTCCTTTGAAACCATCTCCACCATGAGGAAACAGGATGATGATGAAAACAAAGTACTTTTCTGCCTTACCTTGCCGTTTTAAACAGTGCCTTTTCATTGACTGGGACAGGATAATTGGACTGCAGTGTCTGAGGACAAAATACCTTTCTTGCAATTGTCCCCAGAGGAGAAGGTGGGGCAGGAATTTTAACCAGGGAATTTGAGGCTGTAGCACAGGAGGGCGCTGTGGGAAACCAGGACACTGCTGGGGGATCCAGTGTCACTGGTGGGATACTGTAGAGTGTGCAAAAAGGAAAAGGAGGCAAGAGGAACTGCAGTTGTCACTTAAAAAAAAAAGGTTCAAAATAGAAGCTGAACAAGAACACTGCTCCTGTGGCAGATTATTTGGAAGCACAGGCTATAAGGCTGATGTCTTCCAGCAAGGAGGGGAAGTCAGCATTTCTCTCAACTGTCAGTTGACAAGCTAAACTGCTGCCTATCCAACCCCTTTAAACATTAAATATTGTTGAGATGCCAGAGGAGTTACTTTAAACTAATCTGATCAGCACTGCTTTCAATGAGGCCACCACATTTTCCAGAATGCATTTTTAAGATGTTATTTAATTAATTAATAGCCAAGGAATCAATTAAAATTGTTTAGAAGATTGAGACTATTTGCATTGTAATTTTCTCTCCCTCCTATGATTTAAGAACATTCTCAGTAGCCAGTTTAGATTCATTTTTTTCCATTGCAAAAATGCAGGTTGTAATTACTAGCAGCTGCTGAATTACTAGGAGCTGATGAATTAAGAGAGGAACACAATTAAATCTTTACAATAGGTGTCCCCCTCAGGAGGTGATCTCTCTTGAAAGGTACAAGTTCCACACTCCTTAACAGGAGATCCATCACTACTGGGTGGTGATTTTTTGTTGGTCCTTAGGATGGTGTTGTAAGCTCTATCAAACTGTTAAGAGAGTAAAATGCATAACCTGGCACAAACTAGAACACTAAATTTTTGACCTGACCCTCTTCATGAAACTACCACTCCTCCCTTCTAGCTCTGAGGGATTAAATTGTTGGGGTTTCCCAAGTGCCCCCACCTACACAAGTAACATGTTGTGGACTTATATTTTGACAAGAACTGGGACAAGCAGCTGGAAACAAGGATGCCAGAGTCATCTGCTAAAAGGTCAAGTAGCAAAGTAAGGACAGCTGACCACAGGATGCAAAGTTCATTTTTGCTTCGTTTTCAATTCAAATCTATGCCAGGAAGGAGCAAATGAAGCACAGAATCTAAGGGATACATAAAGTATCCAATTTCTGCAGAAGGTAGGGGGCATTAAGATGCTTAACACATTTCAAGAGTTGGCTGAATTGGGTTAGAGGAGAGACAGCTTCACTTTGAAGCCAAGCAAGAACAGTTCAGGACTCCCACCTGCACTCTGCTCTCACTGAATGGTGATTCCACTTGCCAAGGACTCAGGTGTCTGCTGCTTGGCAGTGAGCAAAGCTCACAGATCTCTCTCCATCTTCAGCTGTCCTGTCCACAGTACAGCTGCCCCTCCAGCCAAAACTATTGCAGAAATCATGCCTGGAGCACAGCAGTCTCCACACAGACCATGTTTTCATACAGGGCTTTCCCTGTAAGAAGAGACACTGATGCCTCCTTAGCAGAGGAGCTGGGGCTGAGTTTCTCACTATCCACATCATCATCATCTCCCTTTTCTTGAAACTTGCATGACATTGGTGTGTCAAAACCAGAGGCTGCAGGTAGAACCAGCATTTTGAGAAGGCGTGGAAGCATTGCCAAGGAGTCTAAAACATGTCTTGGAATGAGTTCTGTGACAGGTAACTAAACCTCCCACAGCTACCCCTGCCTCCTCTCCAGTTCTGCAGCTGAGTCTGTGGGAGAGGAGTCAGGGTGTCTCTTCAGCATCACTCTCAGAGAAGTCATTACCCCAGCTCTCCACCGATTATACTTTTAAGCCACCAGGACAATGACTTAAAAAAAAAAAGAACATTACAATAAATTTCCTGTGCATGGTTTATTACTCTATGTTAATGAGCAGATACTCAGCAACTATATGAGGCTGAGATGAAGAAGTTCCTTCTTTTCTCTGCAAAGTTGAACCAGCACTACTAAAATTGACTTCTTTAAGAGAAGGATCAGAGCACTTCACTTCTTTACATGTTCCCTAATGTACCACTAAAGTTTGCTCACATGAGAAATGCCACAGAGTGCCTAAAATTCCTGCACCAAAAGCCATGACATGAAATTAGCTGAATCAACAGCTTTTGGTCTTCTCTTTTTCTTACAGCTGTTCCTCCTGAAGCTTGGATAGAGGAGCTGAGAATACCTTATAATGGATTTTTCTTCTGCTCCTCTGAAAGTGGGGTTGGAGTTATGCAAAGCAAATAAAAGTTACTTCCTATTTGGCAAATCTTGTCTTTGCTTCTGGGCAAATTCTCAGAGCAAACTGTAATTGAGTCCAGCAGCCTGAGGAAGGTACTTCACATACTGAGCTCCAGTGAGGGCAGCACAGAATGCAGATGGCCCAGAGGGTTTGGTGCCTGTGGTGTAAGTGCAGCCTCACACTCCTTACAGTCAGATTGCTCCTACTGACACACCTGCTTGTTCATGACTTCTGGAAAATGACCCAAAAACAAGGTCATGGAGAACTTGGGAGGTTCAGTGGAGTGAAGGTGACTAAATCTACCATCTAGAGTGCGCTTCTTCCCCGGTGACTGCCTTGGATGTCACCCTTTCCAAGCCTTAGCAGCAAGCAGGGAAACAGCAGAGTCAAGCCAGACGGGCTTTAAAACCACTGTTCCAGACTGTTCCTGCAATTCTGTGTGCAGCTCCCTGTCATCGCCCTTCCCGCTGAGGAAAGATACTCCGGTATCTACTTCTTTCCTTCTGCACCACTAACTAGACAATGGCAGAGAAAAAGAGAAGCTGAGTCTGAGGAGGAGGAGCAACAGCAGGAGTGCCTGGAATTGGTGTCCAGGCCCAAACTGACACAGGATCATTACCATCGGCAGAAATGTTTGCTCTCTGCATGTCTCACCTCAGCTGGAGCACCCTTTTTCATCTGTGCTATGCCCATGTAGTTAAAGGGTAATTCAGCTCTCCCTGCAGAGAGTGAAAAATCTTGGCATAGAAAACAACAAGAGAGAAAAGATAAGAGACTGAGGCTTCACTCCTGCAGTGAGCCCAGGGAACTGCTCTCCCTGCAGCATCCTGTGCACCAGCTGTGGTGCTCTGTAGGGTCTCAGAGCACAGGGATACCTTGCGTTCCAGGCAGTCCCTTTCTGGTTTGGAACAGAAGCACAGGCCAGCATGGCAGAAGATCTTCACACACTCCTGGTATTCCCCCACACTGGCAGCTCAAGCAGTCTGTAGCCCAGCTCTTACTCTTCCCACAACGTTCCTCAAAGCCCTAATGAGCAGCTTTGCACAACCCCTTCAGCCTCCCCACCTGTGCCGTTCATTAGGGCCCCACACTCTGCATTCTGTGGGAAGGCTCCCTGTGGCTGGGGACGTTTGGGTTTAATGGTAGGTCGGTCACATCATCAAAGCAGCATGGAAATGAGAAGCCTGATCAAGGGACCAAATATAAGTGCAGGCCTATAAAATCTGTATGGAGTAAGACAGATATGGAATCAATCTGAGCCTTCATCTATCTATGGGGGTTATCTACAGAATGCTAGTGTGCTCTAAATGCTGAATGCCAAGAGTAGATACACAACTCACCTCAAATCTAGAGTTCTGTTACAGGCAAAAGTCATACTAACAGTTTCTGAAATGCTTCCAGTGCACCTCAGCAATCTTCCCTACTTGTGATAATACAGCTTGAAAATGCAGTATTCCTTCCAGATAGTGGTAGTTTACTTTTTTTCTCTACAATGAGGTTTATCACAAGGGGATTTTAGTAACATTTACTTAGGAGCTTTACTGTTCTACAAACAATAATTTCAGAGAATCTAAGCTAGTGACTGAGTACAAGAGACCTCATTTTGCTCTTCCAGCCCTAAGAATGATTCATTTTGGCCATATGACAGGGTCACATCCAGGATCCTCAAGATTTCTGTGGAGGACTCCAGGCACTCAGTGTTTCCAGAAAATTCACATACACTAACACCTGAGGAAAAGTAAGCAACAAATCCTGCTAAAAAACTAGGACTCAATCTGCCATAAAATGGAATGTCTGGCTGTGACACAATCCCTTGCCCTTTTCAAGGAAAAGAAGAACTGAATGTAATTCACTCTCTTTTTTCATGATCATTCTAATGCCCTCAAAGATACATTTACTTTCAGTAGGAAGGCATTGCAAGTACCTTCCAATAACATACCAAGCCAGCTTCTTCCTTCTCCATTTGCTTCACATTTCCCAAGAGCACTCTCCGATCCTTGGGGTCTGCTCCACGTTTGGGTACAGTTCATTCTGAGGATGAGCTGGGGCCCTCCTCATGCCCTGCCAGCAGG
The DNA here is from genome assembly GCF_009819655.1 of Sylvia atricapilla. Classification (NCBI taxonomy): domain Eukaryota; kingdom Metazoa; phylum Chordata; class Aves; order Passeriformes; family Sylviidae; genus Sylvia; species Sylvia atricapilla. The sequence goes on along the minus strand of NC_089156.1, from coordinate 3,562,233 downwards.
CAGGGGATGTGTGTAGACCCTGCCCCAGGAGCTCACCCACACCTCCAAAAACCTCTGCCAGCAAAACCGGTACCAAGGGTGAGGGGCAGCTTTAACACAGGACCTTGGCAGGGCTGGGAAAGTGGGGCAGACACTGTCCCTCAGAGGGCTCCCTGCCTTCCAGGCCGACATTACCTCATCCCCCGCAGCTCCTGGCTGCGAACAGCGCCGGCCAGGGGAAGGGCTCCCCAGGGTAAGCACACGGGAGACCCTCAGCAGAAAGGAGCACCAAGCAGCTCAGGGCCCGGGGAAGAGGGACAGCTGTGCTGTGGCTAACGCGTGGGCAGCCCGCAGTGAGGGAGGCTGAGGGAAGGCGTGAAGGGCGCCCTCAGGAGTCCCGGGAGAATGAGGGTGGCCGAAGGGATTCCCTGAAGAGTCTCGGGAGGATGAAGGCGGGCAGGAAGGGCGCCCTGAAGAGCCTCGGGAGGCTGAGGGCCGGCCGGGCCGGTCTCCCCGAGGAGCCTCGGGAGGCTGAGGGCAGGCCGGGCCGGTCGCCCCGAGGAGCCTCCGGAGGCTGAGGGCAGGGACGGAGGCCGCCCTGAGGCGGCCGAGGGCGGGAGGCCCCGCCCTCAGCGGCCCCGCCCTCAGCGGCCCCGCCCTCAGCGGCCCCGCCCTCAGCGGCCCCGCCCTCAGCGGCCCCGCCCTCAGCGGCCCCAGCCCGCGGGCACCTGCAGGGCGGGGCAGGGCACGCGAGGCAAAGAGCAGGTGCGCCCCGCCCCCGCCGCCTCCAAGAGCCAATCAGCAAACGCGGGGGCGCCGCGCGGGGCCGCGGGCAGAAGGGGCGGAGCCTCCCTCCCTCCCGCCCCTCATTCCCGCCCGCCGCCCCGTTCCCTCAGCGGGCCGGACGACTGCGGCCGGGAGTGCCCGTTTAAATTAGTTGTTTATTTGGTCCTGCGGCCGGCCTGAGGCATATGAGAGCGATTATTTGCAGTATTTGTCGGTGTCCAGGTGCTTGTGGTCGGGGTTGTAGGGTGCCTTGGCGAAGCAATTGGCAGCGGTGCGGTCGCAGTTACAGATGAACATGGCGCACTCATCGTTCTTGCCTGGAGGAGAGAGAGGAGCGGTCAGAGCCCGCGGCTCCTTCGCCAGGCGCTGCAGTGGCTGGGGCTTGCATTTCTGCTGTCACGGTGTACCCGTTTCACTGCTGCCATCGTTTTGGGGGTGCACAGGCTTCTGCCTGCGAACCCGCTGCCCCCAAAGCTGTGTGTTCCAGCCAAGCCATCTCTCTCCTTGCCCCTTCCTCTCTTTCCTGCTGCCTTATTTTCCAGCCTCTCTGCTCTTTACCTCCGTTCCAGAGCCCTGTAAAGGCTACACTATTCATCAGAACGGCAGAAACTGTATAACAATGCCAAGTTAACATGCTGATCTCTTGGATACTGCCATTAGAAGGCCTCCCAGAAAAGTACTCAATCCCCTGAAGACTAGACAGGCTTCTCAATATCCTGCTGTACCATGTATCTTCATAAATTGTGGGCTATATAGAGGATACTTATTCCAGTGCCTGTGTGAGGTGCCCTCTTTCTAACAACCAAGTTCCCTGGCAAGAATTTGCACTGTGCCTTCCTGCTGCAGAGGTGTGAGTGCAACACAGCCCTGCTCCTTCCTGAGGGGCTGGAGAGCATCTGGAGGGAAGTGGAAATGGACGTACTGCTACATGTGATCTGCCCATTAGAGCAGCTGAAGCGGTACGAGTCAGTGTAGGGGTTGTCCAGGATGAATCTGCAGGAATCCAGTTCCATTGCCTGTGAGTAGCAGTTATCATGTACTTGGCAGCAGCTGGGAAACAAGGAGAAAAAGGTTAGAAAACACCTGAATCGCAGGCTCAACTGACCTGTGAGACACACAAGAATGCTAGATTTGATTTGACAAGGCTCTTGATAATAAAAAAGAAAAGATACCAAGTGATAAGAGGGCAGACACAAAGGACCTCAAAGGGATACAGTTGTGCCAGCTCATGGTCCAAGAGGTCTGGTACATATGTGCTTATATAAGGGAGCATCTTCACGGTTGTCTATTGGGCACAGGGAAAGCAAAAGCCAGTGTTTACCCTACACTGCCCCTCAGTGCCTGACAAGCTCTCAGTCAACACAGTCCAAGACTTGGCTGCCAGATTTGTGTGTCTCGAAATTGCCCATGCCATTTCCTAGCATTTTGCAGCCCAGCCGTGTGCATGTTGATGATTAAGCACCAGGCAGAATGTGCAGGGCTGCATCCAGGCTGCTGGCCCAGCACTGCTGCAAAAAAAAAATGCTGGAATGAGCACAGTGTGCTGCCATAAAAGAGAAGAGCTACTGTAATTATATTTTATCTTGGTAATAAGGCATCAAGGTGTGACAGTGCACATCCTTTTCCCCCCAAATCCATCTGTGAAAGAAAGCTTTGTTCACAGCAGCCAGAGAGTTTTGTAAAACATTCACAGGCAGGGCCAGCTGAGATGGAGCTGAAGCAGGAAAGTACAAGCAAGGAAAGAGGTTTGTAGCAGCAGAGTTATAAACCTGTCGAGCTCATCCACCGGAGTGCCGCTGCCCCCCAAGCCGCAGTAGCAGCCGTAGTCGGCGAAGTCCAGCAGCGGGTGGCTCTGGGGCAGGGTGCACTTGATCATCTTGCGGAACAGCCACACAGCCCTGGACGAGACCTCGGCGCTGGCTGCGCCCGCTGGGGAGAGACACACAGGGTGGTTAGGGTCAGGCTCAGGGTGACCGCTGCGAGGACGAGGGCACCTACACACCCGACAGCAGGAAAAGCAGGGCCAGGAACTTCATTCTCGCAGCACTCGACACAGATACTGGTGCTAAGGGAAATGAGTCTTTATACACCAGGCTCACCTTGACATGGGTATGAGATAAAACAACCAATATTTATGTTACTAAATGCAGACTTCTTCCATCAGAAGACTCTGGGCAGCAGGTCGTGGTGTGACCAGTTGAAGGCCAATTGAGTTAAATCCATAAAAATATCGAAAGGCAAATATTTACTCTTTAGATTTTTACTACTAAATTCTTGTAGTGCTACTATTAGAAGTCAGCCTGAAAGATCTGGGAATTTTTAAAGGCTCTCCACTGAAAAAAATAATAGCAGTGTGGTAGTTAAGTTGGAAGTTTCTGGCACACTAATAAACATCTGCCACTAATACTTGCATCCTCTTTTTATGGTATCCCACTTATCATTAATCCTGTATCTCTCCATGGGTTCTTCTGGCATAATTCAGATAATAAAGTACAGGTTGTCCCCTCACATCAAATGACCATTTGGCTTGAGCTCAACTGAAAAAAAAAATCAAGCTGTTCTTTAAAACCACAGAGGAGAAGAAGGTACTACTAGGCAAGAAACAGGAGCCAAGGGACCTGGAAAACTTTTGTATGTGGCTTAAATAAGGAGTAGTGTCTGGGTTTATGTGGCCTTAAGCAATTGACACTGGAAATGAACCAGGCTTAGAAGTTTCAACATACACAGCAGACTTCAGTAACTTAGAGCAGTTTCTCCAACACCAGTGCAGAACACAGTTAAGAACCTTTGATTCTCTATGCCAAGGAATGAGGAGAGTTGGGAAACTTGAAAGAATTTGAAAAAAATGGGTAAAATCTTCCTGGAATCAGTTAGGGATAAGTAAAAACACTGCAATCATATTTAGATCCCAGAGGCTCTGGCATTTTCAGGGCTATAGGTTTGGCATTTTTACACATTCAAAATACGGTTCCTAGACATGGTTCTCAAGTCTGCATTGATTTCCAAAGCACCAAACAAACCCTCACCTTTCAAGAGCAGAGGAGGATGGAAAGGCCACCTTTCTGCAGCAGCCCAGGACACCAGAGTGCTCATGCAGGAAACTTTGGGCTCACCACCCACTACTAGGTTCCAAAAGGAGTGATGAGGACACCTTCCTCCTCACAGGCTCTGAAACTACATCAGGGGACCCAGAGTACCCACTGGATGTTAACATATCCATAGGACATCTAGGTAAAGCTAGACATGGTGCTGAACAACCAGATCCATTGTGACTTTTCAGATCCATTTCGGATCTCTTCAAGCACTCCCATTCTCGGGCTCCCCACTCATGGGTTACCTACAGCCAAACCAACACTGAGTTGCAGATTTAAGGTTCTCAGAGTTCTAACGGAGTATTGAACAAACATTAAAGGCCGATGTAAAGGACAGTTACTTAGTTCAGAAAACCACAGTCAGTTCAGAAAAAATAACTTTGTCTTTTGCCCACAGATCAATCTGCTGAGTTCTCCTTCAATATCAGCTTTAAGAGTTCTCTGTCTTCTCAGCTTTTACCATTTAAAAAAAGTTGTTTCCTTTTCTGTCAGACTCAGGAGTCTGGTTCCTTTTTCCTCTGTTCTCAGTATCTGATGTATTATTGATGTTTTCAAGAAAATTTCCAGTCAACTGGCCTTTTAAAAATCATAAATTGATGATTCCCTACATTTTTAGTTCAACAAAAAGATCACCAAGTGTGGGAAAACAAGCACATGAGTATTACAAGACTTACTCATGAGAAAAATCCCAGCAGGGTAAAGATTTTTCCAGCAATGCTATTTTTGGTTTCCTCCAACCTGTGCTGTGTACAAAGCCACTGGTTCTTGGTACACTTGTGAGCAAATTTCAGCCTGTAACTGGTTCTAATTTACAGGCTTAAGCCTTAAATATAATTTAAGACTTTTTTATAAGCTGCATTGCAAGAGCTCCCTACTATTCCACACTGTTAAAATTCTCCTTTTTCTTTTTTGTCTGTTATGGACTTCCCATCTCCACATTTTACTTCCTTACATCTAGCTCCCTTGGTCCACCACAATTCAGGGTATCAGCCAAACCTGTAAGCACCACATAATCTCCTTTTCTGAACCTACATATACTTACATGAAACCTCTGTAATGCAGAGAAAAGATACAATCTCTGCTAAAACCAGATCTGCCTTATATTATAAAGTGAGCCACTGCCAAAGTGTGGGAGCAGAACATGGAGTCAGAGATCTGCCTGGGGCTTTTATCCTTAAGGCAGGATGCAACTCCTGCCAGGCCCTGAAATCTCCCCCACTGGAAAACCTCACACCCCCAAATAATGACAGAGAAGGACAGTTTTCAAATAATTTATTAGGAATTTAAAACTGAAATCTGGAAAAAGGGTTACAGGTGTGGAGAGAACAAACACTGGAGTGTAATAACTTACTGGCTTAAAAACACAGCTTTATTTCTTTTTTTAAAAAAATGCCCACCCTGAAACCAGAGCCCCAGCCTCCAGGCAGTGGCCAGAGAGTGACTCACAGCCCAGCAGCAGCACAGCTGGCCCGGGATGTCTGGAGGGGGCACGGAAGCAGCTCAGCGCATACACCGAGAGGGAGGAAAGCGCTGTCCGCAGACCCAAATTTGAAGTATATAGAATAAAAATAAACCCAATAAAATGCAGCTCTTCTTTAATTAGGAAATATTTAAAAAAACAGACATACAGACTCTTGTCTCAGTAACAAAAATTATTGCTTTGTGTTTTCAGTACTGATCTGTTAAGTACCTTCTTACCTAAACAGAACTCTCCAAACGCATCGCCCAGGTCAGGACAAGTTCCAGCAAATGGGGGAGAGATAGAAGAGAAAAAGGGCCCTGTGGGCACTGTGGCCCTCCCAGTCCTTTTCTAAATGCCCATCTCCTTTACAGGGGCTCAGTTTGGGGGAAGAGAGGGAATGATTTTTAAAACTTAAGATGAAGCTGTTATTTCCCTGGGAAAAGAGTTTGGCTGCATCTTAATAAAAGGCTTAATCACCCCCCTTAACAAGGTCTTTGGTTCACTGAAATCCAGACCCAAACCTGCCCCGTGTATTCCTGCTGGAGGCCCCCCCTGGCAGAGTGCTGGTTAGCAGGGGCCTGGACCATACCAGGGGAAGCCCCAGCAGGTTCTGGAGAAGGGACCAGATCACCCCGCACAGGACAACGGACAAATTCCCACAGTCTTCAGAACACAGAGTAAAGCAAATGGGAAGCTGCAATTCTATAATTCATATAATCCCTGAGAAGCCCTTAACCCGCCCCCAAATCACCACCCTAATGCTTTTCTCCCCTGTTAATGAATCCCCATCCCAGAGCCCTGCCCTTCAGAGAACGACTACCCAAATCTCCCCCTGGCTGACACCCCTTCTGATACCCTCGCCCCTGGAGGAGGATCCCCTTTCCCAGGAAATCTTGACACAAGCGATAAAGTTTGGAGAGTGAATTCCTTTCAAAGTAACCAAGACAAGCAACGGCGGCAAAGCCCTTTCCCTAAGCCAGCCCAGAGCCGGCGCTACGGAGCCCAGGGATGGAGTCTGTACATCAAGCAATTGGAAGCAGCTTTAACCCGCTCAGCAAAACAGCCGATGGCTGGTACGTTTCACCCCACCCACCCCCCGCCCCCCTTTCATCTCATCTCATCAGAGGTCTTAAAATCTTACAGTAAAAGGTGTACAAAAAAAGAACAAAGTCCTGTCAGGATTCTGCTGGAGAGTATTGCTCACGCTGCGGCACCAAGTCCAGGACCTGGAGCTGCTCCTTGGAGCCAGGCTGCAGGCAGCAGCCAGGTTCAGCTCACGATATTTACATATTATACAGGAGGAAAAAGAAAACCCCACATAAAACTAAATCTAGGAAAAAAAAAATCTTTCAGCTGTAAGGATAGTGTTTTTCACTTAGCAAAATATACATTTGTTTTGTTCCATAGCGATGTCCAACGTTTTCGGATCCTTGGAGTTTCACACTTTTCAAAGCCTCACATTTACAAAACAGAAACAATTAAAAACAGTTTCTTTAAAAAAAATAGAAATACAGCAGTTCCTCTCAGCCTTTGCTCTCTCTCTGTCTCTTTCTTCCCTTCAGAACTGCATTCTTGTTACATACCGTGCTTTAAAAACACTGACGACAACAACAACAGAGTTGAAAATATTCAAAACAGTTTCAAAGCCAAATAAAAATACTCCTCAATGAAAACTACCTAACACAATCACAAAGCCAATTCATAAAATATGTCTACTAGCTCGGGAAAGAGCAAACAACAAAAAGAAGGGGCAGCCCCCAAAAAAGATAAAAAAATAAAATAAAAAAATAAAACTAACAGCTAATAAAATAAATAAAAGAAGAATCAGTGGGCTGGGGGCAGGGAGGGGGAAGCGTAAACCGTCGGTGGTTAGTAGGAAAGCGAGATGATCTCCTCGGGTTCAGTCCAGTGTGGTCTGGTCAAAGGGAGAGATCGGGCAGGGCGGCAGGAGCCTGGCAGCCAGCCGGCAGTGTACAGTTTGATTCCAGAGAAAGGTAACCTTGGCTCATCCCCCGAGGCTCACCAGATCCTCCAGCCACTCGCTGTCCTCGGTTAGGTCACTGGGGAATCTGCGGGACACAGCAGGGGAGGGAAGGGACACGATCTAGAGCAACCACATCTTTTCCTCCTGGGCTTTTCTTCCGGTGTGATCTGGCTGAAACGCTCAACACCCAAACTTTGCCCCAACACAGTCTTGCTCTGCACATTGCTGGCATGGGGACAGGGCACAGCAGAGATGTTTGTGTCTTCAGTGGCAACGTTCAGGCCTGGGAAACAAGGTCCCACACACCACATGGCCTGGCCCCTGCGAGGGCTGTGACATAGCAGAGTCCAGCCATTTTCTCAGCACTCAGCTCTGTCCAGCCCTGCCAGGCTGCTGTGGGCACCATTCCCTCCAATTTTTTATCTCCTTTTTGAGAAGCTAGTTGTTGACTTTTTTAATTTTCAATTTTAAGCCAGCTACCTTCAGTCACATTTGCAAAGCAAACAGACTGTCCACCAGTTCTCTCTCAGCCTATCCAAGGACCAAAAACAGAACTGATCAAAAACCGAAACAGATTTTCCTTCTGCCCTTCTCCCAGGAAGGAGGTGAAAAAAACTCACTTCCCAGAGACTGGTTTCAGCAGCAGTGAGAACAACCAGCTGCATGGTGGAGGCTTCCCCAGTCACACAGAAGAGCCAAGCTTATCTCAGGATCACCACTGGGTTGTGACTCTGGCCAACCCTGCAGATGTTTTCTCTTTTTGTGAGTGCTCAAGTTTCTTCCTCTTTGTGCCAGACACTAAGACACTCTCCACTCCCAGCTTGGGGAATGTTTGGTAGGAATCCAACCTGCCAAGGCTTTGGTGCAGGAGAGAGCCCCAGGCTGGCCACAGGACTCCTCTTCACAGCCTGGGTCACGCTATGGAGCCTCACAGCAATATCCACAGCTTCAGCTGAGAGCCTGAGCACAGGGACCAGCCCAGAACCTCACTCCTCTCTCATTACCTGCTCCGGTTCAAAGCTCTCTTACCTCCTGCCTCCTTGGTCCCCAGCTTCAGTGATACCCATTGGTAAAAGCTGTTGCAATCAAGGGACCCTGTGAAGAAAGAGTTAAAACCCCACTCTTAAACAAAAGAACAGCGAAGAAGAATTACTAACACAACAAATTCAGTCATGGCCCAGACAACAGAGTAACTTTTCAGTTGGAGGTGCCAGCTCTGAAGAGCATACCACCCTACGTGTCAGGGACATGTCACAAGATGCTGTCTCGAGGCCAAGACGGGCTCTTGGAAAGCCTGAGCTAGATCAGGGAAAGGACTGGAGATCAGGACCTTGAGTGTTGATCAGGGAGAGCCAGCAGAAACCAAGGATGTGGGCTCAAATTGAGCTGCTGTACTCTGCACCATCCATCTTGGTCTGGGGCTCAGCAGAGGCACAGCCAATGCCGCAGTGGGTGGTATTTCAAAACCACACAACTGACTGTGGGCTGAGGGGACTGCTCACCTCCCTCACCACGTGGAGACACAGCCCAGTGCCCATGTCCCTCCCTCAGAGGGCCCAGGGAGCACTCACCCCTAGGCTGTGTCCAAAGCCGGTGCTCGGGGCCGGGCTGGCAGCGCTGATGTAACTGCTGACCCCTGAGTCCTGGTTGGCGGCTCCATAAAGCTCTGCCATCGGCCCGGGACTGGTGGTGCCCAGGAACCCACCGGTGCGACTGGGGGTGGAACCTACAGCAGGCAGCACAACTACAGAGTGAAGATCCCAAAAATGCAACCCCGTCCCACCCCCCTCCCGCAGCCCCTTGGCAAAGCTCTGTGACAGGAGCCCGTAGCGGGGAGGAAAGCAGAGTTACCTGTCCCTCGCACCACGGCCGCCGCAGCCGCTGCTGCTGCCATCGGTCCGTACGCAGTGAGGGGGATTGCTGGAAGAGAAGGAACAGCCATCTCAGGAGCACTGTGGCTACATGGGAAACTCCTTGAAGGGAGCCTTCACTTCCTACTGCAAAATACTGGGCTCACACATACATATTGGCTTAGTGCACCACAGGGGACATAAAAGGATGACAACTGGAAGTGCATAGCCCTGAATTTATCAGTGTTCTTTTGCACAGCCAATGTCCAGGGGAATGCACGAGCCATGCTCTGTCAAGCGCACACCCCAGAGCAGCCAAAGGCATGGTGTGGAAGAGCTGAACGAGAAGTAGGCAATTTCGTATGTATACTGTCACTACTAAGCTTGCACGATGCAGTTAATCTGAAGCTACAGATCCAGATTTTGGCAGTAAACGTGGAGAATTGCAACAGCTCAGGGACAGCAGCTGAAGCTTAACATCCTGAGGCTCAGCCCCTCCTCTGTCTCTTGATAATATTCTTGAATAACTGTTTAATAGCCTCTTTCTCCCTATTTCTTTGCTCAAGACATACCATTCTCCCCACACTGAGTTTTGCTCCTGAATTGCTCAAAACCTCTTTGTTCATTGTAGAAAAGCAGGAAACATATACCTAGGGAGCAGGAACTAGGAATGGCTTAATTAAAACAGTAAGTCTTAATTTATATGTAGCAGCTCTAATTCCCAACTCTACTGCCACAGGCATTCACCCTCGGGGCAGGAGGCATCTAGCCAGTATGTTTCTCTTTGCCCTTAAAATGACTGGGTCAGCATTTCATGCTTGAATGTGAAATTCACTGTGATTCTGTTTAGAGCACCATAAAAAGAGGTCAGAACAAATCAATCGCGTTAAGGCTGAAACCCAGACTAGCTTAGGAGGGAATATTTAGTAGCAGGCACCAGCCTGTTTCAAGCAAACGTCATACGAGGCTTCTATCTGGGTTAGCTGCTCATTACAGGCCCTGGGCCAATGCAGGCATGTTGCTGCTTCACATCACCCCCAAAGATGCTGTTCTAGGAAAGAAAGGCTGCTGGCAGCCACCCTCCTGCCCCATTCCTCCTGCAAGTCACACATGAGTGAATGTAGTTTTTACTGAGAAAGGAGGCAAGGTCATCTCAAAAGCCCCAGTTCTTTTTCCAAGAAAAATCCTTCTTGCCTTTGCAGTCTGATCTGCTGAGACACCAGGTTTGTGTTGCGGTGACAAAGCACCTGCGTGTGCAGCCCTGCCTGTGCCATCCCCTCCTCTTGGCTCCCCTCAGCAGGCTGTGCAGCGCAGCCCGTGTGTGCTGCAGCCACTCGAAGGCACAAGGGCCCTTGAGCACACAGAGCTCTCGGGGCCTGCTCTCCGCAGGGCCAACTCCAGCCTATCCATGGGAACCGCGGCCCAGCCAAGCGGCTGCGCTGGGGCTGCGGAACAGGAGGGAAGCGGATCGGGGAGGGAAGAATGCCACGATCCCCAGCTGCTACTTCAGTGAGACACTCAGGACTGTAAGCTAACGTGGCACCCAGCCAGGACAGCAGCATTAATAACTTCTTGTTGTGCAGAGCCCTGGTGTACCCCGGCCACCAGTGACAGCCAGGCCCCGGGTGAGTCACCTCTGCTAGGAAAAGGCACAAGACAGCCGGGGGTGGACATGAAGTGAAAAACACTTCTACCAAGTCACTGACGTTCCTCTACAAATGTGATGGGTTTTGCAGAAAAACACACATGTAAGTAAACAACTGGACCCACATCTGCTTTGCCTGCCAACCAGAAGGCTCAAAGGTGCTTATGCAGCTGCATACATGGTGTCAGGGAAGGGTTTTGTTATGAGGGAAACAGGATTTAGTTTTCCCCTACCTCCCTCAGGGAAATTTGTTCATTGGTGGCTGCCAACCTCAGCATCCTCACAAACAGAGAGTCCCTGAGGATTAGCATAGTTTTGCGCCACAGAAACTCCCTTTCAAGCCTGTTTGTACTGCTAATTCCAGAAGAACTTCCCAGGAAGGTTTTCCATACCCCTTTGCAGAGAGATTCAAACCCTGAAACAGGTGGGGGCAAGGAAGCACTGGGAAGGAGGAACACCACGGAAATGAAATGGCAAATGGGGAGCAGGGTGCTACACAAAGCTGCTTTTCTATGACAAAAACCATGGACAGGACAGAGCTGGGGAAAACATGGCCATGGAAGGGAAAGTAGACAGAAGGAACATCACATAGGGAACACACTGCACACACCCCAGGGGCTGAGGATCCAGAGGGCATTTGCACTTTGAGGACACTGAGAACAATCCTCTGCTCCCGTTTTGTTCCACGGCTCCCTACAAGCACTGCAGGATTTTGCAAGGTCCCACCACCCTCACTCCTACCTGAGAAGCCTGTATGGGAGCAGCTATGGAGCTACCACCCAGAGCAGGGAACGCAGCCCCTCCTGCCCAGGGAAATGGGAGTACAGTAACGAGGAGTGCATCTGTGCCCTCTCCCTCCTCCCAGCACTCCAAATTTCATCCTTGCAACAGTTCAGGTTAAAGCCATTTGTAGACCTGTGGAAGTCACCCTGCTCTCTGCAGTTTCCATGTCTGGTTTACATATGGCCTGGGGCAAGGAGCTAAAAACAAAGCAGGCAGCAGGAAAGGACCTGCATGGCCCTCTTCAGAGGCAATACACATGGCTCTGATTGCCTCTCCATCTTTCCATCCCCAGCTTTGGATGGAGCTTATCCAGATGAAAGAGGAAATAAGGCACATTTCCAGTCTAACTGCGCCAGGCTGTGGAGCAGCAACACCACTGAAACAGCCCAAAGCCCCCTTCTCCCCTTCCAGCTTGTGAGTTTAGGAAATGAGTGGGACTGACCTGTGAGCTCAGGGAGGACGGGGGCACTCGGGAGAGGGGTCCGCTCTACACGGAACTCTAAAAACGAAATGCAAGACAGCTTAGGAACTCATCAAACGGCCCAAGGGGGAGCCCCAGAGACACAGCAGCCAGGGTCTGCTGGGGGAGCAGTCTGCAACCAGACTGCAACCAAGCCAGTGTCTTCTTTAAACTGATTTATAACTGGTGCTGAAAGGTGCTGGACTCCTGCCCTGAAGGCTGAAAGGATCCATTTATCCTTGGAATAATTGTGGCCAGGGCAGGGCGAGTTCAAGCATCACTGTGTAGCCTCAGGTCTGCCCTGGAGCACTGCTCTGTGACCCGGCCAATCTGACCTCTCAGTGCCAAGGCCAGTGGATGCTCAGCATGTGCCACACTCAGCCTGGCACAGGTTTACGATGAGGGACTTGAAGCCACTACAGCTAGATTCATGAAGAGCTTCCAGACAGCCAGGAGGCAACAGCAACTTTCAGCCAGTCAGCCTGGTCTCACCTCAGATGAAGAGAAAACTTCCCATTCCCAGCCCTTAATATCAAAACTTCATATATCAACCATCACACTGAGGGATGGAGTAAGGAAGGGATGCTCAGAGTTGCCACAACTCTAGAAAACAGCAATAGCAATAGCACAGTGTGTCCCTTAAGTGTGCTCTGCCTCATTCCCTGGCCTGGCAGAGAGCAGGAGGGGAGGCCCCACAGCTCTGAGCAGCTGCGGCACAGCAGGTTCCAGCCATTGATTGTTGAATCCATGTTCTGAGCACATGGCAGTGTTGGAAGCTTGAAACCACCCAGTTTGCAGGGGATCTGCAGCCCCCTGGCCCAGCAGATGCTTTCACCCAGTGAAGGCTGAGTGGTCCAGACTGTTCAGAACACAACTGCAGTGCTGCACGCACCTGCCTTTTGCGTGCCCAGGAGTTCCCTGGCACATGGGGTTTAACATTCCGTGCTGCTTTCAGAGTGGTGGCAACTCTGGTAAAGAGAGACAGACACACACAAAGGCAGTGAGACAGGCAGAGCTGCAGGGCCCTTCTGTGTCACAGCAGCAGCCCTGCAGAGGAGGCCAGCAGAAAGGACGTCAGAGCAGCCTTGGGTTTTTCCTGCTACTGCAGTGTGAGGATAATCCTAAGGAAGGACAAGCTGTTCCCACCTATTCCAGGGCTTCTCCAATCCCCCTTCCACATCCATTTCCAGTTTAAAGAAAGACTGAACAGAGTAAAGGATGAAAGGGGCAGAGCTTGGGTTATGGACCATGCCAGGGACTCCCATCACCTGAAGACAGACCAGAAAACAGAGCAGGGAGCTCCACTCACCAGGGAACTGGTAAGTGTAACCAGGTGCAATGCCAGTGTAACTTCGACTCGCATAGGTGGCAGCTTGGAAGCCTGGATAGCCTGGGGAAGAGAAAAGGACTCTGTTACTGCAAGCTGGCAAGGTCTGGCTGCTCGTGAGCAGCATGAGCACCCTTTGGCATTAGACAGCAGAAAGGATGGTGACAGCAGAAGCCCCAGGAGAGCGTTGGGCAGAGCGCACAATGTGTGAGCCTGCAGAGCAGTTCTAGCAGGCCCGGGTAATTTTTCCTTGTTTCAAACATGTAAGGACATGGAGATTTCCTTTTCAGACTCACAGCTCTGCAGACTAAGGCTGTCTGATACATCAGCTGGATTTACAAACAGGAGATCAGGGAAGAGGGGGCATTTGAACAGCTGAAGCTCTGAGTCACTTTTGCACTAGAAGGGCTGGTAAATGCAGGTACAAAGAACATTTCTTCCTGGCACAGACAGGAGCACAACTCCTGATGTTCCCCTTCCACCTATAGGAACAAGCCTGTGAGAATGCAGGGCATTGACTCACAAATGAATATTTGATTTGAGATCTCTCAAGACAAGAGTCCATAAATTTCCCAGTGACTCAGTTTGAGTCTTGCTGCTTTAAAATTCAGATGGCTAAGAAAAGGCAAAACCCAAAACCACAGGCTGGAGATTTATTTTCCTTCAATAAGTCAAGTGAAAACATTGGTGGAAAAATGCCTTTTTGGGGGTTTTGTTCAGTGACTAACTGCTACTCAGCAGGCTTAGCACTGAGAGCCAGGCTGAGTACACCCTGCCCAGCAACATCAGCAATGACCCTGAGCAAACAGTGCTCTTGGGTCAGCTCAGTCCTGGCTCCAATGAAAGTGGGAGGAGAGAGAAGCCAGGACCCACTGGAAGGATCACACTGACTCTCAGATCCAGGCACGAGGTTTGTTGACCTGGAAGATAGGGCTACAAATGACTTATTATTTTCTTCATTTTTAATTTTTTATCTGAATGCTTTTGCCTTGGGAGCTTTGATAGACAGGAAATCCAGCCTGTTTGTCACCAACTTCTCTTTGCAAGATAGTCCCATGATAAATGTACAGCTTTCCCTGCAATACCAGGTATTCGCTGTACCTGAGAGGGTGGGTACAGAATGACACAACATTCAACTAGAATTTTAAGGGCATTTTAACAGTCTTTAAATGGCAGTGGGGACATTTACACAGACTGCTGTTTCAAGTGGTAGCTTAGGGGCTCTTTAACCAATCAATTCATCAGAAAGCCTGTAGAAGTGTGGGAGGAAGAGGCCTGGGTACAGATTACTCCACACTCAGCTCTGCAGTCACACGAAGGAACTGCTGCCACGGCACTGCAGGACGGTGGCGGAGCTGCCGAGGGGCAGACCCGCCCCGCAGGGGCTGTGCCCAGCCGGCCCGACTGTCGCAGGACCAGCCCGGCTGTCGCAAGGCAGCGGCGGCACGTTTGCAGTTTTTCCAGGTGCCACCAGAGGGCAAATTGCGATCGCGAACACGTCCCGGCGGCCCCGCACGGGAGCGCTGCCCTTGGCGGCCCCGCACGGGGAGCGCTGCTGCCCTTGGCCGCCCCGCCGCTCCCGGAATAAACCTCTAAGCTGCCGCCTGGCACGGCCGGGAGCGGGGGGAGCGCGGCAGAGCTGACCGGGGGCTTACCCAGCATGCCGATCCCCAGCATGAAGGCATCCATCCCGTAAGGCATTACTCGGGACCGCCCTCGTGCAGAGCCCGTTGGGGACATCACCTCCTTCGGCTGAGCTTTTTTACACTCCACCTGCCACAAGAAAGTAAGGATCAGGCTCGCCTGTCACAGGCTGGCTCACAGGCTGTCACAGGACAGGGCCACAGAGCACAAATAGGCCAGGCAGGGCTGCCTGCGTGACAGCACGTCCCAGCTCTAGCCACCTCTGTCAGCCCGCTCTGCTGCCCTTCCCTGGCATCACTGTCCCCAGCCCACTTGGTGCCAGCCTTTCTCCTTGCTCTGCAGCCACCACAGGCAATGGGGAGCTCAAACATTGCTTTTTGTCTCCTAGTGTTACCCTTGATGTTCTACCTGACCCTGCACCAGAGTCTCAAAGCCTAATTTTCCTCATTTCTGAATAAAGGTAAAAACCTGCCCCCACTCCCAGGCCAGTACAAGGTTTTGTGTAACTTCAAAACCTCCAAGCACAGCACAATTCCTTGTTTAGTTAGCTCTCTTCCTTGAGAACTCAGTATTACTCTTGTTCACCTCCATACGGTGAGTTTCTTCCCCAGACTGACTGCTGTGATTTTGGGGAAAAAACTCAATCTGATTCCCCATTGCAGAGAAGATACATCAAGACCCAAATGCCTCACACCCAACCTCTGTGCCACTGCCCTGCTCCCTCCCACACCTCTATCCCTGCTCCCCCAAGTTCTGCCCCAGACACTCACCATTTTGTTGTTGATCTCATGGAAGTGGATTTCGCACACTTTTTCCACAATGTCTTCACTTTCAAATGTGACAAACCCAAATCCTGAAGAAAAAGCAAAACTCCCTGATCAGGTCAGACCTCTCACAGTTTGAACTCTCTACTCACAGCCTTTTATTGGCAGGAGAAAAGGACAGCACAATCAGCCCTTTCAAAAACAGCTGTCACTCATCTTCCCTCTCCAGCAAATTCTACTTTAATGCACAAGAACAGGACTGTCCTCTTACAGATCCTCCTCTCCTACTCGTCCCATACTTCCCACCCACTCTGAACCCAACTGATCTCAGACCCAGGTTTGTTTGGGGTTTTTTTTAAACTTTGCTATTTGCAAGGCTGACCACATGGCTGGTAACACTGGGGAGGATCTGGGCAGATGCTCACACAAAGAATTGGTGGGGAAACCAACATCTGCTTTCCAGGACATCACCACCCTCGCTAAACACACCCCACCAGCAGGAACACCCTGCAGTTCCCTCGCAGGCACACTTGCCATAAAGCCTCATGTGAGCAGGCACAGATCAGCAGTGCAGCTGCACACAGCAAGGCAGATACAGGCACAGTGATTCACAAAGTTTCACCAAAGTAAGGTTTGTATCTGGGCTAAGACAGGACAGCGTGTTCCTGGCCCCTGGCCCACGCTCACACCTCCTTTCTCTCACCAACCCCTTTGCTGACAGTTTTGGCAAAGCCCAGCTCGGGTGGGCACAGACTGAACTCCTCTAAGCTGGCTGCAACCGTTTCCGGAGAACTGAGGCAGGTGGGAGGATGTCTTAAAGCTTGCTGTGCAAGCAAGCTGGGATTAAGCAGAACTTTCCGCTTTCCAGAGCTGGCCAATTCCATGGTGCTGTAAAATAACATTCAAAAGCAGATGGGAATCCACTGCCCAGAACCCCACCTTTTCTCCACTCAGCTAGAAACATCTCTCTATAAACTCCTCCATCTGTCTGTGCCCAGGTAGATTCACACCACTCACCTCAACACCCACAAGCAGAGGAGCTCAGGAATTAGGCAGAAAAACCCTGATGTCAAAAGCAGTCCTGAGCCCCACCAGACCCCAGGCCTGCTATGCCCTGGGCTAAGCCCCTCACAGTTGACACAGTGCCTGACAGCTCTCCTTGCTGCCTCCCAAAATCCCCAACAGCTCTGACTGGACCAGTGACTGGAAGGCACCCATGAAGGAACAGGGGTTAATGCTTCTTCCCTCCGAAGATGAAGCTAGGACTGCCGAGGCCTGGCAGTCAGAGCAATTTAATAGCTTTAGAAAAAAAGTAAAAATCTGAAGGGCACAGAGTGTAGCAAGAACAGAAGGGAGAGTTCCCTCGCTGCTCTGGGGGCAGGAGTGCTTGGAAGTGCTTCCAACAACACACAGGACAGCAGCCAGCACAGGGCTGTGACTGACCCTGACTGGGAAGAGGCTGATGCTAAGTTTGCAGGTCAAGTTGTTGTCATTAAATCTCTGAGTTGGATGCAAGTGTCAAGCCCTGCCACACCACCAGGTAGTTGGTCTGAGGACTCACAAGGAAGGCAGGGACATCCATGGATGGGCTGGATCAGTACAGCACAAACAGTACGGCCTTGCTCCCATCCTGTAACCAGACTCCACCAGCAGGACTCGGGTAAGAAAAGGTGACCTGGGAGCACAAGTGGGCTCCAGGCCGAGGAAGGGGCGAGAAGCAGGCACTCTTCAGGCTATCGTGTCAGCTTTCCCAGAGCTCAGATTACTCGGGACAAGGTAAGACACACACTGCAGGCTGGAGCCACGGAGGTGAGCACGCAGAGGAGGGGGCCGGCTCCTCTCACATATCTGCAACTCGACGAGTTTACAGCACAGGAAATGCACTGGACAAAAGCTCTCTGTGCTGCGAGGGCCACTGGTAAAGGATGCAGATGCAAAAGAATGGGGCGACTGGAGGCAAGATAAAGAGCAGCTGTGACCCGCATCTCTTGCTGCTGGGATACTGACCCCTCCCTAGACAAGGCAGGAGGCAAACCCTCTGCAGTAACCTCTCCTAGGGCCAGGAGACAGCTCTCACCTCGGTGTCTGTTGGTTGTCTTGTCAAACATCAGCATCGCATCATCCACCTGCAAAGAGAATGGCTGCAGTCAGATTATTACTGCTGTAACCAGCATCCTCCAACACAATTGTTCAGAGCTTCCCTGGCCTCCCCAAACCTGAGGGGATCAAGATGAGACATCCTGTCCCCAAGAAGGAAACAGCACACATAAGCTATCACACCAGGCACTTCCCCAAGCCACAGCCAGCATGGTGCTGGTCCCCCCACCAGCCTGGGGCAGGTGCTGCTGAGCTGAGCCCCCTCGGCCCAGCCCCTGGCAGCAAGCGACCCCGATTGTTTGCCTGCAGCTCCAGCCGGGGGCCAAGGAGCAGGGAGGGCATTGTTCCCAAATCCCAGCCTCAAAGGAGAGGAGAATCAAAGGGGGCAGAGAAGCAAAGCTGGAGAGGGGAGAGGAATAAGGGGCCTCCCAGCGGCAGGGGAAGCGGAGGCCTCAGACAACAGAGGCTGCCTGGGAAAGCTGGGAAGCGCCCCCACCCCCACCCCAGAGGAGCCTTTCCTCTAAGTGAGGTTTCCCACTGCTGGAGGCTGTAATTAGAGCAAATTTACTGCAAGGCCTGAGCAGGGCTGCCTTCCCGGGGGGAGGGGCGGCCGGATCCCATCCCCCAGCCGGCCTGGGGCTGCTCTCCTCCCCGGCACATCACTGCCTGGTGCCACTTTTCCCCCGCATCTTCCCGCGGGTGTTGCCTCGCGGAGCTGCATCCGCTCCGCAGGTCAGCCCGAGCAGGGTTAAAAAATACACTTCAATCTCCTCCGTGTAAGCCTCAGTGTAAACCTGTCCCACTGACCCATCCCTCCTCTAATACCACTGCCTTAATCCGATTATGAAACTGGACGTGCAAGTGCTCAGGGGAGGTGGCAGCAGTCTCCGGCCAGCAGCTGCCCTGGCCCTCCTCCTTCTCCATGTGAGAGAGCCGCTCCCTGAGCAGCCAGCCCTGCACGCCCCCCAACTCCACAGGATTACTCCCTTGCCTCACCCCGGGAAGAATCTGCATTGCTGCCTCCTCCTGAACAGTCCCTGGAGAGGGCAGAGTGCTGCCCATGCCCCGGCAGAGGCAGCCACGGGCTTTGCTCATGGACACCCCACAACCTCAGTCAGGAAAGGGAGGCTCCTACTCTTGGGTCCCCAGGACAACACAGGACACTCAGTCCCACTTCAGGGCCAGGTGGATGGAAGGAGCCCTTGCTGACATTTCCAGTAACATCATAAGCAGAGATCATATTTGATGCCCTTGGCCTTGTCTAACACATCCACTCCAGGTGACAACAGACAACCTGGCTCCTGCTCATCTCACACACTTACTGTCCTGGCTCAGCCTCCCTCAGCCAAGTGAACAAACACCTGAGAAACATGCCAAGCATCCAGCCTGGAGCCACACGGGACATAAGGCTTGACACAGACCCGAAGCAACTCCTCAGCAGCTTCCCAGGACACACAGTTAGGGAGATGGGTGCTGAGGGCAGCTCCTCACGGTGTCATTCCCCATTGCCACTTGTTCCCACATCTGCACCATTTCCCTTCATGGTACAGCACAACTGGGATGTGCTGGAGGGAAACCTGACGTGCCTTAAAAATAGTTCAACAGGTTTTATTATCTGGTTTTGCCCATTTTAAAATCTAGATCCATCTGGATCCACCATCCAGTTCACAAGAGGGCTGGAGAAATAGCTGTTCTCCCCAGTAAACACTGGGAGAAAGCTGTGTCAAAGGCATTTTGAGTGCCACTCCCAGCTCAGGTAACTGGAGACCACAAACCCATCACAATAAGAGACGGGACACAAGAAAAAAAAAAAAAACAAATTAGTGTGAATGAGCACAGGCCCACTGCTAACTCAGCTCTGCCTGACCAGCCCTCCTCTCCGCAGAGCTTGGGAAGTAGGAGCACCTGCAAGTGGCAGAGCCCAGTGCACTCCACACAAACTCCTGGCACAGCAATATCCCGGGCAATGGCTGGGCACTCCCACAGCACTCAAGCACTCAGACATAGAAGATGTGCAACCACTTCATCCCAAACCACGCTGTATGCTCTGAGGAGAGCTGCAGCCTTCCTCCCTCTGTGCTTTTTCTGATGGCTCTGCTTTGAGGTGTCTAACCAGCACCCCAAAATGTACTTGCCTTGCAAAAACATATTTATTGTAGCACATGTACTCTATCTGACAGCTGTTTCCTACTAACAACTAATTCTTACACAGTCCGTAAGTGTATACATATATTTATATATATATATAGGTGTATATGCACAAAACTCCATGGCTTCACCTCTCTGTACGGCTACAACGTGTTTTATTGCCATTAAACCCTACCCATGACCATCTTTATGTCTCCTCTCCAGGCAGCCCGTGAGCTGAGCTGGGTGGTCCCAACACACACCTGTGAGGTGAAGCATGGCTCAGATCCCCCATACCCTTGCTACAGGGGACACATCTCGTACCACACGTTACTTGGGCAGACCCTGTGCCCGCTGAGGCAGCACATCCAGCGCCCAGCAAAGCCGTGCCTGCACCGACTCCACGAGCAGCACCGGCCACGGGCGGGCAGCTATTGTGGCGGTTCAGCAGCACAGCCCCCTCCCCGCGCTGGGCCTTTCCCGGCTGGGCCGCGCCGGGCCCCAACAAAGGCGGCCGCCGGCGGGGCCGTCGCGATGGCAACGCGGCCGCCATGGCAGCTGGGGCCCGGATTAGCGGCTCACAAAGCCGCCCCGCCGCGCTCCGTGCCCGCGGCCTGGGATGGGCTGCGGGAGGGCACCCCACGGGGGCCGCGGCACCCCGGCACGGCCCGATCGGCATTCCCCAGGGACTCGCCCCCCGCCCCAACCCTGCTCTGCGCAGGGACATCTTCCACCGGGCTGCCGCAAGCCCCGTCCAGCCTGGCCTTGAGCGTGCCCCTGGATGGGGCAGCCACAGGTTCTCTGGGCAGCCTCTGCCACGGCCTCGACAGCCCAACGGGGCACAACTTTATCCCGAGATCCAGTCTAAACCTACCCGCTCTCTTTCAGTTTGAAGCCATTCCCCCTTGTCCTGCCACTACACGCTCAGGTAAATGATCATCCCCAGGAACCTGGTGCCTTGAGCTAGATGAATAAGATAGGATCACTTGGTGCTCCCTGCTTTCTAGGTCCTAAGTGTTCCTCCACCTCCCCTAAATAAGAAGGGAGAAAAGAGGAGTGATTTTTTTTTTTTTGCATGCTTTTTGCCTGGGATAAAATGTATTTTTTAAAAGCATCTATCCTAATTTAAAGTGGTGGCAAATCTAAGACACACTCAGGCCTGAGGGTTATGTACAAAACATGCAAAAGCCATCCAGCAGCCTGGACTCCCCTGTCCTGAGAAGCAGAGTGTGATCTCTCCCTGAAGCCAAGATCCCCCTGAACTTGCCAGTGGATTCTCAACAATTGATTAAAAATCACCATTGGGAACGTGGCACCTTGAGCTTGAGAAATCTGCTGCCTTCTCTCAAGATCCTAAATGTCCTCATGTCTTTCCTGGACACGCAGGAGGAAAGAGGAGCAATTTTTCTCCTGCCAGGTACTAAAAGATGTTAGGCCACCTGGAAGAGTGAACAGAGTTCACCCAAAGAAAGTCCTTTCCTCAGAGGGTAAGTGCCCTAAAGAAGTGTTTTAAAAGGGCATCCTCAACAGTTCCTTTCCACACAGTCCCAATGCAATTCCAGAAGTGGTACTAGACCCAAATTACTTGGAAAAAGTCTGTCTGAAAAAACATTTTCTGAGGTGAGGATACCACAACTGACACTTCAGCACCTCTCACTTAAAGGTGCCATAATCATAAATGATCCATCCAGCCTTGGCCAAAATACCTGGGGTTTTTCAGAGGTTTAATTCCACTCTAATCTTTCAGTTTTCCTGTTTCATTCCTAGTTATCTGCTATGGGGAAGTCAATGACATCCTCATGCAGATTTAGAAAAATAATAATTTCCTTTATCAGTTTGATAGGAAATGTTGGATGCACTTTCACAGAGGCAGACTTTTGAAAGTTGTAAATATTCAAGCAAAGGGTTTGTGGGGATGGACATCTTCCACCTGAACTGCAAATAAAAATGTCTGAGCTGATCCTAGAAGGAATCATGGCAACATATTTGTAGTAGTCAGGCAAAAAAAAATAGTAACTGTTGAGACAGCTTCCATATGGAAAATAGAAACCAAACTATCTAGAAACCAGTCAGCCATCCTGTCAAGAGACAGACAGCATTAACAACCCTGTGAGGTTCTCCCAGCTGCACAAACAGGAGACGCCAATTCCAGGGACAAGGGTGCACGGACAGAGAGCCTGGCTCCAGGGAGCAGGTGAGCTGTGCCATTAACACCCTTCTCACCCTGCTCTGCAGACCCGCTCTCAGAACTCTGGGAAGGAGACCTCGGCAAGGGGCAGAGCCTGCTCCATGCCACAGGAGAGCAGAACAGCCTGTCCAGGTGTCCTTGCCCGCTCTCACACGGGCACCTGGCAAATATCAGATGAGCCCCAGAAGACCTGAATGACCATTACTGCTAGAGTGGTTTTGGCTATGTGCCTACCAGATGCGGAGCACAGAGAACCCTTTGTTCCAGAGGCATTGTTACCACAGGCCAAACTGCCTACTGCCACAAGAGAGGTGATCAGATTCCCCTTCTCCTCCCCTCCCCATCTGTTCATGGCAACCATGTTATGTGTGAGAATTTACATAAATTGCCCTCTGATCTGTGGAAGAAAATCCAAAATCCAGTTTGGAAATCCACAGCAGGTTGACAAGTAGCTTTGATCCCTGAAATTTCCAGAGAGCAGCAGATTAAGGATTAATTAATTAACATTCTCCCAATCCAAAGTGAGGAAAATCATGGCTACTGTATGCACAGAAACAAGTCTTCATTTAAAGGCATTTGCCATCAGTATCTGAAAGTTCTCCCATTCATCAGCAAAGAAAACTCATTTCATACACCCAAGTCAACCACCCCATTCCTCTGGCAGGAGTACATGAACATGCCTTTGTGACAGACCTACAAACCCTCATCAGATCCAGCACCTCAGATATTATGATCTTCCCTCATCACAACAGTAACAGCCATTTACCCCAGTGAGACCTGAGGACCTCTCAGATCCAGAATTTGGTTGGAGTATTAGATGGCAACCTAAAGGTCAGAACCCCCTTAAGACCTCAGATCCTTTTTCTTGTTTGCTTCCAGGGTATTTTTAGAGAGGAGATCTCTCTCTCTCTGGGCAAGAACTGCCTCACAGAGAGGCCGAGTTTTCATGACCGACTCATCCACATACAATTACTTCAGGCCCAGTGAAAGATGCAGACTGGTTTTAAGCACTTTCCAAGCACCCTTGGTGCTGCAACTGATTAGTGAGTCATGCAACGACGTCATTGTGAATGTATTTCCTGCACTGCTGCTTCACCAAATGCAAAAGCACACAAGCAAACTGTGAGTTCAGAAACCTAATTCGGGTGCAGGCCCCCATTTCTTCCAGGACCTCTGTACTTCCAGTTTCTGTTAAGATCAGCTTCTCTCCTGATGACAAACAAAAGACCAGCTGCACCAAGTTAGAGCAGAGCTCTGCCTTGCCCAAAACCTCCCAAGGTATCAACCAACAGACAACTTTGGAAGAACACAAAGATAAGGCAAGGGTATTACCACAGAGGCCAGAACACTCATCCAAGCTATCTGTGATCTGAAGATTTTCTGAATTCAAAGGGATGTCTGTGTATTTTAAAAGACCTTCCACGAATTTGCCCAATCATTTTGGAGCCTATGTAAATTTTAGTAACAACATCCTTTGGCAAAGATTTGACAATTTAGGTATGCTCCATGATAAAACAACTTTATTCGTTCTAAGCCTCCTCCTATCTTGCAATTTATATGACTTTCTCTACCACAAAACTTCATCAGACCAACTCTTGCATCAGAAAGATGATCTGAAGTTTTTTCAGTTTTGATTTGACACAAATAACCTTGCTTACAAGATCACAGACCCAACAGTCCAAAGAAATTATGCTGATGGACAACCCCTTTTCCTCCCCAAAAATAATACAGAACATGTTCCCACAGGTCCAAGGAGAAAAGGAGGAAGCTGCAAGTTGAGCTCCTCTGGCATTCTCATACATGTTGAGCTAGACAGAGGACTAGCTGTGCCTGAGGTGCAAGACACCTTCCTCCTCTCTTTCTGCTGCAGGTTTCAGTGAGGGTGGTAGCCTGAATCTAGAGAAGCTGTTGATATAATTCCTTGTGCTGTCTAAAGATCTTCAACATCATCCAACTTAAGCCAAACTACTTGGCTACACATACTGTGAATGAAAATCTTTCCAGGACTTCTGTCCTACAGTTGAAAAACTAGTCTCCTTTAGAAAGCATGTGCATGGCCTGACCTTGGATCTCAGAGAGATTCAAGTTTTGGAACCACAGAAGTGTATCCTAGAGATCCTGCTATGCTCAATGCTCTCACAGCTGCACCTGACAAACCACAGCCAGCTTGAGATAACTTCTCAGTCTCTCTTTCTGTACTGAAAAAAAAAAACCTCTTTGTATTTTCTTTCTCAGGAAAACAGCAGCCCTTATATTTTAGTCAGAGTTTTGGAAGGAAAAAAAACCCAAAGTGACTCCTCTTTGAAGCAGAGACATTCACACTGTATTTGGGATCCTCTTTGAAGCTTCACCTTTTGTGCCTGTTAAAACCAAGTATTTTGATATGAAGAACTGGGGTGCCAACCTCTCCCTCTCTTCCTTTTTTGCTAAGTAATACTCGTGGATTTCCTTTTCACACATTTTCACCTTTCTTTCACCTTTCACTATCCTTTTGCCACTTCCATTTTACACAGGTGAAAGAAGCAAGGAAAGAAAACAACAAAACAAAAATAGGAGAATAAGCAGAAATGCCAATATAGAAAAAAATCCCATTTGGGAATTTTGTCTAATGAAATAGAAAACCATTTCCTTTGCAGCCCAACTAAACTTCCATTTTTTTCTGCTAATGGACGTAGGAGGTGTGCTGCTCCTGACCTGAGATGCACCAACACGAACCACCTTGGTAGACTTGTGAGCTGCAGTTCACGGATTTGAACTGGAGAGAACATTATGATAATCTAATTTGACCTCATCTGTTCTGCAGGCCATAGCACTTCCTCTTGTAATTCCTTCAGCATGTACATGCTTTCTGTCTGGGCTAAAATGTATTTTTCAAAAGCATCTATCCTAATTTAAAGACGTTAAGTGGTGGCAAATCTAAGACACACTCAGGCTTGTGGCCTGAGGGTTATATACAAACCTCCATGCAAAAGCTGCACTCCCCTGTCCTCAGAAGCAGAGCATGATCTCCCCTGAAGCCAAGATCCAAACTGAACTTGCCACTGAATTCTCAACAAGTGACTAAAAACCACTGCTGGGACTCTGGCACCTTGAGCGTGAGGACTCAAGACAGGATGACTTGGGGCTCTTGGCTCTCTCCTCTCTAGCTCCCAAGTATTCCCATGCCTTTCCTGGACAGGCAGGAGGAAAGAGGAGTTATTTTTCTCCTGACATGTCCTAGGTAACTGTGGGGCCACTTCAAAGAAAAGGGAATAGCTACAAAGCTCTTTCCTAGGAGGGTAAGTCCTCTAAATAAATGTTTTCAAAGAGCATCTCTAACAGTTCCTTTTCACACAGTCCTGATACAATTCCAGAAGCATTACTGGACCCAAGTGACTTGGAGAGTCTGAATGAAAAAACATTTTCTGAGATAAGGACTGAAGCTTCAGCACCTCTCACTTAAAGATGCCATAAATCAAAGAGATGAAGACCACTTGTGGTGTCTGGGACACCTGTAAAGACAGGATTCTATGAAACCTCTGAAACCTGGGAGGCCCCAGCACACCATAAAGAGCCACCAAGAGAGACTGTATCAAAATCATGTTTTCCATGAGTCACAGCTGAAATTGAAGGCAACAGGCTTTGCTTAGCCTTACAAACCATACAACGGCACATTCAGAGCTCAGAACGCCAGAGCTGAAGGCCACAAGATCTTCCTCTGAAATGCACTTTCCCACGGATCCTGCCCATCAGCCATACCCAGTTATGTACGACAGAGAATCTCTCAGGACACCATTCTCCTGGCCATGGGTGAATTATTTGAGGCTTAGTCTGGAAGATGGTTACAGACCAGGAATGATGCTTTATACAAGAGCTCTGAGGAGTCTGTCATCTGAAGTGAACAGATGAGTCAGAAAACTCCCTGAAAATGGCAAGTCAATCTGACCAGCCCTAATGTCTCCCCATGGAAACTCCCTAGAGCCAAGGGGACAACTGCTCTGGCCTCACACAGATTTGGAGCACTGGATGTTGTCTGGGACACTGGTTCTTCAGAAATGAATCACACCGAGCTATGCAGAACTCTCCCTCTTGCCCACTCCAGAAAACAGTCTCACACAACCAGCCAGTGCCAGTTCCCAGGCATCAGGACACCTCTCACCACACAACCATTAAACAAGAGAAACGTAACAGCACCCCAAAAGAGCTGGAAAGGACTGCTCAGACTACAGCAACTGTAACTGCCTGTAAACTGAGTGCTCTGGGACATAGTCCTTCTTTGAATTAGCAGGGATACAGTCAAGGTTAAAAGGGGATTATGCCAAAGACAATTTGTTTTCCTATCAAACACATCCATCAGCAGCACAGGAGAACTTGCAAGTCAAACAGCCTTCAGACTGCACAGTCATATGGGCACCACCACCTTTAGTGATGGCACCCTTTAGGAGACCATGTAAAAGCCCTTGGGGACACAACAGTTTGCCTGTTTCTTGTAGAAAAGAACCCACACAGAGCTACCAACTGGCAAACACGAGGATATCCAACCACTTTCTCTTAGGAGTGAACAGAATCCTACTTTGCACACAAGGACATGCAAATTTGGCTTCAGAAGCTGAACAAAGGTTCTGAGCAGATACTTGTCCCAAACTTCCTGGCCAAAAGTTTCAGCAATATGGCAAACCTGGTCCCAAAACTCCCTTTTCTTTCACTAATTAGTGTGCCTTAACATAATATCACACTTTCTGCAAGAAATTTCAAAAGAAAATGAATGCCAAGCCCTTCATCCCCACATTGCAGTTCCCATGGCACTTCCTACCATAACCATGATTCTTATCAGCAAAGTTCTGGCTGGGTCACCACCCACCAAACCATGTTCTTCCCCCCTAACTGGGCAGAAAGGTTCCATGAGCTGCAGAATCCAATGCTTCCTGCCCCAAAGAGCAAACCTATGCATAACACCACTGAACAACAGTGAAACAGTCACAACGTCCTGCCACAGAGGTGACCACACTCAGCACTTGGGTACGATGATCCCCTTCAGTTCCTAATCCCATTAAAAATCTTGGGATCCTTCAATCTAATCCTGCTGATATCATTCCTGGGGATGCTGACAACCTCCTCAGCTGAAAGGTCACAACTGAGCTCCCTTCAATCCTTAGATTCAGTTCAGTCTCACAATTCACACACCTGGCTGTCATGGACCACGGCACAAATGGCTTCCAGCCACAGCAGCCCACCCTTCCCTGAGCCACCACTGGCCACAAAAGAGCCAGACCAACACAAAGGACAGCCTTAGTGCCAGACTTTCTTCCATTATACAAACTTACACCACCACTTGCCCAAGACTCAGCAGGAGAAGTTTCAGGACGGAAAGGCTTATTTTAATAAAGGATTATTGGAAAATAAATCACAAGGTTTTGAGTTAGAAACAGGCCAAAATCAGAAGTTTGATAAAGCAGCCACTCTGTTAGGAGTGTCTACAACCCTTCCTCCAGCATTTGAACAAACTGCAAACCTGTGAGCCACAGGAGGCTTCTGGATAGGGAAAAATTGTAAAACCCTTTCCCATAGCTGAGGTCCTAGCAACTCTGGGACCAAGGACAAACTCTGTTTCAAATCACCACAGGGCAGGAGTCACTGGCTGTAGCCCCTACAAGGACATTACAGCCAGCCAGCATCTGTAACTGACCTTTAATCTACTTAACCCTTGCAAAAGACACAAGCTTCTAATCCCGCCCCCACAAAAGTTCAGAAAACTCCTTTTGCCCCAGAAGCAACAGCTTTGATCCAACATCACTCAAGAGACTTACCTTCCCGAACTGCTCGAAATATTGTTTCACATCCTCCACAGTAGTGTTCACAGACAGACCACCCACAAATATCTTCTTCGTTCGGGTCACCATCTGGAAAAGGGAAGGACAGGAATTCACCAAATAAACCCAGAGTGAGCAGAGAACGAGACTCAAAAGGCCACTAACTCCCCTCTGCTGCTGGGAAGTGCTTTTCCTTTTGCTGCAGCTGAGCTTCCAACTTCTTGAAGCCCTGTGGCCAAACACAGCTGGCAGATCTGTCCCACACCAGATTGCTGCTCTCGCCTTCACAGACCCCATCACACGTGCCAGCACCCAGCCACCACCTCCTGGTCAGACAATTACCAGCCTCTGCCCTCACCAACCTGCCAGCTCTCCCTTGGCACTGACACCACCCCAAACGTGTGGGGCACAGCTGTGCCTTCCCCAGCCCTGCCACTTTGCACAGCCTCCTCCAGGCAACCCCAGAGGTACCTGCTCTGCTCCCAGGGTGGCAGGAGGCCTGCCAGCACAGGCAGGTTCCCCAGGCTTTGCCCTCCCACCCCACAAATTACACAGCGTTTCAGTCTGAAATGGAATAAGCCTCACTCCACTACCATTCCCCAGCCACTTAAATGGAGCCCAGTCAACACCCAGTTAAACTGCTTTTGCCTCTGCAAGAAGGTAAAGACAAGATCCCCCTGCCACTTGTCACTGATACAGCTGGGACAAGGAAGAAAACTAACTACCCTGAGAGGGGCCATGGCTGCCAGGCTGAGGCACACCGACATCCTTTGAACCAGCTCTCCAGCTGCATCCTCCCCTTAGCTGCTTGGCTACACCCCTGCTCTCAGAGGAACACATGGTCCTAATTACCCCAAGGAGCATAGGGCTAATCCGCAGCAATTCCCTGGCTTGGAGAGCAGCCCGTTCTAACACTAAAGCACCTTCTGTCACCAAACTGCTTAATGGAATTAACCCAATTCCTACCATGTGCTTCCTGGCTCCAGTTACTTGGGATACCTGCTCACCAATTGTTCTCAGTGCCTGAACCCCTTACTTCCCTCCCAGCACAAGTCTCCTCTTTCCTCTCTGCTTCTCAACACAGCTTCTCCCCAGCTCTTTCAACCCTAACAGGCCTTGGAATATAAACTCTAAACTTCAAAACTCACATCCAAGACCCAAGTTAAAGGAAGACCCAAAATCTAAAGGCAGTCTCGAGTGCTGCTGCTAGGTCCTCAGCTAAGAGTTTTTAGCTGTACACCTGGAAAAAGTTCCTGCCACTGTACATTTTAATGCCAGAGCCTCTTGTAGGTAAGATCCAGCACCAAACTCCTTTTGCCTTTTCCAGTGCTGAAGTACACAAGGGCATTTCACAAAGTGAAATTCTTTTCCCTTTCCCTTCCATACACCTATTCATCACACACAGGGGCACACACACAAGAGTCTTCCACCCGTGTCACATCACAGCATGGAGCTGTTCCATCTCTCCCCTTAAGGCCTGGAACTTCCAACCATTGTCCACAACCTCGGAAGGATTTAGTTCACCCAGGGCATTATTTAATCCACCAGCTCTATCTAGTGCATCCTGCAGTACAACTAAGGGGCCACCTGGTTCCTTCAGTGCCATGCAAACTCCCAGCACTGCACTCCTGAGCAAACCCCAGCGAGCAACTCTGTTGCATGCACTGGCCACCTTGCACAGAAGGACAAGGTTCACCACCACAAATTGTGCCCTTTGTGGCACAAGGGCTGCCCACAGTGCTTACCTTGGGCTGTGCTCGGCGAGGGAACGCTACCTTCGGGTCAATCTGAAAGAGATGTGGGGAAGAACAAGTGAACACATTTTTCCTGCTTATTTACAGACACAGGGTTTCCTCCGTGTGTGCAGCTGTTTCTGCCCATGTGGCACCTTGCTAAAATCCCAAAGAATCTACCTGAGGTGCATAAAATGAAGCTGGCTGCAGACATCTTTCCCTCTTGGTAAGGTGTAATCCAGGGAGACTACAAGTCCCAGCATGCAGTGGTCCATCTCCAGCTGAGCACTGGGCAGATGCACTGAGAGCCCATCACATGCTGGGATTAACAGGCTGGGCTGCACCCTCCCGCTCGGCCAGCCCCTGGGTGCCTTGCATCACCAGCCTCATATTAAAAGTGGTTTCTTTTGCCTTTTCTGCTCTCACCCTTCACTCTTGCCTACAAGTACAGAGTTCATCTGGGTAGTAACAAGACAGAAGAGAAGCAGCGCACAAACCCCGAAACATTTCATCCTTTCAAACACAGACTGAAGAGCAGACAAAAAGAAGCAATAAAAGAGCAGACAGGATGGCACAAATTAACCCGAGGAGCCCAGGCCCCCGGCTGTGGAGGCTGCGGCCGCAGGGATCGTGCTGCCCCTCTCCCCAGGCTGCGCTGCACACAAAGCAGCGATGCCTCCCTCCCTCCCTGCGCGGGCTGAGCCTCCATTGTGCCTGTTCATTTCCCTATAAACCTGCTGCTGGCCGGAGCAGCCGGGCCCGCGCCGCCATCCAGGTGCCGCGTGTTCTGCCGGCCTCAGCACAGATGAGCGTGTGCCTACACTGGCCTCACACCACCGCCAGCACCACCACAAAAGCTGGGACAACACTAATGCAGCTGCAAGCCAAACATCCACAAAGCCTTCTCTCCTCCTCAGCCACCACCTCTTTCTTTATAACCTATTTTTACAGCAACTCCTGTAAAGTTACATCACATCGGGGATGATCCAGACCTACAAATCAGCTTACAAAGACCTGCGGTAAAGGCAGGTTTGGCTCATCCCTGCACTTGGACAGGCTGCAGTTGGGAGGGCAGCCTGGTGCGTTGTCCCATCAGGCCAGCAGCTCCAACAGCCCAAAAGGAAGCTGTGTTTCTCCAGCGCCTCTCACTGCTTTGTTCAGCTTTCCAGCCTGGCTGCCCTCCCGTCCCGCATCCTTTTACTTGTCTCACAGCCCCAGAGTTTGGCCCCCCTGTGCCCTTCCACCAGCTCCTCTCCCTGCCTTCCCCACCTCCATACTGACTCACAGCTTACAACATAAATAAACTCAGCACGTAGGTAAACACAGGCAAAACTGAAGAGCACAAATAAATTCAAAAATAAACCTCGCTCCCCAAGCTCCAAGTGCCAGCAGATTAGCATACCCTCCAGTGCCTCCCTGGGGCATCGGAACCATCCAGGCCCTCCCCTTCCCAGACACACATCCCCCCTCAACTGCTTCCTGGCTAGTGCAGACACCCACAGCGAATTCTGAGGACAGGGGACGGCAGGAGACCAGGAGGTTGATGGCAGATAATAAGCAAAAACAATAATCTACTGTCTTTTACTTCTCAGCCAGTGTCATTCAGCTCCTGCCAATAAGATGCTTTCATACTCAGCAATGCTAAGCTCAGCCTCATTTTCTCATTACCCTGAGTGTGATCAACTGGGCAGAGATAACGTGTCCTCCTGGCTGGAGAGAGCAGGCAGTCATTTCACAAATTCTTCTGCACAACCAGCTATTGTTGCAGGTAGAGGGAGGCTGGGGTGACCAACTGCAGGCAGGCACAGCCCTGGGAACACGCAGAGGGGAGCGAGTTCGGTGCCGGACTCGAGTTACTCAAACTGGACTGCTCCTTGGTGGCTGGAGTCTTTCCTAATTAAAGCAAAGGCACTGGTACCTTATTCCCTCATTTCTGGTGTTAAGACAAATAGCCCTGGAGGAGTTGTGTTTCAGTGTCACCCACTGACGTAATGGATCCTTTTTACAAACCCAGATAGAAATCTGCTAAGAGCATTCAGAACTGCTCAGATTGTACCTAAAAAAACAAAACCCCAGATCAGGCTGCAGTGAATGGAAGTCACCTGAGCTCAAACTGCTTCCAGTTCACCCCACAAGGCCTTGGGGATGAGGAATCCCACTGAAGTTGCAGGTGTACCAACAGGCCAGCCATGTCCTCAGTAATGCTCTTCAGGCCACCTACAGCCCCATTTCATAGCTCAGGTACGTAACTCCTGTGTTAGCCTAGCTGGTTTCAGTGTCTAAAGCACAGGGAGGGCTGGGAAGGACCTGCGAGACGTCAGGTGCAGGTTTGTTCTTTTCACTGTACCCCTGTCACTACCTCTGCCCTGCTGGTCTGCACTGCCGGGGAGCTGCAGATCACTCCCTCCACCACAAAAGACAAACCCAGCAAAAACTCAACAACGGCAACAAAGAAACAACGAGATGACCCAGCAGTGGCAAGTGCTCTTCCCAGAGCATTTAAAGAAGCAGCTCAAAGCAGCGGCTGGCTGCAGCTTTACAAAGTCACACAAATCTTTTACCTTGAGACTGTAAAGCCAATTCTCATATCAAGTATTTTCAAAAATAACCCTGTAGTCTGCTGCTATCTAGCTTACAAACAAAGAGGAGTCTGAAAAGAACAAGGCTGCCCAGAAGAATCGGGCCAACCGCCTTCATTAGGGTAGGAAGAATCAGAAAACAATGAAGCAACAAGTTGAGCAGACACTGTCTATCAAATGCTGTTTGCCAGGAGACACCAAGCCCCATGAGAAGGCTGTCCTTACAGGACACCAGGCCTTTTCCTGCAAAGTTTCATATAACTCTAAATTAAGATTTGGATGAGTTTGTGTCATTTAACCCATGAGTCACGGCAGAGCCTTTCACCTCAGCAGGAAAAAGGCATATAGAGGTTCCATGTGCTCCCACAAGACTCAGGAGACAAACACCCCAAAACATCTGACCCAGCTGAAAAGTGCACTAAACAAAAAATAAGAAGGAAGAGGGAAGAGGATCAAAGTTCCTAACAAAGAAGGCCCTGGCTAAAGTGTCCCCACTCTCGGTGCCGGCGGGGCGAGCGGAGCAGATGCAGCAGGGAATTTCAATGGCTGGCCGGTCCCCATGAGCCACGAGGCTGCTCTGTTCTCCTGCAGCACCCACCGTCCCTCCCTGCCCACATGGGCTGCACCCTGGGCTGCACAGCCTGCAGCAGTGGCTTGGGGAGAAGAATGGTCAGCGTGGATTTCAGCTCACTCCCAGCCCTGAAACACTTCCAGGATTAGTGCTACAACAGACATCCATCACTTGCCTTTTCAAGAGAGGTCTATGCCAGCCCACAGACTCATGACAGGACTAACTGATCAGACACTGTGTTTACACAGGCTAGCCAAAAAAAAAAAAAAAAAAAAAAAAAAAAAAAAAAAAAAAAAAAAAAAAAAAAAAAAAAGAGAGAGAGAGAAACAGAGAGAAAAGAAAACCCTGGGCCCTCCTCAAAAAACATTACTGTAACCCCCCCTCAGAACAAAATTCACTTTACATCACTCCTGGAAGGAGAAGGGCTGCGAGTCCTGGAGACCCAGCCTCAGCCAGGAAGGCTGGGGTGGGTTTAACCAGGAGCTCCCGTGGGGAGGAAGGACCTGTGCACATCAAAGGGAGTGATCCAGGCAGTTAAACAGGAACAGACATAAATCTTGCTGCAACTCATGCCGTAAACCCCAAGAAAGAGGGTCTCGCTCTCCCGCCCTCTCCTTCTGCCAAGATAAAGACTAGAACGCCTGGGCCACGCGCTGCAAGAAATAAAACTCTGCATTTGGACTCCTCGGCAGCCCTTGCCTGGAGCCAGAACATGCTCCCTCACCATGCCATCCCCCTGCAGCCCCCGCCACTCCCCCATCCCTACCCTCACCTTCACCCCAGGGCAGCAATAAGGAAAAGGAATTCAGGGGAAGACAAGTCACTAAAACTGAAGAGAAGGGACCTCCCACTCAGACACCTCACCCCCACCCCTCAAAACTGTCTGCACATCTCCTGAGCACCACAGATTGACAAGGCAGGACCCACCACATTACACCACTAGTCCAGTGGGCCACCAGATCTTTCTGCTGGCCCAGCTGGGGCTCCTCATCACCCAAACTTGCAAACTGAGGGCTGGAGCTGCAGCCACTCCAAGAGGCCGGTGGTGGCCCACATGGGCAGGCACTGGCCACACTCGGAGACAATAAAGTCCTGAACCTCCATGACTACTACAGAAACTTCGCCTGGGGAAACAACAAGAGAGTCTCTGGGGCACACAGAACGAGGGCCCTCTGCTGGGAAGGGGGGGGCCAGAGGCCACCACGGCCAGGGAAGCAGGGCCTGGGCACTGGGGAACAGCACCCCTGAGGAGGGATCAGTGCTCAGCAGCACACGGGATGAAAGGGCGTCTTCCCTCTCTCCAAACGCAGCCACATCTTATTTCCCGGGGCAAATCCTCATCCCAAACGTGTTCAGGTGTCCCAGCTTCGAGAGGGCTACAGTCACTGCCCGGATGGGCCTTACAACCAAGGGGCGAGATGAAAACCATCACCAGGATCCACAGACCCACACCAGGAATCGGCACACGGTGAGCCCGGTGCTTGGGCGGCAACTAGGCTACCCGCCGGCAAGTGGGACAGAGAAGGGAACGATCGATCCGTATCAGGAATCAATAGTTTACAACCTCTAACTGGAAATCAAACACTACAATCGACGGCTGCTCCGAGCACAGCCGCTGTGCCGGCAAATGCACCCCTGAGATGAGAGAAGTCATCTCACCGTCTTGGAGTCCAGTTCATGTCTGGATTGGGCCAGGACCTTGTCGACGCCAGCCTGGTCCATGAACGTGACGAACCCGAAGCCCCTGAGCCCCGCAGCCCGGGCAGAAGAGGGGATGCGGAGAGAAGAGAGAAAGTTGGTTAAAGTGGCGGTCGGGCCGCGGCGGGGGCGAAGGGAGGCGCGGGCCCGGCCTCTCACCTGGATCTCTTTGTCAGCGGGTCCCGCATCACCAGGCACTCCTTCACCTCGCCGAACTGGCTGAAGTACTCCCGCAAGCCCTCTGCAAGCACAGCACCCACCGTGGGTGTCCCGTCCCGGTCCGACCCGGCCCCACCGCCCCCCGCCAGGCTCAGCCCCAGCTCCGCCACCCCCGGCCCCGGCGGCAGGTGCGGGGCCCCGCGGCGCTCACCTTGCGTGGTCTGCCAGCTCAGTCCCCCGATGAACATTTGCTGCGGGAGGAAGGGGAGAGCCGTGAGCAGGGCCGCGCCGGGGGGGCCGCGGCACCCCGCGGGGGTGGCGGCGGCAGCGGCGGGGCCGCGCGGGGAGGGGAGGGCGCGGATCGGCCATGTTGGCAGCGGCACCGCCGCCGCCGCCGCCGCCGCCGCCGCCGCCGCGCCTGCCCGGGCCGGGCGGCCGGGGCCGGGGGAGGGGGCGGGCCGCGGCCGGACCGGGGGGGGGCGGTGGGGGCGGCCGGCGGCGGCCGCCGCGGAGGTACCAGGGGTCGTGCGGGGAGTCCGGGGAGGCGAGGCCGGGCTGGCTGCCGTCTGTCTCCATTCGGACCTCTTCTCCCTGCGAGGAGCGGCGCCGCACTCCCGGGGCAGATGAGCGCTGGAAAAGGGGCCGGACGGACAGGCCATGCTGCCCCCTCCCCCGACCCCTCTCCGCCGGGCGGGGAGGGAGCGAGGGAGGAGGGCCCGGCGGGCACAACCTGCCCGGCTCCTCCCACCCCCGCCGGCCCGCCGGCCGCCCTGCGCATAAAACCCGCCGGCGGTACCGGGGCTGAGTGCCGGGAGCCGCGCCCGCACCGCGCTGGGGGAGAGTGCCCGATGCCGGGCTCGGCGGCGGCGGGAGCAGCCCGGGAGCCCAGCAGCCGCTTTGTCCCCGGCCGCGCCGCCCGCACCTGCCCCGGGGCGGTGGACAAAGGGCGACGGAGCCAGGCCCGGCCCGGTGCGCTCGGGCTCGCTGCGGCGGACCCCGGAGAACCCCGGCCCCGCTCCTCCCGGTGTTTCGCCGCCGCCGAGGGCGCTTCCAGGTCGGGACCAGGACTGCCCTGCTTACCCCCGGACCCCGATCGGGCAGCGGGGAGTCGAGGCGCCTTCCCGGAGCCCTGGTGCCTCTGTGCTCCCTGGCAGCCCACGGGGACCCTGCAGGGGTCGGGGCTTCCCGGCCTCGCCGCTTGCTGCCCCGCACGGCAGTGCCCAGGCTGCAGGACCCGGGGCAGAGCTCCTGCCGGGCACCGCGGAGCCCGTAGAGCCCCGCAGCACCAGGTATGCACAGCCCAGCCGCTCTCCTCTGCCCGCGGCTCGCTGGGAAGGGGGTAGGCTGGTCCCCAAGGCACCGCGCAGTTTCTTGCTCATTCAAGCTGAGAGACTCGTGCCGAGCTCCATTCGAGTTCCACTGCCACACAAGTTCATTCACATGCTGCTTCTCGAGCAGGTCTGTGCACTCCGCCTCTGCTCTTGGGCAACCAGCCCGGGTGGCTGGAGGAGCTCAGCGAGGAACAAATTAAATACCAGTAAAGTTGGAGTCAAGAGGAGAGCTGAGACCTTGCCTGACTGCACCAAGCATCTCTCTGGGAGAAGGCACTTGTTTGCATCTGTGGCATATCAGAACAGAGCAGTGCTCAAAACCTCTGGTAACAGTGTGGTGACCCCTTCTCCTGGCAAGAGGGTATCACTGGATTCCAGGCATATGCGGCTGTGCTGCCAAATACCCCCCACATGCATCCCTGGCTCTGCTCCTTCCAGCATGGGTTCCCCCTGTGCCCTCTCACTGCCTAAAGCAAGGTATTGACAGCTCAGGTCAGTGCCATCCTCATTTGACCTTTCTTCCCCTTCTCTCATGACTGTTTTTCCACGTCCCAACACACATCCTCTGCTTCCTGGAGAGGAACCATAACACCTTTGTTTTAACAGTATTTTGCAGTAGTATCTTTCGTTACATGGGCTGCAACTCTGAGTTAAATTCGTCCTCTGCCCATTAGCTCTGCCAAACCACCACTCACCCACCCCGTTTCCTGAGCTGGTTCAGGATCCTATCCTGTGTCCCAGCCCTGTGCTTGGGCACAGCAACACCAGAGACTTGGTAGCTGCCCCTGGGAACTGAGCAATGCAGCATCCCAGCTCATGCTGCCACTGGTCCAGGCTGAGCTGCTTCTCCAGAATAACCCACTCTTCATTCCACAAGGCTGAAGTCATCACTTTGGGTGGAGGTGCCCTGAGAGGCAGCAGGGCTGGTGCAGCAGGGAAATATAAGTAATGAGATGCAGAGCTGGTACTGCAGCTGGCAGTGACTGGCAGGAGTGCAGAACCAGTGGGAGCAGTGGTGCTGAGGCAGCATCCCAGCCATCTCCCCCTTGCATGTCCTGAGAAACCTGGACAAAGCTGGGCTACCAGAGCCACCACAGCCACTTGCCACACTGCCCAAGCTCACTGATGTTTTGCTCCTTCCCAGCACCTGCTCTCTCCCATTTGGAGGGCAAATACTTTAAAGGGGGAACTAACTAACAATTTCAAGTCACCTGGCACAGGTTTTATATTCCATAACTGCCCAACCTCGGCGCACTACTAATGCTAATTAAAAACAAGAAAGATGAAAAAAAAAAAGAAACAAGAGCTCAGTGTTGCACTCACTAAAGGATAATATCTCTTGGTTTGCTACCAGTGCATTACTATAATTTTAAACGTGTTATTTTTAAGACAGTACAAGTTGAGCACTCTGAGGGACACTGTTAAAATGCTTCATTGTGTCTTTAAAAAATGTTTATTATTTTATTCACTTTTTCTCTGCCAAAATAATATTGGAGAGGGGAGAACAGGAGCAATGTGAGTTAGCATCTGTGAAGATCAGAGGAAAAAAATTGTGCCTTCAGGAAGATTTGGATGGAGGATGTGGTTGGACTTGCATCACTGGCAATGACATAGTAACCTACCATGTAACTTATTCCGAGGTTGTTTCCAAAACATACACATGATATTTTGTATTTCCACCTTAGGACCCCTAAGTGCTTTGTAAGTATCAATTCATTTATCTCTGTAATGCACAGGACAGTGGGTCCTGAAAAATCTGCTGATTAGTGACAGTAGGAAGCTTTCCTCACAGAGAAGTAAATATATAAAACATTCCAGACCTTATGATTGGAAAGATGATCTGGTGAATATAAAATAATGCAGCATTGTATTCCTGGGGCTGCAGACAGACAGCTGTAGTGTCTCTGTGGCTGCTGCTGAGAGGTTGCCAAACACCACCGAGATTAACAAAACTGCTCAGTTTTCTTGCTGCTATTCAGTGTCTCATGTGTGGTAGAGTGACACTATCAAAATCATGTCCACTTCCTGCTGAGGAGGATGATTGGCAAAGCTCTGCCCAGCACCAGTGGCAGACACTGGAGTTATTCATGGTGAGAGGGAGGTTCCAAAAAGTGGAGGTTAGGGGAGGGTCAGGCAGAGCAGCCGCCTCTTTTCCTCCCTCATCCTATAAAGCTTAAGGAGAGATTGTCTTGGAGACCTGTCTCTAGCTAGGAGGTTTTGGCAGTCAAGAACTATGAAAAGTTTCACTTTTCATTTAGTTTTCACAGTTAATAAACAAATTTGAACTGGAACTCAAGTAATTTTTGTAACACTTGCATTACAATGCTGAAGATGCAAACCTGGCAGGTATTAATTGTGGCTCCATAGGCAGCCTGGGGGCATTGCCTGGCTCTGGCAGTGGCTTCTGGTGGTTCTCACGCCTGCTTTAGGAATGATGCTGACCCTCTGGAAAGGCTGATGGCAAAACCCTCCTAGCCCATGCGTGAGGCAGCCAGGGGTGTCTACCTGAAAGGGAACCCACTTCTCCAGCAACCACCTGCCTGCCAAGAGCTGACTTGGGGCAAGTCAGGCACACAGGCAGAGAGGAGCAATTTAGGGAACTTGAATTATTTAGATTCCACTCAGGGTGGGGGGGAGAAAGAGTCAGCAATGGGAAGAGATGAATGACTGCAAATGCACCAAGGATTTCTTTACTTCATATAAGAAACTTCGGGGAGCAAGATTCATGGGGTAGAAAACTGTTTACGTGGTGCAGAACAGGATGGGTGGGAATACAGAAGAGGAACAGGGTGGCATGCAAGAGACATAGGTGTTAATAAAAAGCTGGAGAAAGGGGATAGGAAGAATAAATCGAGACCACTGGGATACCTTGGAAAAGGAATGAGGGAGGAAAGAAGAGGAGACCACCCCAGTTACCACAAGGCAGCAAGAGGGATTGGAGCCTCACAGGAAAAAAAGGGAAAGAAGTCTGCAGGGGATGAAAAATAAAGGCATCAAGAGAACTTGCAGCGTAGTAAATTCAGTGTAGAGATTCAGCATAAAACAGCAAAACCAGAGAGGTCTCTGAAGGACAGTAGGAGACTGCAGGCTTCCACCCGCTGTCCTGGAAATGATGGCTAAGGGAAAAATCAGAGAGCTCTGCCTGCTATTCTCCCTCTCCACAAACTCTGAAAACTACTACGTGGCGTCTAGTCTCCATGATCCTATCTAAATCAGTCCAGCAAATGAGGGAGGAAGCCCTGGCTGCTGAGCTCTAACACAGGAGCTGTTCTATGCATGGAGTGTGCCCAGCACCAGCCCAGCCCAGGTGCCACCTCTCTGCAGCAGCCTGCAAAGGATTCCCCTTCCCCAAAGAGGAGCTGGAAACATTTTCATTTCCCTTTTTTTTTTTTTTTTTTTCTTTTTTAATACTCCAAAGATTGCATATAAAGTGACAGAAGGCAACAACAGATTTGAAAAATGAGACCTCTCTCCTCAAAAGTGTCCTGAGCTCCACCTTCCCTTTGGCCTCTTAGTTGCCATTTGTCCCTTCCATCAGTCACTGCTTTTTGCTCCATCCTTTCTCCTACCTAACCCCTGTCCAGTCTTCACTTCCTATGGAAAAGGGACCTTTCTTAGAGCATCCACTGTTAAGAGGCTCCTCCCCAGCTGAGAAGCAGAGCATTGCCTCCCGTTCTTCCCCTCCCTGCCTGGAAGCTCAGAGCTTCCCTTGGAGGGGTACAGAGGGACTCATTTCCCCGCCATTAGAAAAGAGAAATGAGGATGGATACAACCAAAAATCCACCAGATGTGCTGTACTCTTTTAAAGAAGATTGATTAGATTGTTTCTTGTGCTCACTGAAGGTAAGGCAATAAGTTTAGTTGACACAGAAAGAGATAAATAGATATCAGGAGAAACTAGCAACTATAAGAATGGCTAAAGATGGGAGAGTGGAGCCAGGAAGGCCAGTGAATTCCCATTCATGAAAATTTTTAAGAATAAATTAAACAAATGTCAGTTGATGATTACATCCTGCTTTGTTCTTGCACATTACATGCATAGATGGAGCCTAGAGAAGAGAGGTAACAGAGAAATTTAAAGGCTTTTGTCCATGGGTTCATATCAGGGCAAGAAACATTGCAGCATTGCAGGCCAGGCTGACCAAATACCACCAAGACTGAGAAGACATCTTGGAAAGAGCTGGATGAAGGGGGGTAACAGAAGAACTTCTGGGTCAGCTTTGAGAGCTGCCAGACACCTTATACAAAAGGGATTTCTGTATTAACATTTTTTAAAAGTATTATAGTTCTGAATTTAAAATAAAATCCTGTGTCCCAGTGGAATAGGCTCAGGGTGAGCCCCAAACACACCACCACAGCCAACACAGCGTTTCCAAAGTCTCCCTGCAGTGACCCTACTGGTGCCTGGCTGCCCAGTGTGCTGGGCCTCCAGCACCAGCTCCTCAGGCAGTGATGCTGCACTATCCGTGGACCTGCACATCCTCTGCAGGTCTGATGCATGTATGAATTATTAATCTGGGGATGAAGTCAGCACCATGTCAGGGACCTCTAAAATCTGCCTTAAAGAAGGTAGAGTCCAAAAGAATAGAAGGACAAGGGGAGAACAGGACTCAGGGGAAGGACTGGATTTCCTGCTGAGATGCTTGCAGGAGGCAGAAATCTGGGTCCTGGCACTGTCCCAGAGCAGCACCAGAAGGAAGCACTCAGAGAAGCAAACAGAGAACTTTTGGCTCAACACATGAACAGGAGCTGAGAAAGCAGAAGCTGTTTCTTCACCCCCTCTCCTTCAGGACATAATCGATTTCCTACCTCTGCTGTAGCACTCACACTGGCTTTCAACTCTCCCATTTCTTCAAGACTTATTTTCTAATCTAAGATGATGGGACCTCTGCTCCACAAATCCCAACAGCACTTCTCAGAGGACAACATTATAGCATTCAGGTACAATGATGGTGTAAAGTAACTGGAGCTAAGTAACTGTTAAACTCAACAGCACAACATTGAGAAGGTTTGCAGACTATTTGGAGGAAAGAACAGAAAAGAGTATCTTTAAAATCCAGGGTGCATGCTGGAGCTCCTCAGATGAGAAAGGTTCAGACCAAGACAAGCATACAGGACAGAAATACACACTGTAAATCTTCCTAAGCAGCTCAGCCTGTCCTGGTTCCTCAAGGTTTTGCCAAGGTATTTTGTTTGTACTTGTCACATGACTTACATCAGGCATCACATCCTAATCAAGACGGACACCAGTGTCTTCCCAGGCAAAGCTCCCATCCTCAGATTGCAGGAGAAGCTTAGCTGCTCTGTACACGTCACTGCTGCCTGAGCCTCCTCCCTGCTGAAGGGGAAAGGAGGCAAGAGGCTGCCAGGGTCCAGGTGCACTTGTGGTCAGCCATCTCTGGTCATTCTGCTGTTTCTGGAGAACAGGCTACAAGGCTGCAAGGCACAACCTCACCCAGGGTGTGTTATACTCAGAACTGTTTTTCTACAGCAATGCACCCAGCACAGACGCTCTGGAGCAGGAGTGTTGTCCACCAGAGAGGGAAGGCTTCCCTCACCCCAGGGTACATCTTCACTCAGGCTTACAGGATATCCTTCCAGGATAGGGAATGTGAAATGAGATGGCTGTTACTAAGTACTCTAGTTTCAGCAACCTTCACCAGCTTTTAAATGTGTTTGGATCTAGAAAAGGCTCAAAATCTGTTCTTTGGTCCCAAGGCAGAGCAATTCCCCTGCCCACACACCCTGTGAGCTGACCTCTAACTGAAGAGACGCTCTCATTCTGCACTGCTCAAAATCTAGTGGGAAATACTTTGCTCATGCTGCTACTTGTCCATTCTTGCCGATCTTTTTCTCACTTTTCACAGCCTTTAAGCATTTATCTTTTCACGCCTTTGCCTGCTGTGGATTTCCCTCAAGGCTGATTTTGCTACCTTAGGGTCCTGATGCCATTTTCTTTTATTTGATTTTTGGGATTGTTTGGGGTGGGTTTTTTGGTTTTTGCGGGTTTATTGTTGGTTTTTGGGTTGGGTTTTTAGTTCCAGGCAGAAATTTCCCCACCTACCTCATGCTCATGCAATTCCAAGAGCTGAAGTAAACTGAGTCATTGACCCTTTTCCCACCAGGAGTAAGTAGTGATTCACAAACTCTACTCCTCACAGCTCCCGACTGGCTGGTGGCCAAGGCACTGCAACAGCGAAGGACCAGCTCCCTATAAAGTAGCTGGCCAAGGCATTATTTAGCCCAAGGCTAAGACAGACAACATGGAGATACTCCTTTAAAAGCAGGGACACAGAGGAGTAGCAGGAAATCTCTCTCACTGTGGAGGTGTGAAATGTAGATTGAAACCAACCCTTTACAGAAAGTATGAATGAAACAGTAACCTCTACAATTCAAAGTTTCTGTCGGATACATAAACCAAAATGGAGAATAGTAACATTAAACATTAAAGTAATATTAGAACAGTAACATTAAAAAACGCCTAAGGCTCAGACAGAAATGTGGTTTTTAGTTCCATGTCTCTGCCATTT
The DNA here is from genome assembly GCF_009819655.1 of Sylvia atricapilla. Classification (NCBI taxonomy): domain Eukaryota; kingdom Metazoa; phylum Chordata; class Aves; order Passeriformes; family Sylviidae; genus Sylvia; species Sylvia atricapilla. The sequence goes on along the minus strand of NC_089156.1, from coordinate 3,519,655 downwards.
TCCCAATTATTCAATGAGCAATCCTACATTCCTTTTTGCAGGAATGATCAGTGCCTTTTTAGAGACATCAGAAGAAAGGACTCTCATGAGTTACACGTGAAATAGAGGGATCATACTCTGGTTTAAGACATCCTGACTCGCTGGACTTGTAATCTGATTATACGGGTGTTTTTGGAATCCCTGTGCTGTATGTCCTGCCCTGCTCCAGCCTTTTTTCCTTCTGGAGGTAACCAGGTTTACTGCTTCACACACCCCCTTGGGGTTTGCAAACTGTCCACTTGTGATGGATGGAAATAGTGAGGCATCTTCCAAAACTGCTCACTGATTTTAAATGTTTGAGTCAAGAAGCTGGAAATGAGTAAACATTCCTCCTCCAAAGAAGGCCTGGGAAAGCTCTCAGCACAGAGCATTTTCTGCATAACAAGCCCGTGGTGTCCCATGATGCACACACAAGGTCTGGGTTTGTTAGTGGCACAGGTGACCAGGTCGAAAGTGTAAGGCTCAGCAATTTATACCTTCTCTATGCTTTTAGCTGCAATGCCTGGCCTCTGTTTACTGGCACTCTGCTGAACACCCAGGAAACCAGTAGGAGTGTTTTGCTCTCTGAAATATTACAATAATATGTTCCTGTAACAGAAAGTGTATTTAAATCACATTTTTAAAGGTGAATTGAAAAGGGCTTCTCTGGTGTTTGAAGAAACCTGGGAATAGAACAATCAGCTGCTAGTGAGCAGCTCTGGAGTCAAACAAGTTTTTGAAGTAGGAAAGCTGCTCTTACACACTCCTGCTGTCAGGCGAAGCATGCTCAAGTGTGTTGGTCATTCTGGAGCCCTGAAAGCAATGCAGTGTCTGGTAAGTTCACTCCCAGATGCCGGGAGAACACGGGATTGTGGGAGACAGTGTAAGATGGGGAGGGATTTACACAGAAAAAGCAAATAAATGGAAGTTTATTCAGCCTTACTGTCCTTTTGGTTTGTTTTCAGTGAGGCTGCAGTAGGAAAAGTTTTAAGATTTTATGCTTGTGTTGCTTTAAGGACAGGAATGCTGGAAACAGAGGTATTTGATACCTTTGCTGCTAATTACAGTGCAAGCTCCCAGTGTCCTGACAATGCCCTTGTCCCTGACCTGGAGGGGCCTCACTGTCTCAGGGTCAGCTGTAATTTAGTTTCAGGTCAGACCTGGGACTCTCCTGCCAAACTAACTGCACTTTGTTTTGAAGCAGAGACCATTTACTAGTAAGTCTGAGACCATCAAACTCATTTCACTAACAAGAAACAGGAACAAAGTGCAGAGCCCCTGAGAGGAAGGTCAGTGTTCGACACAGGGAGAGTTCAGCTGCACCATGAAGGAAGGGGCTGTTCTGCCCACTGAACCTCACAACCACAGGAGCTCGGGTCTTCTGCTCTCTTCAATTAAGCAAGTTTATTGCACACAAGCCTAGGGACCAACTAAGCCCGGCCAGGCCTGAGCAGGCAAGAGCTCTGCTACACAGTTGCTCCATTTCACAGGAGGTTCCACAGGAGTGAGCTCTTCAGTAAAGTCGAAAGTTGTTTGTGCTGCTCCTACCTCTTTCTCACAAATTGGCCAGGTGATTTGGGCCAAGAAAATTCTCTTTTACTACTTGAAAACTAAGGGGTTTTCTCCCTATCTCAAAAAAACCACCAACCAAACAAAACAATCAGAAAACAACAAACAAGCAAAACCCAACAACAAGGTTTCCAGACCTTCATAGGGAACATGTTGCAGAAAATAACTCAAAGCTGTAAAGGCAAATACTTTTTATCTTCCCCTGATAATTAGCCCTCTCTAACTCAAGGGAAAGTAGCATTTTTTCAACAGAAAAACAGATTTTGATTCTGATCTTCTTCCTCTTCATCATATTGATGGGCAGAGATTCTACTGTCATGATACCACATGCCATTGCCTGAAATTAACTTGTCATTTAATGAACAGTTCTTTACAATTTATATGTTAGTCGGAGCACTCCAGATATTTTGCATCTTGTCAGAGTCCCTGTTGTTTTGCATTTATGCAAACATAGGACTGGGTTTGCCAAGGGAAAATCCACCCACAGCAGTTTTGGTGGGTTTTGTTAAACTCTGCACATCACTGTAACAAGAGGCCAACTTAAAGAAAAAAAAAAAAATCTGATGAAAAATTGATGCCGATTTACAAAATAGTAAGAGGCTTTAGACATCAAAGGAAGGATCCATGTCCAAATCTATAAACACACGAGTGAGACAGACAAGTATAGACCCAAACATACTTTTTGGGAACAGTAAAATATATTCGCCTCTAGTTGATGGCCAGAGCTGGGACTGTTGGGAAGATGTGAGAGATCACAGCTATAGTAAGGAAAAGAAACTCTAAGGGATGTTCAAATCTTTCTTCCATAAAAGTTGACTAGAAGACTGCAACACACTCTGAGGGGTGTTAACACTTGTTCCCTGCCATGCTGGACAGCTGCAAAGCAGTGTGGCAGGAAGAATTACCAGCATCACAAACTACAGATGAGTTCAAAATGCACCATTCCTGTTGTCAGACATCACAGCTCCCTAACTGCCTCTACACCCAAACCATTCTTCTAAGCATTGGTGTCTCTAGAAATATGAAACCAGCTTCCAAGAGCTCGTCTCAATTGCCAGAGCTCTTTGTGGGACAGGTCCCAGCTACCCAAGATCTGGGTGTCTCCTTCATGACTCCCTGAGAAAACCACATGTCTCAGGAGCAATGGAATCGCCATACAGCAGAACAAGGCTCTGGAGCAGAGCAGATAGCTTCCTTGGCAGTTAGCCCACAGTGTTGGAGCTCACTCCCAGGAGAGATTAGAGGGAGTAAAAACCTCATTGCGATCACAGCAAAGCGCTCAACCTGCTTCTACTAGAGATTTCTCACAAGAGCAAAAAAAATCCAGAAGTATCTCTACAAATAGGAGGCTGCAGGAACAGAGAAAAGATAACCCAGTTAATGTCATGCACACAGCTTTGCTACCAGCTCAGGCAACACTGATCAGTAAAGGACAGGAAGAAGCTCCAAAGAGAGCCTGTTTTACACCTAGAAGATTACCTGACTAACATCGGGACAAAGAATTGCTTCCCTACTTAAAAGTCACCCAAGCTCCAGATTTGCAGCTGCAAAGCTTTCGAGCGAGGTTTTTAAATTTGGAAGTTGAATAGCATGAAATGTATTCTATCCCCCAGATGACCTTATCCACGCTCATTTTCAGGGCACAATAAAGGACAGAAATTACCCTCAGGTTCCCAGGTAGTGCAATTTATACTCTGAGGAAGATGAAAGTGCAAACTACTTGGACTCACTTAGACTTTGTGTGCTTTTGGACTCCCCTACTACTTCAGGTGTCACTACATCTGCATGACCCCTACAGTGACAGGAAAAGGAGAGGGGTTTCACTCATTTGCAGGAAGGTTGAGCTCTGCCCATAGACAAGGTAATTTTCTGTCTACACACAGAGGACTCTGCACGCAGGAACTGTTTCCCAAGGACACAGCACGAGATCCTTTCCAGACAGCTCCCAGGGCTGGAGCTCCTGCAGGGCACCACGGGCGCTCATCCCCAGCCTAGGAGGCTCCTGGGAACAGGGACACAGGGAGCATGGACTGCCCAGTTAACCATGTGGAGGTCATCTCCCATCCTCTGCTTCACTGTCACCGCAGTAGCACTCTGCAAGGTGGAACATGAAGCTCTGGGCTGGGCTGTGCGGGTGGCAGCCCAGCCTGGGAACTCAGGAGCAGCAAGGAAGGAGAGGATGCTGGAGTGGAAGTGATTTGAATTAGAACAAACTGGCTGCTGAATAGAAGCTTTTATTCCAGCATGGAGAAGGCTTTGTTAGTCAAGCACATGTGATGCACAAAAGCCTCCACTTGAATTCATTGAGTTTTAATTGGTTCTCAGGTGGGGGAGGAGATGGGTGTAAGGAATTAGGGATTCCTTAAAGAGGCAATATCATTAAATCTTAACGCCTCTTCCCTCTCACCCCCAGCTTCGGCTTAGGAGTCTGGCCTCATTCAATTGTCTCATGTTAGAGAATCAGAAAAACTCAGGGAGAGAAAGGGTGGGAGGGAGAGTCACTAATAAAGCCTAAAGGGAGATCAATGAATGAGGAGGGTGAGGGGGAGGAGGAAGACTGAAAAAAGAAAGAGCCTGGTTGGAAGAGGAGGGAGGTCACACGCAGGCAGTGAAGACAGGAGAACCTCAAAGGAAAGAGAATGATGCCATTCGAGTCGGTGCTTGCTTTTCTCCCTGCATTCCTTCTTTTATTGAACACTTAAAACTTCCCTTGGAGATCCTCTGTCTTGGCTCTGTAAGCCTGTGCTCCAAAATAACAGAGTCAATCACCAGAAAGAAGCAAGCAAATCCTGGGACGGGTATGGGGTGCATGGTGCATGTGCAAAGGGAATGACAGCAGTGAGAGAAACCTGCTCGGAAGGACCTCGCAAGAGCTGCTGTTTGTTTTGCCAGACTCTTTCCAAGCAGGAATTTTGTTACTAAGAGCCTGCCACAGACATAGCTGACTCAAGGTCCTTGTGAGTGAAAAAGAAAGGGAGTAATCAGGAGCTAAGGAGATTGCACAGCCAATGTTGCAGGAAGTTCAGCACACTGCCTAGTGCACAGAAGGGACCCCTGGGTACCTGAGAGCCAGACCCGGGCAGACAAAGGCTATGCTGTGATGTGGAACACACATCTCACAAACGTGTAATGATTTCCATCAGTCCAATACATCATAGGAGAATGAATTCATGTTGATTTAACTACTACACTTAGAATTTAGATAGGTAAGTGAATGACAAACCAAATGCACTGCCAGCAAACACCAACTCAAATGCATTTTCTTCTACAGTTCCTGACAGAAGAACACTGTTTCTATATTTAAGCCAGACAGTTTATCCTGTACAAAGCCACACATGAGATATTTTTTGCAGGAAGCACTGCCTACTGTTTTATTATAATTCTTCATTACAAAATTAGACTGCATGATCTCTGCTTGTAGACACCACGGCACTAAAACAGTGGGACTGCAACCAATTACTGTACAAACTCAAATAAGAGATCTCTGACTTCTGTTTGAGGATGGTGTGAGATGCTGAAAACAGCATTCCCATGGTGGCCTCTCTCTGAGAGACTGTCTGATCCAAGTCACTGACTGTGTTGTGAAATCTGAAGAAAACACAAGATCCTCCACTGACATAGCTGAGGTGCAGGGTAACTCTCATACACTTACAGGTTATTCATGTATTTCAGAGCACAGGGGAAAAAAGAGAGATTGGTGAATTCCCCCATTGAAAGCGTCATAGGATTCAATATTCTAAGCCTCCTACCTGAAAGAGAAGCCTAAGTATCATTTAGAAGTGACACAGAAAACAAAGTCTCATTTGGTCCTTAACTCCAGCTAAAAGCAGCCGTGGTCTCCACCTGGCAAAGGCATTTGTGAGCAGTGGGCCACGACAGTGCCTGGCACCAGCTACAGAGAAAGCATTTAACCACACAGGGAGAAGAGCTAACACCACTTGCCTTGATTTTTAATACTCCAAAGTCTACATGCAGACTCTGCCAAGCTGCCTACTGTCACCACTTGACCAGTGACAACCCACAAGAGCCCTGCCCTTCAGCAGCAGCAGGACTCTCCAACAGGGAAGTCTCCTCTGGACAGCTCACATAGGAGAATACAAACAAACAAAAAAAAATCTATTAGAGAGACACTATTTTTCCTTTTCAATAAATGCTTCCTGTGTGCTTCAGCTTGTCTCTTCTCAGAGTGCACCTTCATTATGGGTAACAGATTTATTTCAGTTTTTATCTTAAGGGTTTTAAATACTCCATATAATTCCAGGCATAATTTCAGATTACATCTGACTCACTTGAAGCAACCAGCTGCTCTCAATCAACAACAATAACACGGGTGAGTCCATCTTATTGTGCATAGTTCTGGACATTATCCCTGCCCTGTTGGAAAGCCACATCACTCTACACAGGACTAAGCAATTGTACTGTTTCCTACAACCCTGCATTCCACACTAGAGATAGAACAATTCCTGTTACTATCTTCCCACAGCAAAATGTAGGAAAAGGCTGTTGTAGTAAGGATGGGCTAAGTCATGCCTCCAAGACTGTTCCTTATGTTTATCCTAGACTTGTTTCCCTGGATGCATTTGCCCTCCTCCCAGCAGTTTGCTAGTAACAGCCTTTCCTCTCATTGTTTTCTTCTCTTTCAGATATGTTTAGTTTATACATTAGTGCTGGAGTATTAGTTTTCATGATTTCACCTGGTTTCTCCAGAATTCCCTATTTTGTAGCCTTCAACAGAATCAGACTACTTATGCCTTTTGAAAGAAAAATAACAGGGGGAAAAAAAATCTCCCCGTATTCTCAAATATCTCATTGCTCTCCTATAGCTTTCAGTAGATGCCTTTGGTAGTTGGGATCCTCTTGCAACATATTTCCTAGCAAGTACCATTTCCACAACTTCTTGGTATGCGACAGCAGGCACTTCTGAACTGCTTCACTACACAAGCCACAGATTTGTCTGTCACAAACAGTGTCAGTTATCACAGCATCAAATTTGCTGTGTGCAGCAGGTCTCCAAGACTGCCATGAATTGAAAATTGTTTTGCTACCTCTTCTTGATGCCTGACGGGACAGGTATCTCAGCAATCAGCAGTGGCTTTGGGGCAAAGTGTGACTGACACATCTGTATCAGCTATCCAGTTAATTTTATTCCTGGCCTGTTTCGTTACATTAAGCCTCATGATGCTCACCATATTTCCTCCTTTCCAAGCAGGAGAGATAGCAAAACCATCCTTTCAGCTCCAGAAGCAGTTTAGCTACGGCTGCTCCACTGATCAGATTGGCTTCACCTCACAGGTCCTCCTGCAACCAGGAGATTGCCTCTTTCTTTTTCAGTACTAAAATCTCAGAATGAAGCCAATCCTAACCAAAACTTAGCCTCAACAAGGTATCACTGACAATTTCAACAGGAATATCCTGTGCCAAGCTACTGCTCAGGCACAAACTTTTTTTTTCTGTTATCCTCTGGGAAGGGGCCGATTTGTGTGGCTGCTGACACGGTTTCAAGAATATGAAGGCCACCTACACCACAGGTATTTACAAAGGTGGTCAGAATGTTCAAACAGAAACAAGCCCTGCCATCCTTAGAAATCACTTGTTTCTGCTCCAATGGACAAGCCCTTGGAAGGACGTTGGGAGCACCCATTCTTTGCTCTGTCAACAGCCACATCAGCAACATGTGCTGAGCCCAGGGATTTCCTGCAGATTGCAGCTTCTCATGCTGCTTCATTTCAAGCTCCAGCCCCCAGGCAGGCTCCACACACAGGCTCCTGCTCCCGCCCATGCCAGGGCTGTAGTACCTGACCAACCACCAGAGCACTCACAGCTTCTCTGGGCTCACAGGCCACATCCAAGTTTGTGCAGGAGGAGGCCAGAGCTGCACTGGAGCCAGGCACTCTGTGTTACAGACAGAATGAGGCTAGGATGACTAATGAGAGAAGCCAGCACTGCAGAAGCTTTCCAGCCCAGTGCCCTCACAGGTTTCTGTGTGAGATGATAGCATTTGCACATTTATCAGTGTAACAGTGCACACTTAGTCTTCTTTAAATTTGAGCAAACCTTCACCTCCATTGCTCTGCTGATCAGTGGACCTTGCTTGGAAAGAGCTTTACAAATGCACATCACTACCGATAACAATATCAAGTTCCCACTGGGAACTTCAGGGAAGAGCTCTGCACTTCGGTACATTCACTCATTGTATTTAAACATGTTATTTCCTGAATAATACCAGTGCTCTGTCTCCTGTGTTTTGACAGGTAAGTAGATGAGAGGCACTGTGACTTTAAGAAGGTCATTTCCACTGTCCTGCCGCTGTAATTAGCCTGCTAAAGAAAGGGCAGAGGCTGGAAATTGGATTGAGCAAACCAGGCTTTAGCCGCAGGATGAAGGCAGAGCTCCGGGATTGTTATGTTAATCACCTGAGCTCAGCAGGCCCTGCCCTTCAAACAAGCACAAACCCGGTGCAAACCCAGGACCCCTCTGCAAAGCAGAGCCTGGCTCAGGCTGCATTCAGCTGCCCCAGGATATCTCCCTCCACCTCCTGAGATGCAGGGGTTACCCCTGTGGACAGGCCTGGAGAGGACCCCGTGCCTGGCCACAGCCTCGGCCCGAGGTCATGGAGCTCCTCTGAGCCAGAGCACCGGGACACAACTGCCAGCGGTGGCAACACTGAGCGGGGGTCACAGGTGATGCTGTGAGCTGATGGGCCAGGGCTGCTTTACACCATCAGAGGATCCAACCCCAGCCATGCTGAGTCAAAAGCATGTCTGAAAGCACAGGTTGCTTACTGCTATTTCACCGATGAAAAATACCATTGAGAACAATAGGCCAGATTCGTATTCAGCGTAATAACGGCTGTAGGCAGCAGGACTGCAGGAGGGTGCAGCCCCTCTGCAACAACAGCACAAGGCCTCCATGTCCCTGGGCCACTGGCTAGTGCTCCAGTCCAGTGTCTTCAGCACCAGGACTACCCCAAGTTAATCCCTGGAGCAAGTCGTGGGGGTACAGTCCCCAGCCTAACCCTGAACTCTCCCCAGGAATGCAGCCACGCTGTGTGCCAGAGCTGTCACCTGCACCAGACAGTGGTGTCACCTCAACAAGAGGTGCTGCACAAGCCAGCAGCAGTGACGAGCTTGGCCCAAGGTGCCCTGTGTGCTGTAAGGACATGCTTGTGGCACAGCCAGTGAGAGTTGGCCACGAATTGCTCCCAGCCGGCTGCCTGCTGCCTCCTGTTTTGTCCTCTCCACCTCTCCCCACCACGGGAAACAAGGCTGGGGTTTACCTCACTGCGCTTTGCTAGCTTGTATCCCTGGGAAACGTACCATTTTGTCTCCTCCCTGCTCAAAAACTTTGGGCTAACAGCCCTCACCACCACCACCACCCACCTTCTTTTTAAGGCAGCAACCCAGGCTGGCCATTGTCCCTTCCTTTTGCCCCTATTTTCTTAGGGCAAGCTTGTGCTTCTCCCCGCATGGGGACAGCTGGGGCTCCGCGTTGCCTCCCTTGTTCTTTGGCACATTTTCTCACTGCACCCCTGCGCTGCTGGGGAGGGGGGAGGAGGATGGGAGGGCAGTGTCTGGCTCCGCACCCAGCGCGCCGGATGGCATGGTTTTGGAGAGGCCTGGCTTAGTGAAGTTATTCAAGCCAACGGCAGCCTGGCAACCGGGCGGCCACAATGGGAGTGCAGGAGGAGGAATGTTTCCACATGCCTGATCAATGGGAGCAAGGGAGACAGCAAAGCAAACAGAAGCTGGGAAAGAGACACAAAGAGAAAGCAGCCTTTTCTCTGCTCAGTTCCTTTCATTTGTCACAGCTCTTTGTGCGGCTGATGACAACGGAGGCCCTTCGGAGGCTAGTTTTAGGGAGTTTGGTTTTTCTAATTAAATAAAATGCCGTGTCCTTCTTATTCACTTGTCACCTTCCCGCTCGCCAAAAAGCCCCCAGGAGCAGCCCCATCAGCACTTCAGCCTCCCGCTCCGTGTACCTCCCAGGAGCCCCAAGCATCACTTTCTCCCTGGGAAGGCAGAAAGGCACAACCACCCCCTCACCCACTCCAGAGCAGCTCGGTGCCGGACGCGCTGCCCTGCCCAAGCGCCGCCAGGCCCTGCTCTGGGGCAGCGGCACAGGCCACCCGCGGCCCCCTGCCTGCTCATTACGGGAATAAAGAGTCCAGCAAAGGACAACTTCTCTGGAGGTGACGCGCTCCCGCAGCAGCTGCTGACGAGACTAATGGGAAACTTTCTATGGGAACGTTCAAAACAGGGTGAGGGGACAGTTGCCTTGGAAACTGGGGCCATTTCTGCTGCGGAGCTACAGTTTCTCTCGAAATGTCCCAGACAGGATTTACCTGGGAGCTGACGGTGGGACAGAAACTCCTACAATCTGCAAAGCAGATGCCTAGAGAGGGCATGGAGGCAAAGGAGGGGTGTCAGAACAGAGGCACCAGCGTGCTGGTGCTGGGTTGTGTGGTGACAAACAATCCAGCCCTGTTGTGTAACCAGTGGTGGGAGCCCAAAGTTGTTTCCTCTAATTACTATGCAAGAGTTCACAGCAACAGGCCTCCTCTTGTGCAGGAGTTTGCAGGAAAGGTCCTCCTGGTTCAAAGGCATCACCAAGCAAAGTAATAGGAGAGAGAGTTTGGGGGCAAGCATTCCTGCATTGAGGGCAGAGGAGAGGTTATTCAGTCTCTTTTTTAAAAATAAGTCTAACTGAATGTATGTAGCCCTGAAGAACAGAGAAACCTCATGGTTGCTGAGGAACAGGAGGCAGGACATCTGCCTCCTCCACGCCTCCACCAAAACACATGCTTCCCCCTCCTGTAAACAACTCCATCCCCAAGGAGACAGGGCTGCAGCAGCTCAGCTCCAGTCCCCTGAGCCTCAAGAGTGCAGGAAAAAGACCAGGGATCCTGCATGTGTCTTAGGAGGAGGGAACTTCTTTAATGATCATGGCAACATTTGGGATCTCACCAAGCTTTTGCTCAGTCAGTGTCAAAGTGCAACCAAACCATGAAAAAGAACTTCAACAGTATAAGTCAGTGAATGGCAGCATGAGCTCAAGGAAATAGAATGAATCTCGGTCCTAATCATGGAAGTAGCCTTGATTCAACAGCACAGGAAAATACCTGCCCACTTTCAACATCTGAAGATAAAAATAGCTAAGTACAGACTTCTCAGTCCTCATGGACAGGTGTTCCAGACTGTCCAGGAGAAGAACAAGTTCTTCTGTCAACACTTCTTTCTATTCCCAGGATTTACACTGAGCTCAGGACCTCTTGGGCCCTTAGTAGTCTTGTGTCTCAGTCAATCAGTGGGATCAATATTGGACCAGACATTTTGGCAGTCAGGATCTGAAGCCATTAAGGATAGGATGTGTAGCCTTATCCACTTCCAGCATCACTCCACCTGAATCGCACTTCACACTCTGCTTCTCTACCTAGCCCTCTCCTTTGGGGGTTCAGGCACATCTGTGTAGGCAGGTTAAAGAGCATCCCACAAACCATTTTTTCACAAAAGCTGAATTCAGCAGTGTTAGTCATTCTGGAGGCATTGAGGGGGTGTTATGCCTCAGTTTCACTGTTTTCCCCACCTTCTCACAGCATCACATGTGGTGCTTTGATGGCTAATAATGTTCATGATGTGTTCATTTAACAATGCAATTGCCTCTAAATAATAATAATTGCAATTACTAAAAAAGAGGATTCTACCCTGCCCCTTAACACCAAGTTGTCGGCTGCCATATAATCAGCAAACTTGCATTTGGGAAGCATCTCAATTTCCATATCGACTATGTCACTGTTGTCCCAGTCCTGCCTGGCTCTTCCACTGCCCCCAGACATGTGCTAAGTGCCAATCTGCAGCTGAATAAATAGGATTCTCCCCTCCCCAACTTCAGAGAGAAAACTAACTCCACAGACATTACCTACCCCTTCAAACTTATTCTGGCGTTCCTTGAGCATTTTTGTAAAGAAGGAGAAATCCACCTTCGCTCCTGCTCAAAGGACTGCTTTCCTTAAGGCCTCTGTAGATTTGCAGTGGCAAGTATTTGACCTGCTTCAAAAATATTCACGAGACTCACATGTATTCAGTAAGGGCAGACAAGCAAAATCCTCAGCTCATGTTCTCCTGAGGTCTCAGGGTGCTGATGGCAATAGACATCCTAATTACAATATATAACATATTGAGAATGAGACCTTGTCAGCTTTAGTGATGATTTCTTTGAGTCAAAGAATCTGGAAGTGATTGTGATTATTTCTCAGTAGATCAGAAAAAAGTCTAACCACATGCAAATATTTTCAAGTAATTGCCCTTTTCCCTGGTCGCAGTGAGAGGCTTTCAAGACAGGCCACAGGTAACAGTTGAACTGTACAAGAAAACTTAAGACAAATCCAGAACAGGGGTTGTGGAGAACAGCAAAATGGCCTGCTCCTATGCAGAAAAAAAAAATATCCTCAGATGCAGACTGCCAAAACAGTCCATTATGGCATTCATTAAGCTCTGAAACAGAGATAGCTCTTCTTTACACACAGTGCGTGGTATAATGTTGCATGGACAAAACAAGCAGGAAAAGCAGCATTCATTCCCCACAGAATTCCAAGCAGTTGCCGCAGACTTCCAGAAATATTGCAAAGCAGTGCAAAACACAATGCAAGTGGCCCTTGTGAGGAAGAAAAGAGAAGTCTACTCCCTCTTAAAACGATCACTGCAAGGCAGAGCAGTTCTCACAGGGCTGGTGCTGCTCTTTCACTCCTGCACCTGCTGTGAAGACACCATCCCAGTAAGTAGCAGCACTCTACAGCTCCCTGCTCTGCCTCTCTCAACAAGATCCTTCTGTGCTGCCTATGGATTCATCTCAAGATAACATTCTTTGGTAGAAGGACAACCTGCTGATGGACACATGCAATTAGTAGCCTGCTGACAGGAGCCCTTTCAGCCTGTCTGTGGCCCCTTTTACTCAGGTAAAGCTGGCACAGTGATCCAGCCACTCATCCTTTGTTACAGCTCTATAAAGCGGAGGAAATAATTCAAAAAGTCTTAAAGGGAACCTCAGGGTGGAAAGAGAAAACCTGACAGGCATTCCATAACTGAGGGAGAGGCACCATTTTATCACTGTTGAAACAGCTTCCACTACTGAATCAATAAGTGTTTGAGCTTTTTATGATCCTCCTTAGCACAGGTAATACCACAACAAGGCAAAGAGCTCCCTCCTGCAACCATACAAACAAGTAAACCTCACAGGGGAGAAGGGGTGGGATGGACAGAGAGCATTTCTCTCACCAAATACTGTGTTCATCCCAACTGAAAGGGGAATACTTCCTCTAACAGCCTTTCTCTCAGTTTTGTGACAATGTGACCCTGATGCAGACAGGGCACAGGTGGTGGAGAGAGCACACACAAGACACCTGGGATGGTGGTACTGCCCACCAACCTGCTGGCCTCCTGCAAGTTATGGAGTACACACCATGCCCAGCGACCAGATCTCCCAGCAGCCTAATTACACAACCTTGCCACACGTGTCAACCCCCAGGAAAGGAAATTCCTTCGGGCATATCACATCAGATCCTCTTGAGATCCTTCCCACTTATTTAAGTCTCAGTTCCACTGGCACATATGTGCCACAGCCTTGCATAGTTGTTTTCTGAACAAAACTGGAAGCAAAATTATTCCAACTCATTTTGGTATGGAGTAAGAAAAACAATTTTGCATGGCTATGGGACAAACTGCAAATGTTTTCTATAACACCCTCTTCCACCCACAGCCCCACATCCTGATGAAAATCAGAGAAACCCATGCCTTGGGTACAGCCTGTTCTTGGCCACAGCACATGTGGGTGCCAGAGACAAAGCACAGGCCAGATCCAGCCCTGTTTACTTCACCACTTGAGACCCTGACCTTGATCATTCACTTGGCACAGGTTGTACATGGTGTTCAGAGGCTGCTCTCTGCAGTGTTCAGGCTTTTCTCTTTGCTCACAAATATGTTACACAAAACACAGCCCAAAGTTACCACAGGTTTTCATAGCTGTGAAAACCAGATATCCTCTCTATGAAAATCCACCAGTTTCTCTTTAGCTTACAACAGCCACTCAGACATTTCTACAAACCCAAGGAAAGTGGCTTTTAACCTGTTCTCATTTGCAGGATTTTCACTAGAGATCTGGACCTATACACAGTGACTTCCAGCCTGCTGCAAATACACCACATTTCTGTTGTCAAGCACGTAGCAAAAATCCTTACAAGCTGGAGAAGCAGATATAAAGCTGGGTGAACCAGGACAACAAGAAAATATTACAAGTCATCATCTTTACCTAGGGACGGAATGTTCCTTAGTTCCAGTAAAAAAAGCTGAGTTGCAGAGAGCTTGGGCACACTGATGTGTGTAGCCCATCCCTCATTTTGCAGTGATCAGCCAGGCTGTGCATTTCAAGGGAGAAATCTCTTCTGGCTTGCTCTCTGTCTTAGAATAGGGGACCAATGAGCAATCCATATGTGAGTGCTATCCATAAACTCCACTGAAATTAAAAAGCCATTCATACAAAGCCATCAGTAACCTCCTATAACCTCCCAAGGTCTATGACCAGGCACAGAAGTGCCCTCCTAATGGCTCTGCAAATTCCCTTTCACAGAGGCTCTGACAGCTGATCTCTGTTGCAGCACTTAGCACCTGATGAGCAGCAACCCGGAAGGGGATGCTTTCAGGTGGCCACAGTGATGTGCATCTCAATACTGGGGCCCTGCCAGCGGCAAAGTCCTGCACAGATCTGGGGGGAAGTGGATTTCATCACTCCGAAACTGTGTCAGCGCAGGTCAGTCCTCTTCTGCACTGTCACTCTCCAGTTGTTTACAGACAGTTGGCTTGAACTCCAGGAGCAGAAAAGCCACTGTCTCGTTTCCTCTGTCATCTGTGTTCTTAGCTCTAAAAGCCATATGAACCCACAGAGATAAATCCATCCACCTCTGCAATTCCAGAAGTGTTTGCATCCTTCTATCATACTAAAACTGCCACACTAATGGTGCCTAGCAGCAATTCCCCATCCTGCCTCTTGGCCAATGCGAAAATAGTTCTGTCATGCTAGAAGAGTTTGTCAGCTTGTCTCACACCCAGTTCTGGGGATACTGGTGTATGCAAATGCACCTCTCAACAGCCTATCATAAAAACAACCACCGGGCTGAGTACCGAAACTGGCCACGGGACATCTGCCCACAGCTCTAAGGAGCTAATTTGAACCAGGCCAAGCTGTATGGACTCAATAATTAAAAAAGAATGTACATGAAGTCAGTATATTAAGGGGTGAGAATGCATTTCAGGTCTAGAGAATTAAACCATTGTAATCAGAGAAGAAAAAAATATGAAGTAGAATCCTTGCACAGACCTTGACTATTCCCTCAGCAGGACGAACCTGATGACTAGTTGTTGTTTACAACGATAAGGTCAGAGGAAAGGCCATTTCCTCTCAACAATTGTCAGAAAGGATTAAAACCTGCATTCAGGCTCGCTTTGAACTAGCAGGTACTCCATTCCCCGATGGTATCAGGATCCATTCAGCGAGGTCTGCGGCAGCCTCCGGGGCATGTTTCCATAATGCCCCCATTGTGGAAGTATGCACAGCACCGCTTCCTGCAGTCACTCCATCTTTATGAAGCTTCACCCTTGTGGTCTGATACCCAGGGCAGGAAGCAATCCTGCAATCACTGTTTAATTAGTCATTTCCCAAGTCTGCCTCAGTTGAGAGTTGCTGCTCCTTGTCAGCTTCTAGAGAGGGAGGCTGGGAGTCAGAAACATCACTACCAGATTGTGTAAGAAAGGTTGCTCGCAGAGTTTGAGGCACATTATACTGCACTTCGACAGGCCACATTCTCCATTTCCAGTTTTTTTTTTTTCCTAAGTAGAAGGATTTGAGCAGATGAAGGGGCCATTGCACCTTCTGCAAGTCAAGACAAAAGCTGATTTATAACAAAAGTGGCTTTACTTTTGTTGATTTGTTGTTATGGGCTGGACTTTGGTTGGCTTGGGTTTTGTTTTGTTGTGGTTTATTTTTTCCTTGAGAAATAGCATCTTTGATACAAAGCACATACTTCAAGAGAGGTCTGTTCCAGGAATTCCAGTTGCATACTTTCCTTTGTGGAAGTCAGTATTGAGCCTGAGAGGTTGGATACATGAAAAGCAGCCTCGGCTTTTCTAAGTGAGATCACTGGAAGAGGTACCTCTTACCACACAGTCACCAATTTGAAAAGAATGAGAGTTACATGGTATTAAAATATTTGTCTAGATAATGAGTGTTTGTGTGTGGCTGAATGTTAAAGGAAAAAAATATGTTTGTTGAAGCCCAACTGTTTTGAAAAACTTTATTATTTCTCTATTTAACAAGTTTAACAAGGTATTGAAATAATGTCAAAAAGGCCTATTTTCACCTTCTTTTATGTACTCCACATAGTTGAGAAAAGCTTTCCAAAATAAAAAAGTATGTAAAATTATATTAACAGTTAGATGAAGCTATATAAAATAACTTTTTTTTTTCAGTTTAAAGACACTGAAATCAGAGGAACTGCTCTGATCAAAAGAAGACAATGTTTTCAAAGATAATTTTGTAAGAAAGCTTGATGTAAAATATGATACATCTGGAATGGTTTTGAAATCTCAAAATTTCCCAGTAAAATGAGAACTTCTCTCTTTCTCTAGTCCCAGTTTCCTTTGCTGCAATGAAATAACTGGAAAAGTTGTGTATGCAAAAAAATTTCCTTGTGACAGTGACCCTGCTTTTGATAAATGTGTTGTGAAGCAGGAAAAAGAAAATCAGGAGAAAAACCCCAGATCAGTGAGCCCACTGAGAAATTTACATAAATTTCAAGAAACTGGAATTCTCAGAAGACACTGGAAACTGACTCCAGTGGGGAGCAGAACTGGTGAGGGAATTATGAATTATTGTTGTTATCATATGAAAAGTTCCCAGTCTCTCTGCAGATCTAGCATGTAACTTTTTATAACCTTGTTCAAATCACATCCTGTAATATGCTGGGTCAGTCTCTGTACAGGGCTAATGGACACAGCTTCCAGCAGCTTGGAGTGCAGGCAGAAAAAAATATCTATTTGCTACAAAAAATGGTGCAAGTATGTCCTCTGAAGGGTTTTCCCCCCCTTCTTTTTCCCACTAAGGCTATACTAACCTTGGCAACAAAATCAAGAAGATATGGGGATGAGACAATTTCACATGAGCATCCTCTCTCCTCAGCCACTCAAGGAGACAAGTGGCACCTTCTCCATGCTCCTTTCCTCTGATTCCATGACAGTTTCCCTTTCTGCAGTGATGTTTCTGGGACTTCTGTGCTCCTCTGTAATGTGATGTCCCTCTTAAGCTGAGGTTTCTTGCAAAGTGCCAAAGCACAATAAGAAAAATTATTGTTAAGACTGACACGGATGAGAGAAGGGTGCACAGGAGAGCTGTGAGGGAGCTCAGGAACACGTGTGAGGTTATGGGCTCCATCCCTCACCTGGGGGAACAAAGGCTCAGCATCCAGCATTGCGTAGCACCAGCAGCCATCGATAAATTGCTCTTCTAAGAAAAGAACAGATGTGACAAAGATTGTTCCAGGGTCTGTAGCAGACCACAGCCAAAGCAGAAGAGTGTAAATGCGTTGGGCTGGGATGGCAAGGGAAGTCACAACTGGGTTCAATCTAGGAGGAATTATTCTTAACACTCAATTCATCAATTTATGGGCAAGCAATTCCAGAGGCAACACTGACTTGATTAAACAGAGCCATAATGACAGTGAGTGTAGGGAAGCATCCAGCCAAGTATGCAAACTAGCCTTCTCAGCCTAGAATAAAAGCTTTCCAACCAATAATTTCATGCTTTTATCTATACGATCATTAATACAGATACCAAACAATGCCAGCTCAACGTGGTGTCAAAGGCTCTGACAACCTCTAATTGATAATAAATAATTCAATTTCTGTCCCAGTCCAAAACTGCTGAATCTTGGGACATGTTCCAAATAAATGATTAAAAAGAACTTTGAATGTAATTATATCTAACACAATTGGGGATATTGCCCAGATGAAATTTACAGCAACTATTCAGAGCTACAAAATTTCAATGACACTGACAACTCCTCATGGCCACTAGAAAATGAAATGTTCTTTACCCAGGCAATGGCACAGAGTGCATTTTTTATCAACAGCTTTATGCCAACAACTCACCAGGCCAACAGTGCTTCCCCCACAGCAGTGCAGTCTTTCCCAAAAACAGCAGAGAAAATTTGGGAACAGCGTTTTGACACGGCCAAATCTTCATTGTTCTGTACAAGCAGAACTAGATCTTCTTTCTGATACAGCTGAGTCTTCCCCTCTCCCCAAACTGCTTATGTTACAATTAGCAAGTTTCTTAAGAAATTAACACTTCATTCCTGGAAGGAAACTAGGGCAAGGTGTTTCAGCAAGGAAAGTGACTGTCAGCACAGTCCTGAAGGGATGAATGCAGCATCTCAGAGCCACATCGATTGTTCTCAGCAATTCCAAACTCCAAAGCCAGAAGGATCTCAGAACACTTACTGAAAAGACAGGACACATAGTTACAGAAACATCCTTATATAATATTTGACTCTTATTTTTCTCTCTTATGTATAAAGCCTTGCTGAAATTTTACTTTCTGGATCTGTAAACAAGGGATGGTATTCACTTTGAATTATTTGGATGCAAATCTTTTTGAATGCAAAATTTTAATTTTCTTAGAAAGGTGTATGTAACTCACATGAAGAAGTAGTGGCTCCTAAGAATTTTGTAGGTTCATCATAGATTATAAGTTATGTAAAGTAAATTATATAAAAGTGCATATATACACATATATATATATACACACACATGTAAGATACAAAAAGGAGGGTGACTAACAGAATATTTAAATATCAGAAAAAACAAGGATACTTTCCTTAAGCAATCTCAGTTGCACACACAAACCAGACAAAGATCTCACCCGTCTTCAGAGCCTTGGTGAGGTGGTTGTTATTTTCTAAGATAATGGAACAGTGGAACCCAAGGACAAAATACTGTAATGTCAGAAATCACTCTGGAAGTTGCTGAGAAAACTGGATTGAGCTCTGTGACCCTGTAAGATTTTCACTGCCAGGTCACAGGTACAGAATGTTTGTTCACAAAGTAATTTTTAATACTTTGTGGTTAAGCCATATATCTATAGGAAATGTGTTCCTAGCACTTTGTTATGCAAAGTTCATTAAAAGGGAGTTTGCAGCAGTTCAGAAATTCCACGTGGTCAAGTCCTTTTTGAAAGACCAGAAGCCAGTGGCAATAACAGAGGATTCAAATTAATATTCTAATTTCTCATTGCACACCTGCAGGTTGGAAAGGGCATGGGATGTTACAACAGCGGTGTGCTTCCCCTCTAGAAAACCAGGCAACACATCCTTGCTGGCAACTTTTCTGCTGAACAGAAGGGACAGCACGGGAAGACTTGATCTAATAGCTCTAATGTTAAAAGAATTTCTCTACTAAAAAGCCCATAAAAACAAAACAAGAAGGAAAAGCGTTTCAGAGCTCCAAGAGAGGCCAGAAATGGGATAAGGGAGAAGTAGAAATACAGATGATGTATTAAAAAGATGTCATCACCTCTTTAATGTGTTTTGTCTTGTCAGCTGTTAACATCCATAGCTGCTCCTTTTGCAGTGGTACAGGAGATGGGGAAAGGCTGAGCTTGGAGCAGCAGCTGTACTCTGAGGGCTGGGTAACTGGATCCAGCCTTCTCAAGCAGACACAGGGCGAGTGCTGCTGAGGTGAACTCAGTTTAATAGGTTGCTACTTACAGGCTTAGACCGATTTACAGGTGTTTGCCCTGAAATATGACCATCCATGTCACCACTGCTAATCCTCTCCCCTTCTGAAACACTCCCACTTCAACAGGTAGCTGTTTTTGGAGGAGAAAACCCACATACATACCAAAAAGCACCAGTGCTCTCTAAATCTCCTCTCACAGGCAGGGCAGCCTGACTATCACACATGAGACAAGTTGTCTTTGGTGTACACCACAACACCAAACCCTCGATTGCCTCTGTCACGGTGGGTGTCAGCCCTTGCAAGTGACAGTAATAACAGGGATGTCACAGGGAGAGCACACACAGACCTCACATCCTCCTCCTGGCAGCCTGCTGCAAAACCTCCTGTTGGCAATACAAAGCCTGGGAAGCATAGCTGGCTGCTCCCACTGTGTCCAGGGGAACAGTGTTTTCTTCTTTCTCTGCTGAACACTTCTCTTTTGCCTGCTCTCTCAGGCTTCTGACCTCTTTTCTGCAACTGAGTTTCCATCCAGCCTGCAGCCCAGTTTTGGATCCTGACACACTCCTGGAGACAAACTCTGAGAGATTCAATGGCCAGGGCACTGTGATTCTCTGGACTTGGTGAATCAGTTCCTACTCCCTGCACACACTGCTCCAGCACTGTGGTAATGATTTGCAGACATACATGAGGACAGAGTTCACAGTCTAAGTATACCAAACAAAAATTTATCTTGGGATTGAATGTAAATTTACATAAGTAGATAACCTTTTTTTCCTTAAGTAATATATCATATAGGTACTGACTGTGTTGCATACATCTGTCTCTTAGCTAAGCTTAGAGACTGCTGGGTACAGTTTCTAGGAATCTACCACTCACAGCAAAATGCAGCTTCTAGGAGCTCAAGGCCATGCCAAGTCTCACATACTGAGCACAAGATCTGGTATCCTTGCTGCTGTTCTCTGCTCCATACCCACAGAACCTGCAATTTAGCTATTTCGAAGCATAGCAACTCTCCCTCTCTGTCACTTTGGAATTTTTATGTGGTAGATATTTTGGTTTTGCTGTAGGAGAGGTGCCCCACAGGCACCACAAACAAAACTGCTGCCAGAAGGAATAGCCTGGTGTTGGGGGCCCCCTTGCCCATCACGTGGCCCAACACAGCTGCCAACTGGGAGATACACAAACCTGTCTCAGAGCCCAAAAAATGCCAATCAGAATCTCAGTCAACTCAGGGTATTCCACAGCTTAAAGAATCAGATGCACAGGCACAGGAGCCCAACTTTTTGACCTGAAAAAAGCATCCAGAAAGACACTAGAAATTTTGGCAGACTTTCTAAGCAGAAGCCAAGCAGGAAGCCAAAATTTGCCAAAGTTAGATAGAGGGATAAAACTGGATGAAAGTCCACAGTGAACATGAGTTTCATATCTAAACTAGGAGGGAAAATTAATCTCTGTGCTGCTGTAAAACAGTCACACTGGAGCTCCCAGCACCACAGGAACCATTCTGTCTGGGATTCCCCACTTCTTTTCAGTACTACAGAACAAACACCTCCAGCGAAAGCTCAGGGTGACTGTAAGTGATGAGGGTGCAGGGATCCCATTCCTTGCAACAGGGACCCCTCACATGCTTCACCTCCATCTCTCCCATTCTTGGCCCTAAAAGTACCATAATATTTTGAGGTATCTGAGTGGGTGCCAAGAGACTGACATTGCCCTTCTGTTTCTGTGGATGCCACCAGTCTCCAAAAATTTTCCTTGGGATAGACAATTGCATATGTGCATTTCTACCCTTTCAGTTTTCCCAATGGCTTCCTCTTTCCATTCCAATACAGCTTTTTCCAATACATCCTGCTTCTGTTGTTCCTCTGCTATGTAAGCAGTTCTCTGTCTATTCTTGGGTTTTTTTGTTGTTGTTGTTTTTTTGGTTTTTTTTTTTTTTTTTCTTTCTCTAGCTTTGCACAGCAGCTACTTGCTGGTTACTCAGAATCCCAATAATTTAGGTCAGAAAGCCCAGTGAATCTGATGTGGTTTGTTTCACATAAAAAGAGTGAAATTGAAAACCACCTTATTCTTCTCAACTGAAATGCTGCATCCCTATTAATTCAGGTGTATAAATAACACTCTCTAATGCTGCATCAAGGGCTCTGCTGTGTGATTAAACCTGCCTCCCTGACCTGTAATTAGAAACTTTGGTTTTGAAAGGCAGTTTGCAGAGAGAAAAGGAGAAAGAAAGAAAGGAACCAGCTCTCAGACCCAACAATTTTGTTCTTAATAAATTATTCAGAGTTTTTGAAAGTTGAGCTGGATTTCCATCTGCTAGCATTAGAGACCCAAAGGGAAGAAGAACTGGCAGATTCTCACAGCAGAACACAACAGTACAGAGCATGGGGCTGGAAACCAAAACCCAGCTGAGAAGTTCACTGTGTCCTCTGCCTGTCCCTGCCCAGTTCAGCTGCTGCCTGTGCATGCCTGGACTTCCAGCAGGTCTCAGAGTAATGCAGAGTGACCTTCCACCAGAGTCCCACTGAGCTACTCATGTGTTTGGGACATAACACTAGAAGAAACCCCCCAAATTTCATTGCTGTTTTACAAATGTCAGTGGAATCAGGCAACAAACATGCAAAATAGTGACGGTCATGAGTACAGAAACAACACAGACACCAGATTGCATGGCTGTACATCAGTAATACATGGCCTATTCAAGACAAGTAATTTAAAGATGAATTATAAATGATTGAACTGATTTTTCGCTCCAGGGGCAGTCAGACAGTACAGACCATTGTACTATTAGAGATGCTAATCACTGTTAGTTGCAACCCCAAGGTACACCTGCTGTTACAAGGTGAACTTCTCACTTGGAAGTGGGAAGATGGTAAATATCTTTTTCTCCTGTAGTCATAGTAAAAAAAATTACTATTTCTTCCGTCAAATGTTGACTCATTTTAACGTTTAAGAAAACCAACAAACCAAAAACAAACCGGAAAAAACCACCAAGCACAACCTACAGATAAAACATTCAAATTTTTGCAAAGGATGTCAGTAAGCCCCTTATTATCCACAAATCTGGGCTACAACAAGCTTTTGAGCACTGGATACCACAGGTGATGAACCAGCCCTGGGAGGAGAGGTCTCTGGCCTTGGGTATTTGGCAGCTGTTTCCAGAGCTCTGCTTGACTTCAGATCAGAGAGATTTTGTGATGAATTCCTCCTCTGGTTACACCTATAATCTTTGTGTTGAGGGTGTGACTGACATCAGTTTCAGTCTTTTATGTTTTCAGGCTCAAGTTTGCAAGGCCTCACACCAGGGGAATCAGGAGTCTGATAATTTTCTGCATAACTGTTTTTCTCTAGGAACTTTACCAGGTTGATCCAAAGCTTCAGGGCAGCCTTATGAATTGAGACATCAGGTTTAAGGAGACTTGAGTGAGAGCAGGTCAAAATACCCTTTGGTCAAAATACCAGACCTCACTGAATTCTCCAATACTTTACATCTTCTACTGTGCTCTTTTACACGCACAACTTTAACAAAAAGAACAGGCTAAATCTACCAAAATAATAAATTGTCACTGGTGGAAATGTCTTCATTCCAGTCTGCTTAAATTTGTAAATGTATAAGGTACAGAGCCATTGGGGACCACAGAGTTGGTATGAGGGTGTGGATCCGTGAAACAAAAGAGTCCTTCAAATTCAATAACAACAAGTCTAAGTAATCTTTTGTGTTTGCAGTGTGGTCGAGTCCAAGTTTATCACAGAGCTGCCAGAACATAAATCTGATACAAACTACTTTGGATTAGATAGCACAGCAGAAAGAGCTTTACTAGAGTACTGTGACAAGTTTTATGAACTTTTTAAAGAAACAGGACTTGGAAATACTAGCACTGTTGTTAAGTTATTGTCTTGAGGGCTAGAATACTCAGCACTAAGGAAAGAAGAAAAAAACTAACAAATTCAGAAAAAAAAGAGCAGTACTTGAAACTCGTATTAAGACAATTTGTTTTTCACCTGGAATTTTATGTCAGTTGTACTTAAAGCTGAGTCCTGTGAATCCAGCATGCTCTGCTTTCCTTGGATGCAACGAGGGTCTCCTCCCCCTGTTTTTACAAATCCTCAGTGAGTACCCCCATCACTGTCACTTCTCTACGCTTGCCTTTGAGGGTCTCTCTCATCTCTTAACATTGGTATGCAAGTACACAAGCCAAAAGAGGTAAAAAGAACTAGGAATACATCAGCTTCCAGGGACTACCTGTGTCTGCATGGTACCTTGAGGCACAGGGAGCCCCTGAGATGTACCACCTCTGCACCAGCACAGAGGGGAGCAGCCAGGCGGCACTTCCAGCTCTCTGCAGGGACCACGTTCAGGGTGAGTGACGTGTGTGGCTCTCCTGGGAGCTCTGTCCAGCCCTGGACTCCACTCTGGCCTGCTTGAGTTACTAACCAGTTTCTCTGGTTTTCAGAAAGTCACCCACGGCCAGAAATAACCCACATGGCTTGAAACCTCCTTTCCCATCCGCTGCCACGGCCCCCTCACTCTGCCATCGCAGAGTAGCTCAGGTGAGGTGGCTGCCTGCCCTCTACCTCTCATTTCGTGTGGGCAGTTCACTATCCACAGCCATTCCTTTGAAGATTTTGCTCTCCCATGCAGGGATTTGTTCCATAAGCCTCACAGTCCCCCTGCACAAATGCCTCATATGCCACCTTCCCAAGCTTCTCAGCTCCCCTGGCAATGTCTGGGGCACGTGTATGCCCTCAAGCAGGCTGTGTATGTGTTGCTGTGATCGCAGCATTTTCCTCTTCAGGAATCCCTTATTCTCTCTCACAATAGCATTTTAATGCCCCATCTACCTCCATTCCCTGAGTAAATGGGTTTTCTAAATGTCACTGCCAGGGCTCCTGTGCATGCTTGCACTACTGCTCTAGCAGGGCACCCTTAACTCCCCCCCATCAGAGTTTCTTTTTCCTTCTAACTTCGGATCTCGATTCTCCTCCAATTCTGCAGAGGTTGAGTACAAGCCCTGTATTTATCTGGTGAGAGATCTTTCTGTGTGCTCACATAACTTTTCTAGAGCAATAGACAGAGACGAGATAAAGGTATTGGTATGCGAGAGTTATCACCCAATAGCTTCACACCTTCAAGTGCAGTGGTATCTGAATCACTGCTGCTTCACAATTCCCTCTTTTTGATTTCCTAGTATTTCCACAAATTAGTGGTGCTCTCTCTCACAGTAGTAATAGAAAGTCGCTGAAATTTTTGTAGTTGATCAGATGAAGCATTTAGAAGTCATCCTATACCATGAAGTCAGAGAGAAATAATGACCAGATGAGCACAGAGCCTCACAAGTTTAGCCTCAGACAATGAAAATCAAAGGGAAACTTTCATCATTCAAACATTGAGCTGAATCACGGTGGAGTAACATTCAGTTGGTCTTGGGAAAAAGAGGGTTTATGTGAGGTTTTCTTGGCGACATCCCAAGTGATTTCCAAATCTCAGAATAAAAGGAAAAATGGATCTGATGGTTTGTTTCATTCCCAGCCTCCAGCCTGGAATATACCACACTGAAAATAACTCCCAAAAAAACCCAACCCAACCCAACCCAACCCAAACCAACCAACCAAACCAAACCAAACCAAACCAAACCAAACCAAAACAAACCAAAACAAAACAACAAAAACAAAGGAGGACTGTTCAGCATCTATTAAACTCCAGTGACTCTGAAGAACACTTCCTTGCTCCTCAGTACAAACGTTTTTCTAGCTTTCAGAATGCAGAGATGGTTCTAAAAATCAAGCTGGGTTTCTGAGCATCAACAGAGGTGCCATTTCTACACTGCAGCTTTGAAAATATGATTAAATCCTCAAGCACAATGCTGGTGCTCCATGGGACATATCTGACCCACACGCTGCCTTTTCAACCCTCTGCTTTCTCTAAATCATGTACATTGTGAGTGAATAGGAAGAAAACGTGTAAACAAGAACAGAAAAGGTCATTGAAAGTTCATTAATTCTGATCACTTAATAAGCTGTAAATTGAAGTGCATGAATTCCATTCTCTTGAACACCAGGATAAATTTGAAGAATCTCTATTGACTTAATTTACACTGATATGCATTAGAATAGTTTCTGGCACATTCAGAATCAAAATAATTATTACAGTAACATTCAGGACCAGAAAGCACCCAGTTCCCATTTAGTAGCTAAATGAGGGACAGACTTAGAAAAGTAAAGAATTCACCAGTAAAATAAAACAACTTAATTATTTTTAAAGGTGGTGCAGAGGCACAACCATGTGAGTTGTGAAATTTAGGGCTGCAGGACTGGCCCTAAGAAGCAGAGTGACACTTTTGCACCTAACTAATGAGAGCACTGTGTTGTGCAAAAGAGCTGCTACTGTCCTCTGTGCTCTCCTCTCACAGAAGACAAAGGTGAACTGTATACAAGGAGACAGAACTGTTTGAATAACTTTGTCAAGCCAATAATCAGAGTGGTACTGATACATTTCAGAGCTTTTTTGCTTGCAGGTCCCCTCAGAGGTCATGAGGACTCCAGGAGGATATCTTCCTATGCTAAGACAAACATTGTTTTGGAACTCCTTACTCCGTGGTTAGGATGCTGTCCAAGAAATCTTACACTAGCTTTCTTGGAAAATAAAGCACTTGGCCACTTCTAGGGACTAAAAGGCATCCTCAGTACCTTCCTGAATACCATAAGTACCCAAAATAATGACAGATAAAAGCATCATAGTGGGAGAAACAAGCTGAGAAAAGTTTAAAAAAATTGTTTAAAATAAATCTCTGGGGCTGCTCGGTTGCAATACCACGAAGTTTCCTCTGTCTTTTGCTGCTGGTGGTTTGTGTGCGAGAAAGTCCCAAGAAGGCAGATCTACAGCGATGCCCTTGAAACGCGCGTCTGGGACTGCCTGGGAATGATCCAGCGACGTGTCCAGCGAGCTCCTCCTGCCGGCTGCTCTCCCGGCATCGGGGCTCGCGCCCGTCGACCCCAGTTTCGCTTTGGCTTTCCAGGCAGACGAAGGGAGGCAAAGCCAATGCCACATCTTCCTTATTGTCGTAGCAATAATGTCTCCCATGTCACTGCCCACCCCCTCCAGGAGTCTCAGCACACGGAGTGCTGCGGTCCACGCCAGCAGCTGGGCAGAGCAGCAGCTGCAGAGGAGCTTGAGGAGCCTGAGGAGCAAAGGTGAGCAGGGCTGGCAGTGAGGACAGCAGGGACCTCGGGTAAAGGGGCACACAGACACAGTGACCGAGCAAGAGGAGAGAGCAGGTCTGGTGACAGTGACCATATATAGCCAGGAGATCAGTGAGCACACAGGGATGTGCCAGGAAGTCAAGTCAGGATCAGCCACAGCCAGCTCCACAGTCAGGCACAAACACCTTTACAGCCCACCCCAAAAGAGGACTGAGGACAAGGGCAGCTCTGTGCCATGGCTCCCAACGGAACTGGGGAGGCCTCAGCTGCCTTCTCCCAGCTCTTTGGCAGACAGCTCTTCTCATAGCACTCTGATCCCAGATTACATTCCACTGTATCATGACAGGCCTCAAACACAGGCAGCCAAACCTGTAGGACAGGGGTAGGAGGTTGCAGAATCAGCTGGTGCGCTCTGGACCCTGTCAACACACTGCCTTGCACAGCCAGGGGAGAACATAAAAACTATTCCAAATGCTGACAAAGGAACCTAGGTACAAATGAGCCATAGAGGTTAGCAGTGTGCAAGGCTGACAATCTGTACTTCAGCTGTTTCAGGATCTGGTAAAGAATTTCCTTTGCAGGTCACTGTATGTGCGCTCATGTTTTGCCAGTCTGTTGGGAAACCTTTCTTGGCCAAAATAAAGAAAACTGCCACTGAGATATAAAGACAAAGCCTTCCCACGTTTTTATTTTATAACTTAAAGCAGAAAAAATGCAAATGTAAACTAACCCTGGCTTCCCATAAAAAAAGCCACCCATACCATACATTGCTCTGTGACATTTCAGTTGCTCAGCTCTTTGGTTTAACTGTATCCCAAAAGAAGAACACTGACAAGACAAATGGTGCCCCATTTCCTACCTCCTCACAGGTGATATCTGCCATGGCACTGCACTGGGAAGTCCTGTCTGCATCGGTCCGAGCTCCCAGCCCTGCCTGCGTGGAGAGGTGAAACTTCCTGAGGCCACAAAACCCAGGTGGCAGATAACAACAGTCTTCAAAAAGGGAACTTGCTGAATCAATAAGGAAAGACTAACCCTCTGGAAAAGGGTGTCTGTGATTATCTTATTGAGTTACACCAGGAAAAATCAAAGACAGAGAGGGGAAGGGAAAATAAATGAGGTGAGCATCCTAAAAGTGTTCCCAGCTGCACTGACACTGAGACACTGCTCAGATAAAACCAGTCTGCCCTGCAGAGTTTATGTGGATACAGTAGAGAGCAATGGCCTACTGAAAAAGAACGTATTTTATCAATATTGATTTTAAAACCTTCCAAATTATGTAAAATATTTTTGAAAAAAGCCACATTTATGAAGAGGAACCCATAATTTTGGTGAGGTGGCCAGGGATATATGGTGTCTCCTTTCATATAGAGCACTGGAAGTATGCAGGACTGTTACTAAATGTGGCATCTCTGCCAAGTAATTGTATTCTTGTACTTTATATTTCCAGTGTGAAAACTCTAATGAAACATTTTAAACCAAAGCCGTTTCCTTGGAGCTGCCTTTGACCTTCTTTTTCTTCTCTCTCAGCCAAATCTCCCTGCCAGGATGAATTCAGACCTAATGTCTGCTCCTCCCACCAGGCTTTTGGATATGTGACAATATCCTAGTCACTAGGAGCTGTGCCTGCTGGTGTCCATTGTCTTGTGTCCAGTTTGGGAGAGGGCTTTTAAGGAAAAGCCCAGAATTAAATTTATGAAGAGTCCGATGATTTACAGGAATGACCAACCCTGTAGCTACTTTGTGCACACATCTACCAAAAACTTTTGAGTCCTCACTAGCTAACTCACAAGGCTCCAGCATAGGAATGGTTCAGAAAAACCTCTTGAAAGTTTAAAAACCAAAACAAATAAACAAAAACAAACTTGAAATGAGGGTCCAATCTAAAAATACTACAAGCCTGTGCATCAGCTGGAGGTGTGGTAGTGAGACTGCCTAGCAAGCTGCTGTGCAGAGCCTGTTACATTCCCAACAGGCACCAAAAGGGGTTACACACAGCCCAGACAGAGCTGCTGGCTGTGCTCTGTGGAATGCATCTGTCCCAGCAGTTTGGTGATGGGCACAGCAGAGATGTGCAGCCTGAGCACAGCCAAGGCACTGCACCAGGACTGAGGCCCCAGGGCAGTGACAGGACATAGGGAGGGGGCCAGAAAGGTGCTGCTCAGAAGGGAAATGCCGGGTGCATGACCCAGGCAAAAAAGGAGTGGCTCTGTGGGACAGGGGACACAGATCAGCAGCCAGGTGTAGCAAAGTGTAGCTGATGCAAGGCCCTGGATAATTCACCAATGCTGCTGATGGTATGGTCAGACATTGCCAGAAGGAAATCACATTAGGTGCCTTATTCACAATCAGTCCAAATCTGTAAACATTATATGTATCATCTCTGTCTCACTTTGTGGGCTGTCATCTATACTGCCTGCCCTATATAGTTTTGATACATGAACAAATCCATACTTTGGGGGAAAGTAAAACTGCTTTCTCTATTAAATCTCCTGTAATCACACCACGAACTAAAATACCTTTGTAGATATCTATCCAATTCCCACAATGAATTAGTATGTTGCTTGACAAACATTTTCATTTAAAGACCAAGTACCTGCTAGGAATTCATAACTAGGCTTGAGCCCTTTGTCTACAAACTCTTAACTTTTCTTCTTCAGCCCCCTGTCCCCCCTTCCATCAGTGTTCTGCAATTTGCCAGCCTCCTTTATGTCTCAGTTATGTCTGCACAATGTGAGGCAGGCAGAGCCATGTGCCCACAAACAGAAAAGCTCCTCCAGCTCACAATAACTCAGCAGGCTCCTGCGATTTTCAGAGTCTGCACTACTGTGTGCCCATATCTGCTGTCAAATTACTGCCTGGACACAGGCTCCATAACCAACCTCAGCCTTACCCCAAACGTGAAACCATCTCTGAGTCCTCAGGAACATTCACCTTGTCCTGCAGCTCTTCCTGTACAAAGTGGTGTAAACCTCTCTCCTAGGAAATAAAGAACAAGCTTACTCCTCCAAAGATGTGTTATGATTTTATGGCCCCCTTCTGCAACCTACTGAGAGTGGATGTGTTCCATATCATGAATTTAAAACACATCAACACAGATTTGAAGGGTGTACAGTTCTCCTGAGGTTTCTAAAGGAAAATAAAGATGAAAGCCATAAAAAACAACCCTTCACAGGCAGCAGAGGTTGAGAAGTAAAATTTAAACATAAGTTCATATTTCCCTTTAGTGTAAGTTCTGGCAGTCCCAAGACTGTTCTAACTTCTATCTGCTTGTCATGGCTGTAACATCACAGCAGTGAGGGAAAACCCTGAGTACATTTACTCCAACCTTAGCTGCCTTCCCTTAAAACCTTTACCTTGCCCTATTCTGAGGTTGTGAAAAGACAACGATAATAACAGGAAGCTGCTCCTGGAGCTCCTACAAAGGAGACAGTTATTTTCACGTCCTGCCTCATTGCAAATACCTGCACATAGGAGAGATGACATGCACAGATCACACACAAACCTGTAATCGAGGCAAGTCAGGACGTTATTGACTGTAATTGCTGTTGTCTGTCTCGACCTTCTCCTCGAGGTGTCTCCACCTCCCATTACAATGTCACAGCTAAAGGAGTTCCCCGGTGGTCTGCAAAGAAGCAAAACAGCAAATGGCAAGAGAGAACTGACATTGTTTATACAACATCAAAATTATTTCTAAATCAACAATTCAGAGAAAGTAACGTTGCATAAAAGTAGACTAAAAGAGATTTCACTGACAGAGAGTGCTAACAGCGGTATTTTGTACATATAAAGCATTCTGTACCCCAAATCCTCAAGATGTTACAGAAAAAGAGAAAACACTACTTTTTCTTCAGTGTTTTTCAGAAAGAAAAAGTGAGGCATAGGCACTCATAGGGCTTTGCAGAGTAACTGAGAATTCACCACCAGAATGAAGACTAGAATCCAGGCTTTTTAAACCATTAGTCAGTTATGAGCATTATTTTAAAGCAGACCTCAGATTTAGTCATTTTAGTGTAGACTGGGTAGAAAGGAGCACTAAAGCAGAAATATACATGTGTTCTACATCTTAAACCAAGATTTTCCTCCTCCTTATGGCAATAAGGATACCCTGCAGGCCAAGTTTTTCTATGCAGCCATAAAACCTTTATCCTCTTGAGTGTGCTGGTAGCCAGGATAACCCCCAATCCACATTCTACACCCAGTGCATGCTGCGGGATAGAAAGATGACAAAGGCTGCGACAGAACTTTACCAGGGAAGTCTTTTTGGGCTCCATTTCCTTCAGCTCATAAGAAGAACAGCCTGGACCCACATGCTGGGCTCTGCTAAGGCTGCTCCAAGCTGCAGCTCTTCATTGGCAAAAGAAATGACCCATTCATTTCTCTCTGACCTCTGTTGATACTTCAGACTGCTGACCTCATCTGCCAGTGGCTCCCCCCACTATGAGCCAGCATCCTGAAACAGGGGCTCCCAGACAAACCCCTCCACCTTCCCAGGCAAGCTGAACTAAGACACCTCCAAGACTCCTGAATCAAGGCTCCCAGGAGAGTATTTGTGCATGGGCTGGGAATGTTCAGCCCTCAATGCATTTATTTCCTGTTCAGAAAAGCAGAGGCCATATATGAAAAGGGGGAGGAGATACAGATGAGAAGGTGTAAATTTTGTCAAGTGAAGTTAAAACACGTAAATGCACACTCTCCTGCTTGTATGGGTATGCACTTGACAACACAGATTTCTTCCCTGCAACTACTGACAGCTACACCTTCTGTTAGTGTGTGGTGGCTCGAGCAGGCTCTGAAGTCCCTGTAGACAACTCAGTGACTTGTCACTGGGAGTTCTCGCTTCTGCAGTAGATTTCCAGACTCAGCTTTTGGACCAGAGAGGAAAGGTGACAATGCTACTTCAGCAGAGGAATCCCTGTGCTTGTATTGCATCCCAGGAAAAAGACACATCTCTTCAGACTCGCCCATTTACCTTGGCATTCACAGCCTTATTACCAGGAGTATCACAATACAGATTGACTTTTGTGCTTAACAGCCCCATTCCAGAGAGATTACTCCATTCCACAGCTAAAGATACAAAGGCATTCGGTGGCTGAACTGGGAATTCAGGGCTGGTTTCAAGTTCAAATTCAGAGTCCCGCTCACTGGACTAATCTCTGGACAGCATTTTTCCACTTGGCAGAGAAGTGTGAGTTTTCAGGTCTGAAAGAATACCGAGGTCCTCAGATGGAGTCACAGATATATGCATCACAGACTAATATGTTTGTCAATAAAAGTAGCATAAAAACCAAGCAAGATAGGTCAGCTCTTCTGCTGGCCTCCAAAGAACACCCAGTTACTAGAGTGAGCATAACCATCTTTAATAAGTAAGCTGTTTTGGAAGCTGAACTGTTTGTTCCGAGTGCCACACAGACAGCTCTTGCTACTGGCAGAAGAGGCCTGTGAATCAGAGCCCGAAGTCTGATGCAAGAGAAATTTGGGCGTCTCAAGCTGATTTCCCCAGCAGAGAACAACCCTATTAGTTTGAGAAAGTCCCCTGCCTGCTTTCTCTCTGAGTAATTAAGAGTGAAATCCTCCTCTCAGTGACCCCAATGCTCT
Source organism: Sylvia atricapilla (assembly GCF_009819655.1). Classification (NCBI taxonomy): domain Eukaryota; kingdom Metazoa; phylum Chordata; class Aves; order Passeriformes; family Sylviidae; genus Sylvia; species Sylvia atricapilla. The sequence continues at coordinate 3,487,493 of NC_089156.1, read as the reverse complement.
CAGCCTAGGCTGATTTACACATGAAAGGAACCCTCTGAGGGGCTTTCTCTCTTTCACATTCACAACTAGGCAGGACCTATAAATAAAACCTTTCTGAAAACAGGAGCTTTCAAAAAGGTCTGTGTATGTGCACAAACGTGTATGAGAGAAAGGGAAAGGCTGTGTGCACTCGAGGATGTGTGTTTGCATGCGTATGTGAGGCGTGGGTGAGAAGAGTATGCATTCACACACCAGCCCTCATGCAAACCCGCGCACTCAGAGAAGCATCTGCAGGGACGCAGGAGCGTGCACAGGTGCTGGGGGCACTTACAGGAGCCAGAGGGCACGTCCAGGCTGGTTTCCAGCCAGCACAATTCCAGGGGTTCACCGCAGTCAGCTGAGTCATTCTAGAGTTACACATGGAAAACCAGAGCAGATTCAGACCCAATTGTGCACGTGAGGCCAAGCTGGTGATGCACTTTCCCTGCAGAAAGCAGCAAAGTACTTGCAGGACAAACACCAGTGATTTACACTGCTTCGGCTTTAACGTGGGAGGTGACACAGAATCAGGCCTCAGGGCCTGAACTTCTGTTCCTACGGTTTGGACAGAAGATGAGATTTTTAAACGGTCACATCTCCTCGGCTGTCCGGGAGAGAGTGAGGAGTGTTGCATTTTCCAGGGCTGCCATTGTTCAAAAGTAAATTTAAGTTTTCTGGAACATTAAACCCTTCAAAGTTTGAAAAATAAACAGCGAGACAGATGACCTGAAAATGAAGGTCAGGAAATTCAAAGGACTATACCTTCACAGTAGTTATAAACCCAAAAATGCCTAGAGACGCATCTGAACTGTCCCTCCCCCACTGTCCTGTCCATCCATGTGGCTACAAAGTCAGGCCAGGATATCTCCCCTTCCATGAGGCCTATGGAGGACCCTACATAACTTCCAGGAAACTTGGCAGTTCGTGTGACCCTGCCCTAATACAAAACAGGTGACAGGGAGCTCGGAGCCAAGCCAGGACAGATCACAGCGTCTCACAAAGCAGGTTCTGCTCTGTGGGTCTCTGTCTCGGGAAGAGGTGGCCTCTTAAGATCTGGCTATAACGTGATAATTTCAGAACTGCAGATTATTCTAATCCACTACTCCCGACCAGCTGAATCATTTGCTTTACTGAATCTGTGTCTGTGCCATGTGCTAGTGCCAGCAATCGGGACGTAGCTGTGTTAAAACCACTGCAGCTGCTCCACTGCTTGGGGGAGACTCCAGGGTGTGAGAGGGGCAGGAGGTGCTGCGCCCTGCACCCTTCTGACTTCATCACTGATCGCAGCTCCTGGGTCTCTCCCCCCCCCCCCCCCCCCCCCCAATTCTTATACGAACATTTAGAAGAAGTAGGCAGAAAAAAAGGCACAAAACAGGAGACATAAAGAGTGCAAAGCCTCACAGGAGCGCACAAAGCACAAAATGTCTCTTCTGCTCGTTCAAAAGACTCTTCCCAGCTCCTTGCACTAGGCAGGAGTGTGTGAGCAGGGATTCAAAGCTCCCCTCCCACTGAGCTCGCAGCTAAAGCCCTCCCCCAGTTCCCAGGGTCTTCAAATGAAGATTTGCATAGTAGTTCCAGATCATTCCCGAGAGAAGGGACAATGGCGCTCTCACCGCCCTCTTCCCCCATCCCTCCCTCCCAAAGCTGATAAAGCCCTGGTGAAAAGGGGAACAAAGGATTTACAGATGTCAGAATATTGATTTCTGCCGCTCCAGGACTACAGGGAGAAGATGAAGAAAACTTTTGCCCCCAGAAACTCTGTGAAGTTTGAGACACAGACGCTATCTCTGCAGCACGAACTCCGCGTTTGTTAAGACAGTATCTGATGGAGGCAATATTGCTATTCGAGAGAGATGAGCAGGGCCCTGAAAACGCGAAAAAATGCACGGGGATGAGATTACAGCCCGCAGTCCCAGAGAAGGCGTTTGTTGTTCCCAGAGCTGTGAACGGAGAGGCAGTTCCCGTGAAAGCAGTTTGCCACCAGGCGGGCCGCGCCGGCATTGCCCCGAGCTCATCGGGCCTCACGCTGCTGTCCTGCCCTCGCTCTGCCTCCCGCCGCTGCAGCTGCCAGCAGGAACACAAAGGAAGGTGAAAGAGAGTCTTTGCCAAGTGCCTTTGATTCAGGATCAGAGCGGAATGCAGCTTCTCAAAACTCACTAAATGTAGGGCCGTTACCTGAAAGCCAAAGGTTCCTGCTCCCGCAGGCATTTCTGTGCACGGTCCGTGTAACCCCGAGCTTGCTTTTGCACTGCAAACATTCCTTTTCACTGCAGTGCATCAGCTCTCCTGAGCTCCGGGTCTGCCAGCTCGCTGCGATCGTTCAGATCGTGCTGAACAGAACAGCCAAATGGTCCAAAGTGTCACCTGTCCCTGCTGCACGCCCAGCAGGAGCCTGGCACTGGGCAGCCAAGTGAGGTTACAGGAGTTGTGGCCTGTCCCATCAGCCTGAAACAGTCACTTTCTCTCAGTGACTGCCTGCTACCACTTTACAGACATACATATATATTTATATTTCCTTTCCCCTCCCTTTTCAGAGCTAACTGCAGCATTTCTGCACTCAGAAAGTTCCCGGGATGCTGGATCCTTTGTTAAAATGTACCTGTGAAAGTTCCTCAAAATGCTGGATTTAGGTCTGGATTTTTAGAGGTGAAAAGGTATTTTCTGAATCAAGCTCTAGGCCCTCAGATAGGTCAGCTGGGGGAAAACCCACCTGAAACCCTTTCTGCAAGGCACAGCAGTGAGTACAAGAGGAGGTGCCCATGGCATGGGTTAGTAATTCAGACAGAGCTGCAGAGCCAGAGCTGGCTGTTCCCTCATTTCCCACACACTTGTCAGGAGGGCTGCAATCGTCACAGGGATAATAACCATCACATATTGTAGAGTTAAACACATTTCATACAACTACATCAAAACATTATTCACAATACTCTTAAAAATACCTAGGTTTCTTTCGATAGCTGCCTGTCTTCCTTCAGCTAAAAATAAATTATTCTTATGGAATCTTTTGTGTCTCCCCCAGCAGTCACTGCTGGTTTACATCTGAAGATGTGAATCAGACTCCTGATACACCTCATACAGAGATTGATCACAGCTGTTGGGAGGATGAAGACTAAGACAGACCCATTTAAAACCAGTGTAACTCAGTGTAATGAACCTGCTGCCACACTCAGGTTCAGGACAGACTCAAACCCCATTTTCAGTTGCTCTCCACAAGCCCTTGGAGCCACATGGGTGACACAAGGTGCACTTGGGGCAGCTGTGCTGAGAGCTGCCACTGCTGCCTTCTCCAAGGAGCATTTTCCAGACTCTCAGAGGAGTAAAGGTGTCAGGGAGAGCTCAGGAGAAGCAAACCTTTGCTGCTCTCACCTTCTGCTGAACACTTGCATGTTGTGTATTGAGGCTGAAGCAGCAGCAGCACAGTTCACAAATCTGTTTTATTTCTGAGAGATTTTTTCCTCATCCTAGACAGATGTTTGCTTGTTTTACTGCTTCTTTGTTTTCTCTCATTCATAAACATTAATGTCTGTGGCTTACTTAAATTCCTTTTTGCTACAAATAAGAGTAGTTTTGTTTATGTAGCTCCCGCTACAAATTTGCTTCAGGATATAGAACTTAATCTTTGCTTCATCACTGAAATATTGTACCAAACAATTCTCAGATCTTCTGTTTTCTCCCCCAAAAAAACCACATGCAAATTCCTTTTAAATTAAAACTCTGATATGTTAGACATCTCTAAAAGCCTGAATCCAAAGGATGAAGGTGTGGAATGGCAAATCTACCTCCAAAGTGGATTTGGCAAAGCAAGTGTGTGCACATGGCGAGCTCCAGTGGTTTGAGGGCTGTTTTGTACAAAATGTATCATGTCCATGATGACAGAACACTTCTGCAGGTACACACAGCAGCACCTGGGAATAACTTCTTTCAGTATGGAAGCAAAGCTGTCCTTAAAATTATTTATTAAATAAAATAATGCAAAAGCAAAGTACTGGAAGAGGTAATTGTCATTTAAAAAAAAAAAAAAAAAGAAAAAAAAAAAAAGAAAAAAAAAAAAGAGAAGAACAAAGAAACCAAAGCACTTTTAACAGTTCACAGTGCCCAGATAAACTAAATAACTGAGCAATATTTTTATGTCAAGGTGTGTTTCACAACAGCCTTCCAAGTTTCTGGCATCTTACCATTCCTTTATGCTACACAGTAAACTGGACACAAGCCCTGCTCCAAGTGAAAATGGGGAAAGGAATCCTGCTCCCCAGCAGCAAGGACCTCTCCTCACAGCCATGCCACATTCCATGCCTTGGTTTTGGCAACAGAGAAGTGACCAATTCCATGGGACCAAGGTGTGCAAATGACCAACAAACCTCCTCCTTCCAACAACCACCTTGTTTGGAGTAAAACACAATTCCTTCATGTCATTCCTCTCAGACCAGCCCCTACCACTGTCCTTCCCAAAAGCTCAGTTTCTTTGCTTTTTTACTGTTACAGTTTCTACATGCACCACGGGAATCTTCTCATTTTGCCGTGGGGTTTTAAGTGCTGAAAAATGTACTGTCCACCTACACAGCTTCTGCCAAAAGTCAAACAGCCCACCACCAGGCTCCAATAAAGAACTAAAAGAGAACCTTGATATTTGTAATTTTTGTTTTCTGGAGATCTTTTGTTCATTCGAGTGATGTTATTATTTCAGTAGAATCATCCCAGGAATTAATGTAATTAAAAACGTTAGTGGTAACAGAACTGCACCATTTGAAGGGCCCTTTGATGGCCTCATGCCTGGGACGTCCCCAGCGCTCTCCCTGACCCCACAGCCCCAGAACTTTTCACTGTCTTAACTACTTATCACTCTCTACCTGACAGGAGCTTGTAGGCAGGTGAGGATCGGCCTCTTCTCGCAGGCAATAGCAACAGAACAAGAGGAAACGGCCTCCAGCTGCACCAGGGGGGGTTAAGGTTGGACATCAGGAGTAACTTCTCCACAGAAAGTGTGATCAGACATTGGAATGGGAGGATCAGACACTGGACTTTCACCCGCTCAGGGAGGTGGTGGAATCACCGTCCCTGGAGCCGTTTAAGGAAAGACTAGGCACGGCACTGAGTGCCATGGTCTGGTTGACACGGTAATGCTCACAGGATGGACACGATGCTCCCCGAGGTCACCTCCAACCCGAGCGAGTCTGTACGTCCGTCACCCTCAGGCTGTTCCTCCGCCCCCAGCGGACCCCCCGCCCCCGGCCGGCCGCTCCGCCCTCAGCACAAGATGGCGCCGGGCCGCCCCTCAGGCCGCTGCTGACGTCACTGCCCGCCCTCCCGCGAGGGCGCATGCGCGCGGGGCGGCCCCGCTCAAGGTCAGCGCGGCCGGTTCCGCCCGCCGTGTTCCGGTTCCGCTCCCGGTTCCGGCCCCCCCTGCGGACAGGAGGACATGGCGGCGCTCGGACGGGTGTCCCGCCTGCTGCTCGGCGCCGCCGCCCCGCGCTCCCCGCAGGCGCGCGGCATAGCGGCGGCCGCGGCACACGAGGAGGGCGGAGGTAACGGGGCTCTGCGGGGCGAGGGCGGAGCCGGGGCCGGCGCTGCCCTTGAGGGCCGGTGCCCTTCGCTGTGGGAACGGGGCATGGCAGGCGCTCGGTGTGAGCCCCCGCCGGGGCACGGGGGCTGGAACCGTGAGCCCGGATCCCTGTTGCATACGGGAGGGGAGCCGCCCTCGAGCGTGGGGTTCGTTAGTGCCGTTAGTTAATGCCGGCCCAGGAGGGCTGAGGAAAGCGGGGCCTGTTCTGATCGCTGTCCCGCTGCCCCCGCGCAGCCCGCACCTGGAAGATGTTGACGTTCGTGGTGGCGCTGCCCGGCGTGGCCGTGTGCATGCTGAACTGCTACCTGAAGGCGCAGCACGAGCACGAGCGGCCCGAGTTCGTGCCCTACCCGCACCTCCGCATCAGGACCAAGGTACTTCACCGGCCCTCCTTTCCTCCTCCGGGGCTGCAGAGCCTCCCCCCCGGATGGCCACGGCGTCTTTTCCTTTCTCCATTGCTACGTGAGATGGCTGTGATATCAGCTCTGTTTCTGAGGCACTAAGTGTTTGTCACAGCTCTGATGAAGTAACCATGATATTCACAGGCCTTCCCACCCCAAAGTGATCATCCTAATGTCTTCCTGAAAAATGTTTCAGTCCTAGAGCTGCTGTACCTAAACTAATACAGATCTAAGAGGTAGCAGTGGAGATCCCAAATACTCAAAATTGGGGTTCTCATAGTACAGCACAGTGGGTGTTTAAGTAAGAGCAAAGATTGTGCTGTCTAGAGACTGCAGCTCTCAGCTAAGGGAGAGTTTTCCTGCATCCTGGGAGCCAGCTTGCTTAATTCTGTCCAGCTGTGTGATCATAGAATCATTCAGGTTGGGGAAGTCTTCTGAGATGGAGTCCTACCTTTGACTCATCTCCACCCTGTCACAGCCAGATCATGGCACTAATACATCCAGTCTATACCTAAACACCTCCAGGGATGGTGACCCCAGCAGCCTGGGCAGTTTATCCCAATGTTTAGCAACCATTTTTGGTAAGAAATTCCTCCTGATGTCCAGCCTGAACCTTCCCTGGCACAGCCTGAGGCTGTTTCCTCTTGTCCTGTCACTGATTGCCTGGGAGAACTGATGTTTGAGTCTTTACTGTCCTTGGTTTCAGGTGTTGTAGGGATAGTTTGGGAGCTGCCGCTGGCTTATTTTCTTTTTTCTTTCAACAGCGTTTCCCGTGGGGTGATGGGAATAAAACTCTGTTCCACAACCCCCACGTTAACGCTCTCCCAACTGGTTATGAAGATTAAAACCAAGATCCTGACAGCAGCCAGAACTTTGGCTCTCCCCATCCTGAACCAGAGTGTTGAGTGGGAACCATCGTTTCTGGGGTCATAGTTTCAGAAACTCTGTGTTTCTTCTGCAGTGAAGCTGAGTGGTGTTGTGGCCCTGTGTGTACACGTGATGGGGTCCTTTAAATAAACAACTCTGAACCTGAATTTGGGGTTTGACTTGTTTACCTCAATCCTTAGGAATTCTTTAGTTCAGTGTTTGCATAAAGCATTAAGGTTTCCCACAGGGCAGAGTGCAGGAGCAAAGGGGTTTGCCTGCCTGAGTGGGAACACGTGTTCCTGTGACTGATAACACAAACAACAGGAATGCATTTGGCATAGGACACAAATCTATTTCATATTCTTCATGTCTGGTTTAACTGATGACTCTAAACTCACAGCCAGAAGAACAGATAGAACAGATACATAATTAAAATTCAGTATATTCTGAAGCACATTCTCCATTATCAGCTTTTCCAATATTTATTCATATTAGTAGTCATGAAGGTGATTTTATCTTGGTCCCTTCTGGCAGAGGGAGTGGCAGCAAAGATGTTGAGCAAAGCTCTGCCTTCACACTGTTCACTTCCAGCTCTCAGGTGTCAAATTTTCAGGTACATCAGCACATATCTTGCTCACTGCTCTGCTTTCCATAAAGCTGCAGTCTGTACAAAGTCTCTCACACAGGTGTTGCAGAAGAAAACACAATTTTAGCTCTGCTGCTTATGTCTGTATAATGTGTACTGTGTCATGCAGAAGCTGCTTGAAGTAGAACAGCCTAAGCCAGTACAAGCTTCAAGTTTTTGCTCACTACAAATCAACCATTTTCCAGTTCTTACTGTAATTTCTATATTTTTTGCACAATGTGAAACTGAGCTTTATCTCAGCTAAGATAATGTGGTTTTTCCCAAAAGGTAGAACACAGCAGCTGCTTTGGCATCTTGATGGATGGCAAGAGAATCTCAAAGTGAGATTCACTTCCATGTGATTTTTGTCTGCTTATCAGTAAGATTGTGTTGAAATTACAAGGCACTGATGGGCACAGTTGTTTTAAAGCTGACACGGTCACATTAGATTCAGCCCTACATGAAGATGTTAGAAAAGCAAACTGGTTTTGTGTGTTACTCCTTAAAAAAGAAAAGCTACAACAACCAACTGTCTCCAAAATGCTATTTCTAGGTCCTTCCCTTTGACCTGTTTTTATTTATACCTGAGTGACACTTTGCCAAGAGCCTGGTTTTTCAGTGCTCTATTTAACCCCTGTGCTGACACTGGAGGAGCTCTCTGCACCTGAGAACAAGAGTGTGGCCCACCTGGGTATGTGACTGGCACAGGAACAACAGCCTCAGGCTGCAGCAGATCCTTTGCCCAAGGCCACAGGACTCAGTGGACAGGCACACCACTGTGCACCTTGAGAACTGCACCTTCTTAGTTTGTTTGTTTGTTTTTAAAGTAAAACTTTTGAATAATTAGTAGTAATTACAAGCAGAGAGTGAAGGTGCCTTTTTTCCTCACTATAATTCTAGAACTATTAAGTTATCTTTTGTCCCCAGGCCATAATCTACTCTTTCACCTGTGTTGGTGTAAGGAAAGGGGCAAGTTTTGCCCCATCCCTGTGTGAGGATCAAACCACAGAAATGTGTAATTGCTAAAGGAGAGAGAATTCAAGTTCAAGGATGTGTTGGTACCTCAGAAAAGGCTGGAAGTAAACTCTGCATTAGAAGTCTTCAGCTGCTGAGCAGGCCACTTCCCTCCTGAGGATCACAGACTCTACTGCACAATTACCTACTTGAACAAAATATAACCTGGTTATATTTATTTTAGCCAAGCTGTTGCAGGTCCACTAGTGCTTTTAAACCACCTCTGTAGCTGACACAAAACAGTGCTTAAAGCCCTTCAGCATTCAGCATGACATGAAATTTAACTTCTTCACCAAAATTCAGCAGCATAGAGATGATAGAAAGTACATCAACCCCTTCATATTCTTTTTAAACACTTCCAAGTGTTATATAAATAAGAAAAAGAAATTAGTCAGAAAGAAACCATCTCAGCCCACTCCAACCAGCATTCCCCCATTACAGAGTACATTCAGTGGGAAGTTAGTTCACATGGATTTTTAAGCTGTTACATGTTGAACCACCACCAACTTTCACTGAAAAAGAGTCAGCAGTTGCCACATGACCCAGTCTTTCTTTTTTTTTTTTGGCTGGTTTTTTTTCACAAGCAGAGAACATTTGTCCCTTCCTAGAAAGCAGGTAACAAAGGTCTTATCCAGGTGGCATCTGTGGTACACCTGCTGATGGTGCTTAGTCCAAAGGTTGCTATTAGTGACTCCACCCATGCAGCCATCATCAAGAGGAGTTTTCAGTTTTTCCTTTACTTGGGCCCATGAACTCCAGGCCCTCAATGGGTATGTCCTTTTCCTTGATTGCTTTCTGAAAAGAAGAAAAAGGAAACCAAAGAATTAAACTCTGCACTTCTTTATAGGGCTACACTATATTATCTTTGGTGCAAAACACAGAACCATGGAATCAGGTTGTAAAACACCTCTGAGATCATCGAGGCCAACCTATGACCCAACAGCACCATGGCAACCAGACCATGGCCATGGCCAGGCCCTCCTTAAACACGGACAACACCTCCCTGGGCAGCCCATTCCAACGTCTGATCACCCTTTTTGTGAAAAAATTCCTCCTGATGTCCAACCTAAACCTCCCTGGTGCAGCTTAAGCCTATAACCTCTTGTCCTGTCACTTGTTGCCTGAATAGAAATCATCTAAAAAAACCCAACAAAAGGTGATCTAGAAAAAGTAGGCTTAAAGGCTGGTTTGAATAAAGCTTCGACGTTGGAGCTGCTGAAGGACGTACAGAAAACTCACTGACCTGCAGCCCATCTGACACAAACGTCCTGCACCCTTTACAGAGCAGCCTTAAGAAGTCGCGTACAATAAAAATAGGAGACGCCTGTAAAATATTCTATGTAATGACCGACAGACGCAGGGCGAGACAAACGCAGAGCTGCGTGTCGGGGTCCCTGCCGAGGCGGCTGCTGGGTACCGGGAGGGCCAGCGCGGGGGAAGGCCGCTCGGGGCCGCACGCACCTGCACGCAGAGCTGGTAGCGCTTAAAGAGCTGCCCGCAGGGGTCACCGGCGCTGTCGCCCTTGAGGAACTTCTCGGCGAACCAGCGGTTGAAGCACTGGTCGTACTCGCGCTTCAGCTCCGTGCACGCCTCGCCCACGCTGTTCATCGCGGCGGCCGCGCCGGAACGGAACGGAACTGGGGGCGCCGCTCAATGACGCACATCCGGCGCGCGGGTGGCGTCACGCGCGAGGGGCTGTGACGTCAGGCGGCGGGGGCGCCATGCGCGCGCTGTCACTCGTACGGTGGCTCCGCGCCGGGCGGGTCCCGGAGAGCCGGTACAGCGGGAACAGCGGGAACAGCCGGTACAGCGGGAACAGCCGGTACAGCGGGTACAGCGGGAACAGCCGGTACAGCGGGTACAGCGGGAACAGCGAGTACAGCGAGTACAGCGAGTACAGCGAGCACCGGCCGCAGGGCCCGCCGCAGGTACCGCCCCGCAGCCGCTCCGCCCCACGCGAGGCGGGACAGCGGGAACACGCTAAAAAATAAAACACCAGTTAATTTCCCGAGAAAGTCACAGCAATCAGCGCGTCTCTACCAGCCTGGCTTGGATTCGGTGATCTTAAAGGTCGTTTTCAGCCTTAATGATTTTAGGATTCTTTGTAAACTCCAGGTTTGATGTGTAACAGGTTTTTAATTAAAAGAAAGTGGAGCTGTTAAACTTGTTAATTTTTGACTTATTTTGTCCGTATTGATGCTTTTGTACAGCAGAAATTGTCGGTGGACGTGCTGGACCACTTGGAGCACCTGGCCCTGGTGGATTTCCGGGATTCGGAGGGCGTGGAGCGGCTGCAGAAAGCGATCCAGTTCGCTGAGCAGCTTCAGGAAGTGAACACCGATGGCGTGGAACCGATGGATTCAGTGCTGGAGGACAGGTCGTAAATCACAGCAGCCTCCTTTTAGCTGTTAGTGCATCAAACTTGTTGGCTTCTGTGACCTTTTTCCCTGGGAATCACGATGCGTGTGGCCCCTTGGCTCAAAATGTCTTCCTGTGGTTTTGTGTGAGAGAAAGTTGTCATTGGCACGTGTAATTTTTATGTGTGAGCAAAGCAAAGGTGAGCCTCAGTTCTTTAATCTGTCTTAATTGTCACGCTGCTCCCCAAATGCCTGCCAGTGGCATTCTTGGGTGCTTCAAAATATTTCCAGTACTTCTCTCAGTGTTTATTTAAGAGACTAAAACAAGATTTAGAGATAAGCCACCCTTCCTACTTCATATTCACAGAATAGCTTAAAGACCCTCAGTAATCTTTGTCCTTCAGGTGTCTGTATCTCAGAGAAGATGATGTGACAGAAGGCAACTGCACCAAAGAGCTGCTGGAAAATGCCAGAGAGAAAGTAGAGGAGTATTTTGTAGCTCCACCAGGTATTGACTTGCTTACAAAAATCTCTTAATCTCTCCTGAATTAACCTGAAGAAAATAACCTGCCATGGCTGCATTTACTTTCAGAAATACTAGTCAATAATAGAGAGTACTAAAAGAGATTACTGTAGCCAAACAGTGTGCAAATTATGGGTCCAGAAGCAGTACAGGGGCTGCCCTGACTCTGAAGTTAGTGCACATGTTGAGAAATTCCTTACAGGAAGTCAGGCAGGACTTACTTTCCTGACTTTCTCAGGATATTTAGGCAGCCTGTACATGGAGTAAACTGGAGAAACACTTCCCTGCCAGGGTGTCCTGCCCAATAGGTAACTTACAGCTGGTCTCACACAACTTGGTTTTTGTTTTCTCTCAGGTAACATCCCTTTACCAAAGCTGGAAGAACGAGAGACTTTTCTGCAGGGCTCTTAGTGACAGCCTAGAGCACAAATACCCTTCCAGTATTTTATCTGGGAAAACAAAGTTTTGTGCAGTCACAGCTGAAACACCCTGGCACGTACTTTGGTCAAAAGAAGAGCACTTGCAAGACAGAAGAAATAAGGTGTAAAAGTTTAGTAATGCTGCTGAAATATTCAATGTCTCTGAAGCTGGACAGCAGCAGGGCAGATGACCTTGGTGCTTTGATTTGGCAAAGTGAATTTGCTGTCTGGAGGTGAGAGCAAACTCTTGTCCCACTCTTAACTGTGCAATTACTTCATTATTTGTTTAAGCATCCATAATATACTCACTTAGATGCATAAAGCATGTAATTACTATGACACTTGAATTCTTTCAAGTGTATTGAAATAAAAAGCCTATATTTAACACCACTAATCCAATCCTCTGCAAAGCTGGAACACTGTATTATTGTTTTAGTCTCAGAGTTGTCAAGATTCAGACCCTGCAAATGCTGAAGTTTTACAAATATAAAAGCTCAGCCCATAAGTAATTTATGATGTGTATATAAATCATAACAAGGAAAGACTTCAAAGTGTCAATCAATCAATGTGATTAATACCACGGTCATATTATTGAGTAGTTCCCACTTTGAGAAGTCCCCTCTTGATCTATCCATTTTGACCATCAGAGAGAATGGGGACAGTACACAGAAAAAGGAAGAGGAATTTGAGAGGGGACTGCATGGCTGCAAGAGCTTTTAATCCAAAATAGCATCAAGTAACTATTTAAAGGCAACAACTAAACCAACAATTTGAACAAGATGATCCCACACTGCCAATGCAGCACAGGCTAAACTTAAAACTGCCAGTTCAGTGTTGCTCCCACACACTCCAGTGAGAGAACAGACTGCCTGATGCTTGTGCCCTGCAGCCCAGACTGCATTTAAAGTGAAAAACACACATCTCCCTAATGAAGGGGTTTGATGCAACTTCACCACAAATAAGGGAATTACAGCCTTGGCTCAGAGACCTGCAACCACCAAAAAGAAAAGCTCCCAGAGGGCAGGTGAGCTGCCTGTGGGGCAGGGCATGTCGGTGCCTCAGTGGGTCTAACTCTGGTGCTGCTGAGCCCCACTGGGCCCTGGCTGCACTTGGACAGAGGGAGAGAGACTCCTCGTGTGCTGGTTCAGCTGCATTCACTGCAGGACTCAGGAAATGGATCCAGATACCCTGGAGACCGTGGAGATAATCTCAGTTAGACCTGCTGACATTTTTCCACCACCATAAACCTATAGATGTAAAATTAGATTGGAATTGCATGTAAATCCCAGGTTTGCAGGGAAAATTTCAATGTGGAGATTTCTTCACTTTTCTGGAAAGAAAAAGAAAACGGGAGTTGTTTTATTGCTAATAATGATTATTTTATGTTTTGGTATTAACTAGGAGCCCCAGGAAAGATCTCTATTAATACAGTGATACGTTGTGCAACACAGAGTAGAAAACCACCTCATGAAAAGTGCTTACAGCCTAAGCTCCATCTGGGAGAGGAATCTCATGAGATGCCTTATCCCTTACCCAGTTTTCTTCAGCACCTCCTCTACCCCAGCTATTATCTCCTGTGTTTATTTGTTCTGCCTTTCCCCGCAGCTCTGTCTTGAGGGAAAAGGTATTTTTATATTCTGGATTAACAAGTAGGACTCTAATGTATCTCAGGCTTTCATGTTTCTCGTTAATGACGTGTATCTCACCCACACTGACATTTCCTGCAGTCGTCATCACAATTGTTCCTTCAGCAAACCATTTCTTAATAGATGCAGAGAAATTTGCCTGCAGCTACCAAACACAGCCTCCTCCTCAGAGATCCATGGGTGTTTTTGAAGTTCAGTGGAAACATGAAGATCGTTAAATGGTTCCCTTCTGTCAGCACAAAACTGTCCAGTACTCAAAGAACTACTGCAAATGCTGCAGATACTGAACACAGTTCTTGAAATTAATTACTTACTGTGGCCCAAAGACCACTCAAAACTTCTTCATGTTTCTAGCACACAAGCAAAGCTGTGACCTGTATCACTGTTTGGAATGCTAAAACCTGGAGTTATTCCTGAGATATTCTAGAGAGACAAAAGTATTACATTATGCAGTTTCAGTATTTCTGGGGGCAGTATATTCTTCTGAGGTTGCCTTAGAGTTTGCAAAAGCAAAGAGTTGCTTGCAGTTACACTGCTTTTGCTCTGACTGACACTGAACAGGTAACTACACTGTATGAATAAGCAAAATATTTACATTTCAGGTGAGGTGAATGACTCTTGAGCTGTGTTTTTCTTTTTTTTTTTTCTTTTTTTTTTTTTTTTTTTATCAATTTCAACAAGGAAATGAGAGTTCTATGAACCAGTATTAAAAAACCTCTTTTAAGTCATCCTGTGCTGTTTGCTGTAGACATGGTTCAGAGTCCTGTTATTAACAGATCACCAACTGTGGAAGACTCAACAGCAGCTTTCTATCTGCTGACAAGAGTGTAAGCAGAAAGTGCCCCAGGGAGAGTGAAACTAAGAAAACAGAGCACTGAGGATCTACCAAAACATCTTGCTTCCTTTAAACAAAAAAAACCAAAACCCTAAACAAACCCAACCCAACTTAACCAACCAAAATAACCCCCAAACCAAACACAAATAAAAAAAGGCAAGAGTTACAGAAAAAGTGAGGTTTGCAAAAGATGGCATAAAATTTTGGTAGATTTGATTCACTAAAGGAACAAAGTTTGCAGCTGATTTGATCATACCCAGTAAATATGGGTGAGAGATTTCTATCAGAGGTCACTTGATGTGACTTGAAAAGACACATCTGAGAACAGACAGGTTCTCAGGACAAGGGATTAAGTGCCATTCACAAGCTATGGAACTCCTTCCTTTGACATGGGTGAGCTTCACTCTCAGTGAAGGGCATATTACTGCAACAGCTGCCCCAGATAAAATCCCAGTATTCTTCAGTAATATCACATACTATGGAAAGGGCTATTCCCAACAAGAGTTTGTTCCAAAGAGAAACAAAGGCTTTTGCAGAGATTATTGCTTAAACTCAGCATCTATGTGATCCAGGCTGGGACAAGTAATTAAATGGCTTTTGGGGCCCTTTTTATCAACTATGGAAAGGTGTTTTACAGAACTGGTGGATACATTACAATGCCTTGGACACTGAACATACTTTAAGGAACAGTTTTTTACCCAGGATCACCTGATAATGCCGCACAGAATCACAGAATTACATTAGAAAAGACCTCTGAGATCATCGAGTCCAATCGGTGACTGAACACCACCATGTCAACCAGACCAGGGAACTCAGTGTCAGTCCAGTCTTTCCTTAAACACCTCCGGGGACAGTGACATCACCCCTCCCTGGGCAGCCCCTTCCAATCTCTAATCACGCTTTCTGTGAAGAAATTCCTCCTCGTGTCCAACCTACACCTCCCTGCAGAGGAGCAGCAGGCCAGTAACACGGGAGTCGGGACTGGGAGCTCTCCTTGCACAGCCAAATCTCCGTGGTCATCCCCAAACCTGGCCCTGCGCTCCCGTTACCGCCCCGCAGCCCGCCGGTCGCCATGGGAACGGACGCGGCGCGGGGCATCCCGGGCCGCAACACAACGCTGCAGTAAAACCCGGCCGGACGCCAGGCCGCAGCCAATGGGCGTTCGGGGGCCGGCAGCGCTGGCCAATGGGGGCCCGGGAGGCGGGGCGAGTGGCCAGAGGGATGTGTCCGGCGCGCAGGGGGCGGGGCAGAGGCGCTGCGAGGCGCGCACGGACCGGAACGCAGCGCTGTCCGCTCTGCACCGCGCCGGTCCCGCAGCGCCCGAACGGTGAGGGACGGGCGGCTCCAGGGGAGACTCGGCCATCCCGATACCCGGGGACCCCGCGCGTCCCGCCGGCTTCCCCGTGCCTGGGCTCTTGGCCGGCCGCCGCCTCCGGTTTTCCCTCGTCCCCGGCAGCTGCAGCCGGGCGGGGCTCCGAGCCCTCGGCCGGCCTCTCTCGGCCTCCCCGGGAGAGGAACGGGCGGTGGGGCCGGGCCGTGGAGCGGCCGCGCTCTCTGGCGGAGCTCCCGGGCGGTGGGGCCGGAGCGGGGCTGGGGAGCGCCGGGCGGTGTCGGTGCGGCCGGCGGCAGAGCGGAGAGCGGGCGCTGAACGGGAGCGGCCGTGGAGCCGCCGCCGCTCGGGCCGTGCCCGGGGCCGGGCCCGGGGCGGGGGCACCGCGCGGCGCCCGGGAGCCGGGAACGGCGAGAGCGGGTGGTTCCGCCAGGTGCTCCTGCAACTTGGAGTTTGCTTCGTGTTTTTCTCCAAGCAGGCAATCATGAGTGATCGAAAGGCAGTGATCAAAAATGCGGACATGTCAGAAGAGATGCAGCAAGACTCGGTGGAATGTGCAACTCAAGCTTTGGAGAAATACAACATTGAGAAGGACATCGCTGCGCACATAAAGAAGGTAAATGTTGGCTTGTAATGTGCTCATGAAAAATCAATTGGGGAGAACGCTGCTAGGCACGTAGCTCTAGAGAAACGAGTTCCAGAGGCACTAGATTATCAAGTTAGCCTTTCTCTCTTTCTGTTCCTTTCCCCACACTTTATGTGGACCTTTCTGGGTCGTTCTGATTTTCTCTTGTAGTTCCTCACACCTTTTCTGCCACTGTGGCTTTGTCCAGCTGAGCAGAGTGGCACCTGGCTGTCCCTGTGACTGATGAGCTGGTACAAGACACGGGCTCTGTGCAGCCTATTTAAAGAGTGGTGGTTTGCCATGTAATAGGTGGGTTTGGTTTTTTTCCCTTTCCCACCACATGTAAGACAAGCTGTTCATGCTAATGCTGCACGAACAGATGGTTCATAGCTTACAGTTCGTCACATTTTCTTTCTTGACTCCTACTGGGAGTCTGACTGAGCTGCAAGGAGCTGAAGGGTTTGGTTGAGCAGAACAGAAATTTCCATGTCCTCACAAAAATCTCTTCAGCTGACAGCTGTTAGGTGCTGCAGTATAAATCCACTCACTGCATGGGTTTGCTCATGTACACGGGAGTTTATTTGTAGCAGGCTCCTGACAGCAGCGTGTCACAACACCCTCTCATGACCAGCTGTCAGGGATGTGGCAGAGAATTTTCCATCGCGTGTCCTTTCAGCATCCTTATTGGAAAAACAATACGAAGTCAAAATAGCAGGTTTTTTTGAGATTCAGAACAAGCAAATTCTTACAAGTTACAGTTTGAGATCATGGCATGACTTCAGGGGAGAAGTTACCTCCTCAAACATATGTTTTAAGCTTATTCCTGCCCAGCTTGGAAGCTTTTTTTTTTTTTTTTTATGACTAAGCAGTAGATGAGTTATAAAGTGACAGATGATCCTTGTGCTTAAGAGCATATGCTGCTCCTTAATTGCTTTCTTCCAAAAGTGATACTTGTTAACAAGTGACAAATCATTGCCAAAAAAAACCCTCCCCAACTGTTAGACAATATTAGTATAATTACCATGAAAATGCTGACTTTCTAATTCTCTGTTCTGTAGGAATTTGACAAGAAATACAATCCCACGTGGCACTGCATTGTGGGAAGGAATTTTGGCAGCTATGTGACTCATGAGACCAAGCACTTCATCTACTTCTACCTCGGCCAAGTCGCTATTCTTCTTTTCAAGTCTGGCTAGAGCCTTGGACTGTTACTGAAACTTGCATCCAGTTACAGGACTGCACAGTTTCCCACCTTCAGCCTTCCTGGGGAAACACATCTTGATCTTCAGGTCTTTTGTTGTATTGTTAATGGTCAGGGATTTTGCTGTAGCGCCTGGTATTTTCATTGTGGCTATATAGAAAAGCAGAAATGTCTTCCTTGTATTTATTTTCTTTCAAAAAATGGCTTCTTTGCTAATAAAACCGTTGGAACAAGTTTATCCCTTTGCCCTCTTGCATTACCCTCTTTATTGCCATGTGAATGAAGGATGAACAACCCCAGCTCTATTCCCACACCCCAAAACCATCCTTTCTTATGAAACCTTCTTACAAGACTGATTTAAGTGGAAAAAAGTTGTTGCAGAGCCCTTTTATTTCATAAGCCTTCCATCTGCCTTTGAAAGAAGCAAAGGAGTCATGGGAAAAATCCTTAAACTCCACATGACAAAGATAGTAACAGCTTCATTAAAGTCCATAGTTACTTCAAAAATCCAAGTTACTTCTCACAAGTTAATATCCTCCTTAAGGCTTAGTGAAAAGAAAGGCATCTCATTTGGAGACTGATCAGTCTGTTTCTGTATCCACACCCACTGTCAACTTGTTCCACTTGTTAGCATTCCTCAGTTTTGGCCATATCCTTTACATTGCACTTGAAGGGAAATGCAAGTGTAAGAAACACCCCTGGAGTCACTCCTCAGGTTTCTTGGTGTGGAGAGTAACTTGTGTTTCTTCTGAGTCTGGCTGCTGAGCAAGTATCTGCTGCGCAAGTTCTTAGAACTCCTCTTGATATCGTTAAAATTCCACAGCTTTCATATCCCTCATGAAAATTGTATTTTTGGTGTTTTGCTACAGAGATTCACAGTTTGAAACCTGAGTGAATGGCAACAATGCCAAAGTTTAAATTCTCATAATCCACTTTGAAGAAGCCTGCATCTTCTATCATTGCCTTCAGCTCCTCCTGAAAAATAAGTGCCATAATTATTAATTACCTGAAGGCCTGTAAGCCAGCTGGCCACAAGATGATGCTGGAATTGTGTTTGTGTGTTATTGAATGTGGAGAAATCCTGCCTTACCTGAGGGGGGAACTGTCGGATGCTCTCCACAAGATACTGGTAAGACCTCCAGTCTCCAGCAATAACCTCACCCAGAACAGGGATAACCTGGAAACTGTAGAGATCATAGAGCCTGCACAGAGAGACAGTAAATACAGATTAACAAACAAATTTAAACCCTCTCCAACACGAGCTGTTCTCCGTGCCACTCTGCTGTGCAGTCTGACTATAAAACTGTACCAAGATATGGTCTCAAAGTGTCTCCACCTCCTCCTCTGAATACCAACAAGAGAGCTTTGTGACATGGCACAAATGAACACGTCACCATGTGCCTACCTGGAGAGAAGAGGGTTGCTGACATGACTAAATTCAAGGCAGAGAAATCTTCCTCCTGGTTTCAGCACACGATAGGCCTCTTGAAGTGCCTGAGACAAAGCAGATGTGTTTGCTTCTGTAGAACAACACCTGCCTATTATCATGCCATTGTGATATCATCATGCAACTCTGATGAACTGAGGGGAATGAAGAGTATTCTGACTGGCCATCTGCAATATTTACTGTAGAGAAGCATCCCAAGACAAGTAAAAAAAAAAACAAAACCAAATGTGCCTCAAACCCAAAGCACAAATACTCCTGCTGTTACATAAATAGATTTTTACAAGGCTTTGTATCAAAACTGTGATCTCGGGTTTGCAATTTTCTTTTCTTGTCCTACTCGCAGGTGATGAAAGTTTGTTGGCAGAGCTCTTGTAATTACAGACCAAACACAAAAGGGAGAAGGTGACTCAGCTACAAGAAACTGAAAATCA
The DNA here is from genome assembly GCF_009819655.1 of Sylvia atricapilla. Lineage (NCBI taxonomy): Eukaryota > Metazoa > Chordata > Aves > Passeriformes > Sylviidae > Sylvia > Sylvia atricapilla. The sequence continues at coordinate 3,468,194 of NC_089156.1, read as the reverse complement.
AAAACGAGCATGATAATTTTTTTTTTTTTTAATCAAAAGAAAAGACTTTACTGTGAGGCACACCCAAAGGTTCAAAGAAGGAAGGATACTGGGTATTGGCTGAGCAGTGTGTAAGAACAGGAAGGAAAGAGAAAGAAGAAAATCTTTGGCTGCTTTGAAAAATTCCATCCTACATCAAAGTAGAATACCTAACAAGAATCTAGACAAAATCCTGTTTAAAACTGTATGTTCTTTCATACAAGAGCAGAGTTCTATTCCAAAACCTCTGAAGGCTGTACATCTGCTTGACTTCAACTGTCCTGTTCCTATGGGATAAAATACAAACACTACACAGGAGCTCTGCAATAGAGTTGGCAGTTTGGGTGTGTTTTGTATCAGGTCTCCAGGGAGCTCTGCTACCAGACTGCTGTATGCATGAAGGCAAAGATCCTGTGCTTTGGAAGGGTGCAGACAAAGCACCAGGAAAACCCATGCACATTAAGTTCAAAGGCATGTGGTTCAAGGTGGTTTGGATCCAAAAGCTTCACCTTCCGCAGGAGATCTGCCAAGGTGGTAACACACTCCTCCAAAACAGACAACTCGTGCATCCAGACAGGTGCCACCCCCTCAACAGTCCTTCTCAAAGGACAGAGATAGTGTAGAACAAAGAGTACTACTTATCCTAATTTAGATCATACCTGTTCTTTATAGGGAGCCCTGCCTCCAGCCAGTGTAAAGACACTGCACAGAAGTGGGTGAACAGGCTGGTTCCACAGCAGTGGGGGCAGCAGCTCGGGCAGTTCTGTTGGCTCAGGCAGGGAAACACAAGAGGACAGGAAGCACTGGACCCACTGTTGGGGGGATATAGATCAGGTGCTGCAGGAAGATTGGAGATATGCAGCCAGACTGCACTGTGCACGTGTGTATCCAGCCATGCCATGGGTCAGGAGAAGGTGGGGAATGACTGTAGCAGCCAGGCCTTTGCCTCAGGAGGAGACAGTGTGGCTCGACAAGCTGGAAGGATTGGGTGCAACTGGTATAAATCTATCTTTTTATGACAAAGGTGGGGCACTTAACTGCATTTTCCATTCAAACAAGTTGCATACTTATTTTAAATGTTTCAGGAGTAGACTAGGATCTTTCTTTATCCAAAGGAGTTCTTACTTTGCTTCCTTTATAGAACAAAAAATCATAAGGACCCCACGTCAGGTTACACTATAGTAACTTACCAAATCAATACGAGTTACATTTCGGATTCCAAAGGCAATAGTGTAAACATCAAACTTATCATCATCAAAGGGCAACTCTTCAGCATTCCCAAGTACCCAGGACAAGCCTGTAGTGAAAGACAAGCCACAGAACTGAACCCAGACTGCTCCAGAAAGGCAAGAACTTACCCATTCTAGAAGGAATTTATTATTTTTAAATGATTTGAAAACAAATGTTTCCATTTTGCAGTTTTGTTGGAGGAAAGACACCTTGGTCTATATTCACGAATCTTTCAAGAGTAGTTGATTTTCCACATCAACCAAAACACTGCTCTGCACATACACACGGTGTATATGTTCCACAAAAAACTTATCCAAAACTTGCATCATAGTGGAAAGCACTGTTGGCTGCCATTTGTTTGTGGCAAAGTTATAAAAAGAGAATCCCTGCTCAAAGTGTAGCTATAGACAGTTACAAACATCTTGCCGTGCAACAATGGCCAGCACAACACATTTTGCTAGAAAGCTTGCACAGGCTGAGGAGCATGAAAAGCCACACTGCCTCCACCAGGACTATCAGTATGTGGTGCACTTGCAGCTGTGCTGCTTCCAGGTCCCCAAAGGATCATGACCATGTCTATCTGTGGAGCATGGATGTCCAGGTTATGGGCAAGCAGACCAAATGCACAGTGACTGTGCAACTCACATTCCTTTTCCCCATGCACAGCTCACACTCTTGGTGAATGTACACAAGGAAACATCAAAAACACCTCTGCCCCTCTGCCACGGTACAATGCATTATTTACCTTCAGAGTAGCCAAGATGCTGTGCTTTCTGCTTCCCAACTTTTAACATTTCTCTGTTGATGTCACAGACCACCACCTGGGAATCCCCTAGTGAGTTAAATTGGTCTTTCTGGTAACTGTCAAAAATTTCCTGCCATGACAAATTCTGATGGTGCTTGAGCTTCCTCTGGAGCTGGCGTTGCCGTACAGAGCGAACATAATTAAGGAATCGAAAGGCAATGTCACCTGCAGTTGTTTTAAAGGAAAGACACACATTTTGGAATGTTTTCTGACTCCAGGAAGTGGAAACATAAGGCTTTGAACATCCAATTGACTTAGTATTTTTCTTAGTCATAAATATTTACAGAAACATCCCCTCAGACACACTGTATGGACACAGAGTGTGTGTGTGTACATGTATATACACAAAAAGGGAACTTATTAAAATCAAAGAATCCATGAAATTCTACAAATTCACACAGTTTTCCATAATATATCATGGCAGGGCTGTAACACTTTCAGACCCTTAAAGCAAGATATTACAAAACACGAATTAGTTCTCAGCCTTTCTCTTACAAAGTCAAGCAGATGATTCACTAGTTTAAAAGACAAGGAGCTAAGAGTGAGAAAAAAAACCCATCAGGCAACGTAATTCTGAGCAGACTCAAATAGCTGAAAAACAGTGTGCCATTGTCATGTGGGACTGACCAAAATTATTTACCTGTTCCCCCAGCAACATCAAGGAGGAGTGTTCCTGGGCAAGGGTTCATTTTATGCATGAGGATATCCTTCCACACCCGATGAATTCCTAGAGTCATTGAATCATTCATTACATCGTATTTCTTGGCCACATTTTCAAAGACCTGATAAACTGCAAAGAAAGGACACGGGAATGAGATGCAATTTAGTTTAAAATGCTCACGTTTAAGTAAAACGTGTTCTTTATTGCCCTGTGGAAGTTTGCCACTGTGTGGAGCTGAACAATCACACGAAAACTCATTCAAAAGAGAAAAGGAAAAGAAAAAGAACACAACCGAAATCCACTGAGCTTGCTGCCCGACAAAGGTTTCTGGAGAAACACAGGCTTCCCGAGCTGAGGGAAGTAACCGTGATACTATTCCCCGAGACTCCCGGAGACGCCTCAAACAAGGGCCCAGCCCCCGACGCGTCCCCAGCACTCTGGAGAACGATCAGCGGCTGCCGGGAGCCCAGCCCGGGCCCGGGCCCGGCCCGCCCTCTCCCGCCGCCGCCGCCGCCCTCACTTTTCTCCCTCCTCTCCTCCTCCGTCACGGTCTGGAAGCCGAAATGCATCTCCGGCCCCGCGGCCAAACCGCGGCGTGGCCGCCCAGCCCCGGCGGGCCGGGAGAGCAGCGCCCGGCACCGCCACAGCCCCCGCCACAGCGCCGCCGCCATCTTCGGGCACCGCGGCGCGGGGGCGGGCGGGGGCGGCGCAACGCCGGCCTCTGCTCACACCGGGACCGGGCCGCGCTCCGCCGGCCTCTGCTCGGCTCACACCGGGACCGGCCCGGGAGCCGAGCTCTGCTGGCCTCTGCTCGGCTGATACCGGGACCGAGCCGAGCTCCGCCGGCTTCTGCTCGGCTCACACCGGGACCGGGCCGAGCTCCGCCGGCCTCTGCTCTGCTGATACCGGGACCGGGCCGGGAGCCGAGCTCCGCCGGCCTCTGCTCGGCTGATACCGGGACCGGGCCGAGCTCCGCCGGCCTCTGCTCGGCTCACACCGGGACCGGGCCGAGCTCCGCCGGCCTCTGCTCGGCTCACACCGGGACCGGGCCGAGCTCCGCCGGCCTCTGCTCGGCTCACACCGGCACCGGAGCCGCGCTCCGCCGGCCTCTGCTCTGCTGATACCGGGACCGGGCCGGGAGCCGCGCTCCGCCGGCCTCTGCTCTGCTGATACCGGGACCGGGCCGGGACCGAGCTCCGCCGGCCTCTGCTCGGCTGATACCGGGACCGGGCCGGGAGCCGCGCTCCGCCGGCCTCTGCTCTGCTGATACCGGGACCGGGCCGGGACCGAGCTCCGCCGGCTTCTGCTCTGCTGATACCGGGACCGGAGCCGAGCTCCGCCGGCCTCTGCTCACACCGGGACCGGGCCGGGAGCCGAGCTCCGGCGGGTGTCTGCTCACACCGGGACCGGGCCGGGAGCCGCCAGTTCTCCGCAGCCCGTGCGGGCGCCGCTTCTGCCGGACACGGTGACCGAACCGCCCCCGGTGTCACCGCTGCTCCGCGGCCCAACGGCACCTGTGCTGCGGGGACAAACGTGGCCCAAAAACACAAACCCAACACAACCCTCGCGGTGTACTTGAGTCATTTTGCAAGCACTTTTCTTCAAGTTTTCTTTATTTTAACTTTATTTAGGGTTTTTTTTAAGATTTCTAATGTTACAGTTTTCTTCACTTAAAGTGATGCCTCGTGGGAAACGGGAGAGAGGGTTTGTGCCTTGATTCCAGTCAGGAGCATTAGGACACATTAGAAACATTTTTTCCCCCCAAAACCTGCCTTGCTTATCACATTATTTGAATAATCCAGGAGTTCTGCCAGTTTGTAGATCCAAAGAAATTACTTAACCCATTCTCAGGAGAGATGACATCATGCTGTTAACATCAGCCCAGGGACTGCATTCCCAGGGCATGAGCTGGGCTCCCTCACCCGGGACCTTCCTGCCATATTGGGACTTTTAGCACCACCATCACATCACACCATGATTTTCTCCTATTTTTTTCTTATACTATTTTCTAAACTCTATGTTCTTTGCAGCAGGATGCCCCCCAAAGCATCATGCTTGGTTTTGTTGGGTGTTTTTCTCAGCCTCAGCTATAGTGACAGATGATCTTTGCCTACCAGAGCAGTGACTGGAAGAGACTCTCTCATGCTGTAGTCATGGACACTGCACAGACACCAGAGACCAGCTGCATTCACAGAGTCACAGAGCAGGTCATGCTGGGACCACCGTGGGTAATACAGTCCAATCTTCCTGCTCCAGCAGGGTCAGCCCAGAGCACATGGTACAGGATTGTGTCCAAATGGTTCGGGAATATCTCCACTGAGGGAGACTCCACAGCCTCTGAGGGCAACCTGTACCAGTGCACAGTCACCTGCAGAGTGAAGAAGTTTTTCTTCATGCTCAGGTGGAACTTCCTGTGCATCAGTTTCTGCCTGTTTTCTGCCTCTTGTCCTATTTCTCAGCACCTGCGAGAAGAGCGTGGTCCATGCTCTGACAGCCACCCTTTAGATAATTACACACATTAATGAGGTCCCCTGTCAGCCATCTTTTCTCGAGGCAGAATGGGCCCAGCTCCCTCAGCCTTCCCTCACAGCAGAGATACTCCGGTCCTTTAACCATCCATGCTGCCCTCCACTGGACCCGCTCCAGGAGCTCCATGTTCCTCTTGTCCTGAGGAGCCCAGGACTGGACAAAGCACTCCAGATGTCACGGGGGCTGAGCACAGGGGCAGGATCACCTCCCTGACCTGCTGGCAATGCTCTCCCTAATGCTCCCCAGGATTCCATTGGCTTTCTTGGCCCCCAAGGCACAGTGCTGGCCCAGGGACAGCTTGTTGTCCATGAGGACCCCAAGTTCCATCTCCACAGAGCTTCTATCCATCCGGTCAGCCCCCGACCTGTACCGGTGTTCGGGGTTATTCCTTCCCCTCCTTCCTTCCTGCATTCAAGCAGTTCAGCCGTGAAATAAAAAACAAAACGATGGAGAAGGGCTAGGCACGGCTTGAGAGCCACCAGCCCTGGCCCGGCCGGCGGGGCCCCGGGGCCGCCCCAAGGCCGTGTCCCGCCGCGCATCACCGCGGCCGCCGGTCGCCATGGGAACGCCGCACGGCATGCCGGGCTGAAAGAAATTGCTGCGGCAAAACCCTGCAAGAGCGCCGGATCAGGACCAATAAGATCTCGGGGTGATGGTGGCGGTGGCCAATGGCTGACGGCCGGGTCTGAGGGGGCGGGGCTGGGGGCGCTCGGAGGCGCCGGCGGCGCGCGCGGGTCGGTTAAACAGCCGCGGCGGCGGAGCCGAGTGCGTGCTTCAGTCCGCGCCGTCCCGCAGCCTCATCGGCTCCGCATCCGCATCGCGCTGACATCGCGGCGCCCGCTCGACGGTGAGGGCAAGGCGTGCCGGCCTTGGGCGTTGGACAGGAACAACTGCTGAGACGGGCCAGGGCCGGCTTGGGAAGTCTGGGACTGGGCAGCCGCGGTGCCTGGGCTCTTGGCCGGCCGCCGCCTCCGGTTTTCCCTCGTCCCCGGCAGCTGCAGCCGGGCGGGGCTCCGAGCCCTCGGCCGGCCTCTCTCGGCCTCCCCCGGGAGAGGAACGGGCGGTGGGGCCGGGCCGTGGAGCGGCCGCGCTCTCTGGCGGAGCTCCCGGGCGGTGGGGCCGGAGCGGGGCTGGGGAGCGCCGGGCGGTGTCGGTGCGGCCGGCGGCAGAGCGGAGAGCGGGCGCTGAACGGGAGCGGCCGTGGAGCCGCCGCCGCTCGGGCCGTGCCCGGGGCCGGGCCCGGGGCGGGGGCACCGCGCGGCGCCCGGGAGCCGGGAACGGCGAGAGCGGGTGGTTCCGCCAGGTGCTCCTGCAACTTGGAGTTTGCTTCGTGTTTTTCTCCAAGCAGGCAATCATGAGTGATCGAAAGGCAGTGATCAAAAATGCGGACATGTCAGAAGAGATGCAGCAAGACGCTGTGGAATGTGCAACTCAAGCTTTGGAGAAATACAACATTGAGAAGGACATCGCTGCGCACATAAAGAAGGTAGATGTTGGCTTGTAATGTGCTCATGATATCTCTATGCATATGAAAAATCAATTGGGGAGAATGCTGCTAGGCAAGTAGTGCTAGAAAAACAAGTTTTAGAGACGCTAGATAATCAAGCTGGACTTTCTCTTTAGGCTGATGTCCATGTGTTCCCTTACCCACCCTTTACGTCGACCTTTCTAGGTGTTGGGTTTTTTCTTACCGTACTTTCTGCTTACGGCTTTTTTTTTTTTTTTTTTTTTTTTTTGCCACTGTCCCGTTGTCCACCTGAGGGTAGAGTGGCACCTGACTGTCCCTGTGACTGATGAGCGGGTACAAAACACAGGGGCTCTATTGAGCTCTCCTGTGGTTTTCCTCTGAGAAGAAGCTTGTTCTTCTTGGTTTCAACTGTATTTAACTTAATCTTAAGGATCTCTTTACAATTCTTGCCAGCTGGATCAAAAATAGCAGGGTAAAAGTAATTTTCTGCAGTTCTGTAATCATACCTCTCCTTATGTAGTGATACAAGCACAAAAGAAAAACAAAATCCTGGTGGCACTGATTATCCGTTGTTTGCAACATCTGTGTTGTCCTTTATGTGGGATTAACAATACATGAGAAAGATCTAGTTCAGATTTTATTTCCTGCTTCGTCAGCTCAGGGGAACAGAGAAATCCAAGTGCGTCAGTAGAAGTTAAAGTGATCTGAGTGGAAGAACTGTTGAATTGTTAAGGCCGATTGGACTGAAACTGTCTGGAGTTAACTGCTTGGCATGAGCAGCTAAATTTGATAGAGGTTTAGGCCACAAGCTGTGAATTTTCACATAGATATGTTAACTTTTACCTATCGCTGTAAAAAAGGGCCTCAAGAGCCGCTTCAAGCTGGAAAACAAGGAAGTTATGATTGTCAGCAGAAATCACAACATCAGAAATAAAAAAGACTGTCTAGAGACAATGAAAAGATGCAATAAAGAACAAGAAGTCCCCAGATCCTAACGTTATTATTGGTCTGACCTGTGAAGGGTGGGGAACTGAGATAGGAAGGGTGTAATTGCCTGACAATTTCTTTCTTTGGGGTCCTTCTGAAGGCACCAGCTGGAGCTGCTCTGCCGCTGTGCCGCTCAAAGCCTGAGGCTTTGCTCTGCCTGGGGTGGAGGTAACTTTAAAATACTGGATACCTGGGGTGGAGAAGCTTCTCTAATGTGAGGAGTAATTGATCCGTGCAGAACGATTGCTTTTGCTAAAGAAATACTTGTTTGCTATGACCAGAATACAGAAAGGCTTTTATTCTCTAGATGCAGAAAGTACCTATGAAAATTAAAAAGAAAGTTTAGTACTTTACAGATATCCTTTGTAGCAACTACTAGGAATTAATAGAGGATTTGTTTGAAAACATATAAAGCACAACTGCTTAGATTTATTGATCATTCTGTTGTTACAGAGCGTGTGGCAGACAATTTACTGTTTAGCAGCTGTGCTGCTGATAAACAATGAAGTCCAAATTACAGCTTTGTCTCTGTAGGTACAAAATTAATGGTGAATCTTTTACTTGAGAATTGTAGATGCAATCATGTTATGAATTATGAGGGAATAGAAGACTACTTCAACAAAAATAATGTTTTAAACTTACTGCTGCTCGGTTAGGAAGCGCTGTGGGGTTTTTGTGTGTCTGACTAAGCAGCAGGTGAATAATAAGATGTAAATAAAATAATCCTGGTAATTAAAAGCATCTGTTCTTCCTCTGATTGCCTTGCTCAGATAGTGAATACCTATTAGAAGAGTTCTTAATTTGTAGTGATCTGTTTTGCAGGAGTTTGACAAGAAATACAATCCCACTTGGCACTGTATCGTGGGAAGGAATTTTGGCAGCTATGTGACTCATGAGACCAAGCACTTCATCTACTTCTACCTCGGCCAAGTTGCTATTCTTCTTTTCAAGTCTGGCTAGAGCCTTGGACTGTTACTGAAACTTGCATCCAGTTACAGGACTCTCTGACTAGTCACTGCAGCCTTCCTGAGGACACAGGCCTTGATTTTCAAGGGCAATGGCAGGGATTATGTTGTAACAGATGACATTACATCGTGGATATAAAAAGGAGAAGTACCAAAAAAGTCTTCCTTGTATTTATTTTTTTTTCCAGAAGGCTCCTCCTTTGCTACTAGAGCTGTTGGAGCAGTTTGCTTTTGCAAATTTTATAGCCATCTACTGTATTTCCGGATTACTGCTAGTGCTATGCAAGTACTGACAGTGTTTAGCTCTTTATGTTCCAAATTTCTGTTATTCTTCTGATTTTACTTTTATAAAATAATTTTTCCCCCCTCTTGTTTGCTGGATGTGCTGTCCCAAAACCTGAGCTGTTTCTTTTTTTTTTTCTGCTATCTCTGGAGAAGTGTGCTGGAGAATAAAAGCCAAGTTCTACCCCAGCCAGGTTGTTATTTCTGGCTGATTTGTGATGTTGTGGTGACAGTGGATGACGCTGGGCAAGCCATGGGGCGTGCTGCCTGAGGGGGTGTGTGGGGCTGTGTGTGAGGCCCGGGGTGTTCCCTGGGCTCAGTCCAGATCCTGCCACGGCTGTGGGTGACTCATGGCCATTACGGCATCGGGGTGATCCCGGTGTGGCGTGGAGCCACCCCTGCGGGCCTGCAGCAAAGGGCAGCAGCTCTGCTCTGCCTGCGCTGGTGAGTGGAGCCCCAGGGCACTGAGAGCCCGGTGCTGGTGTCACTCCAGCCACTGGACGTGTGCTGAACGTGAGAGCTGTGCCCCTACCTGGCACACCCAGCCAGGGCTGCCCAGGGACTGTGGTGGCACTGACAATAGCTGTGGGGGCTGCTTTGTTGCAATAGGACATGACATAAAGATGCTTGACTAGAAGAAATCAGAAGGCTTTATTTAAAACTCATTCAGCCCTTTTATCACACGCTGTGCTATAGAAGTCACATTATTGGTCCACAGGGCTGACACCTCTCCCCTTGGCTCAGTAACAAATAGCAAACAACACCTGTTGTTATGGGAAAGGAATGTTGTTTACACAAGGTTGTTTTGGGAAAAAGAAAACTGTTGAAAAGTTTGCAGAAAGAGCTTGCAATTCTCAGGCTCAGAAAATACTGGGTCCACAGTGCTTGGCAGGTGGGTCTGGCAGGGGCTTGCTCCTGCAGCTAAACCCTCTTTACTGCTTGATACAGACATCCATGTGTGATCAGGCAGCTGTGGGAGAGGATACAGGCACGCACAAAGAAATGCAGCAGCAGCTGCTGCAGCATCCATTCGGGCTGTGGAGAAATGGGAAGTTGAAAGAAAGCGTAGTCATTATAAAGAGGATAAATGTTTGATTGTAAATAGCCTTTCGTGGAGCACTAGCCACACCAGACATCAAGGGCGAACACCACCTTGGAAAAGTGAAATACTGGGGTCATGCGATTCTTTAGAGTTTTCCTGGGGTCTGGTGTCACCTCTCAAAGAAATCTCTTCCAAAATCCAGGATACCTGAATGCTGAGCTAAATCCATAAGTCACCAAGGAGCGCTGTGGTTAGACAGGCCTGTGCTCTGTCAGGGACAAGGACTAGCCCGTGGCCGGGGTCGAAGGCCATCTGTCTGTCCCATGCCCTCCTCCTAGGGACGTGTCATAGGGAAGGAAAATATGTGGTGCCTTGAAGATTAGCCCAGTGTCCTCTGTGTTTTTTCAGTAATCACAGACTCTGCTGATAGCAGCGATCATACTGAGAAAAAACTCAAACTCTTCCCAGGGGGGGCTCAAAGCTCCTTGACCAACTGGAGGTAATGGCCGGGCAGGCCAACGGAACGATCCAGGCTCTTGCTCTTGTACAGCAAACAGCTCAGGAGCAGCGGGAGCCTTTTAGCCGAATGCCTTCCCTGTCCATTACAGCGTGCACAGAATTACAATTGTTTCAGGCGGAGTCAGGCCGCAGCCGCTCTCCCTGGTGTCCCCGGTTTACCGGGGCCGCACCGACCGCGGAACCGGCGGCGTTCCCGTCGCCATGGAAACGGGAGAGGACGCGCGGCACGCTGGGTGGAGAACGCCCCGCCCACTATCCCGCGTCTGGCCAATGAGCTCCTGGAGAGCTGCTGGCAGTGACCAATGGGTGGCGGCCGGCGGCGGGGGGCGGGGCCGGGGCGCTCCGGGGCCATGGCGGCGGAGGCGCCGGGCCCGCGGGACCGGGATGGCGGAGCGCGGCCGGGCCGAGGGGAGCTGCCGGTCCCTCCGCAGCTCCCGCCCCTCCTGTGCCCCGCACTGCCGGCCAGCCCTGCCCGGCCACGGCCGTAGCTCCGAGCGGCAACCGAGAGCGCGCTGGAAATGACGATACTAGTGGGGCCGCTTGAGGGGTGGTTTTGGCAGGGAGCCGCACCTGCAACTTTGAATTCTTTTTTGTTGTATGACCATGTGTGATCTGACGGTTGTGATCAAGGACACGGACCTGTCTGAAGCGGTGCTCTGCCGAGTGCCAGCCAGTCTCTGGAGGAATGCAGTGTTGAGTGTGGCACTGCAGCTCAAGTAACGAGGGCAAGTTTTACTACTAATATATTCCTCTTGAACAATATTTGAACTGTATAATTACTTTTATTTGGGAGAAGACTTCCTTGTATTTATTTTCTTTCCACAGCCAGCTAATTTGCTAATAAAAATGTTGTGTTTTGCTTTTGTATTTCTATACTCTCTTCCTGGTACTGCTTGTGCTATTTCTTTTTTGTTGTTGTTTTTCAAATGTGGAAGAACAACTTTGTTAGATAGTTGAGGGTTTTTTCCCCCCCTCAAATCCAGAAGATCTAAACACTATGGTAACTACACTCAGAGCTTGGTTAGTAATTCTAAGAATAATAGATCTAATTAGGGAACAATCAGGTATTAAAATACGGCCTCATAGTATGAGGTTTTTCTTAAAATAATATTTATAGAGGATTTGTTTGAAATGTGTTTAAACCCAAATTCTTGGATTTGTTGATCATATTGGTGTCGAGCATACAAAACTCGTAGTGAAGCTTTTTCTTGAGGGGCTGTAGATTCAGATCATGGTGTGAATTATGGGCGTCAAGATGCCCTTACATGCTCCAGCCATACGGTTTTTTAAGAAGCTTGGGGTTGCTCTCCTACAGAACTTGAAGATCTCACCCCTAAAATAATGGAAAAGGCATCAGGAGATGCATTCAAGAACGCATTTTAAAGGTTAAAAGAAATGGCTTTAGGATCTGAGTTGTCTTGTGGGGTTTTTTTCCCCCTTTTGAGGGAAAAGTAAAATAATACTACTTCAAGTAGGCCTGATAAGGTACTTTTTTTTCTTTTTTTTTTTTTTTTTTTTTTTTTTTTTAAACTTTTTCGGTTATTTGCTACAAATCGGTGGCAATGGTTTTGTCCCAAATGATTGTCCGTCCTGTGGGGCGCTGCCGAGGTGGGGCGATCCCGCGGCTGCCGGGCGGGGAGCTCGGCGCTCGGGACTCGGCGCTCGGGGCGGACCCGTCCCGCAGCTCCCGGCGTGCCCCGCGCGGCCCCAGGACTACAAATCCCGTCATGCCCAGGGGCCCGCCGGACCGGCTGCATCCGGGTCCGGCCACTGCTGCGGGCGACTCGTCGCCATTACGGGGCAGCGGCGGCCGAGCCGGGGCCGGTGCGGCGCCGAGCAGCCGGTGGGTGCCGGGGTGGTGCCGACCCCCTCGGGCGGCAGCAGCGCCGGGCCCCGCGGGGCTCCGTGAGCAGCTCTTCTCTCTCCCGCGCCCGGAGCCCCGCAGGCCCGGCCCGGCCTCCCGCGGCCTTCCCCGGTTCGAGCGGAGCAGCGAGAAGATGTCGCCATGAAGGAGGCCGAGTCCGCGCTGCGCCGCCCCCGCCGGTCGCCCCCGCGGGCCATGAGCCTGGGCCCCCGCCGGCTCCGCCAGCGCCCGTCGTGCCCCCCCGCCCAGGGCCGCCGCTCGCCCGGGGCCCCCGTTGATGCTGCAGAGCCCGCCCGGCGCGACCCCCGCAGCCCCCGCCATGGACAAGAGCAGCCCCTGCGGCTCCGGTGCCCCCGGCTCCTCGGCCGGCAGCAAAGCGCAGCAGCCGCGCTCCGCCTCGGCCGGGCCCGCCGCGGGGGAGTCTAAGCCCAAAGGCGGTAAGCGCTGGGGGGCTGAGGGGACACGCCGCCCCGGGGCTTGTGGGGAAGCCGAACGCGGCCTTGTCGGGGTGTTTGTGTCTCAGCCGCGTTTAATAGGCGGCGTTTCAGGTCACTGCCTGTTTTTGGTTTCTTTTGCCATCCTCTTCCGGCTTTGCTCGCTGTTTGGTGGGCTGGGATTCCTACTCTCCTCTTCCTTTAAGGATTAATGCTTTATCTTCATTAGTATTGGAGTAATCCTCTTGAGAGCTAAAGTAGGTGCTATTAGTAGGAACACCAGTGGCTGTGACTAGAGCCCATAAGTTTGTCTTGTACGGTGTTGTTACACCTCACCGAGGGGGTCTGGTGTCAGCATTCCTCTTTGAACGCGGTGTTTGAGTGACCTGCTCTGGGGAGCTCAGAGTTGGCTGGCTGTTGTTTGCTCCTCTGGCATTCAACCCCAAGTGTCACACCTGGAATGGCAAACAGCTGCTTCTGCTGACAGAGCAGTTTGTCAGGAGCTGGTGTGGTTCCTGTCATTTCAAGGTAAGCCCTAAGCCCACTTAGCTCTGTAAACTTGTTTAGGAGGAGAGTGTTCCTGGCAACCTTTTTTTTTTTTTTTAATCTAGAAATAGGGCAGTAACAATTAAAATCGATGATTTTAGTCCTTGAAGCTTATGAGAGAGTGTCAACAGGTTGCTACACCACCATTGCTGTACTAATTTCCTTCCTCCTCTGGTTTGTTTCAGCTGTATTACTTGAGGCCTTAGAGAAAGCAGCAGTGCACTCCAGAGGGTTAACAAAATAAATATCTTGGAGGTGTTTCTTGCCTCCTCTTTGGACCTTCTAAGCATGATCCTGTCCTGGGTAACCAAGTATTACCTGCTCTTTACCTGTATTAATTGACCTTCCACAGGGCTGACAGAAGTGGGGTGTGGGAGGTGATTCACCCACAGCTCACCAGGTTGTGGTGTAACTGTGCAATTACAGTAAAATTTTAACTTAGAATTCAAACACTTGGAAGTCTTTATAAGAACTTTTTCTGTCCCTGACTTGCCAAGAGACACCTCCTCACTCCAGCTTCTTTTATCGTGGTGCGTGATGCCCTGTGGAGGATTACTGACAGAGTACAAACATCCTTCAGGAAGGGGTTAAGATGATTTGTGCTGTGGCTGGTATCCCTTCATGTAGAAGACAAAGTATCTGGACTGAGGAAGGACATAAAAGGCCTGTTGTTTTATCCCAGATTAAAAATGTTAAGTGATTTTTGTGGAATGACACCTTTCACAGGCTTGAAAATGGCACTGGTAGCACAGGACTGTACTCTTCTACTCCAAAACTTTTAATTAAATAAATGCTAAAACTTTTTAAGACTTTTTATTTTTTTAAATGCAACAGAGGAAATTTTTGTCATGGCATAATTCCACTTCAGTGATAGTTGTTTCTGAGCTGCAGAGGGGAGAGTTGCTTCCTTTACAGGGCATCAAAGGGACCTGGACAAATTAGAATCTCTTTTCATAGAAGTAGATGTTTATTTAGGAACATCTTAACTGGTGGGTACTGAAGACTAAAATGAAAATATTCCCTTGGTGAAATTAGAGCAAACAGCTACACAGGATGCAGCTGGGGAAAACTGTGGCTGTGTTTTCTTGGCTGTTGTGTGTAGGACACTGGCACGTCACCATGTGGAGTCTTTTTGAGTTCCTCATCACTGTCCCTGTAGCTGATGTGGTTGGTGCACTCCTTTAAGGACAGGTTTAGGATGTACTCTGGAAATCTTACATCTCTTCTGAACTGGAAGGTAATTTTATGGACCACAGCTGTTGCTCAGATGGTCACTGGGTTAAATTCAGTCAGGTACTTGCCATTTGATGCTTTCCAAAGTTACCTACTGTCCAGCTGAGGAAATGAAGAAGTGGATATTCCTGCATCCGTATGGTAGCTTCTCTTTCACTGGAAATTGGCTAAAGAGAGTACTGTATTCCCTTGTGTTTGTGGAAGTTTGATTCCTTCTGTCAAATTTGGCCTCAGAGACCAAATTAAATTAAAAGTTTCCAGCAGAAAAGTTTCTTTATGTTGATTAGTGTGCCAACAGGAGTCACATCCAGTTAGAGTGGAATAAAGTAGCTAAGGCAAGACAGGCTTGTGTTGGGGTTGTGTGCAGTCCTCAGGAGCTGATGGACAGTTTTAGTTGTCAGAAGTGTTCCTGGGCCTTATCACAGCCCGTGGGAGCCTGCTTGGCTGGGCTGAGAGAGCTGGGTCACCTCCTGCTCACTGGGATGTTTGCCTTGGCAGCAGCAGCAGCGGCCTCTGTGTGTTTTCATGAAACCACCCTGTGGCTTTAGTGTGATCCAGACCCCTTATGCAATGCTGCTGGCTTCAGCACGGCTCAGCAGAAAAGGGGAAAAGAGGTGGAAGGAAAGAGCAGTTCTCACCCTAATAGCAAACCAGTATTGCAGCTCCAGTGCCAGTGTTGTCACCCACAGCTGCTTCTGATGTTGTGAACTTCATCTCCTCTCTCTGGATCTTTGGAGATACAGGTCCTCTAGGAACAGGAGAAACCACACACAGGTCTCAGGGCTTGCTCCAAAATGCCAGAACAGTTTTATTGCTACTGTTTTTAAATTATACTGACAGTGTTTTTTATAAGTTTCTTGGAGTGTGAATGGATAGATAAAGCCACGTAATCTGTGTATATATAGGTTAGATGCCATGAAAACAGCAAAAGGACTAACTTAGGACCTGAGTGAAGACTAAATACCTCACCAGAACCCTGTCTGTTGCTAACCCCTAATTTACCAAGAAAAGAAGCAAAAAGAAAACTACCAAATCCAAACTTACTCTTCTTAAAACTAAGATCTCACAAGAGAGGATGGCAGTGAGAATCTTCCCCTTTTCTCTGTGCCTGCATGCAGCCTGTCCTGTCCTGTCCTGCCCTGCTCACTGTGGGAGTGCTGGCATGGATGACAGCAGGCAGGGAGCTCCCTGACATGTGGCATGCTGGAAAGGCTGGATGGAAGGACATTGCTTTGTGGGGGAAAGCTGTTCCAATTTACAGATACATTCTCCAAGCTCCTGGTTGTCTGCTGACCAATTTCATTATTACTCTGGTGCACCAGGCTTCTGCTGAGGTCGCTTTTTCTCATGGTGATGGGGGTGAAACTACTGATCTGTAAAATCAGGTTTGAGGCGTTGTTAGGCTGTTGTAGGGTCCTTTTAAAAAGGAGTTCTTTCCTATAAAATGTGAGAGTCACTAAAGTGACTCCCAAAGGCTCTAGGAGCTGCCTTAAAAGGACCTCTAGTATGACAGGAATGTGAATAAACCATCTGACTGACAAAGCTGATGGTGAGTAACTCGATTAAAACTTTAAGTGGTAGAAAATTCTTCTGTCAGTTCCAAGGGTGAGCTGTTCCTTGTCCAGGGCCTTGTAAACACCACTTTAGACTGACTTCTTCTGAGTTGTTTCTTTTCCCTATTTGAAGATGGCAGAGAAACTGCAAAGTGGTACAGACACAACAGTTGTGTGCCCCTCTAGTGCATTTGCTGAAATTACAGATTTAAGGGGGTAGTTGAGCTCTAAACTGACAGTTCTGCTCCTGAGTAACTAGTCCAAACCTCTTCAAAACAACTTATTTTTTTACCAGAGACTCTGAGATGTTGGTTAATCCTTCTTCCCTACAAACATTCTCAAAAAAGGTCTGTCTAATCATTCAGCCAGACCTGGTCACACCCTCAGTCCTTGGCAGCTTCTGGTGTGTTTTTTCCTGATAACACTCAAGCCATGTCTTTTTAGCCTGATGTGCATTAAAGCACTGCCAGCTCTGCAGGCATGTGTTTGAGTTACACAGCTGTGGTTCTGACAGAGTTGGTTTAATTCTGAATTAAAGGATCAGCCTTTTGAATAGCAGAGTAAATTACCAGTTCTGATGATGAAGTTTCTCTGCAGTATGGGCCTGTCACATCGTGTGAAAGTCATGATAGTGTCCTGTTTTAGCTGTAGTTGCAGCCAAATAAGTCTGACAACTGCAAGAAACAGCACAGAACCTGGTCCAGCCACTTTTATTAATTTATTCTTAAGAAGTTGGATCCTCAGTAATATACAATAACACACAGACCATTTCTGTTTTCAGCTCACCTTTTCTGGGGGACACAGGTGGAAGAAAAAACTTAAAATAACAACAAAAGACAGTTTTTGTGGATGATGCCATTCCAGCTGTTTTAAATGCTTGGGTAGATGGGAAGTGGTGCTGGGAAAGGGAGAAACTGGAAGCACTGGCAATGAAATTGCCCACATGAGAAACGTGATCCTGAATCACAGGGATGTGTTTATAAGATTTATGTTAAAGGGTGGTGAGGAAGACTACAAAGTGGGAAAAGAGAAACTAATACGCTTTTATAAAATGCAACTAGATATTGTGTGAGAGCTTGCTGTGTGTGTAATGTTTACTGAGTATCCAGAGTGACTTTGGGGCTGGCTGATGTGGATAGATGTCTTGTGGAGCCTGAGGAGTTTTGTTTCTGAGCTTATCACCATACCTCTGCTACAAATAAAACTGGAGACAGGTGGTGGAAGTGCCAGGTTAAACACCCAGTCCAAAGCCTGTTGTGTCCTTGGGCAACTCTGGTCTTGTGTTATGACTACTAGAAACATCTTCATAGTATTAACTCTGTTCTGGCAGTTTGATTTAGCAGCTGTTGAGGCACGGAAAACCCCTCTCAAGAGCTGGACTGGTTTTTCTGCACTTGATTCCTGCAGTTTTTTTGCTTTGTGCTTTACCACTGTGTCCTGTGTTAGGGTCAGTGATGTGCTAAGTAGTTTTTGGCAAACAGTTCTTGTTGCATAGGTTGGTGGACTTAGTACTTAGGTCTTAGGTATGTGCCCTGCAAGGCCACAAAGTGTTTGGTTTGTGCTTCAAGATCAATTAGCATTTGTTGGCCTGGTGACATAAAAGTATTTTTTAAACAGAATTAGATCTGCTGGGATCTTTTAAGCATAGAGTGCAGAAGTGAGTGAAGACAGGCAATGGAACCCTTCAAGAAAAAGGCAAAGAAAGCCTTCAAGGCGGCAGTGTGTTTATCAAGTGTATTTTATAATATAAAATAATAAATATGATAAATAATGATGAATTGTGTGGTTTAGGCAAATTAAATTAAAAAAAAACAACCCAGTTGTTGTCAGTTCTTGTAATGCAGCATAAGGATGTGGTATGTGATGTTAGTACTTATAACTTGATGTACCAGGCAACACAAATATCTGGTGGTGGCAATTCCAAATCTGGAATAAAGAAGTTCAACTCTTTATGAAAGATAGAGCACAGCAAATATATTCTGTTAAACTCTTTGATCAGCTCTTTGGGCAGTGATAGGAATGAAGTTGTTTGGGTTGCTGGGGGGGTTTAATGTCCTGTTAAGCACTGCCCTTAAGTTAGTGGCTGAGGTGAGCTCATCTCCAGGTGAATTAACTGAGGTGCAGTACATGGGGCCAGCTCCTGCTGATCTGATTCCTTTTCTATTTCCCTTTCAGATGGAAAGAATGCGAGTGGATCCAAACAGCGTTATAATCGTAAAAGAGAAACTTCATATTCCAAAAATGAGAACTTTTCCAGTCAGTCCCGTCGCTCCTATTCACAGAAAAGCAAAGCTTTTAACAAGATGCCCCCTCAGAGGGGAGGCAGCGTCGGGAGTGGCAAACCTTTTAGCTCTTCTAATGGTGGAAGACGAGATGAGGTGAGAAGTGTAATGCCATGACTCCAAGACCTCCTTTCTTGGGATGAGAGCATCACCCTGACCTGCCTAGACAGGTCTGCTGTGTTCAGTTCCTGGGCTGGGAAGGGAGAGTCATAAGAGGTGCTGACATCGTTGGGATGCCAGAGGGAGTGTGAGCAGAGCAACTTGGCAGCTGCAGAGGAGGAGTGCTCTTTGCTCTGCTCCAAGAAAAAATGCCATCTGAGGAGTGGGTGCCAAGACAGGCCCTGTACACATCTCATGACACGAGTCCTTTGTGAAGATATGGAGTGACACAATTTCACTGCCCTGTTCCTGGAGGCCACACTATTTTTAGCACAGCCCAGGTGCCATTGGTGCCTTGCCCATCTGGGCACACCTGGTTCACGTTCAGCTGCTGTTTACCAAGAACAGACCCCTAGGTCTTCTCCTGATGGGCAACTTCCCAGCTGCTCTTTCCCAGGCCTGGAGCATTCCAAGGGGCCGTTGTGACCCAGGTGTAGGACCTGGCACTTGGTGTTGTTGAACCTCAGGCCACTGGCCTTGGCCCATCAGTCCAGGTTGTCCAGGTCCCTCTGCAGAGCCCTCCTATCCTCCAGCAGATCTGCATTCCCACCCAACTTGGTGCCATCTGTGAACTTGCATAGGATGCCCTCAATCCCCATGTCCAGATCACTGATAAAGACATTAAACAGGAGTGGCCCAAATACTGAGCTCTGGGGAACCCCACTAGTGGGAGCCCAGCTGGATGTCACCCCATGTCCCTCCCCTCCCTGGGCCCAGCATCCAGACAGGGTTTTTACTTGGTGTGATACGCTTATCCAAGCCATGGGCAGCCAGTTTCCTCAGGAGAATGCTATGAGGAACTGTGCCACAGGCTTTTCTGAGATCTAGGGAGAAACCATCCACAGCTTTTCTCTCATGCACTGTGTCACCTTGTCATGGGAGGAGATCAGGTTAGTCAGGTAAAACCTGCCTTTCATAAACCCACGGTGGCTGGGCCTGATCCCCTGGTTGTCCTGTATGTGTGATGGCTTGAAGGAAGATCTCCTCCATAACTTTGCCCATCGTGGAGGTCAGATTGACAGGCCTGTAATTCCCCAGATGCTCCTTCCAGCCCTCTTTGTAGCTGTGTGTCACATTTGCTGAGTTCCAGTCAGCTGGGACCTCCCAGTTTGCCAGGACTGCTGGTAAATGGTGACTGCTGCTGCTGGCTGCCTCAGTCACTGTGGTGGATCCCATCCTGTCCCATGGGCCTGGGGTTGTCTGAGTGACACAGCAGGTCACAGTTTCTCTGGAGTGTGGTGCTTCCTTCTGCTCCTTGTCCCAGTCTTCCTGCTCAGGGGGCTGGGTACCTTGAGGACAACTGGTCTTACTATTAAAGGCTGAGGGAAAGAAAGCAGTAAGAACCTCAGCATTTTCCTCACGCTTTGCCACTGTGTTTACTTCTGCATCCCATAAAGCACGGGGATTTTATTTAGCTCTCTTTTTGTAGCTGATGTATTTATGGAAACATCTTTTTTGTCTTTTACAGCAGTGGCCAGATTAAGTTCTAGTCAGGCTTTGGCCATTCACTTCTTTCCCTGCATAACCTCATAGCATCCTTGTCATCCTACTGAGTTCCCATCCCTTCTTCCTCAGGTCATAAATTCTTTTTTTTCCTGAGTTCCATTTAAAACCCTCTGTTGAGCCAGGCTGGTCTTCCTCTCATATTTGGCTTATTTTTTGGCACAAGGGGACAGCATGTTCCTGTGCCTTTAAGTTTTCTTGAAGAATGTCCAGTCTTTTGGACTCCTTTGCCCTTCAGCACTGCCTCCCAAGGGACTCTGCCAACCCATCTTCTAAACAGGCCAAAGTTTGCCCTCTGAAGATTGATTGTGTCCAACCACTTCAGGGGCACAAATTTACAGGTGATAGTGGTATTGTGGAATTGTATTGGCCTCGTTGATACCAAGGTAAAACCAGACTGAGGCTTTTATGCTGATATGGATCTAAATGCTATAGAATGTTTGTGGCCTTTAACTGATATCTGGTTTTTTGGTGTTGATGGATGAGCAGCCCTTTCACCTAGAACACTGGCTGAAAATTCACCTGCTGCCTCTGTTAAATTTGGATTCATTGCTTCATTATATGAAAACTAACCAAAACAAGTACAGCCTGTGCAAATAGTAATCAAACTTGTATTACTGTCTTAAAGAGTATTGTCAGGATTTGAACAACTTCTTCTTGACTATGTTTTGCCAGCTTCTACTTGTCTTTGTGGTTGTTTTAACTCTCTCCTCCTTTTGCCCAGTGTGGGGTAAGACCACTGAGTTCTGACTTTGAGGTTCTCATGCGTTTCTAACGCTGCACTACTTGATTTGCAGAACAGGGATGGGAGAAGGTGGGTGAGTAGGTGATGCATGTTCTGTGTGCTGTCACTGATGGAGCCTGGATGTCCACTGTACTGATGCCTTTGCTGTAAACTGCAGCAATTCTGACAAATGCTCTTGTCTCTTAGGTAGCAGAGGCTCAACGGGCAGAGTTCAGCCCTGCCCAGTTCTCTGGTCCCAAGAAGATTAATCTGAACCACTTACTGAACTTCACCTTTGAACCCCGTGGCCAAGCAGGACATTTTGATGGGAATGGACATGGCAACTGGGGGAAAAGGAACAAGTGGGGACATAAACCGTTTAACAAGGAGCTCTTCCTGCAGGCCAAGTGAGTGAGAGATCATGGGGCTCTGAGACATGGAGCTGTAAGGGGTGACCAGCCAGGGAATTGTATTTGGGCTTGACTAACTCTATCAGTCTTTTCCAGGGTGAAATTACCTTGCTGTAGTGTTCTTAGTGTTAATGACTGTATTTTAAAGGGATGTTGTCATCACCTGTTTGCAAGGTATCTGATGGAGTGAGTCCTTTCGATACAAACAAAAATCTTCTTAAATTTTCAAGCATGGCTTTGGGACATGACACTCTTATTTGGGAAAATCTGTATAGTTCCTTATAGAAGATGGTTGATTTTTCCATAAACTGGTTTGTTGAGATGGAAGGGATAGTAGTTTCTAGATGGAAGCTAATCTGAATTTTCAAGTCCCAAAGGCAGTTACTTTTATGAGTCTTAGTTCTTTAAATGATGATTATTTTGTGGGCCCTAAAGTATGTAGTATAACCCAAATGATGATCAATACAGTAACCTAGCAGCAGAATTCCTTTTTGACTGGAAATTTCCCCAGAACTTGAAGTGTGTTCAGAATGTCCTATCTCTGATAATATTAAAGTTATAAAGTATTTTCAGCATTGATGCTTCTGATTTCTCCATAATGATTGTGGCTTATTGTAGTGAAGTCTATTTGCAGGAACCCCAGTAGCTGTAGTTTTTGTGACAGTGTTTTTCCCCTGTTTTTTAATAGATCCCCATTGCAGCTGACTGTTTCTTACACATTTCTGGAAAACCAGTCTGCCTGGCTCGTTCTGTACTTTGTGTTGTTGTGCCTAACTGAAATCAGACACACCTGTATCCTGAAAATCTGCTTGTGAACTGAACTCGTGATTTCTTGTTGATAGAAGTTACTGACTGCATCCAGCAGTTTTCTGCTGGACAAAGAAGAAGCTCAGAGAATCCTGTAGGATAGTTCTTAAAAAGTTTTTAGAAACAACTGAGTGGATCATGTGTCTCTTTGCCTTTCCCCAGCTGCCAGTTTGTTGTCTCTGAAGAACAGGACTACACAGTCCACTTTGCTGATCCAGATACCTTGGTCAACTGGGACTTTGTGGAGCAAGTGGTCAGTTGTGATGGGCTAGATTTTTTTTTTTTTTTTCCTTTTTAAGAACCTCAACCTGTCTTTAAGTACCTCTTTCCCTCTGTGATGTTACATAAAACTCAGCTGTTTTTGAGTTGAGGCCTTTTTTGTCACTCCCACAATACTGGGAAAGATCTGTCATGGAATATATTATGAAATCCTTTCATGACAGGAAAAGAGAAGTGCTAAAATCTATTAGGAAAATTAGCAGCTTCTTCTTGCTTTCGCAGATGGGAGCTCATCAAAAATAGTATCTGACATTCTGTAGACAGAGTCCTTGTGATCGAGATATTAACAGAAAACTTGGGCATGAGTCCATGGAAGAGGACTAGAGTGTAGAATTTTGAAGAATTATTCTGTGCATAGGTGGCCTATCTTGCCTAGCAACAAAATGGAAAATCTCTTGAGAATTGTGGTCAGAAGTTTTGGGTTGCCTCAAGCAGAAATTTATATCTGCCAAGACAGTCTGGTGCACAGTGTAGGTGGAGCAGGAGGTAGGCTTACTGTTACCTGTCACTACAAGAGAGCTGAAAAAATCTAGGTGCTTGCTTGGCAGTTATGTCTCTGCCACACAGAGATGCTACCAAAGTGTCTGGCTAGACCTAGCATGTTCATGGAGGTGGGTAAGTTCAGTCTCACAGTTCTGCAGCGCTGCACAAGTCTGCCTGTGGGAGAGGCCACAGAGCTCGCTTGCCATCTTCTCACTGTCTGAATACCCATGATGAAGATGCTGCTGACTCTTAGAGATGATGAATACATGAGGGGAAGCATGAGAAGACTCACTTTTTAATGTCATTAGAGTAGAAATAAGATATAAGCTATAAGATGGGCTGTTTAGAAGGTTATTCTGTGTGCGGTCTGAAGATGTTAGTTCACAGTGCACTAATTTCTTGGTAAATAGAGCCTAAAGAGCTAGAAGATGATAAGTTAGAGTAGATCTTACAGGTGGCTTATTCTGGATGCCAGGAGCTGATGTCTGAGTCTAAAGCTTGTCCTGTTGTGGTGTGCCATTTCAGCGAATCTGCAGCCATGAGGTGCCCTCTTGCCCCATATGTCTGTACCCACCGACCGCCGCCAAGATCACCCGCTGTGGGCACATCTTCTGCTGGGCATGTATCCTTCACTACCTCTCCCTGAGTGAGAAGACCTGGAGTAAGTGTCCTATTTGTTATGGCTCTGTTCATAAGAAGGATCTCAAGAGGTGAGACAATGTTTATTATATCCTGCATATTTTTGGGCTGTTATTTTTACACCGCTAACCTCCTCCATACCTTGCAGTGTTGTTGCTATGGAAACTCGTCAGTATGCAATTGGTGATACCATTACGATGCAACTTATGAGGAGAGAGAAAGGTGTTCTGGTGGCACTGCCCAAATCCCAGTGGATGAATGTGGTTCAGCCTGTTTACATCAGAGGTGAGTGTATCTGAATCCTGTTCCTGGCTGTGACCAGGATTTGTGTAGAGACAATTGTCCCTGGCAATGCCATGCTGTCATCCTAAAACACCAGACTGCAAACCGTGGAGCTTAGCAGCAGAAAAGCTTAATGACCACATATTAATAGTAAATTTTCTACTCACACTTCTTCTCTAAAGCCTTGTGTGCTGTGTCCCTTCAAGTGACTGAACTGCAGAGTCCTGCCTTCACAGTCACTGCTTATAATTTGATGTGTCCTTTTTATCCTGCAGTCATTGATGTGAGTCTGACTGCTTTTACTGGCTCTTCAGTGTCCTTAATTTTTTTCCTCCTGACTCATTATACAGCTTCACAAAAATAACTGTCTCTGTGTCTAAACTATTTCAAGGCTGTAATCTTCAACAAGGTTTTCATCATCCTCACTTATCAACTGAAGTCAGTGAATGCTATGGGGAAATAATCAAAATTATTGCAAACCTATTCCAAACATCTGTTGCCTGACATCTTCAGTTTTCTCCAGTCAAGAGTGTGACTAACTCATCATCATCTTATCTGTTAGTATCGCAAAAATTTTGTGACTAAAGAAATAATTTTACTGAACATTGCTGCTTTGTGGGCTGTCTTGGCTCACTTCATTTTGCAGTCACATTTAGGAAAGGCTGCATGCATTTAAACTCTCTGGAAAAAGTCAAGTCTTCCAACATGTGATGGATATCCAAGCATGCAGGCTGTGGTCTTTCATGTTTCTCAGTATTTGAAACCAGGGGGCTTTAAGTCCTTTCATAAAACAAATAAAACAAATACAAGATTTGAGAACACTCTAAAGCCAGGAAATTGACCATTAACTTGGTGTCTGTAGACAAGGTTGGACCCTTGGGGAGCAGTGAATACAGGGACTGTGTTAATGTGGGATGCTGTGGTTGCTGTAAAGTAACAGCGATGGTCACCTTTGGCTAAACTGCAATTCTTTAGCTTGCTGTTTCTGCTGGGCTTCTTGTAAAAACCTCATCATAATGTTTTGTATGGATTTTTAATACCTATGGGCTTATGAACTAGTTTGAGCCAAACCAGGGTGGGTGGCTTTGCAGGAATTTCCAACAGCAGTATTTTAAGGAAAGAGCAAGAAGCTGCAGACTGCATTGTTTCAGGAAGCTTTGACGTCCTCAAGGCTTCTCAAAGGTGATGCTCCTACAGTGTAGAAGTTTAGGCTTGATTTTTCCTGATGTGTAGCAACTCAGTGGTGAAGTGGCAGATGAGCTGCTGTGTGGGGGAGATGGGTGTCAGAACAGCTATGTGACACCAGCTTGTGATACAATGGTAATTTGTGGAGTCTGTATCAGACTCCTGCTGAGTGTTGTCTGCCCTGGGGAATTAACTCACAAAAGTGAGCTGTAACAAAACTTGAGAAGAAGCAGCAGTCCAAACTGGTGGCTCTGTGTGCAGATATTAATGGTTTGGTGCTCCTGTGCAGATGACCAGCACAGTCAGTATTCAAAGCTGCTTCTGGCATCCAGGGAGCAAGTCTTGCAGCTGGTGATCCTGGAGGAGAAAGCAGCATTACTGAAACAGTATGAGGAAGAAAAACACACCCCAGAAGCCTGTTTCATTGAGGCAGCTATCCAGGAGCTGAAGGTAACAACTTCTTGGGAGGCTTTTAGTAGCTTTATTTTTATGAGTGTGCTGAGTGCTGAGCATCCTTGTTCTGCTGCATGGATGGTTGTGTGCAATTATTCTGTCTCCAGCAAGTTGCTGGTGTTTGGTGCTGGAACAGCATTTTACACCTTGGAGGAGACTAGCCTTGGGGCCCCAGGTGTCTGATATGGTGTTCAGGATAACACAGCAGAATGGTTTTTATGGGATGGTATTCCAGTAAAGGAATGCCAGGGCAAGGCTAAAAATAACCGTGGGGGTGGTCTCTTGGCCTCAGTGGCAAATTGAAACTTGATCCCTTTGGATGATCTGCAGGAGCGAGAAACAGCACTCTCTGCTGACCAGGATAAAAACAATGGGATTGCTGGAATCACTGCAGCTGTGGAAGAATTGGTCTTAGAAAGCCCCAAAGCTGTAGAACCTGCTGTTTCCCAAGAGAAAAAGGTGGGTGACAAATCTGCTCTGGCAGATCCTGTTAACACTTAATTCTGCCACTTCATGCTGCAGTGTGTGGTGAACTCGTGCCAAAGATTTTTGCAGAGATGATAATGTTTGAAGTAGGTGGCGTGGTACTAACTCTGTCCTCTCTGCTGTGGTAGTGTGATGTGGAATATCTCTCTGCATTCGATGAGGAGCTTGTGGAGCCTTCCTCTGACCTGGCAAGTTCCTTTTCACCTCCTGTGGAAGTAGAAGAGGCAGTGCTGGATGAGGAGGAAATACCTGAGGTGGACGCTGTAGGAGAACCTGTTATAAACACTGTAGAGGAACCAAATCCGGCTGAAACAAGCTGCCAAGAATCTAAAGATACAGTTAGCAGTGGACATCTTGGCAGCTCTCCTTTTTACTATTTCTATCAAGGTCAGTGCAATGAAATCCTGTAAACACAGGGGCAGAGATGCCTCCTTTGAGACCCTCCTTGAGGAATGTGTTTGTCAGTTCATTAGATGCAGCTAACCCCTGTGAAATAAAAGCCTCACAGGAACTCAGAAAGGACCTTTAATTTTATTAGTGGAGGGTGTCCTGAGGTGGGGAGAAGGGTGCTGGGAATGAGCAGGCAGAGAAGGAGTGATGGTGTGTTGCCTTTCAGCGGAGGATGGGCAGTGCATGTACCTTCACCCTGTGAACGTTCGGTGCCTCGTGCGGGAATATGGCAGCTTGGAGAAGAGCCCGGAGAAGATAACTGCAGCTGTGGTGGAGATAACTGGCTACTC
Organism: Sylvia atricapilla; assembly: GCF_009819655.1. Lineage (NCBI taxonomy): Eukaryota > Metazoa > Chordata > Aves > Passeriformes > Sylviidae > Sylvia > Sylvia atricapilla. The sequence continues at coordinate 3,441,626 of NC_089156.1, read as the reverse complement.
CATGACAGAGGTACTTATTTTATCTTATTAATTGAGGGCCTTGTGTAGCAGGTTGGGCATTGTAGAGGAGACTTGATTCTCTTCAGTAGTAAGAAATAATAAATATGAATGGGTAGGGATGCTGATATATGAAGGGCATTTGTGAAAGGTGCTGGGCCTTATGTTGCTTTTGATAAGTAGGCCACACTATAGGTTTTTTTTCTCCTAGACGGTCCAGTACAGAAATAATTGTGTTACAAGTCTGGTATTGCAGAATTTTATTCCAGTGATGTGAGTGAGAAGGGAGGAAGAACATGAAAATCAGTAAGCAAGCTGAAGTACCTACATCCAAGTCTGATTATGGTGTAGCTGATGGAGATCTTGGAACATTTGATTCTGACTCAGGGCATTTGTCATGTGTTTGTAGTTTTTAAAGTAACTATTGTGTCAGTGGTGCTATTTTTTTCCATTTAATTTGATGAATGTTGTGCATTCTATTTCCATTCATCACCATGGCTGCTTCTAGTCCTTGTGGTGACATATGACTCTCTTTATCAGGATATAAGACAGCGTCATCGCTACCTCTGTCACTTGCCCCTCACCTGTGAGTTCAGCATTTGTGAACTGGCTCTGAAGCCTCCTGTCATCTCTAAGGAGACTTTAGAGTTGTTTTCAGGTTTGTACCACCTTTCTAGTGCCTTCTGCCATGAAGGGGAAGTTGCTCTTACCTCTTTAGTGGTAGAAAAAAGAACACACATTAGAGCTTTACTCCTCTTGCACCAACTGTCTGATAACTGCTAGACAGAACAGACCCAACTCGCTGTTTCATAGACAACAGTTACAAAAAGAATAAAAAAGTCACAACTGCTTGGAAGAGCAGATGTTGTTTGTAAGCCTATTTTGTTACTTGTGTTATAAGGTAGTTCTCAGAGGTGGAGGAAACCTTGCCAGAGCGTTGGTGTGGGGTTTTTGATAATGCAAGTGTTGTGCATTGCCCCTAGATGACCTTGAGAAGAGGAAACGTCTGCGGCAGAAGAAAGCTCGCGATGAACGACGGCGTGAACGCAGGATTGAGATGGAAGAAAACAAGAAACAGGGCAAATGTAAGTTATGATGGCACATAATTGGTGGCTTTTCAGTCATACTTGGTTGCTGAGCTGATTTCTTGAGCTGTAGGATGAACTCTGAGGGCTGTAGTTTGTAGTGTGTACTTAGAACAAGATTATAAAGTATTAGGAACGATGTCTGTATAATGAAAAACATAAGCTGTTTCAGTCAGGATGTTCAGTGATGTTATGCAATTGCTGCATGCTTGTGCCTTTTGGGAGAGATGGAGGGCATTCAAGGGCACAGCTATCTCCATGGTGTGCATAGCTCTCTTACCGTTTTTATAGTAATCACGATGTAAAGTGGAAAGTGAGGAAGGCAAAAAAAAAGGCCTAGAAATTGCTTCCATCCAGCAGCAGGGCTTGTACTGGTCTCCAAATAGAGGGTGGAAAGAAATGAGCTGGCACCTCCCAGACTCCTGAAATGACTTGCATATTGACAGTCCTCCCCCACACTGTGTAGTGTTTTAATTTAAAATCTCTTTCTAGATCCAGAGGTCCATATTGCTCTAGAGAATCTGCAGCAGTTCCCTGCTTTTACCTCTTGCCCTGGAGAACCTGCCAGCACTGATCAGCAGGGCTTCTCTCAGTCTCCTCTTGGCAGAAGCCCTGTGTTTCGGACAGGTGAGCATCTGGAAAAACACGTCACATTTAGCTCTTGGTCATTCTTTTGGGGTCTAGTGCTCAGGTCATCATGCTAAACTTTCTCAATTCTGATAAAAGACAGCCTCTTTTCAGAGAAGCTCTGGCTGCCCTGCCCCTCAAAAGTGTTCAAGGCAAAGTTGGATTAGGGCTTGAGCAGCCTGGTGTAGTGAAGGGTGTGCCTGCCCATGTCAGGGGAGTGGATCAAGATGGTCTTCAAGTCCTTTCCAACCCAAACCATTCTGTGATTCTTTCCTGGGCTGCCTATGAGATGATAAACAAAAGGCATAACATGGTTAAGAAACATTCTGTTCCTTTGTCTGCTTTTTACTGCCTCTACTTTGACAATATGAGATCTGCACTGTAATAACCCCATCTTTTACATGAGGCAGAAGAAAGGAAACAATTGCCCCAAAAAGGGAGGAAAATTGTGCTTGACAGAAAACACTACTGGCATTTTTCCTTTCTATCATCTCCATCTTCTCCAACAGGTTACTCTAAAATAAACCAAACAAAAAGCCCCACCCCCCCCAGCTTCCCAAAATAAATAAACAAAACCCTACAAACAAACAAAAAAAACCCAAAAGAAAACCACACACAAACTTAAATTTCCCTTAAATAAAAAGGTTGAGGAAATTTGAGAAATCCACTGTGTGACTGATGGATAGAACCAATGAGATCGAATTGATTAATTACACAGGATAATAAAACTTTATTTCTGTTACATCCTGATAAGCAGCATAATGACTGCCTTGGCCAAATGCAACTGGCTTTAATTCTCAGTTCCTTTCTCTGTAGAGTCTATTCCAACTCCAATGTCACCTGCTGCCAGCCAGGTCAGCCCGTTGCTCTGTGGAAGCTTGGAAGAAGAGTCTCCCTTCCCTTCCTTTGCCCAGGTAAACCATGTGGAAGAGTGAATCTTGTCAGAATTACCTGTGTCTTAGTTGGGGATTAGGCTGAGACTACAATTGCTTCCCCTACAAAAACAATGTGGGATAAATCTTTGGGAGACATCATAAGGTTTGAGTGCTTGAAGGGGTTTCTAGATTTTCTTGCCACTTGGGAGGTCTGCAGGATTTGTTCAAGTATGTGGAATTTAATCATATCCTACAATTTTTTTGATAGATGTTGAGAGTTGGAAAGGCAAAACCAGAAACATGGCCTAAACCTGCTCCAAAGACAAGAGGTAAGAAAATTTGGTATTAGTACTTGAGGTTCTTTACCATGCCTCTAAATGTGAGAAATCTTGTAACTTCAAAAGAAAGATCTGGAGTGTGAAGGGATATTTGTGTGGTGAAAGTTTTTATGATCCTTGCCTCTTCCAGATGAGAACACTCTGGCACTGCCAGTGCCTGGAGATAGTGATGGAGAAAGTGACAGCTCTGACCGGATACCTGTGCCCAGCTTCCAGAATTCCTTCAGCCAAGCTATTGAGGCAGCCCTCCTGAAACTGGACAAACCGTCCACAGCTGATCATTTATCAGGTAAAAAGCAGGGGGAAAGGCAGGAAAGCTTTCTGAAGTGAAAAAATTGAGTATTTCCCCTTCTTCCTCTGGGAGAAATGAAAGCAACAATTTTGAGGACCAGAAATGGCCAGTGAACAGTTCTGAAAGTTGTCAGGTTGTGGTTTCTGAACAGCTTGACTGGGGCTTCTGTCAGCTTAAAGCAGCCTCTTAGTGGGAGCTGAGATCTCCAGCTAGCAAAGAATCCTGTTAGGACAAAGATGGTTTTGGACAATTGTGTTGGCCATGTCTCTGCTGGAACCTGAATTAAGCTTTATCTTAATCAGGTTATACATTTCTAAACCCTGAGCTGCTGAACTACCACTACAGTTTGACCAAAATGTCGAGGTTAACTGATAGTTCAACTGAGGGAATGTGAAACAAATTGAGGTGAACTTAAACCTGATGCTGCCTGGTGAAATTTATTTTTAATGCTTAGTTCTGATGTTTAGCTTTGGCTCTGTTTGGAGACTGTGCTGGATGATGGAGAGAGTTGGATGGGAGGGCCTGGGAATTTCAGTGGAATGTCTGCTCCAGTTCTGGTTTTTTGGGACATGTATGAAAGTGATACTTGTTGGAAAGGCAAACTGCTGGATGCTGCACTCCTAGGATGTGCTGTTAAAACAGCAACTTTACAATCATTTAGCCATGTTTATAATTGTTTCAGGTGTGATGGAGTCTCCTTTAGTTCATTTGCAGTAATTTTTTTGTTTAACTACCTGGTGTTCAGTGAATTGATAGGAAGTGTTGTGGATCTGTAGAAGCCACTTAAGCCAGGGAAGACCATTTATCTTTGTGTGTGATGTTCCTGTTCCATGACAAGAATGACAGTATCATTTTAATTCTTCACAGAGGAAAAGGGAGGCAAGAAAAGAAAGAAACAGAAGCAGAAGCTGTTGTTCAGCACCTCTGTTGTTCACACAAAGTGATTCTGCTATTCAAGAGAAGTTTCCTCTCCTGGTTTTCTTTTAATTTTGCTTTGTTTTGCTGCTATAGTTTAAGTATTTAAATTTGAACAGCCTAAACTTGTGTTTCCAGGACTTCTAGGGGCTTCAGGAGGAAACCATGACAGTATATGTTGAAGTAACATGTTTTGATTCCAACTGCTTAATGAGTTTGTACTGAAACAGACTTTTGGAAGTAACAACCCAGAGACAAATCTGCCAAGCTTCTAGTTGCTGAATCAGTCCTTTGGGCATGATAAGCAGTTTGAAAGTCCTCACAGCTGTGTGGCACTGCCAAAGTACTGCAATATTACCCAAGAGGAAAGGCAGAGAGCCTTTACTTTCCTGTAATTATTCATGGGCAGAAGTCCATCTGACTGACAGTAGTGCTGTTGCAGTAAAGCTGTCAAACTGCTCTCGTGAAACTGGTTTTGGCTGCACTGGAAACAGGCAAAAGAGCTTACTGGCTTTAGATTGTTAGCTGCTATATCTGTTCTTTTTCTAAAGAGCAAGAATTCCTCCTGTTCTCCTGGCTTGGAAAGATATAAAGCTGAGGTGAGTGTAAAGCAGAACTTGGCTACTTGGTTTTAAAGTGGCTTGATGATTTGTGTATTTCAAAATGGCACTAGTTGGTAGAAGGAACCTCCTGACTTCTCTCAGTTGTTCAGGTCTGTTTTAATGTGGGTGAGTGAGGCTGCTAATTTTTGTTTGGTTTTTTTTTGCCAGCCATGGGCTACACATTCTTTTTAACCTGGTCATCTAGAATAAACACTCCCCTCTAGGGCTCCTGGTAAGCATCTGAATGATGGTTTGACACTGGCTGCTCTTGAGTTGGAAGAACAATTGATAGCTGAAGTCTGTAGATAACTTTTTATACCCCAGCAAGAAACTGGGTTTCTCTTGTACTGGGAGAAGAGCCTGTATCTGCTTGGTTCTGGGATTTAAGTTGATCTGTGCTACAAACATGTCTCTTCTGGGCCCCTCCCTGCTCTTTCTTTGGGTGGTCACAAACACTGCTTGTGGTTTGATTTGAGCTAATGAGTTAAGTGGTGTGGATTTTGTTGAATAAAATGAATTTTAGGTGTAACGTACCAGTCAAGGCCAACAGTTGCAATAAATCATACACACTTGCACTTACAGTACTGCACCCTTCCTCAGCTGTAGCTGAACTGTCATAGCAGTGTGGAGCCCTAGAACACTGCAGAGATTCAAATGTTACCTTCCTGCTGGCAGAATTAATTGCAGGGTGCTGGTACAAAGTACCACTGAACTTAGGGAGGGAGACTGACAGTGTATTCTGTTGTCTTCAGCCCCAGTGGCACAGGCTTCAGTGTGCTCTGTCCCTGTGACACTGATCTGAGCAAGGAAGTGTCTGAGGCACCTGGAGTTAGGTATTCCAACACCGCTGGCAGTCAGTGGCAGTATCCCTGTTTAAAAAGCTGATGTCAGTACATGGGTGCTTGATTTCAGAGCAACAGGCTCCACATGTGTCCCTCATGGGAAACTGGTACCAAAGAGTCCATCACCTGTGGCTGTAAGCCAGAAAGAACAGGAGAGGGGGCAGGTAAAGAATACTTCCAACTGCTACAGGAGGACAGAGGAAACACCTGCAAAACATTCTTTGAAAGCAGCTTGACTTCACGCTTGGTCACAACTAACCCCACTCAATGGAAAGACAGTACAGCTTGTGAGGGGACTGCAAAGAAACTAAAGATGCCTGGAAGTGGTAAACTCTTGTCAATACTTTAAATGCTTATGGGAAAACAAATTGTGAGGGCAGAGAAAGCAACTAAGAGAGATTCAAGTATGCAGTGAACTGTGTTTACAGCAAGTCATTTTAAGCTGTGGAACAGGAGTATCTACTTAAGTGTCCAACCAGTATCTGTTGTGTTCTATTATCTCTGCACATTTATAGTCAACTTTTCTTTGCATTGGGAAGAGAGAATAGCTGGAGCTGGTGTAACTCACCTCCACATGTCACAGGCACTAGGATAAGGGAAGTGATGTGGGCACGGCAGGCTGTCCCTGCTGCAGGGGCAGTCCCCACAGGGACAGCATCTTCAATTGTATCTTGTTTTCCAATGGATTCGAGATAATACCAGCAATGCTACTTTCCTGTAACTGATTGGTGTAAACTTAATAAATATCTAAGCAGTACTTGTACCTATGAGTTTTGTACTGGGGGGATGGAGTTGAGCCTTGCAGCTCTGCCATACATTCCATGTACTCTCTGCTCCTTCAGACACAACTGGTGCTTTTCTCACTCAAAGCAGAGGCGATAGCCCTGTGGCTAACAGTGCACTTAAAGATAAGGTAAAAAGCAGATGTTAATGCTTTTTGTATGCTGAGGGAGAATAACTACATTCCTTGTCTGTGCCAACTGCCTAAAGCTCCCTTCTACCTCAGCATGAAGAACACATTGAGCTGCTACACTCCTGAGGAGTGCAGGTGGCTTTGACTCCTGGAGTGAAATAGGCAAGTAGCCTACTTAAGTGAAACCATGTTTTATTAAAATTTAAGAACATTTGGAATGGGGAATGAAGTCTAAATATGAACAAATGCTTTTCCTGTCCCCTGCACTGCTTTTAACACTGAAGATAATCAGTCACATCTTGATTAAACAAGTACAGAATGGAGGTGAATAGTAACAAGTGACATTCAGTCTGTCTCTGTGCCATCATCCTCTTCCTCATCTCCACTTTGAGCCTGCTCTTCTGTAAGGGAACAGCTCAACAAGGACTTCTGTATACACTGTCTTTCCTCTGCAATAAAGAAAGCAACAGCGCGTTACTACTTCATGACTTCACACTGGACTATCCTCTACTTCTAAAGACAGAAACATTTCTCAGACAAGAATTCAGAAGTAGCCCAGCATACCCTACAAAAACCCCAGGAACTGAGGCTCCATTTTAGGAAAGTGGCTGGAGAAACTCACCTTCATTTGTACAGTTTTGCAGCAACTTCAGCAGCTGTGTCCTGTTATACTGAATCAAAAATTTCTGACAAGTTCTTATGGTACCTGTGGAAGTCACAAGAACAGCATCTACCAATCTACACAGCCAAATGTTTCAGAGCTGCTCCTGTATTTCCCAAAGAGCATTGTACCAAGTGCCAAATGCCCCAGGAAACAAGGTTGTTAATGTAAATGCTACACAGGGGCTGTAGACTTCATTTCTGCACTGCTGAAGTTAAGTGGTGGAGTAATAATTTCTAACATGCAGTGCCTATTAGTTCCCCTAGGGGTTAATTTTCACAATAGAGAAGATGCTATACTTTGAAAACATATTTTAAAATAATGTAACATTGTATTTGCTGCTCCGGTTTTGTGATAAATGTAATGAAGCCTCAAGCCAAATTAACGAGGGTTTCAAAAAAGAACTGGTGCCTGTTTCTTATTTAGACCTGCCGGAAGCCTTTGCTGTTAGTACCGCACGAGGAATGCGTGTCGCACCCAGAGCAGCAGTACGGGGTCGCGGCAGGTCTGATTAAAGCCCCATCCTCCCCCCAGGCGCGGGGCGCCGCTGACCTCCGACGTGCAGGGTGTTGAGGCAGCAGGGGTAGCGCTGGGCGCGGCTCTCCAGGTGCCGCACGAAGGGCAGCGCGGAGCACAGCAGCCGGTACGAGTCCTTGCGGCACCGCAGCAGCACCGTCCCGGTGTAGGCGTTCAGGTACTTCACTGCGGGGGACACGCACGGCTGAGCGGACCCGGAGGGACCCCGCACCCCCGGGGCCGCCCGTCTCGCCCGCACCTGTGAAGGAGATGGAGCAGCACGCCAGGCCGTAGTCCCCGTGCACCCGTGCGATGGCGTCTCTGACGGCGAGGCCCAGCGCGCGATCCTCGATGCACTGGCGGCACCGCGGGTCCTCCGAGACCACCTCGCAGAGCACGTACCTGCGGGACAGCGCGGGGTGAGCGGAGCGGGAGCGGCCCGTACACCGCAGCGGCGCCTCCCGCCCGCCTCACCTGTTCTTGAACCGCACCATGGCGGCATCGGCGCGCGGCCCGGACGGACAGCACTCCCGGCCAATGGGCGAGCGCCTCCGCCGTTGTAGCCAATGGGCTGCGTGCAGGGGCGGGGACAAGGGGAGGAGAGCGCGGCCCCGCCTCCTTCCACGGGCCGCGCCTGCGCAGTGCTACCACGGGCTGCCAGCGGGTCACGGAGTCAGCATGGCTTCGGCTGGGAGTGACCTGAGGTCATTGTGCCCATCCTGTGACCGCTTACCACCATGTCAGCCAGACCGCGTACGGTGTTTCCTTAACCTCCTCCAGGGACCGTGACTCCGTCACCCTGGGTAGTCTATTCCAATGTCTGATCACCCTTTCTGTGAAGAAATTCCTCCTCGTGACCAACCTAAACTTCCCTTGGCGCAGCTTAACACTGTGTCCTCTTGTTCCATCGCTCGTTGCCTGGGAGAAAACCCGATTCCCACCTGACTCCAGTTCCCTTTCAGGTGATTGTAGAGAGCGATAAGGTCCCTCCTCAGCCTCCTCCAGGCTAAACACCCCAAATCCCCTCAGCCGCTCTTCACAAGGACGTTCGCTCCAGACCCTTTCCCAGCTCCGCTGCCCTCCCCTGGCCCCACTGCGCTGTTAGCGGAGGATATCCTGGCACCTTCTGGCTGGGGTATATTACACCTCATACCCTTCCCGAGCTGGGGGCCCAGAAGTGGGCACAGCCCTTGCGGCGCTGCCTCAGCGGTGCCGAGTGCCGGTGCACAGTGACGCCGCCGGTCCCGCTGTCCGTGTGGCCGCCCGGCAGGGGGCGCGCGCGGGCCGGCCTGAGGGGGCGGCTGAGGGGCGGCGGGAGCGGGGTCTGCCCCGGGCCGGGCCTTCGCCTTTGCTCCTTTCGCTGCCTCCCACCGACCCACCCCGGCCGAGCCCGCCGTGTCTTGTGCCTAAAAAGCCTAAATGAGGGAGACGGGACGTCTCCTTGTGGTGGGAGCCGCGGGAGGTCCGGAGGAGAGGGCGAGGCTGCCCCTCGAAGGCTTCAGCAGAGCGTCAGGAGCCTCCCCGGCGCTCCTGGAAGGGCTCTGTCTTTGTGCCTCACAAAACATCTCCAGCATTTGTAGCTCCTCAGGCCCAGGTATCGGGGGTTTGGGGATACGTGCTAATTAATGACAACAACTAAGGAAATTGTGGAACAGAGATACTTCCTATAATAATTTCGGTAGTGGTGTCCCAAACTGAGATGTGTGACAAGGTCGAGGAAGCAGGGAGGGCTCTTTGAAAAGATCTGGTAAGAGTATAAACTGAGGAGAGGGGAATGAGGGAAGTAAGGGAAAAGATGTGAGGTAGATATCTGAATGTGAGATAGGAGAAAGAGTTTCACCGGGGTTCTTGGAGCAAAGTCACATAGGAGTGCTGAGACACTGTAGATTAAGTGGGAACTCATTGCTAATTCACAGTGGAAACATCTTTAATGACCTTCATTCTATACACAGAAAACAATGATAAACCCAGTGGAAATCCTGTCCTGGATGATAAACTTCTGCCCTCTGAAAGAGATGCCTGTTCTCTCCCTTTGGCTATTAACGCCTCTTCTTCACCTGTGGTCACGTTTTTGAGTAGTGTTTTTTAATAAGAACCTCACAATATGAGTTGCCGGGGGAGAAAAAAAGCATGAAGCCCAGTATGGACTTCTAAGAGACCTTTTCTCTTGGGCCACGATCAAAGGGACTGGGGGCAGTTTTGAGGCTAATGCAGATAGAAGCATTTTCTCAATGAGAGGACTGCATGGCATTGATCTTTACCGTATTGCTCTGTGGTTTGGTATCCAAATGGGGATGTGACTGTCATCTGTTCCACTCGTCAATACAGTGAGCTCCTAGGTGATAAGCTAGTCTCACATTTTTGGACAATATCAAAGTCCGCGAAGATTCCCATTGATTTTCTTTGTGAAGTAGATTCCAGCTTAGGCTTACAGTGTCCCAGCCAGGTACTTTTCCCTGCTGTCCCTGTGTTTGTGGTGGCATCCCCCATCCTGCCTTCTGACAGGGCTCGGGTTGCCCTGTGCTGCTCAGGTTGCTTTTATCCATCCTCTCCTTTGTTTCTTTCTCGCAGAGGCACGCTGGGCTCTGACAAGCAGAGCATGTGAGTGCACTCTGCCCTGTAATCCAATAGGACGTGTGCACTGTGCATGCTACAGGCTGGGCCCTGTGTACAGCACAGCCTCTGTTTTCGGTGCAGGAGGCTGATGAGGAGAGACACGGTGCAGAGAGCAGGGGTGTGAGATAGCCCCGTGCTGCTTCATTTCCTGCAGGGTGTTGCCTTAGTTCCCTACAGTTGGTCTGGAGGACGCGCAGAGCAGACCTGAGTCACCACAGCTCCCTGCACAGTCACTGTCTGTGTTAGTACAAGGTGTGTGAGTCCAGTCAGGCGTCCTGTGTGCTGAGCTGACAGCACAGCACTAAAAGGCTACAACATCTTCACCTCTGTTTTCCCACCTCCTCACCCTCATTCTCTGCCAACTCTGCTGTATTGATTCCAGTGTCAGGGATACAAGAAACTATTGCAGGTGACGGTGAGTTACACACTCAAGGTGGGAGAGAACTGTCTCATAAGAAAAGATCTGAGAGAGAAAAAAAAAGAAAATGCCATTTAAATGGGAGAATGGGTCAAGAGACCTGCCAAGAGAGGATAGATGTCTCTCCCACAGGCTGGGAGGGACAGTGTGGCCTTGGGAAATCTTATCAAATAGAGGTTATGGGGGACACAGCATGCAAGGACAGGGGAAATAACATGCACTGTCTATACACATTAGAGACAATTTGTAAAGCAGTTTGAGAACCTTCGATAGAAGATTCTCCATCAGTGTAAATGTTCATCAGTGACTGTCCAATAAAGTGCTGGTGCTAGGGAGGTGCAGGAGGAATACTGAGGTCTTGTTTCCCTACTGCTGTTTGTTATTTGTGGTAGTGACCCTGCAGAGGGGCTAGTACAAATTAGTCTGGGTTGGTTTAATTACCACTTTAGTTCATTATTTGACATTTTACTACAGGCTTGAAGGTCTAGACCCTCACTTTGGATTTACATGCCATCTGTATCTTCAGGTTGCAGGTCAGATTGCCTTTGTTTTGTATGAGATTAATTGTGATAATGATCTGCAATAGGCAGTGATGAATGCATGTTTTCTTGTGTGCAGCCAGCTCCTAGAGTTTGTATGTATTTGCTAATTTGTAATTGCTAGTAATTAAAAATGCTTCAATGTATTGCATACATTTACTAGTAATTTTAATTACTAAAATTAAAATTAATAGCAAATGTATTCAATAACACACACACATTTTAGTAAATCCTTGCACTCTTTTTAGGTAGAATGCTTCAGTTTTATAGATGAGGAAACTGAGGTACAGGGGGGAGTAAACAGGTTTTTCATGGCAAGTAGCTGTCAGTCTGGAGATAGAGAGCAAGGACATAAAGTGAGTAGAAAGAGCTGGCCTATCAGCACATACTGTGTTGGAGTATAGGTCTGGTATGCTGCTCATGCATGAAGTAGTCCACTAATTACATTCTGGAATAAAATTAGGGTGCATTGGTACTCCATCCTTGTGATACCACAATTATGTCTTCTCTGTGTAGCCAAAATAATGATTTTTGTTTCTCCCTGGAAGCACAGAACTGAATTTGCCATCAGGTGTGGTAGCAGAGTTGGGGGAGACAGCTACATTTTGTTCCACTGCATGCACATTGCATCCCCAGATAACCTCAGAGCTGAAAATACAAAACAATCTGGCTAAAATTAAAACTGCTTCTTAAATCCTGTCTGATGTTGCCTGAAGCTTTTTGTTCAGTTTATCTTCACAAGGTCACTGAGACAGAAGAGTGCATTCTCTGGGCATGCTGGCCTGGAGCTTTTCATGCAGATGCTTTCATTTGACATTTGGGACATTCTCCTCCTCCCTTTGGTCTCTTCCTTTGTACTCTCCCTCAATTTCTGTCTCTCTACTCCTCCCTTTTGAGTTCAGGTTCCCTCAGATCAATACACATAAGACTAAAAGCTATCCTTTTTTTTTTTTTTTTTATCACCCTAACATGTAATCATTAATCATAAGCTTTCTGTAGACCCAAGCTGTCATGAGTCAGTGACTGCTGGTCTGTCAGAGCTGCCACTTGAGCTGCCCTGTGTGCTGCCTGCAGCACTGCCCTCATCTTTGCTGTCATCCTGCCACGTGGAGGAATTGTACTGCAAAACCATGCATTTGAAGCAAATTCTATTGCAGCCTCTTTCAGTGCTGGCAGTGTGATCTTGGACTACTTGCCTAAGTTCAAAATAGCAAATTCACATTTCTTTGACTTTTTTTTAAGAGTCAAGAACAGGATGTGCTCTGAGAGACATCCTGTGTGTTTATAAGGTGAGCTTCCATTGAGATATCAGAAATTGGAAGCCACTTTGGAAGATTGAAGCCAAATATTAAGATCTGACAAAGGGCATTAAGTGTCTGTGAGTTCAGCTGTCTAGCATGAACACAGAATCAGGAGTCTCCCTGTGCAGCAAACACCAGTGTGAGAGAAGAGCAGTATAAAAAGGTGATGTGCCAAGTGAGGAGCTGGACCTTTAATTCTGGGTTTCATTTTCTCCAGCTCTGCAGTGGGGATCATTGCAAATACCTTATTCATAGGTATCTGTTAAAAATTAGTAAACTATCTGTTAAAATCTGTTAAAAATTAGTGCACTTGAATGCTGCTATTTATCAGATATGGTAAACCTGCTGCTCTATAGGAGAGATGTGTAGGCAGCACACTTCATTTGCAGCTAGCTGTTGCAAGAAGCTAACGGCTGCTTCCAAACTGGTTAATTAAATTAAGGCAAGAGCTAGAATATTAGTTCAGATAGTTCAGGATGCTTTTCTCTTTCCTTTCTGTATTAGGGAGCACAGACTCAGCTGTAAACCACATAACTTACTATATAATCTGCTGTGTAAAACCCCCATATTTAATACCTCCTTAACGGGGACATTAAGATGGATTAATTACTCTTTGTTCTGGTCTCTGAGGGTAATTACTATTAATTATGTGTAATTGAAAAATTGCTCCTTCACAGAGAATTCAGTAGCATTAGCAGGATTTTAACTTATTGCTGTCTATAGGGAGTCTTACAACATTCCACAATGTTGTGGCAAAGACTGCCATAAGCTTCAGAATGGTCTCAGTGAGTCTTACTCACTTCACAGCCCACACCTGAGACCAGGATTTTCAGACACAGCCGATCTCAGAGCAGCCTGAAATCTGCAAGACAGGACTCGTGTATTGTTCTGTGCTGAATGCACTGAAACAGGAGGTGCCATTTGAAGGGATGGTTGTTTTTGAGGATGCTGTAAGACTTTTCCTCAGTAATCTGTGACTTTTCCAAGAAATCTGTGGAATAACCACCAAAGGGAAAGTATTAGAAAGCAACAACCAACCACAACAAAATGAGAGATTGCCTGTCTGGGGAGGAAGCTTATAAAACAAGACAAAAAACCCACCCATGACTCTTTAGTAACCAGTACGTCTTTTGTGGGTAAGCACAGACAGCAGAGATGTCTGACAGAGTGGAGAATGTGTTGATATACTTTAATTTAGCTGAAAAAGAAAAGAAAAATTAGAATTTTTACAAGAGCAGAGTGCTTTCAATTATATAAAATTAGTGGACAGGTTTGCCTGCAACCTGAAATTCTAAACAGCCCCATGATTTCTGTTATCAAAATACGTAGGTACATAACTTCCTTTAATTGCAGTAGGAGCAATAGGGCACCTTCCTCTGCATAAAATCCCACCTTTAAGCTCTCCAGGCCTGAGTTTCACATTGGCAAAATGAGGATAATGAATTTATCTACTTCAAGGAGTGCTACAAATAAATTATTGAGTTATTGTGCACTTAGATAATATAATAAATGAGATAACAGAAACTCGTATGGCATAAACAGCCTACCCTGAGTGAGCTGGTTCACATATGAGTTGGTGTAGGGGCCAGTCTGAAACAAAAATGGTCTGTCGTCTTGCAGATCTTTACTCTCTGCTTCTCCTTTCCCCTGAATTCCCATGAGCAGATTAAGCCAAGGCCCTATTTTACAGTAAGATGTATCTGCTTATGTTGCTGCATATTGAATAATCCTTTCTTTACGTGGCTTTATGTTTAACTCCAGCAGCCTAGGAGCAGCGTAGGATCAGAGCCTTCCGCAGAGCACTGGTCTCCGTGATGAGGCAGGCAAAGAAAAACGTTTCCCAGCACATCCATCACTCGGTGCTGAGGCGAGAGGACAAGGTATCCTGGAACAACCTTACATAACGCGTGCCTGCTGCCTGGCTGTGGCTGGGCACAGCAGCACGTGCAGGGGAGAAGGGAGGCTGTGCTGGAGCTGCTCAGGGGTACAGCCAGGGCACCCCTTGGCAGCTGCAGGGCCTCGGCTTGTACTGGTGTCAGCTTGGTGCAGGGAGTGTGTCAGTCACTGCCTGGCTGGGGCACGCGGGGGCTCGGCTCTTTGCCTGACCCGCTCTGACACAGACCTCCCCACCCGTCTGTTCTTGCCCAGATCCAATTTTAGCTGCAGCGTCTCACAGCCCAGCACGGCAAGTGAAAGCCCCTCAAAAGCAGAGTAGGGTGTAGTGTGTGGTGTGATTTGGGCGGGGAGAATCAAGAGTGACTTTGTTTCTGCTGCGCTGACTGGGGGTGCTCACAAAGACCAGTAAATGCAAACAGATTTCCAGAGGCAATCGCTGTTACAGATCAGAGAAGACAAAAAGTACTGGGAGCATCTGGCCTATTTTGGGAAGCTTGCTAGGGCTTTTTATTTTTATTTTGTTCAATTTTTTAAAAAAATATGTGCTTGTACCTGAGTCAGAGTGTCAATATTTCCCACTTTTTGAGCTATGTGCACTGTGAAGGCCAAAGGAAACAAAAAACAAAAAAAAATCTTGCTGGATTTTCAAAGCTATCACCACCAGTTGCCTTGAGGGCACAGGGGTTTGAACTACACTTGAGATGCCTTCTGCCTGCTACTGGTTGTTTCCAAGCTAAAGCTCCTGGTGATGCACATAAGAACCTTTTTGAAGTGCTAGATAGCATCTGCCACAGTGAGATGATTGGGGGGAACTGACCCAGGGCACATCCCTCAGGCCTCCTCAGTAAAATTCCACAGTGTTCATGCTGGAACTCAAGGAGTTGTTTCTATGTGACCTTCTGTGTTCCTGTTTCATACCTGTGATGCTTAAAAGATCATGTTTATCCCCCTGTAACATTAGTGACTTAATTAGAGCTGAATTTGGTCCTACTGTCTCTGAACATGAGCAGCTTCCATCAAGTCATCTAAAGGATCAGATCTGGTTTCTTCTCTCTGTCAGTATTGGTGGCATCTGGTTTCATTTTCCATCTTTCCTAAGGGAGCTCACTTTTCCCCACATTTCAGCATATGCCTGTTGAATGTCAGCACCCTGAGCTGCCTGTGTGTCCGTGCCTAGCCAAGTACCACTCTTCCAGCCAGCAAGGCACAAGGTGGTGTAGAGACAGAATAGAATGTGAGACACATCAGGAATTGTTGTGGACTGTGTGTGGCTTAAAACCAGAACCTGCTTGCAGGCCAAGAAACTAAGCTGGAACCAGTTATGTGTGAGGGTTTTTTCCTCTGTGTGGGATGTGTAGAGGTAGCAAGATTTTGATCCTGTAGAAGGCAGTGGTTTTGCAGTGTGGCTTCTCTTTGTCAATATCAACACAGGCACTGAAGGGACACCATTTTCAGGGTAAGTGCCAAGGAGGGACCCTGCTGATGCAATGGCAGCACACTCACAGCACTGCAGGTCTAATGCAATGCACTGTCTGCAGGACATCCCCATTTATTTCTGAAGGTCTTGGCATGGGAAATTTTCTAGATGTGACAGTTTGTATCCAGAAGATGGACTGGTTCTTTTCACTCCTTCTATCTCTTCTACTTCCCTGTCGCCACCCCAACCACTTGGTGAAACATAAAATTTTCTTACCTTTGTTTGTGGCACACAGAGGGACAGCTATTCAATCAATAAATAATAAGTTCTTGTTTTATAACATGTAGGATTTTTAAAAAGCATAAAATGATGATTTTGAGTATTTATAAGATTCCTCTAAAATGTATGTTCAACCTCAGTTCTCAACATTTTTATGTATGTTAGTACATTGATGAACCTATTCCTTGAAAAAGAATATACAGTCTCTTTTATTTCTCTATTATTATAATGTTACCCAGAACTGTAAGATCAGCACCTGTGAGTCAGATCACAGACAGTAACAAAATAATTTTAGAATGATTTTATTTAATTAATTTACTTAAATTATATATACTAAGCTCTTTTATTTTTGGGACTTGCAGGGTGCAGGTCTTTCTAAGTGTGGGGGCAAGCAACTTCATTAGTCTTTTAATAGTCTCTTAGTATCAGAGACGGATGGTGTCATCTCATATTGAAGCTCATTTTTAAATGAAATTGCAACAATTTATAACATGGATACAGAGCTCCTGCTCTCGTTAATGTTCCCTCCTACTCCATCCCATATTCTCCAACAGAAAGCTTCCACGGTGACAAAGACAGGAAATTGAAGGACAGGTACTAAATCTCGAGTTCAGTTCTTTGGTGCCTTTCACACATTATAGCTTTATAGAGGAGGTGATGTTTTGAGGACAGGATATAAGTACCTTTAGATTAAGTAATGGACTTAAGAACTTCCCTCTGCTGGAGTGTCTCTGTGCTGTCAGTGCCGAGGAGCTGTGTCCCCGATGCAGCCTGCAGTTCTCGGTGTCATTATTCATAAGCTCCCATGCCCAACAGCAATCAAACTCCTCGGGCTGTGCCGGCTCGGGGATTATCACACTCGCGGGGCGGGTAAAGTCACTCTGCCTCGAGTCTTCTGCCTTTGAAAAGTGCCCAAGGCTAATCACTGTGAAATGTGACGCCTGTCATGTCTTCTTGTTCAAGTATGTGCAGCAGGCCTGTCATTCACTAAAAGCCTTAACATCTGTTATTACATGGTAATCCTCATGCATCAGGCTTCCAAATAAGAAACTGGTGGAGTCCAACAAGGTATGGCTCAGCCTTGGTTTGCATAATTCCCAGAATGCAAGGCAACTTGCTCTCCCTTCTGAAATCATTAATAAGCAATAAGAATATTATATAAGCTGGCATCTTTTTTTAAACCATGATAATTTCAAATGCTATTATAATTAGGATGAAGATGAGAGTTTGAGCTGGGGGTGGGAACAGAGAAAGGATTAAGCTGATCTCCACCATGACGTTAGAAGGTGGCTTTGTCTGCTGTATCCTAGTTTGGACAATAATGGATACACTTTAGAAACATGAAGAGGCAAATAGACAATTTATTTAAAAGTATTAATCCTTTTCATCCTGAAATGTTATCTCTTACCATAAATAGGATCACAGCTCTCCAGTCCACTTTTATTCTGACTAATTGACCCCGTAGAAAAGCCTGAAGAGCAGTATGTGTTTGTGTTGTACCCTGGTGACTAGCCACTATCCATAGTGGGTCTCATGAAGTGTACAAAAATATTCCGTGGCCAAGAATATCTTTGCTGAAGCCAGAGTGATTACTTGCTGATTGGGACTGCAGTGCTCTCACATCACAAGATGTGGTATCTTGGGTGGCAGGTCCCAAGCCTGACTGATCAGATGTGATATTTTAATGAATAAAAGTTTAGTGTCTTAATTGAGGAGGTGGGACTTGCTGGAGGAGGAAAACCAGGTGCGAATACAGTTCCTAGATGTAACTAATAGGGCCGCTTCTCTTGGAATGGGGAAGATTTAAATAGGCACTTGTCAAAATCATTTCCCTCTAATGCTGCAGCAGCCCTTGGATCTGAGCATGTTCCTGATGTTCCCCCTCACTCACATGCACAAACACGGGGAGGCAGGCGGGAGGAGGCAGCTGCACTGACACACTATGGGGTTTGCAAGAACACGATGGCAATTTAGAAGAGCGATTAAAAGATTGCAAACATTTATTAATAGCTTTGCTGCTGCAGCAGCTCTGTCAGAGAAGCCTTGCTTCCTCTGGGATGCTCTTACCTCCTGTCTGTTCCCTTCCAGAGCTTTAGAAATGGTGAAGTCAGGTTTGGTCTAGGTTTCAGTTTAAGCCATCATACTGCAGACCAGATTAACCCACTGCCCAGGTGAGGGGACGTGGGGGACTCAGATGTGGGAAAGAGTAGGTATGTGGAGCAAAAGAAAGATTTTTTTTCCCCCCCAACTATTTCTTGGTCTTTCTTTTCTTCCCTGTGCTGTGTTCTCTTTCTCACATTGTTCCTCTTTACCCATTCCTTCTCTTCTCCCTTGGGACAGAGTGACCTTTTGTTCAGTGCATTGGCACTGGATTCAGATGGAGACTTACAGTGCCCTTTTGATACTGTATAACAAAATCAATGAGAGATGGGCATAAAAGCAGTATTGGAGAGCATCTGCTGAAAATTCTGCAGAGCGATCTAATTTCCTAACCCTAGCATAATCAGTTCCTTTGTGAATCTCATGACTTTGTTGATGTCTCTTCAGAGTTTTGACACTGGGGATGGGGAGGAGGTGAACATTCAATTAAAAAAAAATAAAAGAAAGGAAAAGCAATTGGCAAAAGAGCAAGAAATCACCCTTATCTTCTTGGCTGATCCTGCTGAACAGCAGTAAGCACTGTAAATTAGATGGGCAATTCTGATGTTTGAGTGCACAGTGTCTGAGGCATTTTTATCCCACATAGCAGATGATGCTGACTGACTGATACAAGTTGGCAATAGGAGGATATTTGTCCTACATATGGTGACCTCCTCCATGTTCCTATCCACAGTGCAAGAATCAGTTCCTTTTGCTTTTTATTTTTCTTAAACTGCATCCCAAGAGAAACCGAAATGTCCAGACAGGCAAAAAGGAAAATATTTCTCTGTTAAACAACAACAGCAAATACAGGTGCTGCATCCTGGTCATCACCTGAAGTCCTGCTGTAGCTGAGTTGGATGACAGTGCACTTCAGCTGTGAAGTTTCCTGTACAGTATGGCCAAGCAACTGGATGTGCATTGGGCAGCAGCACCCTTCGACCTGTGCTTTTTAATTCCATAAGGAGACTTTTTTTTCTGTTCATACACAAAATTTAATCATTCCACCTTGCAATTTAAGAAAAATCTTGTTGCATAATTACTACATCTCTGCTCAATGCAGTAGAATAGGCAGAGGGGAAAGCAAAGTGGATTAAGCAGATCAGAAAGGACAAGAAAATATGATGGTGAAAGAATGCAGGAATAATATTAGAGTTGAATTATGAGTCCTGCATTACGCTTACCTGAACCTGATGAGGGTTGAGTTGGGATTTTTTAACTGGTTTCCCTGTTCCTTGAAGTTTTCAGTTTAAATATTTCCTTGGTCCATTTTCAAGTGTAATGTTTAATTTGGAACTTGATGAGCATTTTTGTCTATTGCAAGGGAATGTTTCTTATGAAAAATTCCTGGTTATCTGTGTTCACCTTGTATACCATGCTTTTGTGGGAAACTGCACAAGCCAAGAGATAGCAGAAAACATCCTCCCATGGGATGTTTAAGGAAAGTCTGTATAAATGTCTGGAGATTTTGGCAAACAGCCTCTAGGTCTTAAAAAGGTTTGCTTTTCTAGGAAATATGTGTAATACTTTGAATAATCCTAGTCTAAAATACAGAGAACCCACTGATATATTTGAGCTAATTGCTTGTTCCCTTTTTTGTCTTTAGGAGCTTGAATTCCTCCCCTTGTTCAGAGTAGCCAAAGAATGAGATTGATGAGGATGAAAGAGATCTGGAGGTTAGAGAGGTACCTGGCCTCAGGTAAGAAAGAATATGGATAGGATCCTGCAAGCACCAGTTCAACCAAAGGAACTACATTTCTTGTTTCAGTAGCAGCTATATTGCTCAGCTGCCCTATCAAAATTCTCATCCCTCTCCAGCAGTTGCTATTTCATTCCTGATGATTTCAGTACCTTTAATTTCCAAGTTTGCTCTGTGTGACAAGAGGATGGCTCACAGTCCTGGGGCAATTAGGCCACGTGTTGGTGGAATTGTTTTGTTGGGATTTTTTTAATGTCCTACAGGGTATTTTGGGATGTGTTGGCCTTTACAAATATTTAAAGCAAGAAACTATTTCATTAGCATTTCCCTCCTCCACCAGGATCTTGGCCCTTAATAAGGCTCTTACCTCCCATATTCCTAATTTTCTATTTATTACCTTTTTTTTTTTTTTCTCATTAATAAAACTATGTATTGTGCTTCTTAAGTAAAATTAGAATTACCATTCTCTTAGCCATAAAACTGCCACTCTAGCCTTTGCCATTGACATTCCCAGATGCTGTTAGGACAGATGCTCCCACTGGATACACTGGTCATATCTCTGGAAGTAACTGGAATTGTGCTTTGCAAATGAGCAAAGAATTTGCTCTCTTATGTATTGAGATACATCCTGTATCTTGTACTGGCTGCTATCTCTGCATCCAAGTGCAAGTAACAGGACTACAGCTATGGATGAAATACCTTACTCTGAGATTCAAATACAGCAAAGGACCAAAGCATGGAGTTCCTGAAAAGCAGGGAGGTGAGGCTCTTGTGTTATTGCTCCCTGATATGGGAACACTGGAAAAGAAAACAGGTATCATTCTCTGTATCCTTGTTAGGAGACAGGGAAAAGGTAATTATGAGGAAAGGGAAGACAGGTTAGAGGTAGTAGCAGAAAGAAGAATTGTCCTTTTATGAGAGCCAGGTACCAGTAAGTAACTTTTAAGTGCTAAGAAGGTGGTAGAAGGCAGGACTGGGATCATTTCAAGGTTTGGATTCTTCCATGGGGTAAATCATTTCTGTTTAGGAAAAAAAAAAATCACCAAAGATAAAATATTCCCTGACGTGAATATAAAAATGATGAAGCTGCACATGATGAACCTATAAAATTCTGGAATAGGTCTGTTTTTAAGGTCTATCAGAACAAAGTCATTAACTTTTAACAGAATGTACCTTGTTGGTTTGATGATGAATTATAAACTGGAGGGAAAATGAAGAGGCTGCTCATGTAAAGCTGCATCATCCCCTGCCTCTGTTGAGACAACACTGTATCACCTCAGCTGGTAGCAAAAAGTCTGCCAAGCTCTGTCATTGTTTGCATCACAGCATGAGCTGAAAGCAGACTCACCTTCTGCCACCACACAGGGCAGGGCTGGGGACCACTGGCAGGGGCCACAGGGCTGGGGAATACTGCTCTTGTCAGCACCACTGAACCCTGGCAAATGGAGAGAAATACATTGCTCTGTTGATTCTGTTTGCGTGGATTTTCATCACCCTTACTTATTTTCAGGTCAAATAACAGCTATTTGTGAGTTTTATTTTCCAAGATTCTGCTTGCAAAGGTTTGGCTTTAACTGAAGGGTTCAATTATGTTGATTGTGTGTGCGGTTGTCCAGAGCTTGCTTTCTCACAGAATGCTTGAGTGAGCAACAGGATGGAGCCATTAAACTTAGTTTGTGGAAAACATATCAGAATCATTTTGATCACATTGTCTGTCTTAAACTCTCCATGTGAAAGAAATGTAGCAGATTTCCTCATGTTCTGTCTCCAAATCCTGCTTTCTGTTTTTGTTTGATTTGGGGTCATTTTTTTGTTAGTTTTTGAGGGGTTTTTTGGTGGGTTTTTGTTTGCTTGTTTGGGTGTTTTGTTTTTTCTGTGGGTTTTTTTGTGGGTTTTTGTGGGGTTTTTTTGTTTTGTTTTTTGTTTGTTTGTTTGCTTGCTTTTGGTGTGGTTTGATTTGTTGGTGTTTTTTGGTGTTTTTTTTAGAACGATTATACTGGCTTCAGGACCCTGCTTGTGTTCTTTAGCATTGACTTTGTATTTTCCTCCCTTCCTGATATTCTTTTCCTTCCTTTTAACCCAATATTGGTTTAAATTATTTCCCCCACTGTTAAGTATTCATGCCTAACCCCCTCAACCTCTGCTAATTAGTGTGATTTTCTTGGCTAGGACTTGTGCTTTACTTGCTTACATAGGTGTTTATCCTAAAATTCATGAAACATCTATCTTTATTGTCTTAGGTTTGAGAAAGGGCATGTTTCAGGAGAAGTCCATCTGTCTCTGAATAAAATCAACATGAACAAACAAATAATCATTAGAATTTCTTTACTCTGGGCACCTGGTGTCTATGCAAGGTCCAGAAATCCCACCAATCACACTGTTTTCCTGCAACAGAACTAAAAGAGATACAACTGTCTATCAGCTGGGTTAATTTCTCTTACAATGAAATAAGCATATCTGTCTTTTCTTGTTAAAATTCTCATATTATTTTATCATAGGAAATACTGAGATGTGCCTAATAGCACACCTCACCTAGAGGTGAGGGTTTGTCAGCTCACTTGTTTGTTGCTGAGCCCAATTTCTGAGCAATGTCACCAGATCTTAGTCAGAAAAAAGTTCTTTGTAAGCAGGATGGAAGCTTCACTCTCAGAGATCTGCTCCGTCCTTTCCATAACAAACCAATTACTGGGTGAGAAGCTCCAGTTGAAAACCAGAGTGGTGTGGATAATGGAGTGGACAAAGGGGGTTGAAGTGCCACTGTAGGTTTCTAAGCCCTCTTGACAGATGTAACATTATTCACAAAGCGATGTGGCTTTTGGGTGCTTGTGAGTAATGAGGAGATGTGGATTGTTTAGTGTCGCTGTCCCCCAAGGCCAGTGCCCTTTGAGAGGGAACAGTGTGTACCACCGTGTTTGGCAGCCACGCTCCCAACCTGACGCAGCCGTTCTGGGGGGGCACGGAGCTGGCAGAGATGACTCATTCCGCCTCAGTGGCTCATTGAGGAGCTGCAGGGAGAAGCTATTTATAACCAGACCTTTCAGGTTCAGCGCAGCAGCATCTTCAGCAGGAAGGGGACAAGAATGGGGATGGCACATAAGACTTCTGGGATACAGTTCAACCCTCACCCCAATATTGTCCCTAGAGCCGCACAGCCACTAGCTGACTTCAGCCAGCATCTTTTCCAAGTCTTTTGCTCAGCTGTCTGGCTGCTGTGGTCCTGATGCAAGATTCTAGTGATAACTCATCGCTTCTCAAAGAGCAGGGAGACAACTGTGAATGTCATTGGTGTGAACAAAACACGAACTCTTTCTCCCGTGGCTTCAAAGCTGACACTTGTTAATTCTTTCTGACTCATGGCCTCGGCATTATCACCTTTATCTTTTCTTCATCCATGTTTGTCCCTGGCTCACCATTAAGATGAACTCTTGCCACGGGTGTTTTCCAACAGGCTTTATGCTGCCAGCAAATCCCAGTTAAATCTCCTGAGGTTTCTCTTCTATACAACCTAACACTATAATACTGCAGTTGGTTTTGTGATCTTGCTGTGGACTCATTTCATCTTTAGGTGCTTCCATGACTCCACATGTAAAACAGAGATAATGATACCTCCTGGGTTAAGCACAGTGGGATATATAGTGATGAAACACCACCTAAGTGGTAGTGTTATTATCAGAGTCACAGTACAATAGAAAAGCATTTTACACAACAGTAGAGGACAGCATGTGTTAAAGAAAATATTTACTACAAACACATAAGTCTTTGTATCTAGGTAACCATGGACTTTATCTTGAAGCCTATTAGCACACATAAAATTTTTATGTCAAATTAAACTTCTTTGAATTGTCTTTTCTCTTAACTGGCTTTTGAATTCAAAGCACCAGGGATCCTGTTGTATAAATGCTTACCTTGTTCTTTTTCTACCTCTGTCCTATTCTTAAACCAATTTGCATGCTTGTCTGGAACTGGGCTGGGGTTAGATGGCTCCTTGTCTCCAGTTGTTTCTTCCCATAGTTTAAACTGTGTATCTGCTGCATATCTGTTTAAACTGCCTATCTGCTGCATATCTGGCCCTTCATCTTCTCTTTTTTCCTTCTCTACTTCTTTCTTCCTCTCTGTTCTTCATTCAGCAGACAATTGGCTCAGCAGTATGCAGCTGTTGCACAGTTTGATCAGTGTAAACACTCTGTGTTAAGGCCATTTGGTAGATCCATGTGGGTTTCCTTGGTGGTCTCTCTTTTGGCTGCCCTACATCCCTGTGCTGTGGTACAGTAACTTTTTACAGTGGGTTGTGTTTATCTTCATACAGAATCTTTGCTGTAAATAGTTCTTGCCTTCAGCTTTGGCAACCAGCGAAAGGAGAAGTCTGCCTTGCATAAACCAAACAGCGCTGCAATGATAATTTATTTCTCATAGTCAAGCTATAAGACTGCAGAGATATGTGAATGTGACATGCACCTCGTGACCCGGGCTGGTGGTTCCTCTGCACAGTGGTCCAAACTCTTCCTAGCTGCCACATCATTTTCTGTAACGTCTGTTTCATTTTGGGAAAAGAAGACATTTGGCTTTTACACTTGCAAATAAACCTCTGAAACATCGACAAAATGTAACCTGTGCAGAGATATTTGTACCAGTCTCGAGAAAAAGAGACCATATTTCAGTGACAAGAGGTGCAGGTTTTGAGGTTTTTTTGAGGGGTAAACGGAGGTGCTTATAACTCATAAGCGATTACAACTAGAATGTCAACTTTGCTCCATGTCTTCAGCAAATTTTACACAGTAGATGAAATGGTTCTTAGGGCTGTTGGTTTATCTTTTTAGCAGCTGCCCTGTCTTCCCTTTGGCATGTAGGTAGCCATGAGTACATGAGAATGGAAGTGCACCTGGCTCCCCTGGGTGTCTCATCACTCCACTTGGCCTGAGGCTTGCAACCTTCTTGAGCAGACCCCTGGAAGGGCATCCCAAGGATGGTCAATTTGACCAGAGAGTGCACAAGGAGATGTGTCCAGGTTTGACTTCATGAACCCAGAACCAAGAGGACTGGGAGGGGAAACCAAGAGTGTGCATACATGTCAGAGCCTGAAAGGATTTACTTCCCTGCATTTCCAATTTCTTGTTTTCTATCTGGGGAAAATCCCTTTTGACAGCCCAGGCGGTGAGCTTCTAATTCCTGTCTCCGGCTCATTTTTCACTTCAATCCCTCAGCGAACGGATTTTAATGCTTGATGGATTCAAACAAAATTATTTCCGTTCCTGTGGCTTTGCAAAAGCCTCTAGGGTGTGTGTATGTGCGCACAGGGGAGGAGGGATGGGGCTTGTTTTCGTTACACTCCACTAAGCCTCCTCTCCAAGGGAGACCTATTTCATTTCTTCATTAAGGGCTTTCTTGCTGACGGCTCCTCCCATGCTGTCCTCCTGGCTCTTGGGTCACAGGAGGACCTGTAAAACATTTGCTGTTCCAAGGGGTACAGGATGCAATGTTCCAGATCAGTGTTTCTGCACCAAGTGGGGATTCAGATAATATGACCATACTGTGCTTCCAGGAATAGCACTGGGCTGGGGGGAATAACTGTGGGAAAACTTTCATACTCCCCAGCTCTCACTGGGAGTGAGACAACACCACAGGCTGAGGGATGGGGTTAGTGACTGAAGCTTTATCTGGGTAATCAGTAGTGTTTAGCGTTGACATCTTGTTTGAACATGTGTACAATTCACCCTGCTGCCATTGTAATGGACAAGTGTTGCTTTTTATTACAATTTCCAGGGTCTCTTGCCAGCAGAAATCACTGCAGGGAGCTGTGCAGGGGCTCTGCTTGCATAACATTCAGTAATCAGCCAGAATTTCAGCTGCTCAACCCCCATGTGTTTCTGCTGGGCTTCTTCCACAGAGTTCCTGTGTCGGGGAGGCTAAACTATTTAAATGCTTAGTATCTCACCCTTCTATTCAAACCAGATCATCATCATCATCAAAATGTACAAAACAATCGCTCTGTGATACACAGCTCTAATGAGGATTTATAACTAATAAAAGCTAAATATCCTCATTATTCTCTGAAGAATTTAGAGTGTGGCATGAAGTTGAGGATGTCTGCCAATGTATAAAACTACTGTTGTTAGGGTGTGCTGAGCCCACTTGGTGATACCATATCTAGATTAAGTTGTTTCAACTTATTATAACTGCTCCCAAGCTGTCACTTTGTCAGTCAAGGCAAAAATCTTGTTTCTGGAGCTGGAAATCTATTCTGTGTTTCTCTACAGCATATGCCTATCTTCTAGGACAGCCTCCTCTGTTCACAGGCTCCTGTGAGTATTTGTTTAGAGTTACAGATCATCATAAATGATGACACATGTTGTGTCATGTTTGTAAAGCTGGTGGATCTGGGCACTACAAGGTGTAACTTGTGAGTTTGTTCCTTTTCATCTATCTCTTTATATTATTTCAAACCCCCAGTTCCTCTAACTTCAGTTCTTTTCAGTATAAGTGTTCTAATTCTGATGTTTTATTTTGTTAAAAACATTGTCTACAGGTAAGAATCCCTATTAGTGTAGTTTTCTAATATGTTGCATCAGAGATTTTATTTTGCATTATAGATACTCAAAATTATACATAAAGTATGTGTTGAAGTTTTAGTTGTAAACACAGTAATAGTACTTCAAGAATTATTTATCTAGTTAATATAGTCTTGCCTGTAACTGTATTTTTATTTCAACTTTGTCGATAATCCTCAATATTTCAGGCCAAGGATAATAAATTGAAGTGGTAATGAACTTTGGAACTTCATTAATAAAATCATGCAAAGTCTGTTAGGTAGAAGAGGACACTAATTTATGAACCAATAGACACTACTGGCCTGAAAGCTTCAGCTAATTGTTACAGCAATGGTACAGGCAAGTCTCATTTTGCAAATCTTTAGATTGCAAAAAAGAAATAAATCTAACTGACAGTTTCCTAAGGATCAATTAGAATTTGAATTCATTGTGAGTAATTTGGTTTTACTTCCCTCACATCAAATTATCTGATATTAAATACGTATTAGCATCTGTCTGCAACAGTCTTATCAACAGGATTTGCCAATAAATGATAACTTATTTTAATACTGAATCCACATCATTGAAGTGAGGGTAACGGAGGCTGGAAGTTACCCATAGTGACAGAGTACAGTGTCAGTACCACTGAGAAAGCAGCATGTTGCGTTTTCTCTGCCACTTGTCTTTTTAACTTAGTTAGTGACTGAGACCAATAAACCTTTCCATCACTGGAAAGTCTGAGAGGTACAACTGCTGTCTTTCAGCTGGAAAATCAGTATCAAGCTTTTCTTTGCATTCCATGTTGTACCAGCTTTCCTACCTGTGGTGCCACTGGCTCAAGCCTCGGGCTCGCTGTGCCTCTGGCACACTAAACAATACTCTTGCCACTACCCTCAAATGTTTTTCAGTCTCCTATTTACTCATGTATCAAGTCTCTATAACTCTTTAATAGTGAATGGCTTAGCAGGGTAAGCTCTGAGTTTTACCTGTCTATCCCTTGCTCTATTTGTTGTTTTATTTTTTAATTGCATGTAAGACTGCATCTAGTGCTCGTGTGCCATTGCCCAGTGTAATAAATGTTTTATTTCCTTTAAAGCTGATAGCATGTTCATTCCCCCCTGCAACACTGAGCTTTCCCCTATGAACAGGTCACTGGAGGTGGCACTGCAGAGATCTTATCCATGTTGTGCAAGCTCTGCTGCTGCTGGCAAAATGTGCAAAGCTGATCCATGACATTTCTGGTTTCTTCTTCTTCTGCATGCCAAATACTTTCTCAGTTCATCCCAGTAATCGTAGACCATGTGTGGTTCTCCATGATTTTATCTTTGAGCTTACATCTCTCAGATCTCTTGAATGGCTTACTTTGTGTTTTCATGGAGTTTAGATCTGACTTGCACTTAATTCTGGACTGGATGACTGCCAGAGGCTGGTTCTTTGACCTTCTATCAGCTTTGAAAATTTTGAAGGTGAATCAATTCCCTATTAAGAGGACAGACCTTAATTTGAATTTTCTGAAAAACTTTTGGGAGAGACACCCCTTAGTAATCTTTGAAAAGGTAAGAATCAGCCAGACACGTGCATTTCTTCAGCTTCACTTTCTTTTTTTTTTTTTTTTTTTTTTATATTTGCCTAAAGAAAATAAATCTTAACATTTCATTTTTATGTGAAGTGCACTATCTCATTGTGTATATGGATTTCTAAGGAGTTTTCACTGCCAGAATTGACTGGAACCTCTTAAACATTTCAAATGCATCAAAATTGAGTATTAAGAAAAATAAAGCTTCTGATTGTCTTCCTTTTTACTGCTATATATGGCGTTTAAATAAACATGGATTCATAGCACATACACATGCAATTTATGTTTTCCCAATTGCCTTCTGTATTTCCAAACTTTCAGCTCCTCTGGACATTTTGGTAGCTTCTTCTTTTCCATGGAAGTTACACTGCTTGACATCTTTTTATTCCTGATACCATATGGCATTCCTTAATCCCTCTGCACCCAAACTGCTTTCAAAGTTATTCCTTATTAGTGACGCATTTCCAGCTGTCTCTACTTAACCCAACAAAGGCTTTTGCTGTGTCCCTGCTCCTGAGCCTGGCCAACTGAACCACTTACAGTTACAGTGGCCAAGGCTGTCCCTTTCAGGGAACAAGCTATAGGCAGTCCCTGCAGTAGAAGTCATGGTGTGGGAATGACACACAGAGGGGGTCAGTCTCCAGGCTCTTCCAAGAGGAGGATACCTTGTAAGAAATATATTCAAAATACAGCCAATGCTATTTGCCTGATTACAGTGTACTACAACCTGATATTTCAGTAGAACACAATGAAACTATTAGAGCAATTGTTCCCATGAGATTCACAGAGAAATGGCCCAGGCTCTCAAAATAAATACCCTTTAGGAGACTTCCTTGAGATATTGTTTTTGGAAAATATTATCAATCTCCAGAAAATAAATCTAATAAACCTCAGTTTGTTTATGTAGCATTGAGCCCTGTAAACATCCATGTCATTTCTCTTGGCCACTGCTCTGGTGTGAGGAGCTGACATCACTACTGAGTGACAAAAGTACCGAGTGGGAATTCTGTTCTCACGTGCTCTTCTCAGGACAGCCAGGGGTGTAAATGAGCAGGTGATTTTCCCTTCTGTCAGAGGGCACATTGCTGAGAGTCTCTAGGCTCCACTCCCAAGTTTTGTCTTTTTTCTTCTGCACAAGTAGTTGCTGCTGCTGTTATTATTGTTATTATTAATCATCAGTATTGTTATGTGATGCTGCAGCTCTATTCCCCTTCTTCTAAGATGTTGTTTCTGCCACAGCCTTTTCTGCCTTTGATCACAACCAAGAAAATGGCTTTGACATTGTATGTATTCCCCTAGCCCACTGCAAAGTCCTAATCCTTCTAATAGCTGGAGGTTTTCAGTTTAAGTCTTTTATTAATATTCAATCTTAATTGTAAAGTACTTCAGTGATATCCAAAAGCCTGTCTTACATAACAGTCTTATCCACATTTGAGTTCTTCAGAGCTGGAGTGTCAGAAAAAGCCTCTGTTTGATCTGCCTCGTCTGTCATTAGTCCTCATGCCTTTAATGCACAAACCCATTAACAATACATTTCAACTGTCTAAGCTCAGACAATGTATATTTTTAAATATTTGATATTATTAGAAAGAGTATGACTTGCTGTCATGTATATATTTAAGTGGTGTCGTGAGCAGAGTCTCTATAAAGTCTTCTGGGAGCCTTGTTTGCAGTTCTAAATCATCTGGAAAGTGAAAGAAGCTATAGGAAATTGAGGTAATTAAGACATTACATAAAGTGCCAGTGTCGATAAGATCCTACTGTGGCTTAGGTTTTCCTCAGCTGGGTAAACAGAGAAGAGCACCTGGAAACTGGGAATTACATGTTTCCTGACAGTGGGTATCCCATAAAGTCACTGAAAAGTCAGAAAAGACAGACGTTTTTGCTATCAGTAATAAATTTTGAATTATGGTTTTTAAGATTTTAATTCATTGTAAATCATAATTCACTTTCCTCTTACACTGATTCATTTATTTTAGGCAATTGTCAGCTCTTCCCAATGTTTATGTATTTTAGTAAAGTTTAGGAGTGACCTTTAACACTAAAACTGGCATATTTAGAATATGAACCCTTCATGTTTACTTAAGGAGATGTTTTCCAGCGGATTAATTCAGCTCAGACATATATTGTTCAGCTTGAACAAAGCTCAAAGTGGAAAGATAGCCCAAAGTGAGAGCTTTTCCAGTAAACTAACGCAGGAAATACACTTTCAAAACAGTTTGGTGTTATTAATAAGCAGATAGAAAAGAGATGTAAACTTGTGCTTCAGACAGCAAATATTAACATCTCCTTAAAACCCACCTCAAAAGACAAAGGACATAACAGCACATGTCCACAGTTTGCATTTAGAAGTCATACCCAGAGGCAGATTTCTGTTTCCTCCAGCGTCATGCTATGTTGAAAGATTTTTAGAAGCCTGCAACACTTGCTCCTTTGCATCTGAACAGAGAATCTTAAATCCAAAAGCCTGAGAATCCCTTTGGGCAGCAGATGTTACTGCCTTTGCTTCACATAGAAAGGAACTAAACCACAGTGCAGTAAAGTTGAAATTCCTGTAGAAGGTCTTCACTGGTGAGGAAATAGCAGGATTTATCATTTGTGATTCAAGCAAAGTCATGGGCAGTCAGGATGGGCATTAACTCACCATATGACAGTGGTTCCCTGCTTACACACTGATGTATGTTGACTGCCTGAACACTGCAATGCTGACTTTTGCCACTGCACAGATAAAACTACTTATTCTGTAGGAGTTAATTTGATCCTTTAATAATTGCAAAATAGAAATAGTTCTCTAGATCTTTAAAGGAATAGTTTGAAATTACTAAAAACTTATATTATTCAATATAACTTGATAATTGTCCTAATGAGATGTTGTTAGATCCACTACCAAAACATAGCACCTCTCTGAAATGAGGAATACAAAGCATTTTGCAACAAACTTATTTATTTATAGTTGACAAAATACTTTATCTGAAATTGAAAGGAAATTTAGGCAGGGTGATACTACCCAAGCTGTAATTTTGTTCAGGACATCAGGTCTTCTATTTAATTATTGAAAAATACCATAGATGCTTAAAGATAAGGAATTCTCAGTGCCTTTGTCTAGTTTCCTGTGCCAGTGACAGTGGTAGCAGCATCTTGCCCCTCTCCCTCCACGAGGCTGCTGGCTCAGCAGGGAGGTGGGCATGTGTGCACAGGAGCAAGCAAGGTGTCCTTCCTCCACCACCATCCGAGGGCTGTTTGTCACCTGAAAGGACCTACAGGCTGCTAACAAACCTGACCACATTTTGTAACTCAGCTTCCTTTGTAACAGCTTTTCTTTCTGGTTGTAAACCAGATGTGCCAAACCCTGTCTCTCCCTGGAGCTGTATTCTACTTATAACCGTGCTGGTTATGTACCAGTATCAATGTTCATTAAATAAAAAATTTGAGGGAGAGCAGCTTTATGGAGAGAGAACAGCTGCCCTGGAGATAATGAGTGATTCACTCCAGTTGATCCCAAATGAATTTCAACTCACTATAGTTATTTCATACTCTTGCCTGTTCATTGTATAACTGAGTTTATGTTGTATAATGGAGATGTTCCGTGACACATTGAGTTGTTCAGCTCATATTTTAGTTGTTGGTGTTGAAAGAGTAAAGGGATGAAAGCAGTCCCCACTTTTATTCTGATTTCCCAGGTGCATCAAAAGTGGCAGAATAAAATATGAAGACTGATGTATGAGTGTCTCGACACACCTTAATACTCTACCCACTGGAAAATATCCCTCTCCCAAAATAAATACAAGAGGTCTTCTTTGCCAGGAGACTGGCCTGAGATCAGGCTGCCAGGCAATGAGCAAACAATAGCAGTTTATTCAGGTTTGTCCCTAAACCATTTCCAACCCAAGCTGCAAGTGTTTGGCCTTCAGTGCTGCTCTCTTTCCATTCCCTGAACTAATTCTTTAGGCATTTGATAAAACCCCTTTTCTCTCTCTCTCTCTTTTTTTTTTTTTTTTTTTTTTTTTTTTTTTTTTTTTTTTTTTTAACTGGCAAAGATTAAATGTTCCTAGTTGGACAAAGTGCAGCTGTAGACTTCACCTCTCACTCTGAAAAGCATAATCCTGTAGTCCAGATCACATTTCAGAACGAGATGACTCCATCACATACATAGTTTATTGTGCTTGTAAAACATCTGCACGAGCTTGTGAAACACTTTGCTCTTACCAAAGAGCTTTGCTCAGGTCTTCTGAAAAGTGGAAAATTATGAAGTAATTTAATTTTCTCCCTCCTAAATTAATTGTAGCTCTCAGTGTAAACCAAAGACAAGCTGACCAATTGAGCATCCCTTTGTCATTTACTTTTTGTCACATCATAATTTTATGCCTCGAGACTGTGTCAAATGGAGAGGAAGAGCACTGCCACTGTTAAAACCACACCAGTTTTGCTTCAGTGATTTTCAGAGGTTTGGGGGTTTTTTTCCTGGAACCTGTACTCAGACCTCTTCTCCTTAAATGTGCTTCCTGCCTGCCTTGTGGCTCACTTCCACTTGCACAGCAGTGCTTTCTGCAGAGATGTGACTGTGAAGTTGACTCTAGTTTGGCAACAGAGATGTCTGATATGAAAGAGGTGACATTTGCCAGCCGTGGGCTCTACAGCTGCAAAGCTGAGCCAGCTATATCAGCTTAATTAATTGCATTCCTAGCTGTGTGAACTGAGACTGAGACTCTAAAAGGTGTGTAGGAAGGAGGTAGGGTGAGGAGTAATTCCAGGAAAATTATTTACTTTTGTTACATTCCTGGAGTAGGGAAAATTGGATCCCTTTATAGGAGTCTGGCTAAAGTTAGGCCACACATGATAGCTCAGGGAGCCCGGTTGTATCAGTCCCACTGTAAAGCAGAATTTCTTTTACATCTTCTTTCATCTTATTTGTTTTTACAAGCTAAGAAAGGGTTGAGGCATGTCTCTGTGTGAAATGACTTCTCTGATTGGTCTCTCATCCAATCTATCTGCCACTGTCCTGACAAATACAAAGGGAAGTTCTCTCTTTGCAATCAGGATGCAAGTAACCTGAAGGATGGATTTGAGCACAGGGATTACAGCTGGAACAATAATGCCTTTGTAATACTGTCAGGATTATTCCCCTCCTGTGGAGGAAAACTTGAAGAGCAATACTGAGTCTTCAAGCAAACAGAATCTCCAGCTGTCAGTGCTTTTGCTTCCTCTGGAGGAGGAGACACAAGCCTGTCCAAATACAATATGCCTGAAGACCAACACTTGGCATCTATATGACTATTGAAACATGATGTGTTTCTTAAATCCTCTAAAAGAAACGGAGGGGAAAGGGAAAGGCCATAAATGAAGGCCAGGCAGTTCATCTTCTGTTACAGGACAGATTCCTAATTAGTATCCTGATTCTCAGCCCAAACCAGCTTAGAATTTAATTTGCTTTAGCAAATTGTATGATATCATACTTACACTAGATGATTATGTTCTTGAAAATGCAGGTGTGAGAAATAATAAAGACTAAAAAACTAGAAACAAGAGAACTGCTGCAAAACATCACATTTTGTGCCTTCCCATCAACAGCTTGCTGGAGAGGTTTTTTTTATGGGCAGTGCTCACACATTTTACTCTTCAACTCCGTTTCTAGGCCTTTATCTGAAATGGAATTCAGGGCAGTTAATGCAGCCCTTGTTTGTTTTAGCAGCATTCCCATTTTTTGTTAAAAATTTGCTCTATGCACAACTGAAGCTGAAAAGAATTGACCAAACCCTTCCCCAGAAACGTTCATGCATTTGCTCACAGGCATGCTTTTTGATAAGCACTCTTACAGAAAGGCACGATTTTACACTTGCAGGCAGTGCTGTTTGTCACTGCACGCTGGAATTGGATCTACCTTCCCCCGCCAGCCTCAGGCTGCTCATTTGCTCCAGAACCCCCCAGGTTCGGGAGGGAAGTGCAGCTCCTCTCTGGCTTGGCCTTGGACTGAATCACACGGATAGTTTAACTTAGCTCTGTCTCAGGAAGCAGTGAGCGTGCATGTTACATAATATAATCTTCATGTCTTGAGGATTCAGGCCTGTCCTCTTTTGTGCTGCCAGATGGAAGAGGAGCCACGGTCTCTCTGGAGAGATGTCCCTGCACATCTCGCTGCTCAGCTGTGCTGGAATTAATGTGCTTCTCTCTGCAGCGGGGCACTGTTGTTCACTGGCATTTGGCTCCAGAATAACTAGCTCTTTAGTATGCAGTAGATGCTATGCAGCCACTGGGATCCCAAGATTAATTTGTCTAGAAAAAGAGATACACGAAGAACCTCCAAAAGGAATTTGTGGGAGGATGTACTCCAGATTCTCTCCACAGCTGGGATTTGTTCCCAGCTGAAACCCAGATACAGGTGTTGTGGACAGCCAGGTTTCTGCTTTGTGCTCTCACTCTGTCCCATTACACAGTTTTCCCAGCTGCTGCTGCTGTTTTGTTTCTCAGTTCTGTAACATGGCCCCTGCCTGCATTGTTACTGCCTCTGTTAGTCAAACCATTTCATGCCCTGATCCCTGACGTGCTCTCCAAAGTGATGAATCACACCTGCACTAGTGAGTCCCTTCTCACTAATGAGGCATATGCTCCAAATTCTGCAGTGCTCAGTTGATTGAGGCAAGGAGCTACAACCCACCTGTAGACAGAAATGGCACTACAATCCTCAGGAATAGCTCAAAGGACCCCAAGGAGGGTGAGGACAGTGTTAGTCAGACTGGCGAGAAATCTTATCTGTGGGACTTCCTCACAATAATGCCTCATCAGCACCAGCTGTAATTCCAAAAATGACAGCTTCTCTAGCAGCAATGTTACATCCTGATGGGATTAACTTCCCAAGACATGGGGCTATTTGAGAAATATTCATTTCAGCCTCCTGCAACCTCTGAGATTGCTGGCAGAAGGACCCCTGTAGCAGCCATGGCTCCAGCAATGCAAGGGCAGTTGGGAAAGCCAGGAGTCATGTTCATCCCGCCATGCGTATGATTATGCACTGCTGACAACAAACAGGAGCAGCCTGTTCTGAAATAAAAACCAGCCCACAACAAAACCCCAAAAGGTACCTTGACTATAAATAGGAGCTGAAATGATGCTGCAGGTTTGAGTGGAAAGTTGGTGCTTGACAAACATGCCTGCCATGAACCCCTTCAACAGCCCATTTAGCCACCACAACAGCTGCTGCCAAGCATCCTAAGCAGGAAAGGGGCAGAGCTCCCTGCCATCCACAGGATGGATGGAGGGCACCTTGGGCAGGAATTGCACATGGCTGCTGCGCATCTGGTGCTGATAGCACAGCTGAGGAGATGAAGCAACGCTGAACTAGGGCTGCAGCATCTTCCTCTTTCCATGGCAGCTTTGCCCTGACCAGCACATGTTTCTGTGGTGGTGGGGGCACGGCAGCACGGCTGCAATGGGACCCCAGACTGCAGAGAAGTTGCACTTGGATTGTTGCAGGGAAGACTGTCATCACATAGTAACTGCTGTGCATGTGCCAGCAAGAGCAGAGTGAGCATGAGTAAGCTTATTATGCGATAATCACACCTTCATCTTTCTGGGTAGATAAACTGCTGAGGTATCCAAGTCTGGCAGTGAGGCACAATCACTGTCTGAGGATGAGCAAGAAGCAACTGGGACCTTTCCCCATTGGAAACATGTGTCTGATTTGATGCCATTATCTCTTTCTGTTTTTAAACAGAACATCGTTATTGAACCACCTGTTGCCACTTAATTGTTACCTGTGTTTGATTACAAAGATGTTAAGTAATCGGCATTTTAGATACAAACTCCTTCATTTTTATATCCTTGCATGATGTCCCCTAGCAAAGCTTTTATGTACATTTCAAAGGCTGCATCAAAACTCCTGTGAGCTATGTCAGGGACACAGCAGCCCAGCCTCCGCTCCTGAACTTTGTGAAATCTGGATCAAGACTTTGAATCCTCTCTGTTATAGTGATCAGACCTATAGGTGCCAGCCTATGGGGCAGCGTCCATCGCGGCCCCGCATCGGTAGGCTGAGCACACAGGCGGAGCACTCAGGTGGGCCACGACCCCCCACACCGCGCTGGCTCCTGGTTGCTGCGCGGAGGAGCTGTCCCAGGGGCACACACGTGGGCAGATGGGTCACCCCGCGGGGCAGGAGTGCTCGCCCTCCCGGCTCTGCCCTCGGGGGCACTCGGCTCCTTCCCTGCGAGCTGAGGGAGACTTGGCGGTCGGGCCTCCCCCACCGTCGCCCCCGGGACGCCGCCAACCTCGCTTTCCGCGCCGCCGGGGGCGACGGTCCCGCGGCTGCCGCCCGCCGCCGCGCCGGGGGCCGCGGCCCGGCGGCTCCCACCGCCGTGCCCGGGGCTGCCGGGCCCTGCCCGCCCGCCGCGCTGCGGGAGCGCCGCCCGCCGCCTCCCGCACCCCTCGGCGGCGCCGCTTCGCCTGCGGCGCGCCCCGGCCCGAGCCGGCCCCCGGCGGGGGGAGGCCCCGGCTCACCTGGAGAGGCGGCGGCGGCACTGGGGCGGGGGGCGGGAGAGCCCTGGAGGGGGAGACGGTGCCCGCCAGCCCCCGCCGGAGCGCCCCTGCCGCGGCCTTTGTGTGCGCTGTCACATGGGCCGCGGTGCGGGATTTAAGCGGGTCTCCGCAGGACATGCCGTGAGCGGCGCGCCGCAGCCCTGCCCGCAGCGGCAGCGCTCCGCCCGGCCGGGGATGCGGCTCTAGCGGCCCCGCGATGAGCGGCTCCTCCATGGCGAAGAGCGAGTCCCGCACTTCGCTGCTGAAGGCGGCGGGGAGCCGGCGGGCGGCGGGCGGCCAGCCCCAGCCCCGCGGCAGCCGCGTCCGGGACGGCAAAGGACAAGGCGGGCAGATGGGGAGGGAGCCGAGCCAGGAGCAGCTCCCCGGGGAGCCCAGTGCCCGCAGGCCGCTCTGCCACCCGGGCGCCCGGGAGGACGGAGCGAGGGGCGCGGGGAAGCTGTCACATGGACGGGGGGAGAGCCAGCCCGAGCCGGCGGAAGGAGGTCCAAGGAGAGGCAGCGGCAAGGAACCGGTGCGGACATCTAGGCAGCATCACCACCTCCCGCCGCACGCCAGCCACGGTCACCCCCAGGACCAGCATCAGCTCTCAGACAGGGATGGGGAGGAGGCAGAGGAGGACTTTTTCTTCAGTCACAGGCAGAGGTCCAGCAGAGAGTCCCTGAAGCTCTCGGAAGGCGCTTCACCTCTGTCCAAATCCAGCAGCAAGTGCTCCACCAAGTCCAGCGGCAGCGATCGGTCAGTGGAAGCGGATCCCCTCATCCAGCAGCTGCACCCCATGCTCAGCTCGGTCTTCGGCCAGGTAAGGGGCAAAGCGCCCCTCGCCACCCCCCCCCCCCCTTTTCTTCCCACCCTCTTTCCCTTCGCGCCCCCTCCTCCTGCGGCTCATGGACCTTCGGCTCCTCGCTCCGGAGCCCCCCGGGCGCAGCCCGCCGCTGTAAATGCACTGCTTCCTGGCCGCCCCTGCCCAACTTCTGCCGGTGCTGCGGCACGGCCGGGGCGCTGCGGGGTCGGCCCCGAGGAGGGCTCCGCGCCGGGCACGGGGCGCGGGTCAGAATCCCCGGGCCCGCCGGGCGCTGCGGAGGGCGCTCTCGGTGGTGCTGACGGGGGAAGTGCCGGTGCTCTCCCCGCCGCCGGGGGAAGTTGTGCCTCTGCCTGCTGAGGGTGAGAGTCAGAGAAGCGGATTTTTAAAAGCTATTTACTTATTAGATTCCATCTCTCTGGCTTCCCGCCTTGCTTTGCTGTATTTGTTTACATCTCCTTATGGTACATTTCTGTTCAATCAGCATATGAATCATTTCTGATGGCAGAAGCTGTCAGGAGAAGGTAGTGGGGAGGACGACAAAAAAAAAAAAAAAAAAAAAAATCCTGACCCAATTCCGAAGCCTTCCCAGTCACTATGTTAGAATGGAACAGATGCTTTTGGTGTTTGCAAGCTCTTTTGGTACAAAGCTGTCGCTTTTAGCTTTTGGTAGTGAAATTACCCAACAGGGTTACCCTCCAAAAATGAAAAGGCAGAGGGAGACTAGCTTGAAATTTTCTTTTAGAGACATCTAGGGATGTTACTGGAAAATGTAATCTCTGGGAAGATTAATGTAACTGCAATCTTCCAGAAGCACAATTATAGGTATAAGCCAGTAGCCTGGGTGGCTAAGTTCCATCCAGCCCTGGAAATGATCAATTAGACCAGTATTATGATTTTTGGAGTTTATTGTTGAGTTTTTTCTTGCTTATCTCTTTATTATTATTATTATTATTAAATGTGTGTTTGGGAGTCTTTGCAGGGAGCCGATTCAGACTGAGATTAGCGAGAGAATTAGAATAATTTTTGTGATTGAGTGGAAGGAGGTGATACACCCATATGTTTAATAAGGGAGTGTTGGCTGCTTCTGTTCATCTTGACTTCTCCAGATAAAAGTCAAAGCACATCTGTTCTCTCCAAAGCACAACGCTTTTCCATCATCGCTGACAGTCTGCTGTTTAGGAATGTTACAGTTGTGTTTAACTCAAAACCAGTATTACCTTTCCTGTGCCAATAGTGCACCTGAAGTCTAGATTAAAATTTTGCTGTAACAATAAGGAAGAGCCTGGTCAGCGGATTGATGCTCAACCAGGTTATAAAAAAGCAATATTCCAGCACCAGGCTTTGAAGTGCGTGGTCTTGGCTCTGACTTACACTGTAGTTCTGAGAGAAGTGAAGATGTATCCAAGAAAAGATTTAAAGTCTATGGGGCTGTATGCCCCCGAAACATCAGAAATACAAACAAATCCAGGTCTCCCACTCATGGAAACCCCTCTGGTTTTGAACTCAGTCCTTACCTGAACAGCATCTTTATTTTATCTGCTCTGCTGCTTGCATTCCAGTGTCAAAAGACACTTCTGAAAGCCGTAAATGTAGCAAAATTTGTCTGTGGTGTTGAACAATGCCCTTTACTGAAATGAGAGAGATACAATTCTAATTTTCACCTTTGCACTGAGTACATTGCACCAGTGTTTGCACACACACACCAGCATCTTTCTTTCGGAGTGTAGTGTTATTTATTCCATTTTCTCTCTATATTCATCTCTCATTTGCTTTTTTTTGAAGTGACTATGACAGAATGAAAATTTAGTGGAGATTTTAGGACTGACTTTTAGGACTGGGCTGTAGTAGATCCCCCTGTACAGGGGCAGGATGAGGAGCTATAATTTTTTTATAATATAGGATACACAAAGAGCTGATTACAGAAAGACATACATGAAGGTGTTTTGTTTTTTTTTGTTTGTTTTTTTTTTTTTTTTTTTTTTTATATCAAAATCCTGGGATGAATGAAGGCCCAGGGGTAAGATGTATGGAAATTCTGTCATGGCACAAAATGATACAATTTTTGTTTCTGTGAATGAAGAAATAAATGCCCAGCATTGTGTAAAAATGTTTGTGAAGGTTTGAGACAGGCAAAGAGTCTTGCACCTGCAAGATCCCAGACTGCAGCCATAGGTGCAGACGTGTCCAGGGCTGCAGTCTGAGGCAGCAGGTGCTGTAACACCATTCTGCTCCACATTGTGATTAGAAGACAGCAACAGCTCAGCAAATAATTCATTTAATATGAGAACTTCTTTCTAGCCCACACAGACCACTGTGAAACAGTTAAAACAGTAATTTTGCAGTACATAGGAGAGGAGCACAGTGATGCATATCACAGCAGCAGAGCACTGTGGTCCAGCAGCACCACAGTATATCTTGTTCCAGCTCTACAGATGTGGAACATCATCACCCTGTTCCATGGTGGTGCAGTGATGTGGTCGCAGATGCAGACACTACAGTGGTACAATCAGATACACAAAGATTGCAGGGATGACTCCATGGAGAATGTTATTATTGCAGTAACAGCAAAAAGGAGCAGTTCAGGACTAGAGGGTTTGTCTGAGGGAGACAGATTTGTAGCTGTGCAGAAAAAAAGACAGAGTGAAGGAAGAAGCGCCGTGTTTATATAACCAGCACAGCAATATAGTGCACTGTGGGTGTGTACTCCAGGAGAATGCTAAGATACTGCCAGGATACAGGATGCAGTGATATTTTATTAATTAGGCTTGTGCTATATTGGTGCAGTGATGTTCTAATACCATTAAGCAGTAATACTCTTTCAGGATATTTTACCATTTTGTAATTGAGTGGTATGTGAATTAACCAAAGTAGGGTAGTGTAATGATGCATTAAGCATAAGCCAGGATGTCATCTTAGCCTAATGTCATGTTTGCACACTGGCTCGGCGCAGCAGTTGCAGGAGAGCACTCTGCTGTGGACTTTATAGTGCCTTGGGATGCAGTGCCTGCAGCCCCGAGTGCCTGGAGAGCACGGCACTGACAATGCAGTGGTGTGGTAACGCAATCCTGGGGCACGGCAGAGACGTGATACTGGTGCCATGTGGTAGGAGTTTGGCAGTGCACGGGTGTGATAATTGTGGAGTGTTGTAGCCTGACAGAAGAGTTTAGCAGTCTACTGATGTAGTAATACAATATTCCAGACAAGAGCCATTCTGTACAGCAGTGATCACTTCTGGTGTGATATTTGCAAAGGGCTGCGCTGATCTGACAGCACCATCCCGCTGTAGCAGAAGGCAGCAAGTGAAGTGTTACCCCCATGGCAGTTTTGGAAGTATGGCTGTGAGTTAGCAAGAGGACAACGCCACAGACTTTCCTGGTGACAGTGCAGTGTGAGTATGGGCTGGTTTTATGCGGGGTGGTGGGACAGCAGGGTTTGAAAGTGGCCCTGCAGTGGCAGGAGCTCGGTGCAGTTCGAGAGCAGTGCTGTGACTCATGGGTGTAGTTGGCGAGGAGTGTGTGTATGAAAATGCAGCAAAGTGGGAAAGTGGCAAGAAAGGGAGCGTGAGGAGGATGTTTTATATGATTTTGACCTGATAGGATAGTGCTGGAGGGGCCAAGTGGCTAAACTGTGTTGTGAAGCATAAGGGAGAATGCTTATTACCCCTGCGGAGCAGAAGAGCGTGAGGGTCCTGTGGTGTCTCTAGCGTGGCTACAGATCACAGTTCAGCAACAGAAGAGGAGTGGTGACCCGTCAGCAGCTGGTGTGGCGGTGAGGTGGCAGCCTGGCAGCAAGACACAGTTTATTAATGTGACAACAGTAGCAACAGCAGCACAGAGAGCGGGACAGCAGTGCGGTGGCAGCAGGACCGCAGTGCAAGTTTTGTGGCCTTCCTGGGGCAGCGGTGATGTGGCTGCAGTGCCTAGGGTGCAGCAGCCGCTTGGCACCTGGCTCACCGCAGCTCTGAACGGGGACTGCGGCACAGACATTCATTCCTCCTGTGCCTCAGCGCTGGCCTAGCTGGCACCTTCAAGAAGAGCTTTTTCCGGGCATTTGCTATGCAATATTAATTTGTAAGCGATCCTGCCATGTGAGACCTGAACGTTTTCAGAGCCGTTTAGCTTTCACACCCTACCTGACTGTTAAATTTTTCAGTGAAGTGATTCCCCAACAGTTTTCTGTCAATTGCTTCTGGTAGCATGGGGATCAAAGGGGTCAAACAATTGCCTAGAGAACCATGAAATATTTACAGGGTTCTGCTGTTAGCACCGTGGCCAAAGGAGCTTTTGTATTTCTATTTGTACAGGGAGTTTAAAGCCTCTCCTGCACCATCTCCCATTCCTGCTTTAATGTCCGTGTCCACATTACCATTAAAATAGGGAAGGAATCGTTCTGTACTTCCTGTGAAATTTCTTTCTCTTCTCCTGCTCCATGCCCCTTTATTCTTAAGCTTTAGTTCTTAAGAGGTTTTAATGGACCCTACAGCAAACTGGGGTGACAGAAGTGTCCTCATTTTGGGGCAGGAGGTGACCCCAGACTACCTGTGTGGAAAGCATGTGTCAAGAAAATTCTTCTCCAGCTGAGAGCGTGTAGGGAAAAGGTGCCCTGTCCACATCCTCACCTTTCTGGTCTTCTCATCTGCCAGATGACTTTGGCTTCAGTTGATTCTAACGGGCGTTTTGCCCAAGAGCAGTCACAGCATCAGGACCATTCTTGGAGATCCAGCCGTGGAGAATTAGGAAGCCCTGGCCAGTCCTGCCAGGGTAGAGTGGCTCCTGGCTTAGTAATGGAAGTTTTCAGCTGGCCCTGTGTATTAGCAGGGAAGGCTGCACCATGTTGGGCTGCTCTGGAGCAGTAACGCCAGCAGTGGAAACTTTCACGTGTCACGCCGTGGGGTGGCGAGGTGAAGGTGGAAGGTCTGTGTTTCCAGGTGCTCACGTGCTGTGTTGTGCCTGTAAGGCAGGTGAAGCAGTGGCGTGTCAGGGCTCCTGACAAACTGAGACAGTCTCTAACTACACTGCTCATTAACACTTCAATCGGCACAGTAATTTGGGGCGAACAGACTTCTGGCTTAGCATGACTGACCGCCGAAGTGATGCT
The DNA here is from genome assembly GCF_009819655.1 of Sylvia atricapilla. Classification (NCBI taxonomy): domain Eukaryota; kingdom Metazoa; phylum Chordata; class Aves; order Passeriformes; family Sylviidae; genus Sylvia; species Sylvia atricapilla. The sequence continues at coordinate 3,399,131 of NC_089156.1, read as the reverse complement.
GGTCCCGTGGCACGGTCTTGTCTCGCTTGGAGTATGGAGCGTGGGTGCATAGATTAGAAGGCGGAAAAAAACCCGGAGAAATGCCGAATGCACCGGCTTTTCCTCCGTGTTTTATGGCACCTCTGAAGGCTTTTACCGGCCCCAAAAGGCTCCTTAAGGGGGCGGGAGGAGAGGGAAGGGCGCCCCGTGGCCGCAGGGGACACTCCCGCACACAGCAGTATTCCGTCTGCTGCCGCCCGTCCCGCCGGGGCTCCCCGGGATCGGCGCTAGGGGCGGCCGGTGCCCCCGGTCCCCCCGGTCCCCCCGGTCCCCCCGGTCCCCCTGCGGGGCGGCGGAAGGGCCGGCCCGGGCTCCGGCAGCCCCGGCGCGCCCCCGCGCGGCCCGGCCCGGGGCCCTCCGCCGTCCGGGGAGCCGCCGGGACACGGACCCGCCGCGCTCTGGGCTCCCGGGGCTGCCCTGTCCCTGGGCTGCCCCGTGAGTGTGTCACACCCGGGGAGAGCCCCGCTGCTGCCGGGAAGTAGGCGAGAGCCGCTCCCAACTGCGTCTTCACAGGAGTCCGGGTGTCTGCGTGCGGCCCGTACAGCTTCTGTGCTTCCATCCCTGCATGAGTTGCCACAGCCCATGTCCGTGCATGTAGATTGACATTACAAGCCTTCGTATACATGTCTTGTCTATGTACACACAGCCTGCTCGTGCAGCCTCTGCTACATCTTCTGTGTGGCTACACAACACGCTTATGCATTCCTGTGCTTAAAACATCGCTCGGCATTTGTCTGCACGCCTGCCTGCTGACACCTGCCACACCTTCCAAGGTACGTCTCATGTTTTATATGTAATGAACTCAGACACAGAGAAACATTGTTCCACTTGAGCATATCCACTCAGTTACCCCCTTGCTCAGCTTGGAGAAAAGTTCATCACATTTATTGCTTGTAAAGAGCTTGAGGGATGTGAGCCAGACGTACAGAATCACTAAGGGGCAATGGATAAGCCTCCTGCCTGTAGTGGGTCTGCCAGCAAGCATTAATCTTTGTCAGTGATTTACTTTTTAAACAAATCTGTTTTAAAAGGCTATAGAAAGACATCAAAATAAAACCAAGCTAAAAGAACATTCATTAAATATTCTGTTCATGAAATATACAGCAGTATGATCTAATGCACTGAAATACACAAACCTTCTGGTTAGATTCAGCTTATCTTTGGAGAGGAAAAAAAAGCAGTGATAAATTAATCATCATTTTTGTAAGTCCACTGTCCATTTTGTTAAGCTTTACCACCTTGATTTTTGTTTCATGCAATCCTGGGTTTCAACACAATGTCAGGGAAGTTTAGCTTTAGATGTAGTGGCTGGGCTGCAGGTTGTCATCTGAATTAGCTGTGATCCTTTGTAACATTCCAGCTTCAGTAACTGTTTTTCCCTGATGAGTCCATGAGTGGTATTGATTTCCGATAACAAGCAGCTATATGGTGTGCATTTAGTAAAAGATGCCTAGCTAACTTTGGGCTCCCTTTCAATAATCCTCTGACATTCCTGTGACCTTAGAGAGCAGCAGCAGTGCTCATGAACCTGAGTAGTCCTCAAATTTCAATCAAATGCCCCACTTAAAAATAAAGGAAAAGAACTGTCCTAGCTATGGTCATATTTAGATTTTTAGTTGCTTTCTGCAACAACGTAAGACCATGAACTCAATGCTATCCATGAATGAAGACATTAGCAATATTCCAATATTTCTTCTGCCCATTCCTCTCCTAGTGTACTTTGAATCTTGCAACCATCTTTGGAAGGAATACACAGCATTGTTTCATCCCACTCAGACAAAATACATTCTCTGCTCTTGGAAGGAAACAGGCAACCGTGTAACGTTGTGAAGCATCATGTCACAACAGCTGAAGGCAGGAAGTAGAAAACCACCAGCAACCCCAGTGTGTTCTGCTGAAACAAGACACAAAGGGTTTAGATACTTTGGGACCAGCTGTTCTGAGATATAGCCAAAGACCTGGGATACATAGTTTAGCCCTTTTAAAGGTGCTGTCAGATCCTTACTCAAATTAGAAGTGAGGCAGATCTCCGTTTTAGTGTGGCAAATCTCATGTAATGCTGCAGGGTTCATTCGGAGTACTTGGTTGATATTAGTTTTCAGGCCTCTGCTCATCTGATGATCAGGCACATTTTCAGTAGCACCTCAGCATGCCATCTAAACAGCGACCCCCTGTCCCTCTTATTTCCAAAGAGGTGAGAGAGCCCAGGCAGAATTAACTGCTTTTGCATTGGTCAGAGTTGGACAGAGTGGCACAAAATTCCCATAATCTGGAGCAAAGAGAAGGAACCATGTAAGGTTTATTTTAAACAACCCCTGTGCTCCATATACATGACAAATCCTCACAGCAGTTGCTGAGCTGTCAAGTTTGTACTTGTCTTTTTGTAGCCCATTGATGATCTTTAGGATCATCATCAGGAAATATCCACAGTACATTGTGCTCTGGCCAACGCATCTTCTGCGTAGGAACTTGGAAGCTGGGCTAATGCAAAATCTTGGATCAGATCTACAGGGAAGGTGTCAGGAGAAGGCACATTCCCATCTATTTTCATCTAATGCAAAAGGAAGCCAGCTATTTACAGACAGAGCTGTTCTAAACAGAAGTTGACAGGCAGTCCAGGCTTTGTTACCTTGAGAGGGATAGAAAATATTCTTATTCTTTTTAATAAACATTCTGTTGTTTGTGATTGATTATGATCCAATTGCTCTAATGGAGGAGAATATTATGCACAGCATGAGTCAGCAACACTTTCCTCCTGGAACAGATGACAGCAAAGAAAGTTCCCAAACTCTCTGCAGAATTCCTCTCCCTAGATGAGAGTCTGGACTGCATCCACCAATACCTACTGGTGCCTCTCCTTGAGATGGACCTGTTCTTGTCTGACTGGCATATGGAAGGTTCATTTGAGGTTAGAAGACACAACTCAATGTGCAACAAAAGCACTTGGAAGCGGATGCAGAAGAAGAAAGGGAAATCAGTTGCAGAAGTTCAGTGTACAAGTGCATCTTACAGTGGTTGGGAGCTTCAAAATGAGGTCCTTGGCATAACTGGCAACAGGAAGATGTTATCTAATCCAAATGCTTTGGCTCATCTGTGGTCATTCAGTAAACAAGACAGTTTCTGTAAAACTATATGTTTCCTGTGAAATATGGATATAACCACCACATAAAGAGTTATTGGAAGCAGATTTGAAAGCTACTAATCCATATGTGCACTCTCCACTCTGGGACAGGAAAAAGTTCAACAAAAATTCCTGCCCTATTAGGATAAATTAAGTAAGGGGATGTATTTTAATATAATAAATGTTTGAAGCATTTAATGGGCTCTTGGTAGAACTATGGACTTCAGTGAAGAGATACTAGGAAAGGGTTTTCCCTGCTTTACTCTACAATACCCACTGTTTACTGACATTACCCTGTAGCAGTGTTTATGTTGTGTTGAGAACAATGATGTAATGTTCCAGCACATGAAGGACTGTGCACTGAAACAGGCCTAGCATCTGAACAGTTCCTATACAAATCCATACTTCCACTGAAAATTTTTGCCAAGCAAAGCTACAGTTTGATAAGCAATCACAAGTTTTGGATTGATTTTTTTTCTTTCTGTTATGTCTGTTGGATATTTGCTGCCACTGGATGAAGTTTCTGGCAGCTGCCAAGTGATTAGCTATGAGGAGTTCCGACATTTTCCTATGAAATGAGCATTTCTGCCAAAGGTGCCAGTCCAAAGCACAGCAGTGCTGCTTTTTAAAGTATCCAGACATATTAAACACCTAAATCATTTCTTGTTCAATACCAAGTCAGCCAGCCTTCTCCCTCCCCTGTGCTCAGGTCAGTCAGGGTGCCAAAAGCTTCTCTCCCGTGAGCTGAGACCTTGCTCTGTGCCAGGCTGCATCCCCTGAGGTCTCTGCACTCCACCCTGGACCTCGGGATGAAGGGAGGGATGCATGAACAGCAGCAAGACTTGCATTTCACAAAGTTCTTACAGATTTTCAGAAAGTTTACAACAGAGACACAGACCTTAAAAGAACAGTGTGATTGCCACAAAGAACAGTGTGGGAAAACCAGTATACATGCATGTGCAACCCTCCCACATGCATACTGACTACCCCAGATATAGGCATACCCACAGATCAGCACCTACACAGAAATGTTTCTGACACACTTATTCTCAGCATCCTGTTCTCTTACAGCAGCCTCACTTGGAGGAAGGGAGAAAATATGTTCCTTCTAACCTAATCTTTTAATGACCTTTCTGCCAACTCCACTTTCCTGCCTATCTCTAAGCTACTGTGGTGGTGATGGGAACAAGATCCCACTGTAGAGAGATTTTCCTCCTCAGAGCTCTAGCTGTCTGCTAGATTGTGATGTCCTGCCCAGTTGCTCTTAAGAGAGTCAGGGTAAATAAGGAGATTAAGAAAATTGTTTATGATCACATCTCTTGGGCCTCTTGCAGCTCCACTAGAGTTCTTACAGAGCCGAAGGATTGTGACCATGCTGCAAACTTGGTGCACGTGGGTTCCCATTCCCTCTTCCCTTCCTGGATTGTGAACTCCCTGCCAAGCCTGGCAGCAGGTCTCAGCCCTCTCACTCTGCCCTGCACATTTCCTACAACCGTCTGTACCTGCAGGGAAGAAAAGCTGGAGAGTAGGCAAACACAGCGATGTACCACAGTGGCTGGCTCTGAATGCTCTGGTACAAACCAGTATTTAAAGTGTGATCAATTCGTTGAGAGGCTTTTCGAGCTCAGTAAGGCACACTCCACAGCTGTATTCCAAAGCTATCCTGCAGTAGTCTGGGGACTGGGATGGATTTTTCTGGCAGGAGAAATCTGACTCCCTTTCTTCCCCTCCCTCTCTCTGGGACAATGTGGGAGATGGGCACTTCTCAGTTGCAGGGCATTCCTGGCCTCCATGTTCCTGTCAGGGAGAGATTCATTAGCAGCAGAAAGGCAATTCTCCCTCCTCTCCGCTCTGGAATTGAAGTCGTTTGTCTCGGGAAGGAGCCCAGGCGCCTCACTCGCTGTGTGGCAGCTTCTGCTCAAGGGAGACAAGCACTTCGTCAATAAACAAGGAGCCTGGGGAATGGCTGCAGCTGACAGAGGACATTATTAATGACTAGCACTTTGTCAGAGGGTAGATCAGCCTCCCATTAGCTGCTTTAAGAGGGAAAAGAGAAATAGGGCTAAAGATGGAAGCCTGAGAGCAGCTGGGAGTTTCAGCGTCCTCCTGCAAAGCCCCCCACTGCAAGGCCCAGGGCTGGCACGGCACCCAGGGAGTGACTGTATTTTTCCTCAGCATCTCCTGTGATAGCAGGAGACAGGCCCAGCTCAGGAAGAGTTTTGCTTCCCAGCCTAATGGGTGGGCTCTGCTATGGAGATCTTCCCCTCTATCTCCCTCTCAGTCAGCCCTGGGCACAAGGGGCAGACAAGGAGTGTCTTCCAGCATCTCCTGCTGCAGCTTCTTGTTTTGGAGAGCATGTGGACCTTTGTGCAGCTCCTACCCACGTCATTCAATGAAGAAGGCATTGAGGGAATCTGAGAGGAGGCTGTCCCACTGCCTTCACTCTTGGGAAGCCGTTAGTACAAGGAAGAGCAAGAAACACCATTCCCTAAAGCCATGCTGTAACTGGAGAAGCTGTGGACTTTTGTCATACTTGGACTCCTAAACTCATCTCATTAGGTGGAAGAAACCTCTAAGCTCTAAAGCAACTGTTGAGTCACCTTAGAATCACACTTGATTTGTCACAGCACCATCAGGGTGGAAGGAGAAACCTCTGCTTTGTTGTGACATTGACAGTTCATCCTTCTCTGTCCTACAGCCCTAGAGCTGCCAGGAGAGTGAGTCCTTGGCTCCTTCACAAAAAGCATGTGGTGCAAGTACTCAGTCTGTGGAGCAGGTCTTTGTAGAAGCTTTTGTTTGGAACCACACTTGCAAACAAAGATGTGAAATCTTTCAGCTCAGCACCTGAGTGAGTGTCCAACCAGCCTGCTGCATATCAGGGTGTAAGATCAGTGTCATCCTGGTCTCTAAGGTATTTGAAGGAGGTAGCTCTTCATACTTCTTATCACTGTGGAGCTGCAGCTGTGGTGCCTTCATAGCTAAAGGTGCATTCACTGTCCTGCTCAGATCCTGTTGCCTGAGTGTGATGATGTATTTTTTATGCAATTTAAATCTCTTTTGAGGCTGAATGCTCTTATGCTCAGCCTGAGATCAAGAGAAAATGTACTGGGGACTCATCCCTTTTCTTTCAGAGATCATTCTATGTCACAGGCATAAAGTCCAAAGTTTAGAGCCAGCTCTAGGTTCAGATGTCCCTTATTTATTCCAGGATTTGGGCTCTTGCAAACGGAATGGATGGATCTGACATCAAAATTCTTTGATTCACCTTATCTAACCTGAGACTGTTTAGGTTTAAGATTCAGGTGTGAGCCCATCTTTGGCAGACTTGTGTGGGTTAAACTGCCAATTGATTTTTACTTGCAGAAAGCTGGAAAAACTTTAATGCGAGAATAGCTCAAGGTCTCTCCCTTGTGGTTAAATATTACTATCCTGGGGCTGAGAGTGTTGTAGAGTCCCAGGACTGCTGTCTCCAGGCTTGCTATCACTGTGACAGGAAAAAAATCAGACACTTCTAAGTCTGCTGGTATTTATAAGCTGAAACAGGTCCCACCCAGATAAATGGTCCATTTCTGCTCCGAAACGAGCTGTGGTCTGCTCCAAGCCCCTAAGTGGATTGCCTTCTGGCCAGCCTGGTGCTGTGGTGATTGAAAAGCCCAGAGGAGTTAGAAGGGGGGTGGGTAGGGATGCAGTGTTCAGAGGCTGTGTGGACCCAAACTAGCTAGATTCACGGAACTCATCACCGAAATCACTTCTTGCACTGCCTCTCTGTTTTAATTCTCCCTGAAACAGCCCTCTCCTATGAGTGAAACGATCTTGCCTGCAGATTGAGGGGGGTGGGAGGGATTTGAACATTAATCTGATGTAGATTATACATCCGCCTCCCTCTCTCCCCCCTTCTCACTCACTCTCTCTCTCTCCCTCTCTCTCCTTCTCTTTCTGTCTGTTTCTCTCCCCTCCCTCTCCTTCCTGCTTCATCTCTTCAAGAAAGTGAACATAAAGTAAAATACGGAGAGAGAGAGGCAGAGAGAGAAAAAGCTCCCTGAAGAGGGAAAGCCCCAGCAGCCAGTAACTGTTTGGATTTGCCTGGTGCTGCCTTTCTTGCTTTGCTCCCAAGGAATACCTTTAATGGGATCAATTGCTTCAGTTCCTTTATAACCAAGTCCAACGGAAAGGCAGCCTCAACATATTATGGGCAACTGTGTGAAGTCTCCTCTGAGAAACCTCTCTAAAAAGGTATGTTCCCTGAATCCAAGTGCGCTGTGCATTTCCAGCCCTGCTTCTTGGGATGGGTGACCTTGTGGGGCAGATGAGCCTGGGAGGTGGGAGAAACACAGAGATGAGTATGAAGGTTTCAGCTTCTTCACCAGACTTTTTCTGTAAGAGCTGCTCATGCAAGTGCAGCCAGTAGAGCCCAGGCTGCTGAGAGCCATAATATGTATAAATAAAGGTGTGTGTAGGCTCGTGTCCTGCTCACTGTGTGTGTACAGCTCTCCTCTGGCTACGTGCAAGCATGTGCTTGTCAATGTGCACAGTGTGCTGGCACACTCCTGTCAGGGCATCTTGACTTGCGGGTGTGTGTGTGAGCTTGTGCGTGTGCACGTGCTTCAGTTGGGAGTTACCTGCTTGAGTAATCACGGGTGTCATGGCTGTAGGGACATACATGCATGTGTACATGAGGGGTCATGTGTCTGTACGTGTTGCCGTTGCTGGGTAAGACTATGCACACCTATGGGCCCATCTGAGGTACGTGTGTATCCTTAGCTCTTTGTCTCTACACAGGCATCCCGAGTGCCTGAGCAGGATTGCTGTGAGTGCAGAAGGAGGGAATTTCTATGCATCACACACATGCCCTTGCTTGTATGGTGCTGTGTGTGCTCACCTGCTGGTGCATGCCCTCACAGAAGTCTGTGTGTAGGCATGCACATGCTTTTATGTCTATCCATCCTTGCATATACACACAATTAGTTTTGTTGGTATGTGTTTGGGTACAGAAGCATGTTTTTCTCTCTGTTCTGCTTGTCCATGCATCAGTTTGTGAGTGGATACACTGAGCCCTGGCTGCATGTTTGTGCATCATGTTGCACGTCAGTGTGGCCCATGCTTGGGCCCAGCTGGACTTCATCTGCAAGTTGCCACATGTATCTGTTAGGCTTCAGCCCACAGTCTGCTCTGTGCTGAGGTTTTGCAGTGGTCCGGGGACAAATTAGATTCAGGAATAGTTCTGCTGTTATGGACTGGGTTTGAATGGGAATGACATGCCCCAGAAACATTTCTTGTTTGACTGAGGAAGACCTTAGAGCACTGTGTACCTGTCAGCCACACTGTTCTCATTTGGCATTGCTGAAAATCTAATAGCTCAGCAAAAAGCTATGCAGTTAATTCTCCCTAAATGATAAAGTTATGCTGATCATCCAAAGTATTGCAATGAGATGCTGCCTCTGTGGAGACTGTGACAACAGTGAAATGCTGTTGATGCCACTGCCATCAAGATGCTCCATCCAGGAGACCTTGCCACCTAGGAAAGCTTCTCTGGGATGGAGATGTCTGGGAGAGGACCTCCATCGTAGAGTGTTTCTTTTGGCTGTATGTTGGCCTCTTCTGTATAGAAACACAATTTGCTTGTTATCTTGGCTGCTGTAAACAAAGCCAGTAATGGCATAGTGCTTCTGTGGGGGAGCTGAGATATTTGATGAGGGAATTCATCACTGAGCAATTAGGCAGTGCTGAGACCAGTCCCTAGGTCAGTGTGACCTGCAGGGAGATGTAGAAGTAGCTGAGGTTCACCCAAATGTTGCACTTATGAAAAACCAACTTGGTTGCTTGTAGATTGCCTCCAGCTTGGCATAAAAGGAGTTGGCTCCAGCTGTGCAAGGCAATTGCAATTAAAGTCTGACATGTAGCCAGGCTGCTTGAATCAAAAAAGATTCAAGAACCTGTAAATTCTGTGTTGTCAGACTTTGAGGTAATTGATGCTTTCTTTCCTAAAAGCTGCTTCGAATAACTCACTTTGTGCCTAGTTACAAGACCTGGGATGTCAGGACTGAAGAGAAGAAGTTGCAAAGCTGAATTAGAGAATTTCTCAGACATCACTCTAGTGAGCTATGAAATAAGGCTCTCATCCTGACAGGTCCTGGTTCTCTGCCATTCTTTTGATCACAGCACACATGATTATAGTGGAGACTTTGCAGATCAGTCTTAACATTGCCCAACTTCATTTGGCTGTTGTACGATCCCAGTCACTTTTCTCTGATTTTACTTTGAGCAAACTCATTTTGCTGAAATGTTAAAGAGGAGAGACTGCAGACAACATGTGTGGAAGCTGCTCTAGAGTGACAGTCACAACTCTTGAATACATGATTTCAACCCAAAATTTGGGATTCACTCCCAGGCACCAGCTGGCTTGGTCTGGATCTGGATGACACCAGAGTACCTTGCTTGTTCAGGCTCTGACCCCATGTCTGTTGTTGGAAGCTTCAGTTTCCTATTGTCACGATGTCCTCCCCAGTGATCATGGGAGCCATCCTGGCTGCTTTTCCCTCCAGGAGATACTGCAGTTGGGATCAGGGCCCCTCTTGGCTTGCTGTTCTGCAAAGTCCCTCTGACACTCAGGCAGGAAAATGAAGTGAATGCTGGTGTGCTTCTGCTGTGCAGAAATTAAAAGCCTTGGCATCCAGGTCCCTCACTTTACCACCTCCCCGCCACTTTGGCCATCTCTAGATCAACCAGGTCTCTTCCCACTCCATAATCTGCTGGTCTGACACAGCCAAGGGCCAGACTTGGCCAGGAAGGTTAGTAGTCCTTTGCTCAGGGAAGGGCCGAGGAAAGCCTCATCTCTCCAGTCCTATCCTTGCATTTTCTTTGTCATGCACACTGCTGTTTCCCCTGTCATGGGTGGCTGATGTTTCTTTGCCCCATACCAATATCACAGCTCCCTTGCCCTCGCTTCTGGGATGTAGAAGGAACATGGTAAAGGAAACTTGTGTGGATATTTGCAGGAGAACCTATGAAACTGCTGGCAGAGGGAACACTGAATTCCATAAATCCTGCCTGCAGTGGCAGGGCAGGGAGCCTCGCTGAGCTGTTCGCCTTGGTATTCTGGCACTGCAGCAGTTTGTCTGGTCACAGTCCTCAGTGGCTCTTGGCAACTGTTTTTTGTCAAACTGGCAACCTCTATCGAGACAGAAAAATAATGGGGTGACTATTAGGAGGTACTGCTGGATAGCTCGGTAATAAACTACTGACTGGAAGTGTCAGCAAGCAAACATTTGGGACTGTGGGGCTTTGTATCTTTCACATGGCTTCACTGGAATTAAACACAGAACTGATGTGGGGTATTTAAGTGATTCATATTATTTCATATATTAAACTGAAAAATGTCCCAGGAAATAAAGCTGATAATTTTGAAAATACATTGCACTGATGTCACAAAGCTGTGTAGCTCAACACAGATGTCTTGACATTTAGCTGAGCTAGTAATATGCCATTCGTGGATGGATGTTCATCATCAGTTTTTTAAGGACAAGTGTCCTATGTGTCAGAATTAATCAGAGACAGATTCCATTCTCATCCATGACTGCAACGAAAATGCTTTTCTGCTTCATTGTTTTCTTTCTCCATGGCTTGCTTTTTGAGTTATTTTTGTTTTGATGCTTGATGTTCACATGACATTATACATGAGCAGATTGGTGTAAGACTGTGTACAAAAAGGCAAATTACAAACCATGCATGCAATGTAACAGCACATGGCAGACACAGCCAGTAGATACAATAGTCTCCGACAAGTGTGAATGGGGGGTGTTTGTGTCTGGTCTTTTAGCCTGAAAATATACCTCAGGCTTTAAGGAAAGAGTTAATGGAGACAATGACAAGTGACAGAGCTTCTCTGATCACCCCTGGGAACACTGGCTGTAAAAGTAGAATCATTCCTGAAGAGGAATCTGATGTATGATTAATGTTTATTCTGTAAAACCAAGGGTCCTGTGGGTTGTGTTGGCTTTTTATAGCTGCATGGGAATATCAGGATAAGAGGTTTTTTGCAGAGCCAGGGAAATGCATTTCTATAAAAGGAAAGCAGTGCCTCCTTATAAAATCCAATGCTGGATTCTGTTCTGGAGCCTTAGCTTAGCAGGACGTGTGCACTTAGGAAAATGTGCAAATGCAAACACTCAAAAATGTTGTCCCCGTGCCTGATCTCCACTTTGGGACTGTCAGTGATTAAAAGAGGCCAGGGCAGTAAGTGCCTCAAACCCTGAGGATATAACTAATTAGTACCTGCACAAGGCAGCGGGAGCCTGCGGTTGGCCGGGCCACCCGATGCTGTAAACCGTCTTCTGATGCCGTGATAAAGCGTGTGATGCTGTGTTGCTGCACAGTACCGTGGAGCCTGTGCAGTGGCTTGGTGCCTGCTCTGCCTGGTCTCCTGGGGCTGCCCTGGCCACGGCGGCTCTGCCCGGGCACGGGCTGGCACACGTACTGTTAGGTTGGCATCTGCTTGTCCTTTGCAGCTCATTCAAGGCAGTGTTAACTCCGGGCTGATTGTGGGAGTGTGGCACTTCGGGCCGTGTCTGGGTAGATGTGAACAGTGCTCAGAGTTTGATGTCATTTCAAAGTGAATTTCTCGTGGCAGGTTGTTCCTCTTTCAGCTTTTGAAAGTGAACTCCTGGACTTACTGCTTCTGTACAAATCCTAATAGGCTGGTGGGGGGGACGCAGTGTGCACCAGATGAAAGAAACTGAGCTATTATGTCTCTGCGAGGCGGTTCAGTAAAACTTCAGAGGCACGAGATGGGGAGGTAACATCCTCTGTTGTGTTGTTTGCTTGCTGCTGGTTGGCTGGGAAGATCCGCCATGACGAGAAGACGAGCTATAAAGCTGTCCAGACGAGCGAAGAGGGGTCGTCGGCTGGCGAGTACCAGGGTCCGCTCATGGTGCTGGCCCAGAACTGCGCCGTCATGCACAACCTGCTGGGGCCAGCATGCATCTTCCTGAGGAAGGGCTTCGCAGAAAACAGGCAGCCTGTACGTAAGTTACACCCAGCGGGGCGACACACGCACAAAGCCACGTGGACGCGAGTCGGGGATGCGGAGCCGCCCCCGTGCTCCGTCTGCGTGGAGCTCTGTGACTCCCAGCCCTGGATCTCGAGCATCCTGGCTCCAGCTCCAAGTGCAGAGACAGTCACAGGCAAATGTCTAACCTGAAGGATGTGCAGATACCCTTGGGCCTAAACACCAAGAAAGGAGGATTCTAAACTCGCAGCTATGGAAGATAGATCCAAGCCTACACTCAAGTAGCCATAATCATATGAATTCAGGAAAAGGTTTTAAGACTTCAGGACTTGCATAATCATATGAACTCAGGAAGAGTCCAGTGCTCAAAACTCTTATTCCAGCAAGACACGCACCTCCCATTCCCGGGCTCTGATTAGCACTTAAACCCTAAATAGCCAGTTAAATGCAGATCAGGGCATCTGTATTGGGAACAGGCTGTCCATATTTGATACTGTTTCTATCAGTTCACGGTGAGCACACTAGTACCAGCAGAAATAAATCGACAGCTGCCTCCTCCCAGATACCCAAACATAATCTCTTGTGCACTGGCATACCCAGCCTGACACTGCAGCAATCTCAGCCAGTTAAACTGAGGAACATCAGGCTGTCCTTATATTTGCAAATAGTGCCAGGCTACCAAATGCTATTACCCTCCCACACGGAGAGAGAGAAATAGCAAAACCGCATCTATTCATTCAGTCACACCTATTGTAACTAGGTGTTCATATGCATCCAATGTATGCATTTATATATAAACAATTAAAATATATGCTTGTATGTGTATGCACCCCAATATTGGGTCTTTACAAGAACTAAAATGTATTTTTGCCCCCAAACCTCCTACTCCTGCAATAACATGAATTTAAAGACAAACAGGAACATATCAACACATCTTTTATGGATACATATGAGTGAATAAGTGCATTGTCCGATATTCACCCAGTGCCTTCCATGTTCTTGGGGTGAAACAAAGCAAACCCCAATTGCCTCAGAACCAGATGTTTATTGCCTCTGTAAGAAACCTCTGCTTCACAGAGGCAATATGGTCATCTACAGCTGTAGGAGACGTGTAGGTCTTTATTTCTGAAACCTCTGCTTTAACCAACAACTCAAAAAAGAGTAATTATGTGTCACTTTGATCAAAGGGCTTTTGTTCTTCCTAACCTACAGCCAGTAAGTAATCACATAGTCCCTGTCCCAGGTCACTAAAACATGAAACACGCTTGCTGACCTGCACAGAGCCACCTGTCACAGGAGACAGGTCCACCTCCCCAGTGGACAGCTGGACAAATGTCCATCCTGTTTAGGCCATGGAAGATCACTGTACCCTAAGTGGTCTCCAAAATAGGATTAGTGATGTTTCTAAGTACCCTGATGAAGTGCATCTAATACACAGCTTTACTTTTACTGACTCTCTAGACCAACAGGATTTATTGTGCATAGAACAGAAATAAATGAGGGTAAGACCATTAAGTGTAATGGAATCTTTGGGGGCCACATCTGCTCAAATCTAGGATCTACACTCTTGGAATAGTTTTATTCCTCTTTCTATAGGTTCTCTGAAAGCTTTAGAGTAATTCAGCCCATTTTATCCCAAACAATTTTACTCTCTAATAATTGTAGGAGATCTTTCAAATTTAAAACAGAAAACCTCTTCATGATGTTAGTTATCACTTGAGTCAGATTTTTGGAGGGACATAAACCCTCCTCCTCCCTCTGCATTTGCAGTCTGTGGCAAACACAAATTCTTTGGCGTGCAAAATTAGAGTCAGTGCTGAAGCCCCCACTTCTGACAAGTGTCACCAGTGTCAGTTGCAGTGTGGTCTTCAGTGAGGGAGGAGGAGGAGGATGATCTTGTGAGGACTGTGCTGGAGGAGGGCCCGGGTCCTGCCCTGGGCACTCTCACAAGACAGTGGCTACCGCGGGTGAGTCACAGTGCCCTTTGCCACGCGGCACCGGCGCTCACAGCCCTGCACCTGCCCTGCACCCAGCACTATCTCCAGGGATCAGTGTTTGCAGTCGCTGGGATAAAGTGCACAAGGTGCTGGAACTGATCATGGCTGGCTTTCTTCTGTTATTTTATCTAAGGCAGGAGGGCAGTTATGAGGCAATTATGCCTCCTGCATCCGGTCTGAGGAGTTTGAATTGTTTTATTACTTGGTGTTGATGAAAGCAGAACAAATGGGATGACATGTTTGAAAATACCAGGTCTGTGAAGGATGAAACGGCAGAGCCAGCAGGCTCTGACAGTTCCATCCAGCACAGAGATGCCTCTGGGAAGGTTACAAGTGGCAAGCTGGTCATTTCTCTGGCACAGCCCACTTCTGCACAGACGTAAACCAGTGTGTGTCCTAGTTTGCTATGCACTCTGAGCAGCTGCCATTAGAGTTTCCAGAGGAGCCTGTGGTTAAATAGCAAAGGATCATCCTTCTCACATTGATCAAAGGCACCGTCTCCAGGCACGTGTGGTGAGGCTGGAGGACACCTGGAAGGCAAGGAGAAACTCCCCACAGTTGGGGGGAAAAGCTGAGAGTGAGACGACAAAAGAGATCGCGTTTCTGTGTTTCCAAATTCTGAGATGTTTTGGATTTGCCTGGGAGCCATGAGACGAATTAGAAAGGGCATTTAAACCAGAAAGCAGTGCATTTCCATTCTCATCTCTTCTTCCTGGTGCAGTGTTGGAACTTTCCTATACTCTTATATCCTCCCCCTTCTTCCAAGAAATTCAAATTGGATGTTTGAAGTTGCAGTGTTTCCTGAACATGGTGAATCCTTGTCCTGTTTCATTGTAGATGACCTTGATGATGTATATGTTGTGTGTCTGCCTTTACAACTGGTTTCAAAATGCTTGTGTATGGAGTTGAGGCTGGGGGGAAGGGGGAAGTTCCTCCCTTTTTGTGGGGGCAGATTGTAGGAGATGTCACTGAGACATTGACTGTGAGAGACCTCACGGCTGTTGCTGTCCTGCCAGAAGGACAGAGATCAAGCAGTGATCTGAGCAGATGATGGTCTAGACCTGCTGGTTACAAGGACTGCTTCCAGCTGCTTTGATCTGTGTGTGTCAGCGGGAGTGGCAATAGAAATACAATCAGAGCTCCAGAGGAGATCATAACTGCTGCAGGGACAGTCTGCTCCAGAACTCGGTGCACGGGAATGATGAAGCAGCTTCATGGAGGTGCCAATAGTACCGTCAGTGGGGAGGCCACAAATGCTATGTTGGTCCAGGTCTGTTCTGTTCAGGGACCACCCGTCATCCCCCCCATCCACCAGATGAGAGGGAGAGGGGCTTCCAGAGAAATGTGTGCAGGTTAACACCCCTCTCTTTGGGAAGGAAAGCTGGGAAGCCTTCCTAGGTAGATGGTATTAAACATGTCATCACCTTCTTGTTTCTTCTCTCACTTTCTGGCTTGTTCCAGAACCCTTTGTACCAACAAGTGCTATTTTGAAACTATGTTTGTGACCAACAGAGGTCTTTAACATAATATGTTCTCTTTTTGCAGGATAGAGAACTGCGTCCGGAAGAAATTGAAGGTAAAAATTGTTGCTCCTTCTTCGTCCTCTTTCTCCCTGCCCAGTGAAAACTTACTGGCCCTTTCATGTTGGCCCCCATGGGTTAAAATAACTTGGGGAAAATCAAGGGAGATGATTATTGGAATAATTCCTGGAAGTCCCAGCAAAAGAAATAATGTATAAAACTGAAAGAGTTCTGACTGTGAAGGAATTTGCATCCATTCCATATTCTTCAGGGTGAGAGGATAAGTAAGTGATGGGATATTGGCTGTTAGGGAACTGCTGTCCCTCCAGCTCCCACAGAAACTGTTGTGGAGCATGATACTATAATATGGCTCCAAGGAAGCTGTTTTACCTGCTAATCCCTACAGTGAGGGGTATATAATGGAGTGCAGAGGTAAAAGTTGGAAAAACTTACTGGTTGCAGTTTCTTTAGGGAGCACAGTTTAGCAATGAAGTGTTTGTGACACTCGTAGTCCAAGCAAGCTTTCCTGTAAGGAATGGGTCAGCAGCACTGCTGACAGAAGAGCTTCACTTTGCTGCAGTCATTACCTCATGTAGGGAAATCTGGAGGGAAAATTCTGAGTATCTTAGAGAGTCTGGTTTCATAAAGTGCTGTTGATTCTGGGGAGTTTACTTGGAAAAGGTATTTCAAGCTGTCACTGACAATATTGTTCTTCCATTCCTGCAGAATTAAGAGAAGCCTTTAAGGAGTTTGATAAAGACAAGGATGGGTTTATTAACTGCAGGGACCTGGGGAACTGCATGCGGACCATGGGCTACATGCCTACTGAGATGGAGCTAATAGAGCTCTCCCAGCAGATCAACATGAACTGTGAGTAATGCCCACCCAGCTGTACCTGCCTGTTGCTGCTGTGCCCTGCATCGTTGCTTCAGGCTCTCTTGGTCTCTGCTGCCTCTTTTCCTTTGGATTTTCCCCCTCTCTTCTTCGGTTCTGATTTTCACTCCTTATCATCTCTCCTGCTTGCTTGTGGTCCCTAGAAGTTGATGCCTTTGTTTTTGCTTATCAAAGGGACTGTGGACTGTAGTGTATATGGAAACAGTGAGTGGAAGGGTTGTCCTTCATGCTTATGTTGTCAGGTATAAAACTGCTCTTAATGTGGGCAGTCAGGCACTGCTGCACAGGTTCTGTGTGTTGTCACGTTGAAGCTGTTGTCAGATGGTGTCAGACTGAAGAGCAAGCCTGGGAAGATGGGGATGCTTTGATCAGATGGGTGATGGACAGGCTGTTGTTCTGTGCTGGTTTTTTGAGTATCTGCTGTGTGCCTGGGGATGGGCTGTGAGCGAGCTGTGCTGCCAGCATGGGATGGGAGCATCTGCTGCAGTCATGGAAAGATGTGACAAATGCATCTGATTCACTGCAACTGTGTTTGTGGCCCTTGTCTTTCACCATCGTTTTTGTCACTTCTCATCTGTGGCAGGGCAGGGTATCACCCTCAGAGGAGAAGCATATCTAGTGCATGTTATTTCTGACACAGGATCATGTTAAAAGGACAAATTACTTGGTCAAGGGAAGGAAAACAGCTGTGACATATGCAAGCAGTCACACACGAAAGCAGCTGATAGCCCTGGCACACAAGTGCTTGGGAATTTGAGAGTGTTGCTGACAGCTCTCAGGGCACTAACAAGTGAAAGAACTAATACAATGAACAAACAATTGGACATACATTAGCTGCTGTAATGGAGCAGGACTGCAGCACTGCTGCAGGGCACTGCCCGGGCTTTGCAGGAACACGGTGCTGTGCCCTTGCCGTGCCCTTTGGCACAGGCACAGCAGAGAGCTGCTATAAGCACCACAACGATCAAGCCTCGGATACATACTGTGTGATGCAATAAGGGTGTGACAGTCCATGGCAGCCTAGGATGGAATAGCTTGGGCTCATTCTGCCCAGTCCATAATCCAGAAAATACAGGGTAAAACTACCTCTCCTTTTGCTTCCACTGTCCCGCACCCTCTGTGCTTGTGCATCCTGGAGGGCCAAGCGCTCTCTGGGGCACACAGAAATGCAAAGTGAGTGCTGGTCTTGGCTAACTTATGGAGTTCTTACACACAATCTTTTATCTTGTCCCAAGTGGGTGGCCATGTGGATTTTGAAGATTTTGTTGAGCTGATGGGACCAAAACTTCTAGCAGAGACTGCCGACATGATTGGTGTAAAAGAACTTCGTGATGCCTTCAGAGAGGTGAGTGATCGGTTCCGCATGCCCCCAGAGAGGTGAGCAACACAGGATAGAGAGAAGACCCACTGGAGAAGAGAAGAAAAGAGGAGGAGGAGAGAGCAGTGCAGTGGAAGACCTAGAAAGAGCCCAGTCAGGCATGGAATAAGGGAGGAGCAGAGAACATTGCTAAGATAAGGATACTCTTGAGGCAAGGAAGAGAAAAAAGCTGGTGCAGACACAGCATTTGCAAGGGTTTCCTGAGGAGAAAAGACAGACTGGATCCAAAAGACACCCAAAGGAAGAAAAGGAGGGACATGGAGAAGATGGAGAAAATATAGGGCACTCAGGATCAGGACAATACAAAAACCAAGCCAGAGCAAGATCTGTTTCCATTAACTGTATTTCCCCTGCTGGTGTTTTTCATGTGCTTGCAGTTTGACACCAATGGTGATGGGGAGATCAGCACCAGTGAGCTGCGAGAAGCCATGAAGAAACTTCTAGGGCAGCAGGTGGGTCACCGGGATATTGAAGAGATCATCCGGGACGTGGATCTGAATGGAGATGGGCGTGTTGATTTTGAAGGTGAGAAGGGATCAGTGCTCACTGTCCATCTGCTCTGGTGTGAGGCAGGATTTCAGATCAGAAGCTGAAATGGAAGATTTGCAGACTCAGGGCCCAGGGTTCTGAAGTATGGAGAAAAAAGAATTTAATTTTTTTCAGTCAGATGAATTGTTCATTTGTGTATCATCTCTTGCTGCATCTCAGTTTCGATTAGGTCTCCATAATTCTAGCATGGTAAGAGATAGAACCTGTCATACAGAAGCAGATCCTGGTGTACACATGCTGTGCCTACCATTGTTTTATGGGGCATTTTCCTTTCTTTAAATCTACTGCAAGAGCTGTGAGGTGGCTGGATTGCTTTGGAGAATGCATTGCACCTTCCATTTCCTC
Organism: Sylvia atricapilla; assembly: GCF_009819655.1. Classification (NCBI taxonomy): domain Eukaryota; kingdom Metazoa; phylum Chordata; class Aves; order Passeriformes; family Sylviidae; genus Sylvia; species Sylvia atricapilla. Next base: position 3,380,284 of record NC_089156.1, on the reverse strand, counting down.
TGGCTACCTTTGCTATATTTGTTTATAGAGAATTTGTTTCTGTTTCTTTATGCCAGAAGATGGTCACATGCCAGCTGTGCTCACTAAGACTGCAGATAGCTGATCTGCAGATGGTGTCACGTTAAATTTTAGAGATAATCCATTTATTTTCACACTTTTCATGCCAGAAGGACTTTGAAAAATAAGAGTAGTTAGCTACTATCCTAGCCATTAGCTATGGCAGGAGCAGTGTTAATAGAGCCCAGGGTTTCTGGCAAGGAAGCAGTTGATATCAGACAGCTAATAAGATATAAGAGCTGGAAGGTGTGAGAGCATGGCAGGCTGCTCTTTTCCCTGGTGGAAATCCAGGTGTCCCTTTGCAGTAAGGGTGAAGTACAAGAACTATAAAATTAAAGTACAATTGACGTAAATTTTTTTGGCTCAGCAGCATTCCTGGGTCTCCTGCAGGACAAAGCATCTCAGTCGTCAGGATTACTGCAGCCTCTGAGCAGTAATCCTTTGAAAATATTAGAATACCTCCATCTTCCTAGAAAGTATCTGATAGCTGCAGTTGTTCTAATGCACTGACTGATTACATGACAGTAGCTGTACTTGTTTCCAACAGCTAAATTATGTTAGACAGCTAAAATACATGAAATGCTATCCCAGTATCAATTTCTCTGTGAGTTACCATTTTAGTTGTCAAAGGACACCTCCATCAATGGAAAAGGAGAAGTCAAGGGGGTAATTTCCACTGCCCTCTTCGCAGAATCATTAGTTCCTCAGCAATTCAAGTGCAGAATGAAAACGCATTAATATTTGGTGGCATTTACACTCAATTTGAAAAATTGTAATTGACTTCACAAACTGCGGGGTAGTCAAGAAAAAGATACAGGGTATCCTTACAATCCACATGTATCTTTATAAACAAGAAGTCCCTTAAAGTAAGCTTTTCTCTACAAGAATGCCAATATCTAGCAACACTCCTGTTTTCCCACGCTAGTATCTCTGTGAAGTGGCACGTTTACTAAGAAATCATACCGTGTTCCCGAAACTGTTACTCAAGGTTCCCTGAAGCTACAGCGAAGGCAGACAATGCTTGCTGTAGTGTTGCACAAAGAGTTGCTTGTGCAAACAAGACCGTAGGTGGCTGGGAAGGAGTCCAAGGCAATGAACTGACCTGCTAGAGGGATCTTATCACCATATCTAATGCCAGGATTAAAGCCCATGCTGTGTGAGCTCTAAGGGCCACTCTCGGAGCGCACAGACTTTGCTGGCAGCCTGGGGACTCCCAGTCTCACCCTGGCTGCTTGCTGTCCCCAGTGAAGGACAGCTGAGTTGGGGACCGTGGATGCCTTCTGGCTTAGGGCTGTCTTGTGTTGTTGGTTGCAGAGTTTGTTCGCATGATGTCCCGTTGAAGATTATTCTCAGCTAAAGAAGAATCAGCACCTTAGAGAGGGCAGAAGAGGACCTAGATGGAGCATCTAGCCCCGATGTTCCTACATGAAGGTTTATCGGCTGGCTGCAATTAGGACATTGCAAGATGACCTGCTGCTCCTCCCTCATGGTGGTCCCCATGCCCCTCCACCCTTTCACACTGTGAAAGACTTGCAACTTCCTACAACTGGAACCATTCCTTGAAGATGATTGCAGGAAACTGCAGAGCCAGGACTTGCCATGATGCTTTCATGGGATATTTGCAACTTTAAACTCCTCCTCCCCAGCTTTATTCTCCCACCAGCTGCTGCAGAGCAAAAGCAGGAGAAATCCTCTTGGCTTGGTGGATGAGAGCAAAGCCATTGGGACTGGTGGCAGCCTCAGGGCGTGCTCTGCACTTCTTGATTTCCCTTGGTGAACCATGTCTGTGTTTGCTGTCTCAGTGTGTGTCTATCTGTGTGAAGTTATTTATGCTTCCCCAACATTTATTTGCATCTCCCGTGGTTATGTTTACCAAGAGTAAATTCAAATATATGTCTTGCGGGGGGAAAGTGATAAATATGCACGTTGAAACGATGTGGAGCCTGGATGTCCCTGTGCGAGGTGGTGACCGGACTGGGGAAGAAGCGCTTGGGCAGTGCACACCCCAGTGTCTGCACCAGGATCCAGAGGCAAGCCCCTGCCACAGAAAGGGGAGTCAGTGCTGGCCACTGAGTGTGTGTCAGGACTCTGCCCTCCCTCCACCGTCTCTCTGGCCGAGGGCCTGGAGCTGCCTCACAGTGAGGGCAGTGTGAAAGGTCTCCATCGCTGCATCCCCTCCACTGGCATGGGCACAGGTGAGGCCCCCGCAGTATTGTGGGAAGGAAAAATGGGAGAAAGGGCCCAGAGGGGACCTGGGTGGGAAGGGGACAATAACAGCCAACCTCACCCCTTTCAGATCATTTTAAACACAACTGTGAGCACATGTATGGTGGGGCCATGCTGTGGGAGCTGACCTGTAACTCCACTGGTGCTGGGGATTGGCTGGGAGCCTCTGTGTGGCAGTGCCCTGCTCTCCAACCTCTTCACAGTCAGAAATGCTGCACATGTCTGCAGCAGTAATGACAGCAGCCTCCATGCCCTACCAGCTGCTTCCAGACACATCAGATCTTATCCTCCTTTCCCCAAGATGCTCCCTACCTACCACTTCTTTCCCCTGCTCTACCAGACCTACAGTTGTCTCCTTTCTCTATGCAAAAGTTCAGTCACAAGTTGCCAGGATTAATTTCTGCTTGCCTTTGAAGGCCACCATCATCACTGTGTGTTTCTTGGTGTGACTGGGAGCTGTTTTCCTCTTGGTTGCCTCCTTACTCAAACTGGGAGGTCAAGGACCAATATCCTCCTGCTTCCTGCATTTCAGGTCTTTCAATTCTGAGGTTCTCTTTCAGATTTTTGGGGTCCACAAATCCATGTTTCAAAGGAGGAATTTCTCTTCTGCTTTCCTGTTGCTGTGCCAACTGGCATAGCTGTAGTGATGGCTGATGCTCCAGTGATGGAAAAACCATGTTACTCCTTATATTTGTGTGTATGTGTGTGTTTCCTTGTGTTTGCACAGGTGTGTGCACTAGGAAGGGTTTGTGTGTGTGCACATAAAAGCAAGAAGTGTAAATAGGTACCTGGGAGTGCAGCAGTAGAAGAGTTTGTATGCAAGTGGGTGTATGCAAACTGTGTGTGTTTATCTATGGAGCTGGTCCCATCTTGGAAATGTGGGTGTGAGCCAAGAAATTGGAAAATGGCTATTTACAGATCTCCACATTTACTGGCTCAACAGCTGTATTGTTGAGGGTAATATTGGAGATGAGGGTGATAAACTGAACAGAGTCCAGAGTCCTGGTAGGTTATAGATGTGGTTAGGGTAATACTGGGGAGGGGGAGCCATGTGCAGGCTCGTGTCTGCCAAAGGGAGTGCTGGTACACAACGTGCCTCTCTTACAGTGGAGCCTGTTGAAGAAAGAGCTGCCTGTGCCTGTGGAGCAGGACAGCTGTGCTGCTGCCTGTGTGCTGCAGGGTGCGGTGCCTGCCTGTGGGCACTGGGAATGGCTTGGTTCATATGCCTTGTGCCACAGCCAGCCTGCAGGAGCCCTGTGCACAGTCAGAGGCCACAAGCATGGTGGCTGCTTCTGCCTGTTCCTTCCCAGACTTTGCCCTGAGCAGTTGCAGCTTGTGCCCGGAGCATCAGATAGCAGGACAGTCTTCATTTAAAATGGTTACTGCATGTGTAGAGGCTGGACTGATCCACAGTGCAGCATCACGGTGGCTGGGCATCTTTCCTGCAAACTATGGCCACTTTTGCTTAGGCAGGTCCCTGTGTTTGTAGTGTGGCAGAGCTGTGCCTGTCACCCCAAGAGTACTAGGCAAAGGCTGGCTGCAGGACATCTTTGTGTCATTGCAGAGGCAGTCCTGGAACCGTAGGTAACTTCTGAGGAAAGCTGAGTCTGCCAAATCATCTGTAGCTCTTTTCTGCCAGGTCTCACCACGATACAGTGAACAGGTCAGAAAGGGCAGGTCTCAAAAGCCTTCATTTTTTTTTTTTTCTTCCAGCAGAAGCTCTTGAGCTCCTGCTGCTAGCCTGATTTTACTTTCACAACAAACCCCAAATAATCCCAGGGAGTTTTACTATTTTCTTGTGTAGACAGGGGCAGAGATTAAAGATCCAATCTAAATAATCTAATTCCAGAGATAATCCTTTTGCTCTCATCTCCAATTTGGTACCAGTGAGGCTTCCAATGAGCTCTACATGGCAGGGCACAGCTGGTCCCCTGTGGGCACTTGAGCCTTGTAGTCCTGCACCATTTGGGAGGGCTATGGGACAGTGGGGCTGGCTCACACTGATTTCTTAGATGTCTCATTAGCCATGAGGCCTCCTTCTGATCCACACATCTTGGCCGCTCCTTTTGGACATCCCAAATCCTGTCCCATTTTCCAGCAGGAAATGGTTAATACCTTAAACATGTGCCCCTCATTTGCTCATGAACAATCAGGGTGGTAGGGTAGACCAGGCAGGACTGATTCAAGAAGTCATTTTGCCACAGCTACCAGGGGACAGGGAGAGATCAGGGGATTGAGAAAATCATCCTGAGCCTTTCACTTGTAGGTTACTGGTGTAAATCCAGCCTGCATCAATGGACTGACTGATGGCTCAGTGGATTAGTAACAGGATGGAGCCTTTGACATCTGGGGCACAAACTGGCATCAAGTTGCTGGTGTGACAGCGAGTATTGATTCGGGGCAGCAGTGTAGGACACCACGGACACAGGCCAAACAGCATCTGCCATCCTCTGCCAGGAGCTGTGACCAGGAGCCAGGGCCAGGGCTCCTCTTGCCCCCAAGTGAGCACAGCCACTGTCCCTCCTCACTGCTGCTCAGTTAATCCCTCTTGATTTGTGATGCACTACTGACTCTTGGGAAATGATCACCCAAGTTAATGTTTAGAAAATGCTCACCCTGGGGACACTTGGTAACACTTGAAGTGTTTATGTGCTTCAAAGTTGTGTTTCTGACCCACAGACCACTGTTTAAAGTGTAGGATTAGGGAGGATCATTTGTAATCAGCACAAATGAGCTCTAATGAGGCCTCCCTCAGCCTCACCAACTGGACAGCATTGTCCCGGCCACGGCTGCTTGCACTCCTTTGGAAACAGAACTTGGGGGACACCCAAGAGGTCACAAACACAGCAGGGATACAGGAGATTAGCCTGGATTTGATCAGATGCTGCCAGGGCTGGGGTCTGTAACGCTGAGATGATTTGCCAGGAATCAGCGTGAGGTGGCTGAATCTGGAGAGGTGCTAAGCCATTTCGTGCTACTAATCTGGATGAGGTTTCCTAAGGCACCCTGTAGTTTCGGAACCCCTTCCTGGCAGCAGTGCTCATGTGGGAGTCCAGCAGTGCCATATCTGTCCTGGCCCAGTTATACCAGGAGTCCAAGAACTGATGTCACAGCAGCAGGAACGTGCTTTGGGGTCCACTCCAAGCCGGGCAGAGCAGACTGGGGAGCAGGGGGTGGGTGGTTGCACATTCCAACAAACAGTTCACTTCTCCAAGACTGTCTGGTTAAGAGGCCCACAGGTGCATTACAAAAGCAACAAATGCATTTAATTCTCAGTCTGTAGCACCAAGTCCTTATTTATAAAAGCAAATACTTTGCGAAAGACTTGAATTAATAAAACATCACTGACACTTAGAAGCAGCCAATGCTAATGCAGCCGGTGCCAGGAGCACAACCCTGAGGCCTGGCCGGTATCTGATGCCTCAAGGAACACGGTGATTGGACTGAAGGGCAAACATTAAGTTGTTTGTTCCCTCTTTGTGTAAGGAGTGAGTTTCATTCGACCTCTGCCTGGGATATCTCACTCCAGCTACCCAAGACCTTGCCAAAGTCCTCCAGAAAACAAAGCCAGGATTTTAGATTCTTCTATAAAGTGCAAGCCAGGGATCAGCCTGCGGGCAGTGTCACGGTCACCTCCCCGCCTTCTCCTTCCCTGGCCGTTTTGCTTCTCAGGCAGATTATTGTGGTGCGAGGCGCTTGCACGCCCCCGGCCGCTTCGCTCCGTACGGGGCGGGCGGCAGCTGCCTTATTCCCTTACCCCATGGCAGGGGAGAACCAGCGTGTTCTGCCAAGGCAGCGAGCCGGGCTTGGGAGCTGCCGTTCGGAGCACCGCGGGCACGGAGCTACCGGGACGTGGCGAGGAGCCGCCCCCGACGGCGGTGGAGCTCCCGCTGCCCCAGCTCCGCTTCCAGCCCCTTCCCCGAGCACACCGGCTCCGTTCCGGTCCGCGCTGCCGCAGCGCCGTCCGTTGCCCCGGCAACCGTCCGTCTGCGCTTCCCGCCGCCGCCCCGCCGTGCTCCGCGTTCCGCCGCGCTGGAGCCCCGCGATTGGCGGCGCGGAGGGGCGGGCTCTGCCCACCAGCAGCCGGCGCTCAGGCCAGTTCGCCGGGCTGTCCCCGCTCCGGACACGGCGCCGGGGAGCCTCGTCCGTCCCCGCCGCTCCTTCCTGCGGGAGCCGGTTCCGCACCGCTCCCTGCGCGGGCGGGACCGGCCCCGAGCAGCCCAGCCCGCAGGGACCCGGCTCCCGCGCCGCTCCCGCCGCTGTCCCCGCGCCGCTCAGCCCAGCCCGCCCATCGCCGCCGCTCATTCGCCCGCCGCCTTATGAATATGCAAATATGGACCCGCGGCCGACTAATGGCAGACGGGCAGGTAATTAATATTCTCGTTTCGGCGCGCGGATTGGCCGGAGCTCGTCCCGCCCCGGCAGCGGGGTGAGCCGCCCCCTGTCGGCGGCAGGAAGGGGCGGGCGCGGCGCCGGGAGCGCGACATGGTGGGCGCTGGTGCGCGCGGGGCGCCGCTGCTGCCGCCCGTGCTGCTGCTGCCGCTGCTGCTGCGGGGCGCGGCGGGCGGCATCGCCGACAGCGTCGTCTGGGCCGTCAACGCGGGCGGCGATGCCCATGTGGACGTGAACGGCATCCACTTCCGCAAGGACCCGCTCGAGGGCCGCGTGGGCCGAGGTGAGGGCGGGGGACACGCCGCGGCCGGGGGGTTTCGGCGGGACAGCCCGCGGGGTCCCGCTCCGCTCCGCTGCGGCTGCGAGGCCCCGCTGTGCCGGCGGGCTCCGGGACCCGCGCGGCCCCGGCGCCGTCCTTGCCCTCTGCAGCCCCGGCGGGTCGGTGGCTGTCCCCGCAGGACGGCGGGGGCTCCTCTCCCGCAGCCGCCCGGGGACGGTGTGGCCCGAAGGCAGCGCCAGCGGAACCGCGGCCAGGGTCCTCCCGCGCTCCTCCCGCCGGGCCCGGCTGGGGCCGCATCAGCCGTCCCCGTGGCGGTGCGGGCCCCGGGCCCCGGAGGCGGCGGGATGAGCCCTGCGGGGTTGTGTAATGCCGGAGGGGAAGTGGCTCTGCCAGGGCTGGAGTGGGATTTCGGCTGGAAAGGCGACGGGAGCGGTCAAGGTGCCAGCCCTGCCGCGTGCACCCGCCGCTCTCTTTTTCTTTCCCGTTTTCCGCTGAAGAGTCCGTGTTCCACAGCAGGATGGCCAGTTCGCAGCCCTGTGCGCAGCGTGCGCGGTGCAGTGGGAACAAGCTTTTCCAGCCCTCTGCAGCCGGATCTGGGTCGCGCACGATGTGGGCTGATGCTTGCAGCATTCTGGTCCCGACAGCGAAGAGCACAAGCTGCTCGCTGGAGCCCCGGTGCTGGGCCCGGCGGGGGAAGGTGCAGCCGGCCGGTCTGCTCCGTGCCCCAGTCACGGCTGGGTGTTCAAGGGCAGGGACACGAGCAGAAGGACAGGCAGATGGGAAATCTTCGGCTGCTCGAACTACCAAGTCAGTAAAATCTTCAGCCTGCTATTTAAGACAGGATGGAGAACTAATTGCACTTGGGTTATCTTTTCCTACTTCCCCCAAGACCACCACAGTTTGAATTGTGCACGTTTCTGATAATTGGCGTACCAAAACTTAGTCGATTCACTAATATGTTGAAAAGCTAGCTATGCTGAGCTGCTCTGCTGTCAGTTACAGGTGAGTGGTGGTATGTGGAGAAGATGAGCTCTCTGTTGACTTTTGAGCCTAGCCTTTGCTGTTTCCATGTAGGATGGTGAGGATTTTCCTGTGCTATACAGCTGGAACTGCTATTGCATACTCTACATGAATGCCATCTCAAATGGAGAACCTTTTGGGCACACTGGATATAATGGAGGTCACATTTAAATCCTAACACAGTTTTTCACACCCATGGAAGCTGCTGCTCCACTTGCGCAGGGTGCCCTGGTCACTGTAGGTCAGCTTCTCTTAATAGACCTTTCATATTTGTAAGTTGAATGTCCTTGTGAACTTGAACTATTTATTTTTGAGTTGAGGAGAAAAAAGGGTCTTTTTCAAGCACATTGTGACATGCACTTCCTTTGTGGAAAGCCCGTGGTGTTTCCTCTGAGCAGCAGGCTGTTAAAGTAATCCTGCTTCAGCCAGTGGTGCCAGGCACAGTGGAGACTTTACCCCTTTGAGCTCTCAGCTGCCTTTCCCTCAATGGCTTTTTACTGCACCATTGTTCATTTACTCTGGGCTCCTCTCTGTGTTGATCGACATGTAGGGGCTATAGCAGAAATGTATGGCTGACTGGGAGGAAATGACCTAGGGATAGTAATTCTGGGCTGTGCTGCCTCTGGGCAATTTAAAACCCTTTTTTTTTTTTTTTTTTTCCAAGCCTCTGTTCAGCTGCTGTGCCCTAAAGGACTGACTGTGCTGATGCCAATTACAGAATAGGCAGGTGCCAAACATAGTTGGGTTACAGTTTGGTGTGTACTGCTCGCTCCCAGAGAGGACCCAGTGTGCTGTGAAATCCATCTCGCTTCCACAGCTCTGTCAACAGAGCTCTGACATGCAGGTGACAGGTCTTCCTCTCCAGTTACCTTCTCAGCTATTAAAGGACTTTCTTCCTGTGCAGGCTTTCCTTTAATAGGAGCTGACTTCTGTGGAGTCCTTGGTTTGCTATCACTGTAATCTGTAGCTGGTCAGAAATTCCTGTGTGGGAGGACAGGGTAAACTTTTCACCCTCTGTATTTCTGGTGATGTTACCTCAAGTTTGCCTGCTTTTCACTGTTTGCATTTCGTTCTCACGCAGCTTCAAGTAAACTATGTATGTTTTTAGAAATTATATCTTTTACATGCTTCTCCTTACTAGGAGGAGAAAGATGATTGATGGTGATGTTCACCAACAAGGTTGAAGAGGTGGCTACCTGTGTGGTCAATCTTGGCCTGTCCATAAAATTGTATATATATAGAGTCAGAAAAATAAAGTAGAGAGCTTTCCTGCTTGACCTCCTGCTGTCTGCTTCATCCTTTCGTGCTCCTAACAGCAGTCACATGGTGGTTAGAGTCTTCAGTCTTTATGCCCAAGCTCGAGCAGTAAAGAGAAGTGGAAGATTGCCTGAGCAGCTCTGTGTGAAACAGGAGACTAAGGACTGGCATTAATTTCCTCTTGCTCGTTTGCATTGGCTCTGTCTTTGGCAACGTGTGCTGGGTTAGTAGTTCTTGCTTTGTCTTGGCCAGTGCAGTGTCTGTTCCCATGGAAATGGGGGTGGGAGAGGTAAGTGCCAGTGGAGAACTTCATCTGGATCAACTTCTGCCTGAAGTGCCAGTGGACAGATGGTGTCCGCAGTCCCCTCCTGCCCTGCCTCGCTGGGGAATTGTTTGATGTGCAGCTCTGGAGGCATTGCATCAGTTTGCATTTATACAGGAACCCTGATGCAGTAGCATACCAAGCGGGGGTTAAAGTTTTTGGGGGGCTGCTGTAGAGATGGTGAAACACTGAAAAGGGGAAAATTTTGTGATTTCTCTTATTTTGTCAGTTATTGTTCTATTTGGGCCCTTCTCGAGGGCTCTTTAGATGTCTGCAGACAACACCCATTTCAGCTGGGTGGCTCTGACAACATCAGTTGATGGAGCTGCTGGTGCTTTTGAAATACTTGTGTATCTTTTTTGCTTCCTTCATCCCGTCTTTGTGCTGACAGGTATTGTGGGGCTGTGGTGAGAAAAAAGGGCTTTGTAAGATGCCTAATGTTTCTCACCCTTCTGCCATTCCCCAGCTTCTTAGTTGAGGGGAATGAGTCTCTAAACCCCAATGCTATCAACTTCTAACTTCGAATCTGTTGTATCAATGAGTCAAGTCAGTCCTATGGTAACTGTTTTAGTTTTGTACTTGGAGTTTGAAATTTGAAAATGTTGTAAAATTATTCTAGGTGTTTTCACTCTTTAAAGCAAGAGCCAATGGCCAAGTCCTTTGGTTTTGTGTAACGCTTTTGAAACGGGCTTTATTTCTGAAATGGAGCAAGTGAGCTTACTGTGTCAGACTGCAGCAGGTCTCCAGACCTGTTTTCCTACATTTCTTGGATTTTGGGGCTTTGGCTTCTTGTGCTTCTGCTCTGGTAGTGCCGCCACCCGGTCAGAGCAAGCAGGGGATGGGTCTGATGGGTTGTGAGTGCTAATGCCACTTACGGAGTTAAGTGCTTCAGGAATATATAAAGCGTTTCTTCCTCAGAGTGTAACCCTTCCTCTCACTGTTTTGTGCTCCAAACCCAGCTTCTGACTATGGTATGAAACTGCCGATCCTGCGCTCCAACGCGGAAGACCAGATTCTGTACCAGACTGAGCGTTACAACGAGGAAACCTTTGGCTATGAAGTTCCCATCAAAGAGGAGGGGGACTATGTGCTGGTGTTGAAGTTTGCAGAGGTCTATTTTGCACAGTCTCAGCAGAAGGTAAGCAATAGCTCCCTGTGTGTCTCTGATGTGAGTTCCTGGCTAAGAGTGCGTGTGCTCGGGTTGCCTCTGTTGCTCTGCATGCTGGAGGAAGGAGTAAGGCACTCACTGTTAACTTAGGTCTCAGCCTCTCCCAGGCTCTGAACCTTTAGAGCTCTCTTCTACATCCCAGCTATACAGTTGGACTGGAAAACTTAATTTCAAAGTATTCAAACAAATATGTGCAGCTAAACATAACTAGCAATAGTTTTATGACCTGTTTAGGCTGTGCTGGCTTTTGAGAAGTTTTTTTTTCCTTTTTCTTGAGCACTTGCTTCTTACTTGACAGCGTAGTTATGCTGGAGGAAGTACTGCATAGATTGAGGCAGGGAGGTAGCCTACTCAAAACAATTTTTACAAATGTATTAAGTCTTGATATTGGCTCAGTCTGATCCTGAAAGTGGAGTCAAATTCCACTGCTTTTTGCTTTTTAGAGAAGAATAATCCTTGTCCACTTTTGAAATCCCTCACGTACAGAAGTGGAAACAGAAGCAAGCAGAACTCAAAGTCCTGTAATAAACTGGGGGTAGGAGTGGTTTGTGTTCCTCTGATTCCATCACCTTCTTTAGGGCTGATCTTGTTAAGCACTGTGCTGCCTTCGTGCCAGAGGAATATTTCAGGGAGCAGAACTGGTGGGGCTAGCTTACAGAACGGATGCAAAAAGCAGCCACAGATTAAACTGAAGGGCTGAGGCATCTTTGGTTCCTCTTCCTTCATGTGGTTCTGCTGGGATTCCCCAGGTGCTGTGTGAAGCTTGAGTCATTACTGCCCTGAGGAGGACTTTCACTCTGAATTCACAGATGTGGTTAGCAGTTAAACATTTTACCTCCTTCAAACCCTCTGTTCTTCACCAGCTTGTTTCCTCTTCTCTCTTCTGCTGCAGGCTGTTAGTTAGAAATGGCTTAATTCCCTAGGGTGTGGTGTGTCAGCCACCCCAGGGTGGCAAGAGCAGGTTTTCAGGCTGGAGAAAAGTTGTGAAAGAGAAGCATGAATAAACAAGAATAAAACTGTGCTGTCCTCAGATCTAAACAGCTGATGTAGGGGCTGTTTTAAAAGGAGAAGGCAGATTTCAGGGTATTTGAAAGCACTGTTAATGCTTTGGTGTCTTTACCTGGCTGCTTTTGGGCTCTAAATCCTTCCCAAAGGAGTGAGCCAGAACATGTTAAAATGCTCTCTGGTCCTGCATGCATGAAAAGCAGAGACCTTTCCTGTTGTGTTCCCATTTCAACTGTCACGTGCCTGAATCTGCTCTGACTCTGTCACTTCTTCCACCCTGAAGGTATTTGATGTTCGCTTGAATGGCCACGTGGTGGTGAAAGACTTGGACATTTTTGACAGAGTCGGACACAGCACAGCTCACGATGAGATCATTCCCATGAGTATCAAAAAGGGAAAACTCAGTGTCCAGGGAGAGGTTTCAACATTCACAGGAAAGCTCCACATTGAGTTTGTAAAGGTAAATAAGCTTTTCAGGGCAGAGCCTTGATCTTCCCTTTCCACTTCTTACCCAGTCATGTGGTGCAGCTGTGTGCTGGAGGAGGGGAGGTGTTGGTAGGTGGGGAGACCTTTCCTTTTCTCAGAGCTGAAGCACTGACTGCTGCCTTTGCTTTTTCTAGGGCTACTATGACAATCCGAAAATCTGTGCCCTATACATCCTGCAAGGAACAGTGGAAGGTAAGCACAGTCTCTGAGCCAGAAGCCTCTTCCCTCTTGGAGAGCAGCCTGTTGCTTCTCAGACTATGAGATCATAGCTCTTGCTGAGCCACATCTGCCAAAATTGTTTCTCTTTCGCTGAGTTCCCACAGAGTGCAGTTGCAGAGTGAAGTAGGTGTGTACTGTCCTTATTCTCCTCTAAGTCACAAAGCTTGTGTCATTTTGGAATGAGAAAAATCAATTTGTTTTGGAATTTCCTGTATATGGGGTAGAGGAGAAGTGAACATGTCTGGTCTGTCTCAGTGTATAGCTACAGATAAATACCCTCTGGCCTTGGATATCAGCAGCAACTCCGCAGACAAATAATTTACAGTTATTTTAGCTACTGCTGAGGTATTTCTTACCTGGAGCTTTGTTTTGCCTTCTCAGCTTGAAGACAAGGCAGTGTATTTTTCCAGATACCAGTTCTTCTGGATAGCTCTGGCAAGTGCTGGAAAGGTCCTTGTTCTTTCATCGCCCTCTTTGTAAGTGAGCTGGAATTGAAGCCCCTCCAGCTTGTGAACTAGGAGGGTTTAGGATCCCTCTCTGACCAAAGCATCAATTTGCTTTACCATGGGATGGTCAGGTGCTGCTGAAGAACCTTGTGGCTAGGTGGCACCTGCAGCTCAGGCCCCAGGCTCAGAAGGCTGGATGTGAATGGGGCTTGGCCATGCTGCTCTCACAGCTCTAGCTTTGAGGGGTGCAGCCATATGGAGGTGGACTGATTATGGAAAGGGGTTTTCCCACTCCTGTTTGCACCTGTATCTGCTGGTCCTGCAGGCAGCAGCTGCTTGTTCTTAACTAGATGTTACTGAGCAGCTGCTGTATCTGAGTGTATGCTCTCAGTGTGCTTTTATGCATTAACTTGTCCATGTGACATGTTGATGGTGTGGAAGGATGTTTTTCTTCAGGCTGGATCCTTGGATGCTCTTATCTTGCAAAGAAGAGAAATAGTGGTGTGGTATTCGTCTCTTCTGGGGTGTTCTGGTTGTGCTTTTGAGGGGGTCTCAGGTGCCCCTCTTGCTGATGTTCATGTTGGATCGGGGAGAGGGGAAGGAAATGTCTCGAGTCATCTCCCAGTTTACATCCTGCCTCCTTGCAACCTTTTGTCTTGTTCAACAGATGTTCCAAAGCTGCAGCCACACCCAGGTCTGGAGAAAAAAGAGGAAGATGATGATGAAGATGACTATGATGATGGCTCCAGTGTCAAAAAACAGGCAAATAAGAACCGGGTTCAGTCAGGCCCACGCACACCAAACCCCTATGCCTCGGACAACAGCAGCCTCATGTTTCCCATATTGGTGGCCTTTGGTGTCTTCATTCCTACCCTCTTCTGCCTCTGCCGATTGTGAGAGCAAGCCCCACAGTGCATCAGCCCAGGGGCTGGGAGGGAAGGAGTTGGACCAAATATGGTTGCTTTCAATTTCTCCATATTGTTCATAATTTAAAGGAAAAAAAAAAAGAAAAAAAAAAGAGGTGATTAATTTGGAATGAATAGCAATGAATAGCAGGTCCAGGTAAGAGGGAGCTTACCTTCCCCCTACCAGCAGCAAGGCCCTCGCCTTCCCCTTCGCACCATGTGCAGCCTCTGATTCTCCCTGGGGCATCCAAGAGTGACCTGAGTCCTGGCTGGGTGTGTGTTGGGCCACTGAAAGCTGATGCTACGAGTCCTGGGCCATGTCCCACACTGAGAGAAAGCCATGTGCTGTAGGATCTCTGCCTTTACTGGTGGAATACAGTTCCTTAAGCAGGAAAGCAGTTCTTAAAACAAGGCCAAGGTACACACTTTGTCCAGGAGTGTCGAAGTGTTGTGGTGCTGTTGGGTGTCAAGTGGCTGCAGAGGACAGTGCCTGGCTCAGCATCTCCCTGAGTGTGTGCAACACGATGTATGGTACTCGCCTGCGTGAAGATACCAAGGCTCCAGACCAGCCTCCGTGGAGACAGCCCCCTCCTGAGACTGCAAGCTGCGCCAGGAGCAGAGGGATTTATCTGGCCTGATTTGCTGCACCAGTTGGGAGACTTTCCTAGTCTGGCAACTGCAATGTTGGTTCCATCGCAGAGGGATTCTGCTGTAGCCTGCGAGAGGCTGACGTTGTTAGCGTCTGATCAGATGCACTTGTTTTCTGTATTGATTATGGCTTTTGTTTCCTTTAATATCCTTTTATTTTCAAAGGTTTTGTTTTAAGCCCAGCTCCTTTTTTTTGCCTTTCCTAGCAAGTGACGTCTTCTTAGGAAGAAGCTGAGTATCAAGTGAACTAGAGAGGGAGGTTCAAGACTTGTTCCTTAACCTTCCTAGTGGTGAGCTCCCTTCTCCATGACTCCAGACAACCCGTGCCGTAGGACAGAGCAGAGCAACCTGGTGGATGCTCCCTGTGGTCTCTCATTCCCTCTGGAGGGACCAGCCCTGGCTGTGGCAGTGAGGAGTGGAGCTGGTCAGTGTTTGACCTTAGCCTTTTGCATATCCAGGCCCTGTAGTGAAGGGGCAGATGATAAACATTTCAGTCCTGTGGAGCAAGGTGGTTCTTTGCCATCCAGAGATCTGGAAGTGAGCAATGCACTGGAGACAAGGTCACCTGCTTCCCCCAGGGATATTTCTGCAAGAGGCTTCTGTTCCCACATGCAGAGCCTGTGTCTGCCTGGCAGAGGCTGAACAGAGCAAAAGCCACTGCTGCGCCTTCTGGTCCAGAGTTGCAGGCCCTGAGGAAATGTCTTCTCACAATCTCAGCCTCCATCATGTTGAGCATTTCTGGTTGACGAGGAGAGAGATGTTCTGTGCTGGAGCAGGATCTGTCCCAGGCAGGGTTAGATTTTTGCAGATCAGCTTTGTTGCTGCTGAGCTCTGGGGCTCACAGAGCGCTTTACCTCATGCTCTCTCGTTGTCCTCAGAAGTGTTCTGTCTTTCCCTAGAGCAGTGGCACTGAGCAGTGACCTCTGCCTCTCTGGGCCTGTGTTTTCCTAGCAGTTGTTCCTGGGTTTGATCCCCTGCAGTGCCTCAGCCTTTCTTTGAGCTGAGCGGGGCCAGCAGACTTACCGAGTTTCTGGCAAGGGAACTGGAGGAGCCTCTTCTGTTCTGCTGGGCCCAGACAGCTGAAGCCTTTGCTTCCTCTAAACCCTCAAGCTGTGATAGGAGCTGTCAGCTCAGGGACTCCAGAGTGAAAGCTGGGGGAGGTGACAAAACGCTGCTCTCTGCAGCAGTGCCACTGAACCCTGCCTTTCTGAGCACATCACTGCTACAGGCCTGACCCTGATTCTGTATCTGTGAGCTGAAAAACAAGCAGGACCTTAATGATCTCTCCAACTGCACAAGGGGTCGTTTGAGAGAGAAGGAAGAAAGTCCCTGCCCCAGTTAAAGGAGAATACAGGCTTTAGAGAGAGCAGATCTTGAAGAACAAACCTTAGCATGGAAGGTGGTACGCTTGAAGTTGTCTGCTTCAACTTCTAGCTACTGTTAAAATCCTAAGACTTACAAAATTGCTATAAAATATGAGCTCTGATACGTTCAGTGACAGTGCCTGCAGGGATTCTCCAGCATTTTTGGGATTGCTCTAACTGGATAGAGGAGACATTTACATCTTTATCAGTTTTGAGAACCATGAACTGTGCTGATTTGTTAAGTAAAGAACCTGGAGTTGAAAGCAGGCGTCTCTTTGAGGAGCTGCTCTCCTCCAGGCCTTTTAGGGTGCATTTTATTTGGGCATCCTTGAAGCAAGGAATCATTCAGCTTCTTGTATCTCACCTAGTAATCTCAGCACCTTGCCTACCATGAGAGAAAGGTGTGTGTTTAGCTGTGCAGAAGTTGGAGACAAGTCTTCCAGGATAGTTTATCCTGGCCTCTCCTAGCAGCCAGGGCACCCATTTGGTGCCATCGGCTGCCCCAAGGCAGAGCTCTACAGGGTGTGATCTAGTTTGTTCCAGTTGCTCAGTTCAAATGAATTTCTTATTTGAGTAAGAATAGGGAGGAGAAATAGTTCATCCTTCGTGACTTCAATTTAGTTGTTTTCCCTCTGGTTTTATGCATCTTTCTCACTACAGAGCTGATTTCTGGGGAGTTCCTGACCCTGTTACTGTCCTGTGAGCAGTTTCCTTCATGGTTGATCCTCTCCTGGCAGGTTTGCTTTGGAAGGAGCCTTCAAACAAAGCATGTGGGAGCACTTAGGATATGGGGATGGCCAGTGAGCACCTTGCTGGGAATGGAGTACTCCAGCTCCCCTGGCCATCTGTCTAGTATCTGCAAGCCAGACTCAGGGGTGTAAGGAGGTACCTGGTCCTGACCAGGGAAAGAAAAAGTTTGGGCTGGCTTGTAGCTTACCAGAATGGGTGTTTGAGGGAATATCCAAGACATTGTTTAGCTGAGACAGGTCAGAGACAAGCCTGTTTGTGCTGATTCGTCTGGCAGCAGCAGGCAGATGGAGTGCAGCAGTGTGGGGAGCTGGGTCAGAACAGACCCTGGCTTGATTCATGTTGTGTAGAGAGGGGCAGATATGGCAATTTTAATAAAGCTTCCACTTAATAAAGGGAAAATCACTGTCTATGACGTTTCAGGCCTGGATCCAGCCTCAGCATAGTCGTGTCAAAGCTTATTTTAACTGTCCCATCAGCCCCTCTTTTTAGCCAGTCTATTGAAGTCTTCTCTGTGTGTGACTAAACATCTCTGACCCTTTTGAGTGTCCCAGGTGGCAGTGAACAGAAAGCCAAATGAATTCCCTTCTCTTTTTGGTGCCTTTGTCTCAGGCTTTGAATAAAAGTCTATTTGAAGGAGCTTCTTTTTTTTCAAGGAGCTTCTGAGTTTTTTCTTTTTCTTCAAGGGACGGGCATTCCCTGCCCTTGAAATCAGATGGGGACTGTCTCCCTGTCCCCAAATGCCAGCTCTGGACGTCACAGAAGAGGTCACAGCTGAAGTAGAGAACTGTGAGCAAGTATCTTTATTTTCAGCCCTTAAAGTCAATGGAAGAAAAGTCTAGCAGGGGATAGAAGAACTGGAAAAGCTCCTTCAGGTCTGGTCTCCCCCAGAAATCTCCTGAAGGCAGGATGGAGAACTTGCAGACAGTCTGGTGCCTGGGTGTCTGCAGTTCAGAGCTGAGTGAGTCATGCCGGGTCCTGGTAGTTGTATGGCACTTACAGACTGGGGCTTGGGGGGTCCTGCACCCCTCGTTTACTCACTGAGGGCTTGCCCTATGCTGCTTAGGTCTGAGCAGAGCAGGGTCCTGTGCCTTGTCCCTTGGCCATTATGTTGGAAGAGGATTGCAACAGCCAGGGAAGTGTCTTGCTGCAGGAGCTCTGGGCTGAACAAGCCTGTTGCTGATAGAATACAGGAGAGAGAGGGCCATCGAGAGCAGCTTCAGCCCTTGATGTGAGACAGATTCTGAGCAGCTGCGAAGTACCAAGTGTTTCAGGCTCTGTTTGGTGCTCAAATGTGGGAGAGATCCGTCTGCTTCTTGCGTGTATGGTGGGGAGGGAAATATCCTTGCTGAGAATCCAAGGGAAATGGGAACTGGGCCAGCACTGAGCTAATTTACCTACTGGCACTTCTGCATCTCCACAACAAATGCCAAAGCCTAATACAATTCAAGGATGCTATTTTAACGCCGGCCTGGTTCCACCAGTCTGTCTCCACCGGCTGGTCCCAAACAGGCTCACACAAATGTTCTCAACAGCACAAACACACCAGGCTGGAGCTGTGAAGGCTCAGAAACGTGATCACACGGCTGGGCCTCCAGTGCTGCAGCCCTGCTTCGTGCTGCCCAGCGGGTCTGGGGCACATGCAGTCACCTTGGATCCAAATGGATTGACCCAGGAGTATTGTAGCATTGAAAGGTGCTGGGATGAATGGGAGAGGTGAAAGTGGGTCCATGTCTTCCGGGACTCTGGCTTGCTCAGAGTTTATTGCTGTAAATTAAATACTATTTTTGGAGATTGAGGGGAAGATGAGGGTGGGGAGGGATGTGACGATGCTGTCCCCAGTCTGATTGGTGGGATGCTGCTGCAGGTTATTGATAGGTTTTGATTTTTTTTTTTCCCCCAAAAAGTGCTTTATTAAAAAAAAAAAAAAAAATCAACAGAACAAGTGCTTTCCACCCTCCTAGAAACTGTGCTGGCTGATTAGAAAATGTGAATAATCTTTTGCAAACATCAAAGGTTTCTGCTAAAGAGTTTGTGTGATGGAGATTTGAAGGCAAGGGGCAAAGAACAGCTTGAACCAGTTTAGCTGGGAAGAGTGTGAATCCAGGAACTGCAGGACCTCTGCCCTGGAGTTGTTCCCAGTCACACATAATGGGGATGTGCTCTCCTGTGCTACTGTGGCTGTTCTGTCACACTGTGGCAGTTCCTGAGCTGGTGTTCTGGAGTGGAGCAGTGGCTGGAGACTGGCTGACAAGTGTAGGCTTGAATTTTTTGTGGTTTCCTCAGGGGCTTTGTGCATTGAGGGCTCTCCCACTTGAGAAGCAGCTGGGTTGGTAAAGCAGCCCTGTGAGAGCAGAGGCAGGATCCGTGCTCCATGCCAGGAGGCAGCAACCAGGACTGTAAGATGTGGTGTGTTTGGTTCCTGTTGGGGTAGCAGCAGTCAGCACTGGCACATGATCCATTGTTCCATAGTGCCTGGCTGTGGATGTGTGGAAGTGACCTGTGCCGCTGGCATTAAGGGCACATCACAAACTCCGCAAAGCTGCGGGTCTTAGTTGTCTGTAAAGGCTGAAGCAGTGTGGGGAGAAATCTCCATCTGTATGTGTCACCAGTACAAAGGTTTTTTGAGGAGGATTTTTCATTTTGCTGCCCATTGCTTTGTGTTATAACAACTTGCAGTGACATTTTTTAGTTTGGTTTGCAGCAAGCTTGGGCCCTAGGTGAAAAGCACAGATACCTATTTCTGATTGCATCTGCTTTGCAGGGACTCGTTTGGGGGAGATGGGCATGAGGGTGGGTTATTTTATTTTTGGTACACGGTAGCAGTTTTATTTTTTAATTTTCCCAGGATGTTTGGTCGAGGGAATGTTCTGAAATCTACTGTCTGGCAGTTTAACCAGCAGTGTGCTAAAGGAAAATAAACAAAATTATATTGTCACTTGGATGAGATGGTCCCTCTTTTCTGGTGGTGGGGGCAGAGGAGCCCCCTCTGGTTGACACCCACCGGAGGAAGGCTGAGCCTGGCTCACTGCCAGGTAACATCGTGCTGCTGCTTCCAGTACGGCCCTGGCCATCTCTTGCCCGTTGTTTGGAGTGATTAAGTGCAAATCGAATGGTACAACATCCTCTTAGAAGTGCTGATGAACTTGTTGCTTCCTGCTCAGAGCCGCAGCACCGGAGAGATGTAATCTGCCGTCTGGGGCTTTGCGAGCTGCCCTGCTCTCATCCTGAAACAGTGTCCCAGGCGGATGGGGCTGGGGCTGGAGCAGAGAGAAAGCAGCAGCCTGGTGCTCCAGGTGCCTGGTCCCATGCAGAGAAGGTGCTTTTCCAGAAGGCCTGTGTCTGGCCTTCCTTAGGGCACAGGATGGAGGCACCCAGCTCACGCAGTGAGGAGGATTTAGGAGCACTGGTGTGGGCGGGTTTTTTTGAAACGACATTTGGCTGGCAGTAGCAGGAGTGTGCTGCGCACAAGCCACAGCAAGCGTCACAAACCACTACTCCAAATCTGGTTCTGGTCATCATGAGCTTGTTCAGCGTTGGCTGGAGTCCGAAAAGACGGTGCAGATGTTTTTTGTTCTTGCCCCAGTTCCCCGGAGGGGCGGAGGTGACTCTTGGCAGCTCTTCCGTGCCTGCTGCGGGCTGGTGGGCTGCCCCTCTTTGGGAAGAAACATTCTTTCCTCCCTCTGTGTTGCTCCTGCGGGTCCCTCCAAGTGGGACCTCCCCAGTTCTGCCACCAGGCTGGGGAGACTCGTCCGATGTCTGTCACCGCCACCTCCGCTGTGTGGCCGTGACACTGACTGACCCGGGGCTGTCGCTGTCCCGCTGCCCACGGACAGCAGCTGCGGTGTCCCCGGGCAGGAGCATGGTGTGCCCTTCCATGGCATCCTCTCGCTGCCGCTGCTGCTCTCCGGAAAGCGCTCGCCATCGTCCCCTGAACAGAGCAGGGCTCTCGGCGAATACCTGCTCTGTGTCCCCGCCTGCGCTGCGGGTTCGGGCCGTGTCTTCAGAACCGGGAGCCCAGCTGGTCAGCGAGGGGCGACCACCGGCTGGCCGCTCGATGGGGCGGGAGCGTGGCCGGTCCTGTTCGTTCCTTGTGCAGTTCTCCCTCCGGTAACTCGGCGTTCCAGCCGGCCCGGCGCGGAGGGAGCGGCTGCCGCGCCGGCGGTGCCCGTGCGGGGTCTGGGGTCACCCATCCGGGCGCGACCGGGGCGGGCTCTGCTGAGCTTCGGGCGCGGCGTTGCCAGGCAACGGCCCCCGCCCCGCCCCGCGCTCCCATAGCTACCGAGGCGGGCGGCGGCCATCTTGGCATCGGCCATGAGCGGCTCCAGGGCGCGGGCGGCGGCGGCGGCGCCGGGGCCGGACAAGAAGCTGCCGCCGGGCTCCGCGGGGCCGCTCAGCCGCCTGCGGGGCCGACGCGGATCGGCCGAAGCGCCGCCACGGCAGCCCTGGACCGAGTCTGAGTTGTTGGCGCTGGAGACCGTCCGGCCCGAGCACGTCCTGGGGCTGTGCCGGGTGACGGAGAGTGAGTGCGGCGGTCCCCGGAGCCGGGGGCTGTGAGGGCCGGGCCTTGGGCCGGGGCAGCGGCGGGGGACGCGGCGGCTCGGGAGCGCTGCCCGCGGGGCTCGGGCTGCGCCCGCCGGGAGCGCCCGTGCAACTTCCAGAAAGTTTGGGGGCTTTTGTGTTGTCTGTGGGGTTTGATTTGTTTGAGGGTTTTTCTGGGTTTGTTTTTTCCTCTGGGCTACAGAACTCTGCTTTTCTGTCCCGATCTCATCCCTTTCTTGCTCTGCTACCTGGCACCTACCATGCCTTTGTTTCTCGCATCCTTAATTTTGTCCTGCTTTCGTGAAGCTTCTGCAAAACAACGAGCAGTCCATATTTTATCGGGCTGGGGCTAACAAAAAGGGAAATTGATTTGGTAAGTGGTCACAGGTGTTTTGAAATGTTACTGTATTTTTTCTGTCTCTTCTAGATTATTTGTGCAAACCTGAGGACAACATTTACAACATTGACTTCACCAGGTTTAAAATCCGGGACCTTGAAACTGGAACAGTACTGTTTGAAATTGCCAAGCCATCTGCCTCAGGTACAGCATGCAAACGTTGCAAGGGTAGAGTCAGAGAGCTGAGAGGCTGCAGTGCATGACCCATGCAAACCGAGCAGAAGGGTCCTTTGGTATATGTCTTGATGACTTAAAATCCTCTCCTTTAAGCATAGGATTGAGTTTATCTCTGCTGAGAAACTTGTGATAAAAATGTGATTATTGTTGGATGGGAGAGAACTATCGACTGGCAATCTTCCTTTTTTGGGCTGGTTATAATAGAGATTTGTTAATTTGCACTGGCAGTTGTGAGGGGAGGTATCCTGTGAGATTGAGGGAGGGGTGGCTCCAGAACTGGAGCCACCAAGGCTGGCCAACTGTCATGGCAAGTCTTTACTTTTACTTCATGCCAGTAGAAGTCTCAGACCAATTATTAAGTGTGTTTACATTCAGTCCCTAAGCAGTAGGCAGCTTGTCCTGATACACCCACTAGGCAGTATCACCTGACGTGTACGCTACGAGCAGGGTAACTCCAGGCTGGTGCGTTTTCTAGAGCACGATGAAGAGGATGAGGATGAGGGCAGTGAGCTGGACGCGAGTGCAGGTCGCTTTGTTCGGTACCAGTTCACCCCAGCGTTCCTCCGCCTTCGGACTGTTGGAGCAACGTGAGTATGAGTTCATGGAGAGAGGGAGAGCTGGATGTTTACAGAGTGGTACTTGGCAGTTTATGGCAAAACTGGGGAGAGCCTATCTTCGACTACAAATACCAAACTCTCTGTAGAGAACTCTTGTGTAGCCTCATGCCCAAGGCTCTGCTCTTCCCAATCGCTGTTTCTTTCCTAATGCTTCCATGCAGAGTGGAATTCACAGTGGGAGAAAAGCCAGTGTCAAACTTCCGAATGATTGAGAGACATTACTTCCGAGATCGCTTGCTGAAGAACTTTGATTTTGATTTTGGTTTCTGCATCCCCAGTAGCAGGAACACATGTGAACACATTTATGAATTCCCTCAGCTCTCAGAAGACCTTAGTAAGTACCTCCTTTTCCACAATGAGTGATGTTTTGTTTGTGTGTGTGTCTGCTCATTCTCTCCCTCTGCTTGTGAAAGAAGTTGTGACTGGGATTGAGGGGCCAGGAACAAACAGATACAGGTTTTCAGTTTAGCAATGTGTAATCTTGTCTGACTTAGAGGTTTATGCTGCAAAGTCTCCTTTGAAAATGAAAGCCTAAGACAACCTGTGCTGAGTTACAGGCTGCAAGAATTTATCAAAGTTACAGGGCTGACGTGCCTCATGCCTCATGGTGTAGCCCAGAAGAAAACAAAACACCGAAGAAAGGGATTTTTTCATAGCCATCCATCTGTTTTCTGCACTTGCTTGTTAGGGCTAGAGCCTCCTGCTTTGGAACAGAATTGGCTCTCCCTGAGGTCTGTTTTTAAGCCTGCTAAGATCTGTGCAAATACAAGATTGCACAGGGTATGTTTGTCCTCGGGGGTTGGATAGAGCAGAGGCACAGGGGCCCTTCTGGGGCTGCCTGGCTCTGAGGTAGGTTTGGGGTTTTCTTCCTGCCTGTGTACGTGTGGGGAGTGCCACAAACGAGCTCCTTCTGCTTAAAGAAGTGCTGGCTGCTTGGCTCCACTCAGTTTCTAAGGTTATTTTGAGTAAGGTTA
The DNA here is from genome assembly GCF_009819655.1 of Sylvia atricapilla. Classification (NCBI taxonomy): domain Eukaryota; kingdom Metazoa; phylum Chordata; class Aves; order Passeriformes; family Sylviidae; genus Sylvia; species Sylvia atricapilla. The sequence continues at coordinate 3,357,035 of NC_089156.1, read as the reverse complement.
CTTGATTCCCCCTGTGTTTGCTTTTGACAGCACTTATCCTGTGAACAGGTAGAAAGGAAAGGGCAGGCTGCAGCCTTTGAAGTGTGCTCAGCAGAGCAGTTTGCTTCTCTTCCTTGGGAAGGGCAGAGCATCAGCCTTGTAAATCCAGTGGAGCTGGCAGAGTCCTTTTTATCCTGACTGTGGCTGGCTGTTGAATGTAATGGAGCTTTCTCTTTCACAGTCCGTCTGATGGTTGAGAACCCGTACGAGACGCGCTCGGACAGCTTTTACTTTGTGGACAACAAGTTGATTATGCACAACAAGGCCGACTATGCTTACAATGGAGGACAGTAATCATTCTGTCTGCTGGATGCTGTGATGCCCTTAACCATTCCAGATGTGCAGGAGTGGACTGGAGTTGCTGTCTCGTGCAAAAAGGCTTCTTGCCAAACTTTTTCTCTGTGCATGAGGCTGAGGACATGAAGCAAAGACGACAGCTCCTGAAAGGAAATCTCCCTGCAACACCTCTCTGTCTGACACTCAGCGTATCCTGCCTCTCTTTCTCTGTTCCTGGCTGTCTTCTGGTAACCTTGGTTAGGTCAGTGATCAGAGGCACTCTTAGACCATTCTTGCTCTTAGTCTTTCTAGTTAGGTTGCACCTTTAGTGCTTCTGATGTTTCACCTCTTGGGCGAATATACTTTTTCAACAGATCAGGTTGTTTGTGTTAAGCTATTTCTTAGAAGGAAAATCCTAACCCCTTCAAATAGTCAGTGATGCTTGAAGAGCTGATCTTTTGTTCAGTTGGATAGATCTCTTCAGTGGCAGTGGTTTTGTTTGTGGCATGGCTGACATTGTTTTTTAGGGTGCATCCCAATATTCTTCAGTAGGAAAGAGACTAATTCAGCTTCTAATCAGCAGGAATATTCCATATGCCTCTGGAGGCCTGAGCTGCCCCTAAGAACATTTAATCTCTGTTTTGCCAGAGATTTCACTCGAGATACAAGGTAGGGGAAAAAGGGGGCTAACCCTCTGATAACATTCCTCTTTGAGCTTTTGTGAGCTAACTATCGAATTTTGGAGCTCAGGGGTCAACCTTAGAGCTGAAGATAATCTCTCTGTATTTACCATTTCTCCGTCTTCCCTTTGTATTGAATTTTGGCCCTTGCTACAGAATGTATTGGTTTTTAGGTGGACAGCACATTGTCAGCCTGACTAGGGTGGAGGTGTCACTCTAGTGGGGCTTAGAGGAAAAAGGGAGAATGTGGAAAATCACTTGAAAACTTAGTAGGAAGCAGAGCTTCCTAGACTTCAGTGTATACTTGTAAACCTGACTGGTCTGTCAGAGTTGCTGTGAGCAGCACCAGCTCGTTTTCTTTGTTGCAGTGGAGATAATAGTACCTAAAAGCTTCCCAGGTCAGATTACTCAGAGTGGGATCCTTGGAAAGTGAGAATGTACATGGTTCTCTTTTCATTGTTCCCATCACTGCTCTGCCGGCTCAGCTGCTGATTTATGGTGTAGGAAGTCACGCTGCCAAGGTTGATACCACAGCTGTGTTTGTCATCTGGCAGTGGGAGATGGCATCACGCAGTGGAAGGGGAGGACCTGAGTCTTGCCAGTAGCTATGCTGGGGCCCAGCCCCAACTGCAAAATCTCAGCTATCAGACCCCTGGTTTGCCACTTTTCCTGTCTCTTGTTAGGAGAGTTGTGTCTAGACTGGTGGCCTTTCCTAATACTAGTTCCTTCTGTTCTTGAGATGGTTAAAACCTAACTCTTGGATGGTTACCTGTTACATTAAGAGGGATTCAGCATAGTTTGTGTTTTAGCAGGATTGAGTGGGGTGGACAGCAGAGCCTAGAGCCTGTTAATGCACAGACTGCAATAGGAAACCACTGCCTTTACTTCCAGATTAGTGAAAGCTGCTTTGGCATGGAACATCAGCTGGCATCAGAGTAAGCAGTGAGAGTGTGTGGGGTAGCAGCCATGAAAGAATCTCCAGCTCTTAGGAAGATATTTAATTATCATTAACCACAACAAATGACCTGGTCTGGGTGGAGCATTAATCATGAGCAACCACAACAAATGTCTTGAGAATGTGGAGGGGCAAGGTCTGCCTGATGGAAAGATGAAGAACAATTCTGCCACCATCGTTCCCCTCCAGCATCTCCACAGGCACTAATGGAATCTTTTTTAGGATCTTCAGGTTTAGTTAAAGCTGCTGGTGAGGTGGAGCTCAGTGAACACCTTCAGCAGCCCTCATGCTGTGCCTCTGAGGTGGGAAGCCTTTGCTTTAGGTTACTCACCACAAGGCAGAACTGCCTGGAAGTGTGCTTTTCATCCTGAAGTGTTCAGAAATAGTGTCTGAAGAGCTCACTAGTTACTCCCCGGCAAATTTTAGCACATTGAGCTTAGTTTTGTATGTGGTATAAACCCAGGTGCCTTGAAAGTTACTTTTATCACATTTTCTACGTGAAGCAACCTCTCGCTTTTCTTACGAGTGTGACGGTGCCCATCTGTTTCTCTTGTCACTCTAAAGGTTCCTCAAGGGCGGATGGGCTCGTGACCGGAGCGGACGGACGCGGGCGGGGGCGCGCACGGGCGATGGGAGCGCGCACGGGCGGCGCGCGCCATCTAGCGGCTGCTGGCGGCGGGAGCGCGCTGCCGGGGTTGGGTCCGCTAGGAAAAGGGAATTCCTGTCCTTGGCCATCGGCCGGAGACCAGGAAACGGCACTGAAGCGGTTGCTTTCACTCTGGTGAATGTGTCGGCTATTCAGCAATAAAAGGGAGAGCTGGAGGAGAACCGGGACACTCGCAGGCAGCAGTAGCACCCTGCGGTTTTTAGCTGGGTTTGTTTGCTTTGCCAAATCAGAAGATCTTTGCCCTAAAATCATGCTGCAGGAAAAAGAAAGTCCCTACAAGAGGGCAACCCTGCACTGAAAAAGTTGATTGTAAACCAGAAAGTCAGGGATTTCCAAACTCCCGTTTCTACTTTAATAGCTTCCCTAGGATTCATTTTCTCTTAGGTACTTTCTATAAAGCCTCTTATCTTTGTGGCAGGGATGATGTCTTTGGTAAATAATGGTTTAGCAGACCAGTTTTCTTCTGAAGTGTGTGCTATGGTGTTTCAATGATGGGTCAAAGCTACTCATGCCAGTGAGCTTGGAAGAAATTCCACTGGGATCACATCCTTGACAGGTGGATGGTCAGTCCTAGCCTGGTGCTGCAGGCAGAGTAGATGCTTTCAGTGTCAGTTGGAGTTTGAGCAAGGGAAAAGATGTCAAAGACTACTCTCAGGTTGAGCTGGAAGAAGAAAGAAGTTGGGACCATACTGAGTTCTGCTGAAAGCTTCAAAAAGAAAGGGACCAAACCCACAAACTCATAGTATGTTTTTTCCAGTATTTGTCCTCTTAGTACCAGGACCTCTTTTTCCTATTTTTGAGGCAAGGGCTTTGGATCCATGCCAGCAAACTTCCTGGAGAGCTATTTTCATACCTTGAGTGTGGAATACATACAGCACCTTGTGAAGGAAGGTCATCTCTCGTTGTATGGACTGGGTACTTCTGTCCTTGTCCTCTGTTTTTGGTAGGAAGTGTCTTCTTTTGTGTGTGTACTTGAGGATTTTCAATGCCTCTTGTTGCAGAGAAGCAGCAGCCTCTTCTCTGGTGCTTGGGGATGCTTATTCCATTATCTGAGGGTTCAGGAAGAATAAAACAAGTGTTTAGCAGTCAGAAATGAAGGAGGAAGGTGGTGGTGAAGCAGTGAGCTCCAAATGTAGCAACTCCACTTCTCAGCTGTGTTTCATCACGTCATCTTCAGCTGTTTCCCAGTCTTCTGCGCTGCTGTCCTGTGACATGGAGCTGCTTTGTGCTACCCCCGAGCCTGGCTCGCTGTTGGCTGTGACCCTCGGACATAAACACTGCCATCTCGTGTCCTTGACGAGGACAAGGCTGAGTGATGGCAGCCTGGCAGAGTCAGCACCTCTTCCTCTGCAGCAGCAGGAAAATGAACACCAGCAAACGCCCTCTCTGCCTGGATCCCGGCGCTGTTACAGGACATGTATTTATATCTCTCACAGTGTGGCCTTGGGGCTGCTGGCACATGGACTCCCCTGTGCTGTCCCCTTCGGACCTGCTCCCGTGGCCGTGGCAGCGCCGCGGGGCTGTCCTGGTGGCCGGGGTGTCCCCGCGGTGCCGCTGTGTTTGTACCCCCATGGTTTTGTCACCAGCAGTAGGAATAAAGGACCTTCCTTTCCTTTTAGCTCCTTTCTTCCCTTCTCTCTCCTCGCAGCGCGGCCCGGGCCGCCGGGGGGCGGGGCCAAGGGCGGGGCCGGGCCGCCGGGGGGCGGGGCCAAGGGCGGGGCCGGGCCGCCGGGGGCGGGGCCACCACGGGGGCGGGACCGGGCCGCCGGGGGGCGGGGCCAAGGGCGGGGCCGGGCGTCACGCTCCCACAGGCGGCGCGATGGCGGCGGCGGCGATGGCGGCGGCCGTGTCCCGCTGCGGGGGCGGCGGAGCCCGCCGGGGTGAGGGCGGCGGGAGCGGCTCCGCTTTGCTGCGGCTGCTCGGGGGGCCGCGGGGCAGGCGGGAGGGGCGGGAAGAGGCCGCGGCCTGCGCGGGAGGTGGCGTCCCGGTGCCCTTCAGGGCCTGCCTGGGGCGCGTCCCCTCAGGCGCGGGAGTGGCGCCGCCCTTCAGCCGGGCCGCGGGCGCTGTCCCGGAGTGTGGGGACGCCCGGAGCCCCTCACGGGCCGCGCCCAGCCCTGGCCCGCTGTGAGGGGCAGCGGCGGCGCTGAGTCCCCTCCCCGCTTCCAGCGCTGGCCCTGCGGTGCCGCCGGCTGCACACCGTGTACCAGAGCGCCGAGCTGCCCGAGACGCACCAGATGCTGCGGCAGACGGTCCGCGACTTCGCGGAGAAGGAGCTGATGCCGATCGCAGCGCAGCTGGACAAGGAGCACCGCTTCCCGGCCGAGCAGGTGGGTGCGAGCCTTGGGATGGCACAGGCAGAGACCCCGTCCTGCTGCTCTGGGGCCGGACCGCTCGGCCGAGGCAAAATGTACATCCAGCTCCGGTTTAGCACAAAATTGGAGCTTAGATCAACTCGTTGCTCTGAATGTGGACGTTGTATTTCTCACGGGGCATTTCAAGCTCTTCACTCGTGTTTCTCTGTATCTGGCTTTAGTACCACTGATTTTTTAGTTCTCTTACTAACTTACCTGTGAGCTGTAATACAAATGATAAAATTGATTTATAAAATTAAATACTTTTACAGACTGCACATAGTGGTTTATGGTGAGGAAGCATAGATGATGGGAATGCATTTCAGGTGATGGAAAAAAGTGATCAGGAGGTACATGCTGCTCATCCTTTGGAGCTGTAAATAAATTGAAATTCCAGCCAAACCAGTGATTTCTCCTGTGGAAAGACATACCACTGTGCATGTTAAGCAATGAAATACAAAGCTCCAGCAAAACAGATCATGTTACATTAGCCAAGGGACTCCAGGAAAACACTGTCGCAGGCATGAGAGTTTTGTCACATTTCTCTTTCTCGTAAGGCTTAAGTATGGTAGCAAGGAAAGTCACACTTACCTACCCTAAGGAAGAAAATAACTTTACTCCTTACTGTTCTCATCTGAGAATTTTAGATTTGATTCTGAGTCTTTTGAATGTGTAGGGGAAAATTCAAGATGCAAACAAATGTTTAATAAGATAAAGCAACATATATATAACATATATATAACATATATATATCAGTGGCTGCTTGTTAATCTTCTGGTTTTAATGTGGAGAATTGGTGTTTTGGGTGCCCACATAGGATGGAAATTATTTATCTAAAAATTCTCCCTGGTTGCTCTAAAAGTAAGCAGAGGCTTGTGGTTGCAAAGCAAAGGGTCTGGCTGTGAAACTTGGGGTAGATTGCAATGTAACTAATAAAAAAATTCTCTGGAAAGCAAGATCTGGCTTTATTTGGAATGAAAAACATCATCTTGCATCACTGTTTTCTGCAGTCATTCATTCTGTAAAATTCTTCCCTTGTGCAGTCCTAGGCTGAAGCCTCAGCAGACTCAAAGGTAAAGTTCTGATAATTTTTATCAGCTAGATTTCCCGTTTCTACTGACAGGAGACATGCAAGGGTAGAGCTTTGGTGGGAGGCTGAGGAAATGCTGGTGGAATTCTGTCTCCCCATTTTACCTTCAGAGGGCTCCCCCCTTCCCAGTACTGAAGAGAGCTCTTTAAACAAGCAAGAGCCTAAACATCAGTCCCTGTGTACAGCTCGTGCTGAAGGACCTGGGGACACTTGGCAGTTTGTTCAGACTCCCATTTCACCAGGAGCTGTGTGCATCTTTTCCTCTCGTGGCGTGTCTGTCTGTGTCTGCGGCACGCTGGTGCTGCAGGGGCTGTGACTGTCTGTTCCCCTGTGCAGGTGAAGAAGATGGGTGCCCTGGGGCTGCTGGCCATGGACGTGCCAGAGAAGTACAAAGGAGCAGGGCTCGACTACCTGGCCTATTCCATCGCCGTGGAGGAGATCAGCAGGGGCTGCGCGTCCACCGGCGTCATCGTCAGCGTCAATAACGTGAGGGACGGGTGGTGGTGGTGTGGCACGGGGGTGCTGGGAGGGCTGCATCTGTTCCTCTGGACGGTCCTGGGGTGCTGGAGAGCACCCTAGGGAGTTACCTGGTTGGCTGGACCTTCAAGAGGCACTAACAACACTAAATTCTTAAAGTCCCTGTATTTAGGGCCGATACTCAAGTTTGGCTCTGAAGAGCAGAAGCACCAGTGGATCGCTCCTTTCACCAGTGGAGAGAAAATTGGATGTTTTGCCCTCAGTGAACCAGGTGATGTGACTGTTACCATATCTGTTGCAAAACCTGTGGGGTAGCTTCTTTCTTTGGTCAGGATTAGGATGGACTTTTGGTCTTTGAAACTGGAACAATTTGTAGAAGGGTGGTTTATAGCAGTTCTGTGTGAGTGAAGTCTCAGTACGCAGGGTATGAACTGCTATCCTCTGGTCCCTGCTGAAAATACTCACTGTCTGTGTGAGCAGAGCTCTGCACACACCTTGCACACGTGGGCCTTTCCCTGTCCTGTGGGAGGAACAACGGGGACAGTGGCACAGTTTGTGCTGTGAGCTGATGAGGTGCAGGTGTGGGGTGGGTTTGCCCCCAGTGTGTCCGGATCACCTGAGGTTTGGTTGGTGCTGCTTTGCCCAGGGAACGGCAGCGACGCCGGCGCTGCCTCCACCGTGGCGCGCCTGGATGGGGACGAGTGGGTGCTGAACGGCACCAAGGCCTGGATCACCAACGCCTGGGACGCCTCGGCCACCGTGGTGTTTGCTACCACCGACAAGTCCCTGAAGCACAAGGTGTGATAGTTTGTATCAGTCAGGAGAAACTGGTGGGACTGAGGGAGTTGGGGAGAAGCACTCTGCCACAGCTGGGCCTGTTTTTGGAGCTGTGCAGGCATCGAGCAGAGGAGGGGCTGATGTGTGCTGGTTTTATTCTCTCTCAGCTCTGCCCTCCCTCCTCCTGGTTACTTGGACATGTGGCTTCTATGTAAAATGGAGGGTGCCTTTGACAGGCAAGGAAGTGGGAAGGTAAGAAGACACCATTTTTAAGAGTTTGGGTCTTGTTGCAGGGCATTAGTGCATTCCTGGTTCCCATGCCAACACCTGGGCTGTCACTGGGGAAGAAAGAAGACAAACTGGGAATCCGAGCCTCTTCCACTGCCAACCTGATATTTGAGGACTGCCGGATACCCAAGGCCAACCTCCTGGGGCAGGCAGGAATGGGCTTCAAAATCGCCATGGTAGGAGAGGGCTGGGGGCAGCTGTGGGTGTGTACAGCCCTAGCTCCCAAGGTTACTGTTTCATAAACCATTCATAAACCAGCGGCAGTCACTTCAGTGGGACTGCTTGCATAAGCTGTTCTCTGTCATGTTAAGCTGTTAACCCTTCTTGCCAACATGGGAGGAATCATTCCTAGAGCTTGATGAATGTTTAATTTACACAGATCTTTGACAGCACTTTTATTGTGGCAGTTCTTAGCTGGAGTAGTGCTGATGCCACTGAGCTGCTGTTTCAACAGAGGCAGTATATTTTAATTTTTCTTCTTTCCCAATCCTCTGTACCTCTGTACCCATAGATAAAGGGAAAACATGGCATTTCCCCAGGTGAATACAGTGGCAGAGGAAGGTTGTCCTGGAGGCCCAGGACAACTTCTGGAGAGTGTCCCAAGGTGAATGACAGCTGAGTTATGGTATGCATGTGACCTCTGAGGAGGAGCAAGGCAGTAGGGAACAGCTTTGTTTTCTGCAGTGAAGCACTGTCCTGTGAGAGTGGTCACTGCTTTCTCTGGAGGGGCAAAACACCCTTTGTTGGCCTGACACTTTAGGCCAAGCAGAGCCCATTCCATTATGTCCAGAACTAAAAGTGGTTGGTGTCTGAGGGATTCTTTAAAAGACCTTCAGCCTAGGGTTGGGAACATGAAGCCTTTTCTCCCTGTGCTGTGATTTCTTCCTGTGCAGGAGGGGCAGAGCAGGTGTTTGTACTGTCAGGTAATTGGGTTCACTAATCAGTTTGAAAAATGCTTTCACATGTATGTCCCAACAATGAGGGTAAAAAAGGAAAACTGACGAGATTTCCAAAGTAAAATCAGCTGCAGAGTGAGGTGGGTCTGCCTGAAGAGCTCTTTCCAGCCCCTTGCAGAGCAGATCCTTGTTGAGCTCTTTCCCTTATTTTGCCGCCTCTTGTTTTCTCCCAGCTAATAAGCAATCCCTCTCCTTTCTCCTTCTGTTGTTGAGCTCCTGCCTTCCCTCTGCAGTGGCAGTGCCTGTTACAGCTCTCTTCTCCTGGATACCTGGGAATATTCTGAGTTGAGGAGGTCTCTGACCAGAGGATTCTAAGGCTACAGCAGCTTTCCAGCAACACCAGAAATGTGCATGTACTGTCCTTGGTCAGGTATGGCTTGACATATATATTTCATGTCTTTCTCAGCAAACTCTGGATGGAGGAAGGATTGGTATTGCCTCACAGGCACTTGGAATAGCACAGGCAGCTCTGGACTGTGCTGTGGATTATGCTGAGAAGAGAATGGCCTTTGGGTCACCCATCACAAAGCTCCAGGCAGTGCAGGTATGAGCTGGGCACACGGGGCAGTTCCACAGGGGGCTGGTGGAAGGTCTGTGTGTGCTCTTGGGCATGGTATCAGGCACACAGTACACTTTGTACTGTCTGTGATAAACAGGGTGATAATTCTGTTTTCAAATGCTGTTAAAACTAATTGCAGAGGCTCCTTTTCCTTAGATAGCCACAGGGCTGGGAGAATTCAGCTGTCCCCTTGTGCAGGCAGAGGCCTGGACCAAAGGCACTGTTTGTGTTTGTTGTTGCAGTTCAAGCTGGCAGACATGGCTGTGGCCTTGGAGGGTGCACGCCTGCTCACCTGGAGAGCTGCTATGCTGAAGGACAATGGAAAGCCCTTCACTAAGGTATCCCCAGCCCTTTGTCCAGCAGCCACAGCACAGGACACAGCTCAGGGCCAGGAAAGCCCAATCCTTAGAGCACTGCTGGGCTGTAACTCAGGGCAGCCCCCTGGGTTCAGGCTGTAGGCCAGGGGAGGGGTGGCTGCTCTCAGCTGGCACCATCATCAGGCCTGTCTCTCTGCACAGCTGCCCTGGCAGCATTCAAGCCCCTCCTGCAGGTGAGGGGTTCCTTTTTGTGACAGCTGCACCCTCAGTGATGTTTTCCTTCCCCAAAGGAAGCGGCAATGGCCAAACTGGCTGCATCAGAAGCTGCAACGTCCATCGCTCATCAGGTAACTCAACTGACAACTCTGACATATGTCACGTGGGAAGGGATTTTGGATGTCTCACAAGTGCTTTGAGAAGGTGGGATGGAATTTACTAATTTATGTTTGAAACACACCAACCAAGCAAACAACCATCCCTGTGGCTGAAGCTGATTAGCACAACCATCTTCACAGGTTATGGGGAAGTAGGAGGATGGCAGGGGTTTATACTGGCCTGTGGCAGCTGTATTTAAAGTGGCCTGTGTCTGCTGCTGTCCAGAGCAGTGGCAGTTTTAAGAAGGAGCAGCAATGTGGTAGAGAGCATGGAGCCAGCAGTCATCACCACTGCACCTGGATGGGATCCTCTGTTTAGTGTTCCCTGTCTTTACTGAAAGCATCTTAGAATACAGACCACTACCAATACCTCTGAAGCAGTAACTGCCCACGTGGAATACCCATGTTGCTGTTCTGCAGATCAGTCCTGTGTACTCCTATGGTCACAAATGGCCTGCAGTCATCCCCACGTGTCCCGCCCTCCCCATCATGCTTGCAGTGGGCTCAATTCCTCTTAAAAAGGCTGTGTGTGTCTGTGTGCATTCTGTGGAAGAGATTTCTTGAGCCCACTTCGTTTCCAAGCTGCTGCCTTTGTTCCAGGCCATCCAGATCCTGGGTGGGATGGGCTACGTGACAGAGATGCCGGCGGAGCGCCACTACCGCGACGCTCGCATCACCGAGATCTACGAGGGGACCAGTGAGATCCAGAGACTGGTGATTGCAGCCCAGCTGCTCAGGGCCTACCGAGGCTGAGCTGGAGCAGCCGCTGCCCCAAGTGCCTCAGAATGGTGCACACTGATGGAGTCTGACCCTCTTGAATGAGCCTGTTGATGGAGGTTTTCCCCACCAATGAGTAACTGACCCTCTAGTTAAAATGTGCTGATTCTTCTTTGGACAAAGTATGGCGCACAGAGGCTGGACTGAGGTTTGTAAGTGATGGCTGTGAGTGCAGGAAGGAGGAGACAACCTGTGCTCACAGGGCAGCCTGGGGCTTTTCCTAAACTGGACTGCTGGAAGCAGTAGTTTGGTAGTGGCAAAAAGACAGCACTTGCCAGCCAGTGCCTGTTTTGCTAAATTTGTCACTACATGGCACTGGATAACCAGTGCCAGAGTGAGAGGTGCTGAGAGCCATGACCCCTGTGCCCTGCTTCAGGCTGCTGGTCACATGCCTCTGCAGATCAGGCTTCAGTGGAGTTCAGGTGTGGGATGCAGCTGTGTGTGAGCCCCTAATGGCAGAGCCTGGGCTGAGGTGATCCCTGCAGCAGGGCCCTTCTCACTTCCAGCAGGAGAGAAGCCAGACAGGAGGACATGCAGGGACAACCCACACACACAGAGGGCTCTGAGCACAAACTGTGGTTGCTCTCTGCATAGATGTGAAAACACAGATCAGAAAAGATCCCTCGATATGGGCCAGCAGAGGCCAGCACCTGCTCACTCAGCTGCTCTGGGATGTAGGGATAGAAGCAGAGGACAGCAAAGCTGCAATGCCTAGGACTACTTTGTGGAAAAAAAAAAAAAAAAAGCCACCACGAAAACACCTCTGCTTCCAAGTCTGCTTCTCCAAGATGGGGAAAAAAAATCTCCCTGCAGGAAAGGAAGTGCCTGATAGGGCAGTAACAGCTTTTAATCTCTACGTGTTTTGGGCAACGAGGCAATGAAGAGATGACATGCAAACCTCAGCAGTAGCACATCCTCAATCGGTGATCATTGATAAGACATTAACTTTAGAAGTGTCAACAGCCAAAGGAAAAGCTCTGAACTCAGGAGAAGAGGGAGAGGATTAAGACTAGAGCCTGTATGGTCCAGTCCGCCTCCTTGTCCAAACAAGTACACTAGAGGGAAATGGTTATTTTTCTGTGGTGCCTTTTATTTAGACTTGTGTGCAGAGAAGAGCTTCTGTTACACAAGAGAGCAGAGAAGACAAATAAAACCTGATTTTAAAGGACCACCACTCCCTCACCTTTTTTTTTAAATGCAGATGTGAATTAATTTAGAGTAATTTCTTCCCATCACAAGACAGAGGAGCAGAAGCCAGCAGGGCCTGCGTGCACCAGTGGGACCAGTTCTCAGTGATGTCAGTCATCCCTGACAGCCCTGGGGGGCAACAGCGTGTTGGGGCAAGAGCCTCAAGTGCTGAGTTTCTCCCTGTTGTTCTCCCATGCATAAGGATTGACAGAACTTGCCAGGCAGGGCATTCAACAGGATCATTCCTACTGGAAAACCATTCCAGTGATGGTGAATGTGTTGTAAATTATGGAGGGCTTCTCTGGATGAAGCTTGATTTCAGCCTGTGTCACCACTTTGATTGCTGCAGGCTCACTTCTATGATGGATGGCACCTGAACATGTGGGATACTGTTTTACACTAACTTCTTTCAGCCACCCAGGTAGAACAGGAGCTGCAGGGCCGTGAGGAGTTCAGCAGTGCAGAGTTCCTGCTGTGCTGTGCCCCAGCTGGATCCCCAGTGAGCCAGCACAGTCAGTCACTTCTGCCCTCTCCCCTCTGGTCCAGGTGCTTCTGTCAGCTCTGCTGTGCTGTCAGTGCTTGCTGCCTGCCTCTCCTCACCCTCAGCCGCCCTCATTCCCTGCTCTAATTTGCTGCAGTTCAGAGTGAAACATTCCCTGTTACTCCTCCTGGTGGCTGCGACCACCTCAGCTGACAGAGGAGAGAGAACCTACAGCCTTGAGGTAGAGACAAAAAAAGGAGGTGCAAAAGCTTTCAAAAAGGTTTCTGCAAGTTTTCCCCTGCTGCCATAGGTTCAGAGAGAGCTCAGTGCCCTGTGACCCTGCACTGCTTTGAGGGTAAACAGCAGGGTTACACACAAAGGCCCAGAGCTCCCAGAGCAAAGCAATGGCTTTTCTCAGAGCAAGATACTTCCAGCTTACTCCTTGCTGCTGCTGGATGAGAGAACTTTGTGTGCTGAGTGTGCTGCTCCTCAGGGCTGTTGCAGAGGAACTGCTGAAAGGGCAAAACACAAACGAGTTCTGCAGCATTAAATGAGAAGCTCTTACCAAGCCACCCTCAGCACAAACCCAGGTGTGGGCAGGGCCAGGCTCTCCGGGGAGAAAAGGGTCTGTTCACACATGAAGCCACAACTTTCTGTCAACTGAAAAACTCAGCCAACATTGCATTTAACCTAAAGTTCTGGGAATGCACTTTCTCTTAGGACAGTTAAACTTCAGTGAACCTCTGCCAAGCACCAAAATCCTTTTCCTGTCAGCTGAAGGGGCAGCAAACCCCTCCCAGTGCAGTGGGTGCTCACCTGGGCAGGGCCCCAGCCCGACCTGAGGGGCAGAGACACAGGGCTCAGTAACAGCTCACTCGGGGCTCCTGGTGCAAGACAAGGGCACAGAGTGCAGGGAGGGGCAGGACAACAAGGAAGGCCAGGCTTTTTCAGCAAAGCTAAATTGATTCTCATTAATTGTGTTTATCAGTTAGCACCTGTAGAACTTTCTCCAAAAATTGTTCATAAGGACGCTTACCAGGCATGGCCTAAAAATGCTGCTGCAAAACAGAGAAAGACCTTGTATTTTTTAATTCCAGAGGAAGTCCAAAGAAATAATTCCAAAGGAGGGAACTGCTGTGAAGCTGATGGCACCTGAGCTGTGCACAGTTGTCAGGCAGGTGCAAAGGCTGGAGCAAAGTGGATCTGAAGCTGCTATTCCACTGCTTGGAACCTCTCCGCAAAACAAAAGCCACCAAAAAAGTATTTTTATTTGAATACCCACCTCAGTATTTTATTCACCTTACTTTTGAGGTATAGCTCAAAACTGATGCCTTTTTACTGTCCCAAGCAAGTCTAGGACCTAGCACCTGGCACGAACAGAAAAAGCAGATTCTCAGAACTATTAATTTTATGAAAAAGTGACAGTGATCTGAGGATGAGCACTGCAGGCACATGGCAGAGGGAGTGCTTTCATCTAAGGGAAAGAAAAGAACTCGGGGTGTGTGAAAGTGCCAACATCCCCCCTGCCACACCCATCCACATTTGCTAAATCAGCACCCTTGCCCTCCACCCAAGGGCTGAGCTGTGTCTTACTGTTTTTCCTGGGACGTCCCAGCTGTCTTGGAAGTGCATCCCAGCCCTCTGCCACCTGTGCCACACCTGCCTGAGAACAGAGGAAGGGTTAATTAATGACATTAATGACAGTGCACACATGTGGCTGAACAAAATCTCCTGCCATGTCCAATAAGCTCTTCTTGTACGACCTGACAGTGCTGAGAGCTTCAGGTGTGTGACCAAGCCCTCCCTCACCTGGACTAAAACTGGTCCCACAGTCCTCTCACTGCTCAGTCACCGTCACTCCTCCTCCCCTGCCACTAACACTTCCCAGCACCTGTCAACTAACAAGAGCCATCAGCTCTCAGGAGAGCTCCCCAAACCCTGCCCGGCACAGTGCTTGAAAGGAATAAAGTTTAGTTACCTCAGGGGAGCCTTTCAGTCAATAAAATAACAACTGGAACAGCTGGTTTTAAAAAAGAAAGAATAAAATCCACATTTTAACAGGCTACAGGTACAAAGCAGTCAACACACAAACTCCAACCAGTCACAACAGTAAAGGACAGTTTTTTTCTTTTTTTTTCTTTGAGGGGCAGGGGCATGGAAAAATACAGCACACTAATGAAACAAGATGCAAAAAATACAAAAAAATAGAAAATAGAAAAAATGTATTTACAAGTGATACATTACTATGATCAGAAAGCACAAAGACATTTGCTGCTATAATACATGCACTGGTCAAGAAGGAACTACTAAAAACCTGCAAGGGAGCTGTTTGTAAAAAAAAAAAAAAATCAAAAAAAGAGAAAAAAAAGAAAAAAGACACCCCCGATCTCCTCCCCCCTCAGACACACAGGGCTGGGTTTGAACTTTTTTCTTCCCTAGTTTGCTACATTGATCAAATCAAATATCCCCTAAAGTCCATGGTACAACCAGTACAAATACTACACTTGGTTTTAAACTGCAGGTTCAGTTGTAGGAGGGGGGAAAAAACAGCAGCTCATTGTAGATCCATATACATAAAGCCAGAGTAACTGCGCTACATGCTAAAAATTACAGCAAGCCCCTGTCTGCTACACAGCATGATCTTAGCAGGTTTTCCTTTTATTTATTCATATATATATCTATATGTGTGTATATATATATGTATAAAAATCGTGCCCTTTTTCACTGCAATATGACATCTGGGTGGAAATGTAACTTGTTACAACAAATTTTTATATGTATACTGCAAGAAGTCACTCAATGTCTGTGGATTTAATAAGTAACCTCACACCACAGGAAATATTTAATAAATCAAAAAACCCCAGTATTGTGACAGAAGACCTTCTGTCTCAGTTCTTTTCAAAACCGAAGTCCCGCAGGAAACTGGTCCCAATGTCCACGAGGGGTTCGCTGAAGAAGCCTCAGTTTGCTTCACTGTTTTTGTGTTTAGTGTTCACGAGTTTTTGAACGACTTCAAGCCGTTTTTAGTTTCAAGTCTGTCTCTTCCTCTCTCACAAAGGTAATAGTCTGGTACTAATCCATCCGAGTGAGGAGAAGAGGAAAGTGGCTGCAGTTGCACAAAGGGTCCCCAATTCCACATCTGCAGGGAGATACGGAGTCACACGGAGCTCGGTGATTTTAGCTTTTGTTTCTTTCCCTCCTTTAATACAAAGTCCTTTCATACATATCCCATCACTGGTACCTTCCCAAGTACCAGCCAGTCCAGCTTTAGGTGACAACAAAGCCACAAGTTAAAGTGAAAAGGACCAAGGCAGAAGTTCAGGTCACTTCCTGTCCATTCCATCATACTTCCAGGAAACGGGAGCTGCTGGACTTGGAGTGGAAAGGCTCAGACCACATGCGACGTAGATCGCCCTAGGCAGGGAACCAGCACAAGGAACATGCCCTCAGAAACTCAGCTCTGCTTAGAATTCACATTTTAAAATGCACACAGAATTGCAAACATGTCTTAGAGTAAATCTATTCTTCACCTGTTTTGCAAATTACAATAAAGACAGTAAAAACCTTTCTCTGTCAGGCCAGAATGCCTTACTTTTAGAGCAGATATACCCAAAATAGGTTTCTGAACGGAAGGAAATAATTACTCAGATTGAAAATCCTGCCCTTTCTTATGTTCTGCTCTGCAGAGTGCTAGATGTGTGCTTCAACAACAGCCCAGGAAAGGAAAGGTAAAATTTACAACTTCTGTTCAGAACAAGTGACTGGGAAGAGGCAAGTAAGTTCTGCCTCTCCAGTCACTGTTCAAGCTTGGTGCACATGGTATTTCATGACCAACTGGACAAGGACAAATTCAATTATTCAATCAAAGCAGAAATTAATATTTCAGAATTTATTTCTTTTAGAATTACTGTTACTTTATGTGCATTAATGATCTTCTATTTCAGGCACTCCTCTCAGTTGCTCAGTCCTCTGAAATGAAGACTGAGCCGACAGCAGTGGCTGCTCTGTTCTGGCCCAGGGCTGCCAGGGACACTGACCCTGCTGCCAGCTGGCCAGAGCTCCCTGTGCCCACGTCCTCCCCTCTTACCTTTAAATAGGCCATGGTGAGGAGTGGCAATAAAGTGAATGGTACCAAATAGAGCAGGGCAGGCTGGGCTGCCCGGTGAATACGAGAAGCTACTGTTGCAGTTAATAAACCTGTAAGAGAAAAAAGTCACTATAAATATCTTCAGGTTGCAGGTGGATGTTCTCAGCATTTCATCCACTGAGGCTTCCTTCACCCCCATTCTGAGAGACAGGTGAGCATAAGTTATTTCTCTGCACTTTGCTTTCCCCGAGTGCAGTTGAAACAAACAACACAGTGAAAAATTATTCTATTTTAGCATTAGACTGTGTTGGGCCAATTTTGAATCTCAGACTAAGCCAGGAATGATTCAGACAAAATACAACACAAGGTGCCGGGGGAAGCTGAGTGCCCTGCACTGAAATGCTGCTCTTGGCACTGTTGTTGTGTGGCCCTGGCCTGAGCAGTCAGGGCTCAGAGTAAGGGCTGTGCCCTGGACACTTGCCAGAAAGGAATACGGGGGAAATCGAGGTGTGGGGGAAGGAAGGCTATGGGCAGGAAATGATCTTTCCTTTTCAGCCTCACAAGGGCTGTGGGAGGTCAGGATATGCACACACACGCCCTAAAAGCCTATTTTATATTAGGTAGGAAACGGCTGGCTACAGCAAATTATAAACAGCATTCCAGTTGTAACTATTGATGATTTTCTGTACTGCTATGTCAGGATCAGAATACAAAAATGCAGGAATTGCCTAAGTGAATTGCTTAAATTTGCTCTGTACTATGCACAGCATAATTCATCTGGACACTTCCATATTTTTCCCATCACTCAGGTATGAGCTACAACACTTTTTAAGCCAATGAAGCAAAGCACAAGTGCTAGAAAAAACACACTGATATTCTCTTTCATCCTCTAAATAAAATACAACACCTACAAAACAAAAATCTTGAAGACTATAAAAAGGCTTTTGTCCCTAGACCATGCCAATGAACTCAAAGAGAAGAGGATTAAAAAGAACAGAACCAAGCATCCTCTCAAAGCCTCTTTACACTTGCTTTCATCATCTTTTAAACCTACTACAATAATCCCACATCTGCTCACTTAGGCAGCTCTTACTGTTGGACTCATTACTCACCTACAAAATAGCCAATAAGTGTGCAGTGAAAGTAAGAGACCTTCTGCATACGCCCAGAGATGTTCCCTGGTCCTGGGGCACCGCAGGAATCGCTGTTGGCTTGTTTTTTGTAGTTATCATAACGCAGGACAAAGCAGAGCAGAAGCCCTGGCATCACAATATCTCCAATCCCCAGCATGGAGAAGTGGCTGCCTGTGGAACTGAAGAGCAACTGGAATTGGGTTCATGGCCAAAACAAAAGGTGACAAGCTCTAGACTCCACCACTGTGGTTTTGAGCATCGTTTGGCACAGCCCCTCTTTTGACCAGCAAACTTGCTCACTGCAGAACCCAGTGCTGGCTAATGAGGTTTCCTCAGTGATTTCTTCACCACCTCCGCTTACACAAACCCATCTGGGCAGGGATGACATTGCTCCAAACCAGTTTACTTCTCTCAGTAGTGTTTGAGCTGCTTTAGCCCTTAAATCTCTCAATGAAACAGATCCATTTTCCCAGTATTTCAGTCCTCTCCCTCCTCAGCATTGATGGGAGGGACCAACTGGCCCTTGGATCTGACTGTTGATTACCACTGAAGTGCATCTTCACCCCTGTGCACACAGATCTAAAACAAGGCAGTACACCCATTCGGGACATTCAGACAAAACAGAAAACTAGTCTTGCCAGATTCCCAGAAGACAGCCAATTGTGAAAAAGACTGGAAACTAAATTCATCCATTATATTAAATCCAAAATACTTTTCATGAAAATGAAGGCAAATTACGTTATCACAAAGTTGACAAAGGGAACAATTTTGGTTTTATTGCTGTAGACAATCAACTTCTAAATCTCTGTAATTTTAGCATCCCAACATCTAAAGAAACAAGAAGAGAGTAATACCCCAACAAAACTTACTGCCTGACAGCTGCTGCACTGATCTCACTGCCCCACCAGGCCCTGGGTGTGTCTGCTCACAGATCTGAGCCACCAAGGAACCCCTGGAGCAGTGACATGGAATAATCTCCCTTCAGCACTGTGCTTGCCTGGTAAGCCCATCTTGCTTAGATCAGTTTCCAACCCCTTCCCTGTCATCTGCAATTATGCAATAATCCAATAATTCTGATGTTATACTAAACCTCAGATCTTTTGCTTTTAAGTGTGAGGTCACACTTACAATCATCAGGCTGCAGAACTCTCACAAATGCTGAGAAATGTATCCTGCTCTGAACAGGGCACCTTTACCCCAGTCAGGGTGTTTTTGCTATGAATAACCCAAGTGTTCAGTCCTCAGTGCTCATTACACTCTCCTTTAGCATGAAGAGGGGAGGACTGAACAGGGATTCTCCAACAGAATTAGTACTACTAGGTATACAGAGGGAATATGTTTCTCATGCAGTACAGTAAAAGAAGCCTTTACCTTGGGAATACAAGTTTGCCAGGCAGTGACAGACGGGGAACATCTCTGCCTACATTTGGTCCCAGGTGAAGTTTCCGGGATAACACGTCCAGGGGATTATCAGCTGGTTGTGTGGCCACTTTCACCATAACATTGCTGTTAAAGATGTAGGCAGAAAAAAAGACCTACAGAACAAGGTAATCAGAAGATACAAACTGCAATTACACAGCAGCACAAGCTGAATGTATTTTTGCTTTGCTATTCAAGGAAAGAAAGGATATTTTCCTTATACATACTCCATATATAATGATAAAAGGCAAAATGTATTTCAAAAAATGAGATAGTGCTTTTTACACTATTAATCCTCAAGAATAACTGGAATATACTTTCTGATATCAAGATATTGATTAATATCTCGAGATGCTTTGATAAGGGATCTGTCTGGACAACAAGCAGATAGTGTGGGATGACAAATGCAAATAACAGCACCCTGAAAATAGAAGAAAGCTGCAGAACAGAGAGGAGGTGAGCACGGTGCTTTCTCACAAACGGAATGAGGCAGCCCTTGTCTCCAACAGGCTTTTATGCTCCAGCCCATCCCACTGGAATCTTTGGCTGCCAGAGCTGCCAGTGGCTGCTGCCCTGGATCAGTGCTCGGTGTTATGCAAAGGTAAAACAAACCCCTCTCGCTATTTCAGAACACATCCTGTCAGGTTCCTTGTAGAAGTACTCTAAGATTTTATGCCAACCTGTCTGGTTGTCCTGTAAGTCCATTTGCATTCCTGTTGTGCAGATTTCACTGCTGATCAGAAGGCAGCATGTGTGCTCTGTGCCACTGTGGACACAGCTTTGTGTGTGGGAAATGCTTGTTCTCATCTTCAGCCAGCTTTCAAAATTTGAGGTCCAAATTCCTTTTCTTTTACTAATATGCAAAAGTCAAAATATTCTAATCTTATTTCTGCTTTATTTCAAGTAATTAGTAAGGAAATAATTCTGTATCCTGTTGTAGAATTCAGCATCTCAGAATGGAGTGGTGGAGCCCATCTTCTGCCTTTGCCAGATTTCCTCAGTTTCATACCAAGAGAATTTATGTAAAACTGGCCCAAGGCCGATTACAAATCCAAAGCATAAAAACAGTTTTAGCAAAACCAAACCAAACACTTACCCAAAAGACATCATAAATTAGTAACCCAGAGAGCAGCAAGCAGGAAACCTTCAGGCTCGGCAGGCGAACAAAGGCTATCATTGCAACACACAGGCCCATAGCCAGAGCTACAAAATGCAAGACATCATTAGTTCATTAAAAATAGCAAAACAAACAGAAAAACACCAATCAAGACAGTATCTCCCCCTCCAGGACCCCAAAGAAGCCTCTGTTTGCGCCTGTGCAGCTCTGCATGCACTAGGTGACTGTCTGTCATTTCCAGACAGTGACATCCTCCTTACCAGGGTTAAGCACAGTCAAAATGTGTCCAGAGCCAACTGCAAACACGTCCCCATGGAAGCAGAGATCCCTCTGCAGCACAACCTCCTGTTCCACTCAACTTCCACCACCCACCACAACAAAATGTTTCCATGTCCTCTGTCCTAGAGACTCCAGCTCCTCTGTACAACCCTGACTACACAACTTAGAGCAGAAGCAACAAAACAACTTTGAACTCTTTGTGCCCCAAACACAAACATCTACTTTTCCTCTAATGGTTTTTTTTAAAGAAATGCCTAAAATAAATAAGATCCTTGACTCTTAATTCAGAAAGGGCATGGTTACATGACTTGTTAGAACTTGGTCTGACAAAAACCCACTCAAACCAAACTTCTGCTTGGGCAAGACTGTGCAAGACTGTCTGAACACTATGAAACATCATCATTTGGATATCCAGGGATTTCCCAATAACCAAAATGCGTGTGAAAGCTTCAGGGAAAAAAATATGGGTAATTTTTTTTCCTAATTCTTCCTAAGGGTGAGTTTCCAGCCAGATCAACAAGCTGAAAAACATGACACAGCTCAGATTTTCACTCTGTACCAAGGGGAATTCTGTCAGGGTAGACAGATAAGATTTTAAACAAAAACCCAGCCATCACATTTGTGTCATTGCCTGCTTCTTTGAGTCCAGCCTCATCTACCAAGGATACTCAACTGACAACTGAATGTGTTTCTACTGGTTTTAAGTAAATCCCCAAAGAAATACTTACAATAAAACAAATTTTAAAAATACTTAAAAAGCAAATCAGCTTTCATCTGTGATATCAGTCTATCTGCAAGGAATAATGGAGCCCTGTTGGGATCAGATTACAGTCAGTCATGCAGACATTTGTCAACAAAATGTCTTTGTCTTACATGACACAGAATTTGTAAGAAGTTACAATGCCATTTTTGCCAACTGGAATTGCAGGGGAAGCCAATTCATTACACACATGCCCAGCAGTGTGACATCTGGACTCAGCCAAAATGGACAAATTCACCTCTGGATTCTCAGGCTGCAATTATGGGGCTGTGAAGCCACCTTCCACCTGCATTTCACCTGAAAGCTGAGAAGCTCTTCCATCCACTCACCAGGGAAACACATCCATACGCATTCAAGGGACACACATGCCCTGGGCCTCCATCCCAGCAATCCTGCCCAGCCCATCCCTTATCTCCTGAGAGCTGGCAACTTTAGCACAACCCCAAGGGTCACTTTTAACAAAGCTGTGGGATCACTGACATAAAAACATACCCTAAGTCACACTGCATGACTGTAACTAGTAACAAAATGTCACCAAATTATTGAGGTTTAAAGAATTTGCCACAGCAAAGCAGCAGGAAAAAGAACTGCATTCAGTAATTCAGAATAGCCCTGAGTTACAGACTCCCTCGGCAGAAGAGCAAATACAAGGGAACAGACTGTTTTAAATCAAAGAGGTTTCTCTAAAGCCAGTGTTAATAATAGCTCAAGTAAGCCTATATTTAGGAGAGGATTTCCAGGTTATAATTAATGAGAAATGGAAATACTGTAGCCAGGATGAGTTTTATCTATTGTTCACACATTCCATTTCTCACTCATTGAAATGAGCACAAGCACATGCACAAGGCATCAAACAAAGCAAATACTGGGTAGAAAAGAAGATGGAAAAAATCCTTCAGCTGGTAGTGAAATACACATGCTAATAATTACCCAGTTTTGCAAATGCTTTAAGAAACTCTAATAAATTTTAAAAACAAGCAGGAATGCCCGAGAGCAAGTACAATTAATATGGGCCAAAGTGCAGGCAATGGACTTCTCTAAATGGAAGCCAGCTCTCCTATCCAAGCTCATGCATAGTGTTGACAAACTATATACTGCAGATCTTCACTGAAATATACTTCAAATCATTAAAAAAAAATCCAAAGATGAGAGGAAGACAGAAGGAGAGGCAGAGCAGCCACACAGCCAGCAGCTCTGGTTTGGAATTGCTGGGCAATGCTTAACAAGGCTGAATAAGGAAGCACTGGAGGAGTTAACCACCAATTAACAGAACAAATTAACTCCAGGGTCCCTGCAAACACACTCTTTATGGAACAGGGATATTCTGAGGACTAAGAATATTCTTGCATATGTGATTAGACCCTGTGGCAGCTTTCCAGCTCTCCTGCAGCCAGAGCAGGTGAAAGCTCCAAGAAGCTGCTGGTGCAGGGTCAGGCTTGCAAAGCACTGTGTAAGCTGGGAGGCTTTAACTTCCCCCACAGGCCACCAGGTGAAGCTCTGATCTGATCACAGTGTATTTTAAAAGAGGGAATATGAACACAGGCCAAACTGCTGCAGCAGCTCCCGGGGTATCCATGACCAGGCAATTCACTCTGTACCAACAGATACTCCACTCATCTATAGCATTCCAGCTCTGTCCACTATTTAGGAAGGCTTTTATTTTAACCAGGCTTTACCAGGGCCCAGTGACCATCCCTGCTGATTCTGTCATCCAACAATCTCCTCTGAGAAATACTCATTTCAATACCTATAAAGGTGTCTCGCCACAGGCCAGAACAGCCCCCCAGAGCCAACACGGGCTCACTGTGCCCTGTAACCCGTCCCTGCCTGTAGAAGCACTTCAGCCAAGGGCTGTGCAGGCAGGGGCAGGGTGGGATTTGGGCACCCAGAGCTGTTCCAGCAGGAACCACCACACCTCGATTTCGTAAGGACTGGCAATTACCAAGGAGCATTTCCCGTGTTCTCCTCAGCTCTGGAGCAGCAAAGCTCCTCTGCAGTGCCCCCCGAGCTCCCCAGGCGCTGCTGCTCAGCAGGAAACCGCGCCCCGTTCCTCTGCCCGTTCCGGGCCACGAGCAGCACGGTCACAGCACCGGGCTCCTCCTGTGCCGCGGCCGCCCCCGGGACCCGCACCGAGGCCCTGCTGTCCCGGGCACTGCCGGCAGGACACGGTGAGCGGCACTGGGCACGGCACCGAGGCCCTGCTGTCCCGGGGCACGGCCGGCAGGACACGGTGAGCGGCACTGTGCCCCGCACCGAGGCCCTGCTGTCCCGGGCACTGCCGGCAGGACACGGTGAGCGGCACTGGGCACGGCACCGAGGCCCTGCTGTCCCGGGGCACGGCCGGCAGGACACGGTGAGCGGCACTGGGCACGGCACCGAGGCCCTGCTGTCCCGGGGCACGGCCGGCAGGACACGGTGAGCGGCACTGTGCCCCGCACCGAGGCCCTGCTGTCCCGGGCACTGCCGGCAGGACACGGTGAGCGGCACTGGGCACGGCACCGAGGCCCTGCTGTCCCGGGGCACGGCCGGCAGGACACGGTGAGCGGCACTGTGCCCCGCACCGAGGCCCTGCTGTCCCGGGCACTGCCGGCAGGACACGGTGAGCGGCACTGGGCACGGCACCGAGGCCCTGCTGTCCCGGGGCACGGCCGGCAGGACACGGTGAGCGGCACTGTGCCCCGCACCGAGGCCCTGCTGTCCCGGGGCACGGCCGGCAGGACACGGTGAGCGGCACTGGGCACGGCACCGAGGCCCTGCTGTCCCGGGCACTGCCGGCAGGACACGGTGAGCGGCACTGGGCACGGCACCGAGGCCCTGCTGTCCCGGGGCACGGCCGGCAGGACACGGTGAGCGGCACTGTGCCCCGCACCGAGGCCCTGCTGTCCGGGCACTGCCGGCAGGACACGGTGAGCGGCACTGTGCACGGCACCGAGGCCCTGCTGTCCCGGGGCACGGCCGGCAGGACACGGTGAGCGGCACTGTGCCCCGCACCGAGGCCCTGCTGTCCCGGGGCACGGCCGGCAGGACACGGTGAGCGGCACTGGGCACGGCACCGAGGCCCTGCTGTCCCGGGACACGGCCGGCAGGACACGGTGAGCGGCACTGGGCACGGCACCGAGGCCCTGCTGTCCCGGGGCACGGCCGCAGGGAAGGAGCAGATGATGCGCTCCCACAAGCAGCAGCACAGGACCAGGACTAAACCTCCCGGTTGTTTCCCTGACAAAGGCCAGTAAAAGCTCTTCCCTGTTTAGTGTCACTGGCAATCACTGATTTAATTGGATCTGAACAAATGACACGAGGATCACCTATACAGTTCAAGCTCCCTTAATAAACTACATAAAATAATTCAAAGTGAGACAGCAACAACACAATTCAGTAAATCATAAAAAACCTCCGAGAGAAATAAAAGCCAGACACCATTCTGCACCGGCAGCCCAGAGCTCTGTAGATGAATTATTGCAAGTCCACCATATCAGACTGAAGCACTCACAAAAATAACTATTTTTAACTAAATGCTTCTGCTGATACCTCAGTGTAGACAACTCTTCAGATTCTGCCAAAATCCACACTTGACATTCCTTTAGCTTTGCAGCTACTGCAGATCAAGTGCCACCCTTGATTTCATGGTGGGCTACTCTGCTTATCACAAAACAGACTTTGTCTGCATTTTTTCATTTACTATCTGGTATTTTAAAAAAGGTATTTCCCTTCCATTTAACAGGTGGGACTTCTAAAGCAGTTCAAACTATGAATGAAGCACAGTGCCCATATACAGAAGAATGAATGATGGTGCCAGGAGAGGTTTCAGTGCTAAGGGTGTTCTGCTGCTGCAACCCCATTTCGGAGGAGCTGGGAGCTGGTAAGATGAATGTTTTCTATTGTAACAAACAATTTCAAGGGTAGGTAATGTTGTTGCAGTAGTTTTTCCTCAAGCAATCACAACCTCAGGGTGCCATTACGTGTCCCAAGCCAATTTAGCTGCCTGACAAGGCTGAGAAGCAGAGGTTCTGCTCCTGGCTACCCCTTCATACCTATTACGTCCTCTCCATCCCTCAGATCCCATCATGCTGCCACTTACCTTCTGCCAAATTTAGCACATACCTGACTACACAATAATTCAATTCATCTCCCTGCAGCAGCAGAAAAATATGCTGGCAAAACCCAAGTATGCTGCCATTCTAGTGAGCTGGATCAGTTTACCATGTGATTAAATGAGTGCCAGAAGTAGCACAAGAGATGTGGAAGGCAGGAGGGAAGGATGAAGGCTCCTTTTTGGAACAGTAAGCTCTAAATTCAGGTCAACCACCACGAAAAAACCTAATAAATCACAGCCTCAAGCCAGCTGGCTGATTGCCAGTTTTGCCCATCTCACCACACAAACTAAGCATCCCTGAGATCAAAGACAACCAGCTACTGTGAGCTGCCTCACAACAAATTACTTCAGCATCAGAACCAATAAACAAGATGTACAGCAAAAATGAACCAGGTTTTTTAGGATCAAGCTATGAATCATAAGCAACCACTGTCTCCACACATCTTTAACTCAATCTGGCATTTACCCTACACACACAGGTACAGAATATCTTTCATGAGTGTTCTGGCACTTCCCTGGAAGCTCTGACAAACCAGAAAAACAGGTGTTCCAAGCACTCCTCTGGCATGTTGCTGGCAGTGGCTCTTCAGGGAGTCTGCCACACAGCCCAGCAGCCAAGCCATTAATATGAGAAATTTCACCCATCATCACCAGGCAAATGATGTGTCAGAACAGGCACAAACCAGGAGAAAAACCCCTTAACTCACATACTCACCATCCATTAGGAGCCAGTGGCCAGTTAGGACCCAGATAAGGACAAGCATCACAGACAGGGAAAATGAGAGCAACTCAGCAGCAGTGAAACGCCCACAGCAGCCAAAGGAAATCCTAGAACAACACACAAACATCAGCTGGAAGACTTCATGTTTCCATTTAAAGAACAGAAAATGGACACTGTTGGAACAAGGCTCAACTGCTGATGAAAGATGCCAAGAACAACTGAAGGGAAGTTCCTTTGCCACAAATAGGTACCAAAACAGCAACAAAATAAAAGCTTTCCCCACATTCAAATACTGTGTGTAAAGCATGAACTGCAGAGATGGAAAAACCCTGTAAATCTTGGCACCTCTCTTGAAATTGCCACCATTCCTAGCACCACCTATGATAGTGCTTTTAGCAACATGAACTCCAATCACAAGGTTAAAAATAAAATTGGTTTCAAAACATGACATTAACAACTGTAATTTCCACTGGTTTAACTACAGTCTTCAAAAGAGCCAGCATGAAAATCCAGAGTCCCATGTTAACAAACATTAAAATCCAATGCCAAATCCCAAACTCTGAAATCTCAGCCAAAGCAAGCCAAACTCATTAAAAAATCACTGTTGGGAAATCTAGTTCCCTGTAATGGTCTTGCATTTCCCAGGCTGGCAAGTGTGAGTGACTTGCAGAAATTGTGCTTCCTACTTTCAAAGGGGGAACATGATGTTGGCACAAAAAATATGCACAAACATCAGCCCTGAGGTTAATGCTTATTAAAGAATTCTCATTAAAAGAAAGAAATACAGCACACAAGAAAAGGAGCAAAGGATTGCTCAAGTCCTTACTTGTTCTGAGGTGAGCAAGGCCGTGTCAAGTACTGGCACATCGGGAGCAGAAGGAAAGCAAAAGCTATTGTTGCAAGGACTAGGAAAAGAAGAAAAGGTAATGTTAGGACATTCAGACCTAATTTCTACAGTACACAAACAGGCTTCTCCAATTCGAAAAAGCTCTTGCAACAATGTCCTATTATCATATGCTCAGCATTATTCCAGCATGAGCAGCTCAAAGCTCTGAGGTTTTCTGCACAACAGTGAGCCTTCAGACTGAAATAAAATGAAAGTTCTCAAAGGAATGTAACGCCCCATCCCCAAACCTTAAAGAACAAGTCTTAAATCTATTCATGATCATGTCAGGAAAAAGAAACAGTTTTCACATATTCTGAGTTAAAAAAAATCTACTACAAACTGGTTGTGAGCTTTTCTTACAATCTTTCAACGTACAACACAGACTAACTCAGCATAGTAAAGGGTTTTTTTGCACTGTTTAAATCAGATAGTAATTTCTCCCTCATCTCACTCAAAACTCTTTATTCATTACTAAAACACAGTACAACTTCAAGTAACTTACAGCCAGTAGCTGGCAACCTCACTATTTAAAAATACAAAGTACTTAAAAGTTTTTGAAAACAGAATGATAAAAATACATAAATATCTAAACACACTATTTCAATAAACATTTTCTTTTTCAAGCAGCATACTTATCCCACCCACACGTTTGCAAAAATGTTTAGTAACTGCTGCTAGTTATAATCATTTTTCCATCCAGCTTTTTAAAAGGACTGTTTAAAAGGCTGGAGCATGAGGGCGTGGAGACACAGACATGTCAGCAGCACCCATCCAAAACTGTGCAGCAAGAACAGACTGCAGTGAAAATGGAAGTAATTTGGAAATTCTTGCATGCTGCTGTTCAGATCTTTGTGCTGTCCTCTACTTATTCCTTTAGAAACTTTGATTGCTGATTTTTAGGAGGGATTTTTCTTCTCTTTGCAAATGAAGATGATGGGAAAGAATCAAACACTCTCTTACAGTTTAAGCAATTTTCTACAGTTTAAGCCAAGTGGAGAAAAATTTGTTTGGTCAAACCACATCTTTCCTTCTGGTGGGAGGAAAATTTGAAACGAAACAAAACAAGAACTCAAATGATCTAAAAAGAACATTTAAGAAGTGTCTTCATACAAACAACACCGCAGAAACTCAGAGTTCTATCAGTATTTCAGAGGGAGGAAGAAAACCAGAAGTGGTGGGGAAAGGAGGAACAGTGTGGCAACTCTGCACAAACTGAGCTCAGAACCTCTCTGGAGGAGCTTGGCAAAGAACACCACCCAAAACCCTGTGTCCCTGCTGCCCCAAGTGCTGCCTGCCCTCCCTGCTCCCTGCCTGCCTCCACCAGTACAGGCTCAACCCCTTTGCCCCTGGAATCTCTCCTCCCCTTTCCTCTGGTCAGCTCTGCCCAGAGGGAACCTGCACCTCCTGCCCTGAGCTGGGCTCCTCCCGAGTGGGGTTAAACTGCAATGACTCCAAAGCAGAGAGCCCAGAGGACCTGAGGGGCTGCTCCCAGCCTGCTCAGGCTTCCAGCCCCAAGCCTCAATCCCGATGATTCCGTGGGGAATCCCTTCACTCCTGTGTGCAGGCAATGGCAGCTCTGGCCTCTGCCCTCCGCCGAGCACGGGCTCCTGGCCTTGGCTGCTTACTGCACCTACGCTTGCTCCTGACTCTTCCCTGAAAGCAAATCTCTGTGGGAGGAAGAGTTGAGAGGGGCTTAAGAAACCACACATCAGCTGTAATTCAGCAGTGCCCCACATCAGCCCCTACTAGCTACAAGAGCATGACCTGAGCTTGGTCTGTCCCCCTCAAGAGACAGAGGCACCAAGTTCCACAGCCCCAGGTTTGCAGCTCCAGCAGATCCCCATCCTGCTGCACAGCCTCTGAGGAAGCTTTTGCATTGCAGAGCTTCTGGGCTTGATGACAGCCTCTGATGCAAGCCCATGGAAAAGCACAAATATACCATAAAACCAGGTTCAAGAATGAAGATACCCAAGAGCACTGACCCCCAGCCCCCTGAGACCTGCAACAAGCCCCAAGGGACACAGGATCCTTTAGTTACACACGGAATGTTACAAATAAAGTTACCAAGGTCATCTTATAAATAAATGGACCAATAACCCAAACAAATTAAAATTACTCTTCTACCATAAATATTTCCTTGTAATATATTAAGTATTTGTGTGTATATATCTCCTTGATATCTAGCATACATTAGAATCTATCTGAAGTACTTTTTTTAATAGGAAAGAACATATGTGTCATAGGTCAAAGTTATAAAAGCAGAATTCAACAGGCCTCTGCAGGAGGTAGAATTAGACAAGAGTCTCAAGACTAGAGATTTAGATTTCACCCATCAACATCAGCCCTCTTTAAGAGGCTGGCACAGCTCAAGAGTTAAACCGTAAGGACAAAGCCTGCAGTGAAGTAGGAGAGGATGAGAGGTATTTAGAAGTTTAAGAATCTTCACAGACTCAGTAGGTGGACTGAGTACAATTTTTAGAAGCTGCTGTGTATCTAGAGCAGTAGGAAAAATCTTGCTGCTCTCAACAGCAGCTGGTCTCTTGAAGAAATGCGAAAAGATCAATAGGCCAAAATTTTCCAGAAAGCAATGCCCTGGCATTTATTTAGAAGACAAAATGTAAATGCCAAACAGGACTGAAGGATCTGCAATTTATTTGCACGTAAGCTTCAATTTTGTTCTAAATTCAAGCAGTGCAAAAAACTAATATTCAAATGTTAGTGAGACCAGAAACAGAAAAACTGCATGAAAGCAAAACAAAATTAAAGTAGGAAGTCAGTCTCTGGACAAGATCCCCAAAGTTATTTCCCATGAAGTACTTGAATTATGAAATACCATGTACAGTTCTGAGCACCGATTTATAAACAAGTGAACTTCATGCAAAATAACACATCTGGGCATGTTTAGACCTCTGGCAATTTATAGTTCAGTAGGTTGAGCACATCTCCAAGTGGAAAATACTTCTCAAATAATACTTATCACTTTATTTATAGCTACACAGACATGAAAATACAACTGTGAAACCTGATGATTCTTTTCTTTTTTTTTTTTAATGTACTGTGACACATATCATAATTCTTACCAACAGCATTTAATTGTATCAACACTTTGTGCTCTATTCCAAGCCTTATAACGAGAAGAGAACTTAGTCACCTGCTGTGCATATTGTAAAGACGACTTGAACTGAGTCGAAGAAGAAGAACATAACGAGGAGAGACACGGAGGCTCCGATGGGCAGGAACAAGGCCTGGGTGGAATCGATGGTTTGAATACCTGCAGGAGAGAGGGGACACTGGGCTTGTGTTTGGGGACACACAGGGACACTGCCAGCACATTCCCTCCCAGTGCTGCTGCAGCAGGCACTGCCCTGGTGCCCCCTGAGCCCAGCACGTGTGCAGGGACACTCTGAGTGTGCACTGCACAGCCCCGGGGGACGAACACAGGAACTGAAAGTTCAGCTTGATCTCGTGCCACAGATAGAACAAATGACAAGTTATGGAAATATTATTTAGGGATTAGAGTCACTTTACACAGAGACACATAAATGTGTTCAACAGAGAATATGTAAGGTTTATTTAATCTCTGAACAAGGTGAAAAACCTGACCAGTGTTAGTCTGACCCAGTTCATGCAGAGAGTGCCACAGCTTCAAATTCCACTTGGGTGAAGGCCACCAAGCTCTTAGATTTCATCACAGGCTGCAGTAATGAGATAATATCAAGCCTAACAATAAAGGGCAGTTTTCAAAAAACACCCGAAGTCATTTACCTGTTTATGAAACCACCAGGTCAGTGAAGTGCACTGCAATTGCCTTCTTGCTAAAAACCAACATGAATTCAGGCTCACATTTCATAGTTGGCAGTAATTTTAAACAGGGCAGAGATGCTGAACTATTTTATTCCTAGTATTTCCCTCATCTCACCCATGCAGTGCATACCAGGGATGTTAATCATGGGATAGGACAACTTTTACTGTATTTCTGAGTTTTCAGAATTAACAGCAAAATTGAGAAACCCACCTAATCCCACAAATTCCAAGACTTTACCAGTCTCTGTAGCTTAATTTACTTTTGATCCCTGAGGGGGAAAGAAGCCATAAGCAGCAACCCAATTAAAAATACAAGACACACTTCTACTTGTGGAGCACTAAAGTAACAACAGGGAACATCTGAAGTTGTCACTTGGTAAGTGACCAATGGAAAATAATACAAGACTAAGAGGTTGAAGAGATGTAAAACCAGCTTGACATCAACTGTGTTATCCCAAAACAACCGAACACTGCTGTATGAAGGAGGTTTTACCAATCCCAGGATTTGAAGGACAAACCTTTAAGGTTGTGAGACAAACCCAAGTGTGACAGTTTTGGCTGTAAATACACACACAGATTGCGTGTCTGTGCTCCTGTGTGAGGCTGTGTCTTATTTTATTTTTCCCTGTCAGGAGTGCCAAGTCATATAAATAACAGGGTACCTGGACAACTCAGTTACCAATGTATCTGATTATGTTTAGAGACCTCAAACACACATGAAATACACTGACTACAACTTAGTATTGTTATAAATATTCAACCATTTTCTTAAAAGAAAAGTTGAACAAAAAGCATGGAAGTCATGACACTTGCACATGCTCATATCAATTATTAGTTCATGCTATTAAACATAACTTAAACATAAGTTGCACAATAAATTCCAAAAATAAAAAGCTGAAGAACTCAGTCACTTGGGATTTCTACATTGCTGAGGTCCAGTACATTAAGGTAAAGTGCAATGTAGATAGTCCAGTGATGACAGTGTGAAGACACCAAAGTTCTAATCTGTGACTTAGATCTGATTCCTCCTGCTCTGAGAAAGCAAATTTATTCACATACCCTTCATCTTCCCAAGGGAAAACCCCAACAAAACAAAACCCAAAAATTACACCCTCCACACCACCTTGGAATCTGGGAATTAGTGCCTGCAGCATTAAATGTCAGAGTTCTTCATTTCATTTCTGATCATTTTGACAGCTAATCCCCTTAATGTGCTTATTCCCCAGCCCCAAACTGTCTCCTCTTCCTTCCCAGATGCCAAAAGCCTCAACTGCTCACTGCTGTATCACCAAGCACAGCAACCTCTCTGCTCTGTGCTGCCAACAGAAGCTGTGCTCTGACAACTATTTAAATTAAAGAGTCTACATTTAAAAAGACAAAATCAGCAAGAGACATGCACAACATATGTTATTTCATTTACCATTTTAAAGCTATACTTCTTGCTTTAAACACAACAAGCTTAGCATTCAGGCTTTTATGCCCAGGGCTTCTCACTCCTGCCTTCTATACTCTGGCAAACTATTTCATTCTAGAGCCTTTTCTCAAAATATGGCAATATAAATTACCTTAAGTAAGGCTCAAGTCTGAATTTATAACACACCGAGTTCCACTCTAACTGATCAGTTCCATATTTTCACCTGCAGAACTGTGCATGTCAGATGGCCAAGCTGCCTGGGATCTATTTATAGATTACAGAAGGGACAGTCACACACAGGAGCTGACATGTTAATCCCACTCTGAACAGACAGTGTGCAGACACATATTTTTTTGTGCATTATAAATGAGTTGCCCAGAGCCATGTGAACTCTCTACTTCAGTTTCTCTACTGATAAGGTGAATTCTCTTTAGGGACTTGTCAGCACACCCCCAATCTCTCCCTGCTTACAGACTGGCCAACACACCAGAGCACTGAGCTCCAGACAAAAAGGAATTGCTCTCCCTTCTCCTAACTGTGAGGTGACTTTTTTAAAAGTAAAGCTGTTTCCATTTCCAGTCAAACCTGACAAATTGTGCCACATGCCATGTTTATGCATTATGGAAATGTTGATGTTTTAAATGCAGGTTGCAGGGGCGTGCCCCAGCCGTGGACAGCAGTATCAGAGCACAGCCTGGGATCAGGTGAATCTGCAATGCAGCAGCTCACACACGTGCACTGGTGAAGCAGGAGGTGCAGCACTGAGGTGCAGCCAAAAGGGTGAGGGGTAAAGCTGACCCTTACTGTTATTGGTGCTGTTGCCATTAAAAGACCCAGCGGCGCTGCTGTTGTCTTTCTCTTTGTCTTGATTCTCAAAGTCCATGTTCAGAGACCTGCAGGGAACAAAGCAAAGGTGGCAGGTGAGTTCCAAACTCCTGGTTAGGCTCATCAGCTGCAGTCTCATTCCCACTGCCACAGCACCCTCCCCCTGGAAGCCCTGTAATGCTGGTTATTAGAAACACCACCAGACACAGTGGGAAATTAAAATAACTGAAGTGCTTAGTTCCAAAAATGAGGCCCCACAACCCAGATTCTGACAGTGAGATCAGTCACCAGTGTCTACACTGGGGAGTGTTGAGTATCTGTGCTGCTGTTTGTTGTTACCTGATGTCTGGGAAGTGTAGAACATGATGGAAGCACAATAAACATTTCAATTCTCTTGTGAATTTGAACTCCTTCACTCATTTTTGTTCCTTTTCATTCAAATTTGACTATCAGGTTTCATTTTTAAGACAATAATATTTCCTTCCTCGAAATGTTGTTATGAATGACCCGAACTAGCTTTTAAGTGTCTGCTTAATGTAAGGTCTTACCACACTGAAAAAATTTCAGCAAAGCCTAGAAAATAACCAGACATGCACACAGAACAGATGACTAGAGAATCATCTAAATGAATAGTACAAATTGATACACTTTTATTAATCCACAGGAGCTGACAACAGTGGCCTGAGTACCCAGCTCAGTTGTTAATGATTAATCTTTTCATGCTGATATAAACACTTTTTAGAGTTCCAGTTTAGCACAGTATTCTACCCCTTTTGCCACAGTCCTTCATTTTGATACAACTCCCAAATTATATTTTAACCGATTTGGCATAACTTTCTGAAAAGGAGGAATTTCACTTAAGGTCTGTTTTGCCCAGCAATAATTTCGATTGTTAAATCTGACGTGCAGCAATCAAGTTTACCATGACACTTTCTCATTCTGAGGCATGGATGGTATCCACGATTTAGCTGCCTTTGATTTATTCAAACCAGCTACAGAGAACCACCAGAAGCACTGTGC
Source organism: Sylvia atricapilla (assembly GCF_009819655.1). Taxonomy (NCBI): domain Eukaryota; kingdom Metazoa; phylum Chordata; class Aves; order Passeriformes; family Sylviidae; genus Sylvia; species Sylvia atricapilla. Next base: position 3,323,225 of record NC_089156.1, on the reverse strand, counting down.
ATCTCCCACTGTACAGCTCCTGTCTTCACCTTACAGCAGAATGCAAGTACTTAAATAAAACCTCCAGCTCAACAGGCATTAAACTTCTTTTCAAGTTTAGCTTAACTGAATTACACAAAGTCAACAAATTCTATTCATTTATCAGAACACTACTAAATACACCACCATCTTCTAAACTGTTCTAGAGGTGTCACAGATATTTTATTGTAGTGCATCTACTGCAATGCCCAGGTGAGCATGTCTGTGCTGCAGTCCCAGAACCTGGAATCAGGCACAATCTGGTCTATAGGATCAAAACCTGGTGTATTAAAGACAGAGAGGTTGAGCAACTTCACTCCATGAAACAAAACCAATAAAAAGGCTTCTCCAGCACAGAACTGGTTTGTTTCCTTTGCTTCTATTAAGCAAGTGCTCCCCAACAGTGTTATGAGATTAAAACAGCTTTTGGTCTCGGGAAGAACACGAGGAAGTTTCCACCTCAGACCCACAGTGCTTCTACACAGGCCATGGATCATCAGCTGAAGAGTTATGGAAAATACAAAGAGGCAATGGAGAACACTAAAATTCTAACAAATTAATCTGTTGTTCTTAGCTTGTTCTCCTAAAGATCTCTTTGCTCTGCCCTTTGTTTGGAGTGCCTCCATCCTTCACTCACACTCCCTTTTTCCCCATTATGCATTGTAGCTTTATCATTTTCCTCTCAAGCTATAAAAATCTAGGAGGAGGCTGACAGCCCTCCAGGACTTGGTCCAAGATTCAGGCAAACAAGATAATTCTTTTCTCAGTGCAGTGTTTTGTTCCCCTCTGAATTAACACAGTTTAGCAGGAACCTCACACCATCATTCTCCCAGTGGCATCAGGCAACTCATAACTTAAAGGATTGCTACTAGCAGAGAAAACTGTAAAGAAAACTATTAGACATACTGCTCATAAACAACCTCAGCCCCTCTCTTTTCATTGCCATAGTGTCAGCAATTATTATTACCTATAAATATCCCTGCCTCCAAAATAAGCATAAATTAGGAAATTACTTTCACTTAACAACACAGCTGCTCCTCCAAGCCAACCTCTGAATAATCTCCAACTGTTTTATGATTTGGCTCTTCCCTCTGCTACAAATTATCACTAACATAATGAAAAAATTTGAGAAGTGATCACTAAAACACCTTTCAAGAAAGTTCAAAATCATACTGTAAAACAAGATAAACTCCAAACGACTGGGCTGTAGAGAAATGACCAGCTGGGAAACATTTGCTGTTTTGTTCAAGTCTCTCTTGGGCTCCCAAAGGGAATGTTGAGTCAGCATCTCCCCTGGGGCACTGAACTGCTCCATTGTTTCCTCTGTGGGTCCTCAGAGCTCCAGCTGGTTGCATTTCCAGCGCAGGGTTTCAAAGCAAGAGTCACCCTCCCACAGGGAGCCCCTCGGGAGGGTTACACTGAGGCCACAGGAATGAGTAAGCTGCTGGCAGGGCACTGCCTGCAAAGTTCAGATTCAACTATGGATCACTCCACTGCAGAAATGCCTCAGGGAACCTTGCAGGAGATGTTCTTAAACAATGGAGAAAACAGGAACATGAGGATCTATCTATAGAAAGATGCAATTTATTGAGAAGTTCCTTCTTGCTCTACCAGTGAGGACAGTCACCCATCCCAGAGCTCTGGGAGCATGGGGATGCCAGGCTGGAAAGCCAAGCCTCAGCACACCACGTCCACATGGCACTGGGTTCACCCTGGGAGCTACTCTGTACTCACACCCACACTGTGGATCCCCAAAGCCCCAAGGCACAGAAAGCCCAGGGTCATCCCACACTTCTCGGTTTGGCTCAGAAGCAGGTATCTGAACAGGGAGATTCTGGGTTAAATCTGGCTTTGCATAAGCTGAGAGCCCATGTCTGGGGCTGTGATAGGATAGAAAAAGATTTAGCTGTTACCTGCAAAGCAACTCCAACATCTAAGTCACAGAGAAGCATTTGGACAAGAACAGGTGCCTGTCTTGCCCTCAGAGACAACCTGTTCGAAGCTGAGCTCACCTTCTTAAAAATCCACAACTAACAAATCTACCAGTGTACAGCTTGTTTAAAGGATTAGAGCTGCCCCTTTGGCAGCCAACAACAAAAGTATGTCAAGCTCAAGGACTGAGAGCAGTCAGAACGTACATGGGAGAGAGTTCACAAGGGCTGGGAGCTAAAACTCCTGACCCAGCCCAAATGTGGGCAGGAAATGCTCGTTCATGCACAGTCAGAGAAGGGGAACTCAACTCTGTCACTGCACTTTGTTCTGCTTCTGGGCTTCACCCACGATTTATTAGACATTCTTCAGAGCATACTGGGGGTTTGAGATTTTGTTCATTTGTTTTGGACAAATGCTACTTCTATTAATAAGGACAGTGGACCAAGGCTTTCCTCTGTTCCTGCCTGCCTTAGATTAGATCCACCACACACGTGGATTTTATCCTAATAACTCACCCACCCAATTCTTTCTGATCCTATTACTGCACTTCTGTTTCAGCCACTTGCCAGGAGCACAATAACTCTACCTGCTTCTTTTCAGTTGAAAATCAGAAACCAAATCCACCTTCTGCAACACAAAGGTTAACTAAGGAGTGCTATTATTATCTTTTTGTCTTACACCAGCTCTGCGGGAGACCAGCACTCAACTCCAGATGAACACACCACTGCTGACAGATGAGAATGAGCACCCTAAGCTGTAACTTTTATCTTTCCAACACATCAGTTTTCTAAGAAAATTCATCCACTTTGCCAGTTTTCATTTTACTACTTTAAGAATTTCCAGATTAGTATCATTTTGTAACTTACTGCCACGTTTCAATTTCTTAAATAACCTAACTGCACTTCAGACTACTTTGTTAACACCACTGCACAATTTTCTGTAAAAATCTGCTCTTGACCTTGCTCACTGATCAAAGACCATCAGAGTTTGTCCAAGTCCCCAGCATAACTGTGGGTTTCAGCTCAGACACTTGCCAGAGAAACCACACATAGAAGAATTATTAGGACTCTGGGACCCTATTTTGGTCTGTAACTGACTTCAGGATACACACAAAGGCAAAGGACTAAAAGAGGACATTTCCTCAATGGATTTGTATCCATCACCATCCCACCACTGCATCCAGTGAGTCAGATTGCTCTGGAGTTAGCAGTCCTTGCTAGGTGAGTAGTTTCACATGTGAACTACAGGAAAAAATGCTAAGAGTATGTGTAGGTACCAATAGCAATAGGAGGGCAAACAGCAGGGGAATTTTTGAAGGGCAAGGAGCTCCAAGAAAGATAAGCAATTTAAGCTCACTCACTCCTGCTGTTTTATACTGCACTACATTTCCATAATCAAATTCTAATAAATGCTATGGCTTCTTGCAGGCAAATGCATAGTTCCTTTTTACACAACTGCATAAATTGAAATAGTTAAAAATTTAATTAGTCCCTCAACTATATGCTAATCTGACTCACAACTTGAAGAAAAAACAAACAAATACAAGCTCTGATTACTTTTTTATTCTGATCATCTCTAGACTTTGTTTTCCCAAAGCCTTCTATTTTAATTTCACAGCAGTGCTGTTACCTAACGCTTGCTAACAACAACAGACAGCTCTTGCAAAAAAATTGGCTCTTTCATTACATGACTTTGTTAACTTACAGTAGTGATATAAAACCTCTTATCCTAAACCAGCTGCAGCTTACATCATATGGATGAGCACAGCCATCATCTATTTCAGGAATACTCAGAGCAGTTCAGACACTCCGTAGTGAGTCTAAGGCCTTTTATCACAGAGCTGTGAAATGAAGCAATGTTCTTCATGAAGCAGAAAGAAAAACATGCTGTATTTAAGTTTAGAAAAATAACACTTTCATATTGTGGCTATATTGTTTTAATGTGTCAGTATGAGCCTCATTTCTTAGGCGCCCCTACAGTATAACAACTGGAAGCCTAAAAGCATAATTGTGTTTTCTCTAAACTACACTCCAGTCTCCTAAAATGAGGCCAATTTGATTTCTGAAGACTCAAACTCATCCTGCAGCAGTGCTCAGATGCTTTGCAGGAATTTAGCACTGCCAGTGTCCCCCGCTCTCTGTGAAGCTTTAAGTGACACTGGAGTGGGACCGGGGTCGCTGTTCTAAGGACAGGTTTGAAATCCCAGCAGAGCACTGTCAATCCACCACCACTGGCTGACGCACAGAAAATTCTGCCATTGGGAACATCACCTTCTGTCTCAGCAATCCTTTTCTACTCTAAAATACGGTTTTACAGAGCTGTCCTCAAGGACTGACTATTACGTTATCTCATATATGCTTGTACCATGACAAACAATTACATCTTTCAGAAACCCCAGCTATTATTCCTTCCTTTTCCATTTCCTTCTCAGAAGCAAATAATTTTTTTGTTGCCTGTGTCTGGCAAAGATACAATGAAACAAAAAGGCATAAACTGTATTCAGTCACTTGCAATATATTTACACGAAAAATAAAAACTCTGCAGAACATTAAAAAAAATCTTACCTGAAACTCCCATAAACTATGAGGAGAATAGAAATCAGGAAGGTAGACACTTGACTGGAATCCACAAGGGAATATGCCCTGGAATTAGGAAAAAGAAGGCAGGTTTGTCATTCTGAGTGTCCACTTCTCCAGTGTCATTTGCTAATTCTTTTTCTTATTTTAATACAAATACAGAACTAGATGACAAATCACAGCTGCTCCCTCTGAAGTTCTTGTCTCACCTAGAACACAAAACTTGTAGCTTGTGAGTTAACTTACTATATTCAAGGCTGCGCCATGGAAAATCTGTACAACCACCAAAGGACAATTCCTTAAACTCATTAAAAGTGCTTCAATTGAAGCTACTGCAAAACCTGCATGTCAATAACAGTAACAGTTTTCCATAACACTTCTTATATCTTCAAAGTGCAATATATATATCTGCAATATATATATATCTGCAAACTATATATCTGCAATATGACAGTTAAGGTTCACCGAGCTGGGTGGAAAACCCCCAAACAAACAAAAGAAACCCCCCAAAACCAAAGCCCAAACCTGACAACAAGCAGCAAGGTGCGTTTATTAAACCACACACAATCATTTCCCTATTCCACCTTACAGATCACTCAGTGCAGGATTACTGACGGACATTCCAGCAGGAAGCTTAAACCCAGCTTTATGTGATTGATTTCCTAATGTAACACACTGTGTTTAAAGCATGGAAATATGAACATTAATGCAGCAGAGGCCACTGTGCTGACAGGGGCAAGGAGAGGCTCTGGGAGTCACTCTGCAACTCCCAACAGGTTTTCCATCACTTCTGCTAAAGTAATGGAAAAGAAGAATAATACTCCATGTTAATTGCTTCAGACTTATCCTACAAAAGACAAAACTGAATATTTCTGAAACCAACCAAAAAGCCTAATTTCAGCAAGGCTATATGGATATGGAACAAAGTTAATTGAATTACATGACTGCTCCAAATTAAGTATCACTGAGCAAATAAAAACTGAAGATACGAGACAGTTAAAGAAACACTCATCTCGTTCCCAATTCAAAAGCAATTCAGAGGTAATTACCAAACCACTAGACACACAATTTAAAATACTTTCTTTTACTATATAAACACAAATGTGAATATTCTACGACAGAAATCCAATATTAAACATCACTGACAAACAGACTGCCTCTTTTAGATGAAATTATATACTTGTGCAATAAGCTTTTAAGAAATTAGAAACTACTTTGGTTAATTACCATGAAAAATTTCCACATATCTCCTCCACACTAAAAGTGAAAAACAGGTATCTTATTTGCTCATAATGTTGGCCAACACATAATGACAATCTTAAGCTTTAAGTATCAACTTTTTTTCTGTGTGTATGACCTTTAGTTACCAGGCCGTGGAATAGAGGCCTAAAAAGCATTTGTGAAGATCAATATAGTGATTTACAAATACACAGAACGTAATATCTCAGCACTTACAACCAGTGCACACATAAATGTTCAGTTTATACACAATATAGTTCACAGCACATTATTTTCCTGCTATGGTTACAGCTCAACTCCCACCAAAGGAAACAGCCTGAGGACAATCACACAGGTTTGGTTCTAACTCTGATTTCAGAGGGAAGCATTCCCTCATTGTGCAGAGGGAAAGGAAAGTTTTGCATTGTTTGGATTTGAGAATAAATAGTGGAACTCTTCTATTAAAAGAATACTCAGAACCTCCACATCTATGAGGAAAACAAAATGAATGGAATTTCAGAATGGATTAAACATGGCCAGGATTATGAACTGAATTTTATTAACTTATGTTCATAAAATTTTATCTTCACAAATCGGCAAATACTTCTGAAATGAACAATGTTTTCTACATCATTCTTCACTCAGTGACAACACTGGAGGCTATGATAATTAAAATGCCATTTTGTCATAATTTCAAACATTAGTCAAAACAACGCTGTAAATGTTAAAAAGATTCATACAGCAGATAAAATAGAGATGATACATGGATCAGCCCTATGCATAATCCATAAGTTTTGCATTAAAACTGAGCCCTCTGGTTTGATGAAAGAAACTGAAGGCAGGCAAACCCATGCTGGACACTGATCTAGCACACGCCAGGCCTGCTGACAGGACAGCAACCTGCTGATTCTGTGCAAGGCAGAAATGAGAACTGAAATCCTTCCATCCTGCATAAGAGACGTGCAACAGAATAACGAGAAACTTGTCACAGACCAGTGATGTTTCCTGACCCTTCCCATAGAGATCTTGTAACAGGACAATCTAAAAGTTGGTACCAGGATCATGGTCTGGGGAAATTCATGTTCACTGATATTCCAGCAAACAGGGCCAGGGAGATACAGTCACACTTTCCTTCTTCCTGAGGCAGATGGAAAAAGAAAAGGCAAAACACACAGAGTGTGACAGGCTGAACCAGGAGAGCAGCTCGGGCAAGTCCAGATTCCATCCAAAGTTTCCAACACGAGTAACCCACAAACAAACCTGAAGAATAATTTTACAATGCCCGGGTGAATCTCACTGTAATAAAACCTCCCATCTTTTACACATTAAATTTCCCTACATTATCTAATGTATTGCACAAGACCTGGAACCAGAAAGACCTGAACCACAAGATCTGAAACCTGCTTCCTAAAATCCTAACCACTAACTGGATGGATAGTTGGTTAAGAGACTAAAATTCCTTGATCCCAAACAAATCCTTCCTAACACATTAATCTAGGTTAGAGCTAATAAGCAAATGACTGTCACATGAAAGAATCAAAAAGTATTATTACTTCCAAGTTTTTAATATTATTCAGAATGACAGTGTCTTGCAAACAAATGTGTAATTTAAACTGAAATTTAGCTAACCTTCTACAAATCCAGCAGATTCCACATGCACACAACGGGATTCTCCTATAGGCATATTCCAAGTATGCAAGTTCATATATTCTCAAACCAAACAGCATCAGTGCCATGTTCTTCTCAAGTGGCATCAGCCAAAACCAGAACCCACACCAATGACAGTTTTTAGAAGTTGCAGTCACATTCAACCAGCCTTCCACTGCACATATAAAAATGAAACCAGCTTCCTTCTAATAAGGTATTTCTGTAAAACTGTTCAATCCTGGAATAAGTAATGGAAGTTATGCATAGAAAATGACTGTAACAAGCTTGTGCACAGTTGTCCTTTGCCTTAAATGCTGATTTTAGATTTTAGATGCTATTCTCAGTACATACAATATGACAATCCGCCAAAAAAATACTATTCTTCATCCTCAATCTGAAAATTAATACTGGATAAGGCCATACTAAAGGCTCCTTTGATGACTGCCTTCAGTGCAGTTCACCTGGGTGCCGTGTCACAAGAACAACTCCCAACTCATTTCCAAACTCCAGCACATGTGCAGAACACTGCTCAAAATACAAAGACAACATTGGTTTTCCCAAGGAAGTACATTTTTCAGGATTCTTGCACTACCACACCTGAAATTCAACATCCATGTAAGGAAACTGGTGTAAGAATTGTAATTAATAAAGCTATCAGATTCTTACTTAGTTAACTAACAAGTAACTGATTATGACACCCTAGTACTCAATAAAACCAAGCACACCGGTGCCTTAGGAGCGTTTTCTCATCCAGCTGCTGAGAGGTGACTCCTCCTCTGCAACCTGAGATCTCCCTCTGAACCAGCATCTTTACATGGCTGAGATCTATTGTCATAAATTCTCTGCCATTAGGCAACTCCTTCTGGCAGCTTCATGGGCAAGTGCTCCCAACACAGAGCCTGCCAAGGCCGCCAGGGCAGAGACACAGCAAGCACTGTTCCATAAGATATTCTGTGTGTCTGCCCTCCAGGCTCACAGTGAGAGCATTGTCCACACAACAATCCCAGCAGCGAGCTCCCCAGCCTGGCACAGGCTGCTCCATAGACCTTTACCTACAGAACAATTCCAGGGATGCCCAGACACTGTGACACACCAGCCCTCCCAAACAGTAACCATGCTAAATACTCCACACCACCGAGAGCCGGCGTTCCAGGCAGCACTCTCCCCTCTGCTGGGAAAAAATGAATAACTTCTGTATTCCCAAGGGAACAGAGACCCACTTCATTCCCAGCTAGGGAAGTGGGAACCAGCTAAGGAAAGCTGCCACAACAACAGTAATGGTGCTACACTGGAAACACTTGTAAGCTCTTTTCTAGGGATCAGCAGCTGCAGGTCAAGCTCTTCTCCTCCTGGTCCAAGCTCACCTGTCTTTGTGGACATTCACCCTACAAGGTCTCTGCCATCTGCCTACTGTTTTCCTATTCTCTACTTTTTGGGGTTTTTATCTTTTGCATTTCCACTCAAGAAAATCACTCAGTCAATATAAGCACTGGTTTTCATGTTTCAGCTCCTCCTTACGACCAAAAGATAAGCAGTTTCTGGATATCAGTCCTTCCAAGCCTACAGAAGGAACTCTTGGGCAAAGTCTGGTGATTCATTTTGCCCTCTGTGGTGAGCAATAAGAATCTGCAACTCGCCTTGTCCAATGAAGACGCAAAGAAGGAACCAAAGGTGTCTCCAGATGACAGTGCAGAGCATTACCCTCTGCACAACCCACCTGTCATGGGCAAGCTGAAATGACCACAAGGCAACACAGCCATTACAAAAGCAACTTCTCACCTTTTCCAATCACCTGTTCTTTTTCATCTCATCTCTGCGAAACCAGACTGAGGAACCTGCCTGCCTGAATAATACTGAAGGTTGAACAGAAAATTTCTCAAGTGACTCATACTCCTGATCTGTCCCATCTCTGGACATAAAATCAAAATGAAAAGACTTTTCAGCATTAAGCATTAGCTTAAGTATCCCAAAATTATTGCTCAAGGTATCAGGGAAGTTTTATGTATTTGGAATAAAAACCTGTTTCTGTTTACACAAGATGCCTACTAAATGTATGATCATAAAAATTCAGCCCATGGATGTTTCAGTGGCAAATACCACTCCTTACTTCCAGGTACAAGGGAAATTATTGTGAAGAATTCTGCCATGGGGGGAATGAGAAGCCTGTGCCCTGAAGTTTCCATAGCAATGCACACTAAAGGCCTTGGACACGCATCATTCTCATACAAAAGCTGCTGTAACAGCAGCAAGACAAACCTTCCCTGCATATCTACTGTAGCTATACAAGAATGCAGACAATAGGCAACAAATAAATCACAATGACTTAGAAAGTGCAGCAGATGAATTAAGTTCACTAAAGCTCACATGAAGACAGATTGCAGTTCATCATGTATTTTTCTTTACCAGTGATCAAAACATCCAAGAGTTCACAAGATTAAGGAAAACAAGCCTATAAAAGGATGGTGAGCACACCAGATAGGCTTGGGGATGGATGGATTAAAATAGAGGAGCTTTTGCTGTGTCTAATGGAACTGAATCTACAACTTGCAGACATCACAGAATCACAAATTCACACTAGGAATGTAAGGAGGTAATTTAATTCACTGATCTTATTCTGGGGAGCGACAATCAGTCATGACAAGTGTTTACTTCATCTGTTGTTTAACATACTAACTGGTGAAATTAAGGGACTCTCTTTAAATGTAATATCAATCTTTTTGCCTACAATTTTATTTCACAATTCTTCTCCTATACAAAAGTCCTTTTCAAAACTTACGGAGAGCTTTTCATACTGGCCACATCTTGGGTACAATGGATCCATACATGAATCTACTCACATATTTCAGTTTCTGAAAGATGTGGCTTCTTGAGAAGTGACCACACAAAACTTCAAATGTTCTTCAGCCCACATTAAATCCATGACTATTTACCCAATCAGTATGGTGCTCTTCACCTGCATTTCAAATACCACCCTTGTAATCAAACGTCCACTGTCTCCTCACAAGGTAAGAGACAATAGTCCACACCCAACAAAACACACATCCCAATTATCTTAGAAAGGAAATTCCTCATCGGTAGGTACCAGCACCAGAAGAGTGACAATAAAGCACCTCCCTCTCTCTCCCTGCTCTGTGCTCATCATTCATTTTCAGAACTTGCTGAGGGCACACATTCAGTGTGAGGGTCCCATCTCAGCTGATGGGCAACTCTTTCAAAGGGAAATAGGAAAAAAAACCCAACAAAACATAAAAAAACCCCCCACTAAACCAAATCCAAACAATCAACTTCTGCTCAAAATCTGGTGCTCAGTGTCAAAATCAAGGATGGAGAAAGTTTCCATTCCCATCCCTCCAAGGATTTCATATATTTCAAGGCTTTTTTAGTGTGTTTATTCCATCAGTGATTGTCTTAGCAACAGAAAAACAGAAAGTCAAGAAATAGCAGTTGGTAAACTCAAGGCAAGTTGAAAAGTATTTCTGCACTTCCTCTGCCCCACACCAGGTTTCAGAGCTATTAACTCCACACAGAAAACATTCACCTTCACACTGCTGCACTGACCCAGGACCTGCGGCTTTTTTGGATCATTCAAGAATGTGCCACTCATGAGGAAAACATTTCCCTGAATCTATCTGTTTTGTAAGCTTTTAAAATATTCTACTATTTTATTCCTTAAAAAGAGTGTGTGGTAACTCAGGGATTAGGGCTATTTATTGCTAAGAGCAATTCACTTCTGATGCTCCAGTACCTGGCATTTGAGAGCTGCCACTGTAGAATTATTTATTAAGAGCACAAATCAAACTCAAGGACTCCAGAGCGCAGTCCTAGGGCACATGAAAGAAGAGCACTGCCATGGATGTGAAGATCAATTACAGTTAATTGCACAAATACTCATTTTGGCTGGGGGTGGACTCACTCCATAGGTAAAACCAATACTACTTTTTTCCTTCACTGGATTCCAGGTCAAGGGTATGACTAAAAAGCCTCTTTCAGCTGCCTTATGTGTGTAAGATATATACATATTTAAGAGCCTCCATTAGGCTTGCTGCCAAACCAAAGTTAAACCTGAGTGTAACAGTTAAAGGTATAATTTTAAGCATGAAGTCATGGCACCCACAGCTGTAAACATATCTCAACACTATTCCATTCTTTAGTGTGATTCATAGGAAAAGCAAGCAAATGGCTGTGGCTTCGCTCACGTTAAAGGAATCGCTGTTTTCTAAAGCAAGTTTACAATTCCATCCCATTGTCACTGCAGATAAGGTATGCTAAGTACGAGTGACTCATGGAAACATGGGTCATGTCAGAAATAAACTTAAAACTAGCCTTAAATGAAACACAACAACAACAAGAAGAAGAAAAGAGTATTATGAAATGTCCCACTAAAACCAGACTTTGCTACACAGACTCTGTTAGGGCTCAGGCAGGCATTTCAACCTGTAACCAGAGAACAATTCTGCTGTTTCCCAGGCAGAGGTCTCAGAACAACATTTTCACACTATTAAATACGATACATATATATTTTTTTCTACCCATACAATTTTAAATCCCAACTACCTCTTCTATCCTTTGCAGAAAGATGTTTTCCTAAATTATCTCTGCAAAACCAAATTCGAAGCTCCCAGCTAAATTGCTAAGAGCAAACACTCCTCTGAGCTCACTTGGAGAGGAAATTGAAGTATCCAGTAAGGCGCTGGGAGACACAGTCTTGAAAAAGAAAATATTTTCTGTTAAAAACATTCTCTAAGCTACTCCTTTGGTTCACCCGACTGTTTGCCAACAGAACAAAGAATTACATGTTTCACAGTGTTTAGGAATTACAGCCACTGGAAGATTTCCAGATTTCACATTCAGCTTGGAGCACTCGTTTCCTCGCAGGAATGGGAGCACAATTTCCAGTCCTGCATGGAGGGATAACAATACTGCACTCATTGAAGGAGCATTACTCCAAATCAACACAGGATAGTGCCCACATACCTCAAAAGTATTTTCAGCTCCTGATATCCCCAGAGCTCCAGTGGAACCACAGTAAACAGGATATTTGAGAGCAAAAATTTGCCATCAGTGGTTAATGGAGAAAAATTAACCAGTACAGCTTCAAGTAAGTTGCACTGGACACACACATCTGAGTATGAAGCAGCCTGAACCAAAATAAATTATCCAAAAATCATACTGATTGTCTTTGACACTGTTGTCACAGAAAACATTGCCTTTTTTATTTTACACTGGAATGGGAGCCTGGATACATAATCTCTTACCTAAACACACACACACAACACTATTTTGATGCTCCTTATGTTATTGAGGAGAGTTGGTTGATTGATTTAGAGTGGGTTGAGAGTTTTGCTCTAAACTTGACAAATGAAAAAAGATCTGGGAACTTTCCCTCCTTTCCTTCTCAAAGAAAGAAAAAAACAAGCAGCCATGAAAAGCAGGGAATGCTTTTGCTGCCAAATACATGTGACCACCAGCCAAGGAATCCTCTCCAGGAGCAAGATTTTGAAATTGTATTACCAGGTTTTTGAAAATGTGAAAAGAACATCTATACAGTGATGTCTGCAATAGGGGACCTCCACTGAAGGAGGAGTATCTTTTCAATGAGTTAAACTGAACAAGAATATGTGGAAAAACACATTTGATATCAAGATACAGAACTTGTTAGTAGCAAATGTTTTACTTGGTTTCGTATTTTAATTGTGTCATGTTTGTTTTAATTCAGCTGTATCAGATCAGGCAACTTCTAGAACACTGGCATCCTACTGCAGACCAGCCCCAGCAAACTGCTGAGCCAAGGCATAGCCCTGCCTCCATTTCCTAAAACTATTGTTACTTTTATCCCTTCCTGACCATTAAATCTGAAGGACTCCAGCTTATGACAGGATTTGCCTATGTTGGTTTGAAAATCGAAGGCTTGAAGCAAGAAAAGTCTAACAGGCTCCACTTCAAGTTGTATCCACTTCAGTTTGCTCACGTCTGACTTCAGCGGCATTAAGAGTTTTGCCAACAAAACCTGCTTTTTCAAATACTAGCCCACTACAATTCGCTTGGGTTTTGATACTAAAACTTATTCAAGGACAGGAGAGGAAGAAAAAGTGGAAAAATTGTTGCAGCCCCATTTCTGTGAAGTGAGTTTTCATTCAGGACAGCAGCTGCACAGTCAGCAGGTGAGACAAAGGGGAAAGGAGTCAAGATGTGGCCAGGACAAGGTGGGACTAAAATCCTTTTGGGAACAGCTTACAGTGAGATCTCACTAAGCACATTGTAATACACACACCTGTAATCCAAGCTTTGCTGGAGCTAATGAAAATGAAACAAAACTAACCTTCCTATCGTCCTGTAACTAACCTTCCAGGCAGAAGTAAGCACTGCTTTAATTAAGTTAATTCTCAAAATGGACCACAAGCACTGTAGTTGCTGCAATATATGACAACATTTTCTAATATTTTGTGCTATTTCAGTCCTCCCAGATGTGTTTTTCACTAGTAGACTGCAGACAACTTTGCTCCAGCAGCACAGCCTCACCACAGTATAACACCTCGAGGCACTGGCAATAAACCTAACGAACAATAAACCCCAGCACCAACAACAAATGGGGAAATCAGTGAGGTGCAAAAAGTAGCCATACTGCATTTGCAAGGGCCAAACTATCAGTTTGTTTAAAAGATGTTTGAGGATGAAAAAAAAATATTAAATCCATTTGCTGAACTAATTAAAGAACCTGTATTGTCTTTAGCTGTCTTCATAGTTTATCACTTTACAGAAGACTTCGGTTTACTGCGGAGGGTAGATTCAAATTTTGCTGCAGTACCATAAAAACTGCCAAACAAAAATATGAATACAATGTTTCTGTGGAAGAATTAAACCCAGCAAATATTAGAACAAGATGCAAATATATAACTATGACAGTGCACATAAATATATGTATGAGAGAGCAAGAGAGTTGCAGCTTAGCCGCAAGGAAGAACTGACCACACAGGGAGACTTTTCCTCATCTAGAGAACTGCTTCCACTTTCCACAAATAATCAAGAGGAGTGGAAGGAGGGAGAAGAGAGGAGGTCAAATCAAGATCTGTTACGCACAATCCTCTCCTGCCAGAGCCACAAGTATATTTCTTGATGCAAATTTTCAGATTCCAACAGACCAGTGAACTCTGCAAAGGTCAGTCCAATATTTAGCCTACCCCAAAGACTTGCTGAAACAGCTCTTCTATCTAAATTACCACTTTCAACTGTATGAACTTCCAAAAAATAGCCCTTTTTACATCAGGAAAAAACAAATCAAGGGTGTGGTTACTGTAATTCAAGTCTACAAAGTACCACTGTGCAAGCTGTCTACAGTTTTATGCTAGACAGCCTCATCGTGATCCAAGTAACATCGTGTTTCAGAAAGGGCCATTTGGAAAAGTCAGTGGTTATCCTTGGCACAGGAAGGTTTCTGCAATTCTGATGGCTAAGACCTCTTTGGGTTATAAAGGTATCAATTTATATCCCAGTCATATATGTAACCTGGAGTTTTCAATCACTTGGTGGCACAGCTCTGCATTTCAGAGAAGGCTGCTCAGTGCTGGGTATCATTTTATGGCACTTATTCTAATTACAGGGAAAAACTAAAAACTTCCCCAGAATATTCACCCTAGGCTCCCATCTATGTTTTGATCTCTGTAAGTCTTTTTTTTACACTTGTGAAAAACGAGATTCACTTTTTATGTAAATTTGAAGAAATAGGATAATAGATAAGACAATTAGGAGATAAAAAACCAAAGTACGACCGGCCAGGTGACTTGGCATTCAGCCAACTCCAGCCCCTGCTATTTCAGAGACTTTCTTTAAATTTCCTTTCTATTGTATCAATCTGTTGAATATTCCTATTTTTCCATAAACTAGTTTCCATATTCCAGGGACTGTTTTGCATGGCCCCTCCTTGGGTGTGCCTTTTTAGAGCATTTGTGTTTCTTGGCTGTGTCTTCATTATCACCTCCAGATTGGGCCTTGGTCCGTGCTTTCTTCAGATGGGAGATGCTGATAGCTGGTGTATCAACAGCAGAGTCTTCTTTTCATCTTCACTGGATGTTATCCCAGCCAAACAGACAGTTTAAGCATACTATATCACTACTACCCCTATGCCTAATTTCCTTTACTAACAGCAGAAATAAAAACTTATATCCTTACCACAAAGTTATTAATCATATAGCACATGTCTTGCAAAAAGCCAACTTTATAACAGGCATTTATACCACACTTAACAGAAAAGTCCATTAGAATGCCAATAATCATACACAACAGGAGGATGCTGCCTATTTTCAGTTTCCAGTAAAACACATTTCCCTTGAAGAGCGAGTCCCAGGCTCTGCCAGAGAAGGATCCCCCAGGCCCTGAGAAAGCCCGGTGCAGGTGACACAGGAGATGTCTGTGCCCAGCAGCTGCTGCTGCCAGCCCCAGCTCGGGCACAGCTCCCACAGGAGCCCTCTGGGGCAGGGTTAGCGGCATCACAGCGCCGATGCTGACGGCGATTTCTCCCGTGACTCAAGGCTGTGAACGCGGCCGCCACACCACAAGTTCTGCATTCAGCCAACACATCTCAGAGGACCCTAAGCCATGAGCTGATAAAACGTGGGAGTTGCTGTAATTTGGAGTTAAATATTTATCTCAGTCCTCACTGCTGCTCCATCTGGACCTGGAAGACAGCGGTGAGCAAATAGCTCATTTCTGCCTCACAATTAAGGGATTCATATTTACTCTGCAAGTTATTGCCAAACAATTCATGTACCACCTCTGACAGTGTTTTCTGTGACACTGTCTACACACACAGTAATTCATGTTTTCACTAAAGGAAAATTAAACGGAACCAAATCCAACCTTCTCTCTAAAACAGCCAGAGGACATCACAACAAACTCATAAAATTGGACATAGCCTTACTTTTGAGTATTTTCAAACTATGACACTCAGACTTCAACTCGTTCTAAATTTAGAAAAGTGGGATAGGAAGACTTCAGCTCTACACTTGTTCATGTCAAGCACTACAAGAAGCTACTTGGCTCTGTAACAGACCCAAAGCTCTGTAGGAGTATCACGTTACCTTGGCAGACACAGGCACAGAACTAAGCTGAAGCAGTCTATATTCCAAATATACAAATATGATCAAAAGACACCCTGATATAAGCAGAAAGTGTTATCATTATTCCTGATGATACAAGAAAAAAGTGCTGGTGGGGCAAAAATGAGCTTCAAGTAGGTCAAGGAATACCAGCAATGACTCCAGAAAATGCAAGGTACATTTCTATTCTTCCTTGAAGCACAAGCACTGACTGACCCCTACTACTTTGTTATGTAAGTGAAAAGCAAGGAGTTAAAAAGAAAAAGAAAAAACCAACAAAACAACAACAACAGCAAAACCAAACCTTCCATGGAGCTAGAACAAAAAGTTTGAAGTAAAATCTCACACCTGTAATATTGTAATGATAATATTTCACAGGTTTAGTACTTCATCTTCTAAGAATAAGGCACTGCTATTCACAAACCCAGAAATATAATTTGCTTTTCAAAAACCAAATGCAAGGCAACTTCTTTATAAACACTAAACTCCTTTAAATAGGAAATAAATTAGGATCTGCATTACCAGTATGTCAAAGAGCAGCTTTTCAGTACTGAATGGATCCCACCCAGAGAGAATGCACAAAGGCCTATTTGAACACACCAAGATTCCCATGCTTAGTTCAGTTACAACTGACGTGGTACAAAGGGGAAATTAGGTTTAAAACCGGGAATTTCCTCCTGTTCTGATGCAATTCACACCTACAAGCACAGGACACACTCCACAAGGTCTCTTAATCAATGGGAAGCAATTAGTATTTTACTTAGCACAGAAGGACAACCCAAACAAGCAAATGTGTGTTTATTAGAGGAAGAAAATTTCTGAGCATAAAGCACCGAGATGAGACACTACACACAAATACAGCCAACCAATGCAAGGCATCTGTGCCAAAGGCTGGGTGACTCAGGGTGTCATGAAGCAGGAAACAGAACTGCAGCTTCAATTGTTAGCATGGCACTAAATGCACATAAGCAGACTCTAATGCAATTAACTTGTTAAAACTGCGTATGATTTACTACAGAACTCAATTAGGGTTCTACATTATGAGCATTATGATTTCCCCATACTAGTGAGCCTACTAACGCCAGTATTTGGATGGACACTTTTTTTTTCCCTGAGGTGTTCTCTTAATTTTCATTTTTTTGAGTCATGTGGTGTAAGAGCACACAATCTCTCCAGCACAGAAGGGACAGAGGACTGCAGAGGGGGAAGGAAGGCTCGGGTATGAATTTAGCTTCAGTGTGAGCAGAGTTATTAGCCTGTCACTAGGATGAGGGCAGAGAAGTTTCTAAGATGACTGGGAGAGATAGGAACTGAGTTTATTTAGTCTAGAAAAATAGACAGTAGGGGGGAAAGCTGGCTTACAGGCAAAAGGAAACACCAAGTGGGAGAACTACGAGATTAAAACGACCCCAAATTGTTGCTCCTCACAACAGCGGAACTTACACTCTTTCCCAACAGCAACCTGTAAACTGATCCAATTTCCCCTCAAATCCAATTTCTTTTTCCAATTAACATCTCCATAGTCACAGCAACACTAGTGACAACACAACAAGTGGCAGTTCTTCAAAGTTTCACTCACTGTGCTTTTTTGGGGGAGGGGACACTAAAACCCAAGGAACACAAAAACCAAGTGGACCAGTTCCAAATGTATTACCCAGTATGCTCTTTTCAGCCTCGAGAAACAAGAAAAAGAAGGAGAACATGTCCTACTGCTCTTTTGTACTCACTTATTCTGAACAGTAGAGGTTTAATTAAATGGTAATGTTCAGAGATTATTAGAGGCATCTCACATGCTGAGCTGAGCCTCCAAACTCTGAAATGCTTATTAACAGGAAATTTTCTTAACAGCAGCTGTCATGTCTTCAATATTGCATCACACCAACCTTTTGGACAAACTGAGGTACAGGAGTCTTCATGTATGAGATCAAATGAAGTCTCCTTTTGACCAGCATCACATTACATCCACTTGAAAATTGAACTAGTTTTATCAGAGATATTGTCATTTCATTATGTATCATTCTCCTGCAAACGCAGAACTGAAACACACACCCCAGATCCAGCATCAGACAACACACAGGGTGAGGCTGTAATATTCTGCAAGCTCAGGGATAACCAGGTTTGAAAGCTACTAGAAATCCCAAACCAAAAGACTATTTTTACTGGCCAAAATGTTTCCCTTTTAAAAAGCAAATTTCTAGGGAAAGGCATTGAGAAAACATTACATAGGAAAGTAAGTTCTCTCCTGTTTCAGGCCATCCACTAATCTGCACCAGTCATTCTAAACACACGTTTCATTAATTCAAGCTCTACTCCTTTAATGTGTGTTTGAGGCAAGAGAAACTGCAACACAGCAGAGATCCACTTCTAAACAGTTGTTTTTCCTTCAATATTCATTAAATGCCACGGCAGAGTCAGATGACATCTTTCCCAGCATACACTGAACCCAGACAAAACACCAGTCCAGCCCTGACAGGAGCAGCCACATCAGATTTTTCAGGAGTTAGTAAAAATCATGACACTTCCACCCACATGGATAGAAAGGAAAACACATAAACGCAAGCCAGGTTAACTTCTGTCCATCTCATCTTTAACAGAACTGCTTTGAAAAGTGCAAACACACTTTAGTATGAATCCTGAACCCACAGAAACAATGGTCTCCAATTTTGGCATTAACTTAAAATGATTTCCCCAAGGGTTGGGGAATGGACAGCTCAATTCTTTCAGGAAAAACACAGAACTCAACAGGATGTCCATGCAGCAGCAGGCTCAGAACAACTTAATATATGCCTGGCATCCAGGAGCTACTATAAAACAAACACAATGTGGTTTTGAGCACAGGCTGCTGAGGCCATAGCAGAAGACTCAGCTTTCCAGGAAATTTTACATGCTGGAAGCCTGAATGCTGATCCTTCACCATCTGTTTCAGTTCACATTTTCATGTAATGTATGTAGTGAGTAACAAAAATACAAATCCAAGCGAGTGACCAGGTTTAAGCAATTCAAATAAACAAAACAGTCTTTTCAACTCGCACCAGTCTCCCACTAAGAAGAGGCAAACCAGTGAAATCAAACTGTATTTGTGGGGAGGAGAAACCCCTCATCACACCAGCAAATACAGAGCTGGAGAGAGCCCATACACACAAGAGTTTTGATATCCTCAAGGGGTACATAAAACAACTATGCATCAATTAGTTTTAAAAATTGCCTCCCACCAGAAGTAGATTTCTCATTTTATCAACAATATTAGAAAACTGGAATAGTAACTAACATTTGAAAATCTAAAGTTTTCCTCCTTTAGGAAAAAAAAGAATATAGAGCTAAAGACACTCAAAATGTACTGAAAAAATGAAAAGGGGATATCACAGTTCTGTAAGCAGTGCCTGGAAACTGCTGGGGGAGAAAAATAACCCTGAGCTGGAAATGCAATGTTTCAGCAATCAACATTTTCATAACACATTAGCATATTTTCATAAGACTTTTGATCTAGCTATTCAAGGTCCAAACTAGGCAGCCAGGATACATTTTAAAAGCAGTATTCTGTATAATCAAGGGTGCAAGACAGCTCATATAAAAGAGAAATCAGCCTCTTTTTGAAGTTATTTCAGTTTTAATTCATTTAACTTTCACAACTGAGCTTGAGGGTTTTTTCCCATACACATGCAACATACATGGGAAAGACTTAAAATCATTACAAATAGATTTTCTACTCCAAATCCTGTATCATACTTGTACCATTTTTAAAATTTCTGAATCCAGAAAACTGTTTAACACTGATAGAGAACAATTTTCTCCAATCAACAGATCTCAATTTTTTTCAGCCAGAATGCAAACACCTGGAGTCCTAGAAACATTTCAAATATAATAATAATGTTCCCCATAACCACTCCTAATTTGGCAACTCTGCTTGGTTTCATCCCTGCTCTGGATTGCAAAGTCTCAAAGACACCTACAAAAATACTACAGACCTAAATCCTCCCAATATCCTTCCATAATCCCAGAGGTACTTTAAGCAACAGACCAGTCTGAAAATACCCAAGTGCCCTGGGAAGACAGAGATTACACTCTGCTGTGCTGCATCTATATTTCTGCTGATATTTCTTGCTCAGAAACAAAATGCTTTCTTGGAAAGGGTTCTGTAGTGAACATCCAGATGTTTAACCTTCCTAAAAATAACCAAGTTCACCCTTGGAACAGTCGTAATTCCAGAGGACCCTTCAGGCAAAAGCACTCACATCAGAACTAGAACATACATTCACTCCAACCAAAGTTAAACTCAGGAAAATGTTGTAGCAAGATGACAAAGCTGATTTGAACATTAGAATTTTTGGTTGATTGTCGAAGACACCTACTAAATTTAGACAATACAATTCACAGTGAGTTTGTCACATGCATTGATTCCTGTACCTAAAAACAATATGCTATTTTGAGACCAAAATAATATGAAAATGATGTTTCACTTTCATAGCATTATTCAAATTTGATTGTGCAGAGCGAATAAAGTGAAATGAAAAATGTAAAAATATCCCTTAATCATCCTTAATGTTTTGTTTGAAAACTACTTTTGCGTAAGAAGTAAAGCGCTATGAGGAAGTAGGTGATATAAATTTTAAGTTGTTTTTAAAACACTGTCTCACCACTGTTTGGCACTGGGGAGACTTTCAGTTAAGATTTTACACATGAGCAACTGCAGCTTGTGTTGCCCAACAACAACCACAACAGCCCAAAGTTTCAGACATCTCCCCTGCCTCTTTTATTGTCTATATTTAAAGATAGTTCTAAATCTAAGTATTTGAAATGCAAGAAAAGGCAAATAATTATGTAATATGAACAAAGTTGGGCAACATTTTAATATGAGAAAGAGAGAAAAATGTGACAAAAAGGTGACAAATATGACTTGTAGATGAAAAAATGAAAAGAACTTTACTTCCAAGTGAACTTTTTTGACTCAGGACTGAACACTGGTTTGTCTAAATATTTTTCCCTCTCTCCCAAAATTACTTTTAAATATAACAGTATATCTCTTGGAAAACACATTTTCAACCCCAAACCAGTTCTAGAAATACTAAACACATACAGAAGCCCACACCTCTTAAGGCAAGGGCTGCATTTATTAGTGATGCTGCAGGAAATGTTGAGGCTGCACTGGTGCAAGTCAGAGCCAAGTTGTCAATCAGCAACCAGGACTTGCTGCACCTCAGCAGGGAGATGGGAACAGTTCCCTTTCTCTGGAACTGCTGTGCTCTCTATAAATTTGTAATGTTCAGTCAGATTGACACAGGTTATCCAAGTCCCTCTTCCCCGGGCACCTGAAGCCCTTCATTTCCCAGAGCAGCTCCCTGCCCAGGGCTGACAAGTGTCCTCGGCTCTCTCCATTCCCTTCAGGTGCTTATCCAACCCTAGAGCTGAAGTTTAGAGTTTAGCTGATGTGAATAATCACCCCATAACTTCTGATATATTTCTGGTATACACCAGTAAGAATTCAATTCATCTACCTAAGTTTTGTATAATAGTTGGTATTTTCTGTCTCTGATTAATAACTAATCACAAAGGAATGAAATACTGGGATTAAAAGGAGTATGATTTTAAAGGACTACATGCAAAACATGCATGCAACCCCCTAGAGTTTTTGCTCAGTTCAGCTCATGATGAAGTTTTCAATCTCTCCTCTTTCAACAGCTCTCACTTATTATGTTCACCTAAGCAACCCCATGGGAAACCACAGACATTACTAAATATTAGAAACTCTGTGGAAGGCAAATGCTGGATTTGACCAGGAATGTGATGACAAAGAGTTTGCTCTAGGCTTCTTTCATGTTTTAGAAAGCCAATTTGCTTTCAGTTCATTTTAGGGGGAGAATGACATAGATTCCAGAGACGTAGTCAGCTATATGAAATCTTGTTTCACAAAACAGAAAATAGGAACCACAATGTCTGCTCTCCTGGGAACAGAGGATAAACATCTAATCACACAGGCCCTTACAAAGGAAAACATTCTCTTTTATTAAGAAGAAAAACTAGAAAAACATTCTTTTTCAATATTAGGCATTTGATTTTCTGCAGTAAGTGTGCAATTACAGTACAACCCAGTTCCAGACACGGTGCAGTATGAATTACCACAATGCCATTGGTAAGGCTGATGATTTTCATCTTTTTCTATCAAACAAGATCTAGTAATAACTGTTTTTGAAGAGAGAAGAAAGTATACAAATCACCCACCAAATTTCAGGCAAGATGGAATTTAATTCATTTTACCTCTAACAACAGGAAAAAAAAAAAAGGCAGAAATAGGATTTGGTTCACGATACACAGCCACAACATAGCAACAGAATTATTAGTTTTAGAGTGTCCACTCTAAGACATGGACAACAAAGACACTGCCATCAGCTTTCTTCAGCATTGATACTTCCCTAGTGTTTAACACATTGCTTAAATAGGACTCCTAATTTTTCTTTGAACTCCAACCAACATCAGAATAATCTATTGGACTTATTGCTCACTTGCCAGGTTCTCCAGTGGCTTCCCATTTATTTCACAGTTACAAAAGTCTCCTTTGGGTTTGCAAGACCCGTGCAAGAATCTCTGCTCAGCATGAAACTGCCAGAGTCAGCAGTTCCTCAGGGAGCTCGTGGCCTTGCCCGTTGTCAGCCCTGAGCAGCGGGTCTCTCTCCATGTTTCTCCCTTGTGGAGCAAAAACCTGGGGCACAGCACTGCTCCTAACCCTGTGTCTCCACATGCCCCAGACAAACCAGGTCTGGCTCTTCCCTCCTCCCTTCAGGAGACAGACCATGAATCAGTAGCTCATGTATCTTCCTTGGTAAACCATGAGCCACCTTGGCTCTAACTGCTCCAGAAATTTATAAGACAGATAAATTGTGAGTGTAAGTAAGCTGTATTCCTTCCCTGCCCATCCTTCTGCGCAATTCTAACAGTCTTAATTAGCAGCATGAATTATTTGCCATGGTAATAGGGAGATATTCAAAGCACAGAATGATAATTTCCCTGAAAGTTCAAACGAGACGCTGGCTGGAGATGCACCTCCTGAGACATTATTAGGAAAAGACACATAAAAATATAAGCATCTCTACCACATCCAAGGGCAGACTATTGCACAAGTGAAAAACTTCTTTAGAAAATACAGGTACATGAATGCTGTGAGGCTTCTCATGGTGAGCTATGAAAAATGTAAGTAACTAAGCCTGGAAAAGTCCAAGCACAACTGTGCTAGCTCCTAATGAAGTTCAGACAATTGTCACAGGCAAACTGTGGTGAAACAGCAGCTGATTACAGACTTCTGGTGCCATAGCATAAGCCATTCAGTAGCAATTATTTTCTTTCAAGGGCCTAAACAATTATCAATTGCTAAAAGAAAGAAAGAAAGACAACAAAAAATAAGCCCTCAGCCCAAGTATAGAAGCCATTCCACCAAACAGAAATCCACATCAGCTCCTAATTTCCATTCTGACTGTAGGGAATGTGCCTCAGTGTGGAAATCACACCTGGTACAGAACCCAAGTGTTAATAAGCAAAGCAGGTATCTGATTACCCTGTCACTAAACTCTGATATCATGGCCTTCCAATTCTCTCTCAGTGTCATGAAAACGACAACAGATCTTAAATCCAACCAACACAGTCACAGAAAGGGTTTCTCAGACATTCTCTTCACATTTACTACTTCAAGTTTTCCTAACTTTCCAGGTGGGAAAGCAGAGTTTGGCTGGCAGCAAGGAGGGTCTGTCACTGATCTAAACCAGAGCAACACTTCAAGAGGAATTCAGAAGCACACAGCAACCAAAACACACGACCTTCCTCCAGCCTTACCCAGCACACCTTCACATTCATGGGATCTTTCCTCTTGGAAAGAATGGGACCCGATTCACTTTGGTCAATTCCCTAATTGCAAAATCAAAAGCAGCTTCTGACACATTTAAATCTTACAAAGCAACTTGAAAGAAGATTACTTTTGTGAAGCAAATTGCAAATGGCAGTAGAGTTGTGCGGGATTTTTACCACCATTTGGCCTTAGCCCACTTGCCTCGCATCAGAAATGGGTAGGTGGCATATCCTTAAGTTTAGTGAGATTTTTTTTAAAAAGGAAAAAAAAGGCCTAGTTACAACATGCTAAAAATTCCCCATCATCAAGAAAACATCCACTCAGCACTGATTACTAAAAATATCTCAACATACATACCCAAGGCACGTTTAGTTACAAAACATCTACTACTCAAAGCAACTTTTGTTTCCAAAATAAAAGCCCTACAAATTTCTGTTAGCTGGCCATTTTGCAGAGTTACTGCCCTCAGGTGTCTACAACTATTAGAAAGTCTAAATTCTTGTTTCATTTTACAGTGCTTGCATAGAACAACTACAGGACATCGCTCTCCTGATAAGGTGCCACACTAGCTAAGATCCATGAATTCACATCATTCCTACAACTATTTTTAAATTATTTCCTTTGTTCCTCTCTCTGTACAAACTGTCAGCAAAAGAATTAACTGTCACAGAAATGAAGGATAAGTTGGATCTCTTTGGATGATTTGGGGCATTATTCAGTGCCCAGAGGGGTCGGGAGATTCTGTGATCTCACTTCAACAGATTTGGAAAGACTATAGCACTGCAGCCTTTCCAAATTAGTCATATAGACACTATAAATAGATTTTCACCGAGTTCTAGAATCCTGCTCCTCCAAAGCTATCCATTTCCTACGCAGCACCAAGGTACAGGACATTCAGCAGCCAGTTTCCTAACAGCACTGGAAAACTCCATTACAATAAAACTTCCAAGAGTTGAACTATGATCAGCAAAATAAGGTCTAGCTACTATTAGTAACAAGGGATAACAAATTTTCACACTTTACCCTAATGAAAAGGAACTGTGTTAGTGTCTTTAGAACTGGAGCAGTAAGTTATTTGAACCAAGTTCTAGATAATTGAGTCTTTAACATAAGAAAACACAGCCTGTCTTCTATTAATGCAATTCAGCCTCATCCCAGCCGCTGACATCCAAGTCCACAAGTGGCATTTTTCTGAATAAGGTTGTTCAAGATAAAAACTCTACAACTAATTGCCCAACTCCACCCTTCTCTTGGTCCTCTAACAGCCACATTACCCAAGAGTCAGAATGTGCTGCAGATCCAGGGCTAAGTTCATCTAAAGTGCAGCTGAGGCAGGCACATCATCCTGGGCATATTCTTTGTCAACGTTCCATCATACACAGAATATTGTGGTTGTCATGGTGCCAGGGAGAAGTCAAAAAAGGACAAAAGAAAACAGATTATTATGTGGCAGAAAGGGAGGACTCTCAGGATATAGAGGGCAGTTCTTGCTGGCCTGCACTACTGTGCCAAGAGCCCCAGAGCAGTGCTGTGCTCACTGTCCCTCAGCCCGGGACACCAGCACAGGCTCTGCAGGGCCCCGGAGCTCAGCCCGTCTGACACCTGCCAAGGTGTGAACTGAACTCGCTGCTGCTCCCTCACTGCTCCAGGAGCTGCCACCGCCCTGCCGAACAGCACAAATGACCCAGCACCACAGACAGGACAAGTGTGTCGCCTCTGAGGACCTCAGGAATGATTTCACCTTGAAAATCTTACTGCAATGCTCTGTAAGACAAACTGTAATAGTTTTGGCAGCTTTGCTTGGGCAGGGAACAACACACTGTACAAAAGGACTGCTTCAATATTTATGACAACAAATCTTACTGAATCTGTAACCTGACTTCTTATGGGATGCAGAGAGGTGGGTAACAGACTAAACCAAAAAAGTTCAGACCCAAGTATGTATCTCCATCTGAAGCAACACAAAGAACACGCACAAGAAGTACAACAGGTTTCCTAACAAGCACACAGAGGAATACCACTATTTGATGCCATACTTGATCACTGATGCTCATCCAGAATCCAAAACCAGAAGATGAAGTTGATCCTCTCTGATGTGGACAGTTTCACTCAAGACACCCAGATGATACTTGAGTGGCCTAACTTGCTCTCACAGTATTACCTAAGGACAGTCTGTGCAAATTCCTGCTTAACCTCTTTACCAGCTCCATCCTTCACCCCCAGCTCTCACTCCAGCCCTGCTCCTCACCTTGCACAGCCATCTCAGGGTTCTAATAAAAGCTGCACTCCAGGAGACCAACCTGCCCCAGATCACCAAAAGTCTGTGCCCAGTTCTGGACTTGGTCACTCTCGATGTACCAGCAGTAGAGAAATTCTTCCATCTAACCTTGTTCTATCTGGAGAATGATTCTCACTGCAGTGAAGGACTAATAGAAGAAGGATTTATTCACATTCATAACATTTCTCTTGTAAGTGACAGAGTCGGTCATGCAGAGCAGAACTCTGACAGCAGAACGCACCGCAAATCCCATCTCCCTGCTAAGTCACTGCCTCCCCATAAAGCAAATGCAACAACTGAAGAAAAACAGTGGTTCAGAGCAAGAAGGAGCAGGAATACTTGTACTAGAACCATACAGCTGGTTTATCTGTGAGACAGAGGTGTTTCTGGCAATGAATGTGGCAAAAGGTTAACATATCCACCCATGCTGGCACTACTGGGTTAACACCTAGAACAGGTCCCAGGAAGATACCACAGCAAAGACCCCAGGGTCTGGATCTTTTCCCTAAACCAGGAATCATCACTTTGTAGATTACACAGGTTCAAAAGGGCAGCTGGCCTAACTGATGGAAGGACACTCACCCAAGACATAGTGCACAAGGACATTACAGTTGCCTCAGGCATGGAGGATATTGATCTGAACACTACACTGCTTCCCAGACAAAACACATCCTTCCAGCCCAATATAAAACAAACAAGTCTTATTTCGAGGTTTCATTTCCACAGCAATTCTTGTACTTAAGTGACAAATATGCTGAATACAATGATACTAATCTTTTTTTTTAAGTTATCAAGACACAGTGGGCTCTCTAGTATGAAAGAGGTTGGTTGTTTTTATCACAGAAACCAGAAAACAGGATGTTTTCTCACCTATACTGACTCTACCGTTGACTTAAAAAGTCAAACCAAAACCTCAGCTCATACCTCTGACATTTAGACTGGTGCTTAGATTGCTTATGTGCTTAGAAATCCAAACTCTTTTTAGCAATGTATTCAGATAAAAAAATAAAACTAACAACTAATAGTTTAATCGAAGCATTTAACAATCACGCCTTACAATGAACAAGGCAGAACCAAAATCAGATTGACCAATATGACCTTGTCAGAAAGAGCAGCTCTCAGTGCTACTGATGAGTTGTTTTACCCACAGAGGACAGAGTTACATACTTTATCACCACGTGCCTGGGTGGAATGAAATATTATTTTATCAGCATTCCATAAAAGAATCAGCACCCAAGTACAACTCTCCAGTGACAGTGGTGAAAGTACACTGCTGTGTCAGTCAAAGCCATGGAGTAGCCAGTCTGTCTAGCCAGATGTAAGCAGCTTTCCTCGTGCTGGCCCTGTATTAAGACAAATTCATGTTGTCAGATGACGGCTGTGAGAATCTGAAATGAACATGACTATTCACAACTGCACCAAGTCACGAGGGGATGCAACTGGCATGAAAATACAAAATACTGACCATCAAAACAGGCACCCTGCTTTTGCCACCTCCTACTGAGATGCAAACTCAAAAATAAAAGGGTCTTGAGTTGTCCTGAGCTCGACTGGCCAGGGCCTGATCACTGCCTCACAACCTGCACGCAGAAGCACAGGACACTAACAGCCCCAAGTGCCAGGGTGAGGGCAGCTGAGTCAGTTCGAGGTGTACAAAACAGGTAGCAGGACAGACAGAGACTGTTTTCAACAAACTCGCGCCCAAATAGCAAAGAAGCTTTTCTCCCGTCAACAAAAAGTAGGAACATTCTTTAAAGAGGATGTTTTGGAAATCTTATGAAACTTTTTCCAGTAAAGCCCCCCCGCAGAGAAGTATTTTTGGTTTATGGCAGACTCTTCTCATCTTTTGATTCAGCTTTAAGGTAGTGTGCTTTTTTTATCTGCACAAATATAAAATATAAAGAGAAAGATTACTAGCTGGAATACTAACATTGGGGTTCTTCTAAGGCACTTAAACATGATAAAGAGGTTCTTTCTGTTCTGTACCATCTGTAACTGCTTACAGCTGCATCTGCTTTAGAAGTAGTCAACCTAGCAGAAAATTAAAAGAAGAAAGTTCAGCTCTTCACTATTTAGCTTTAAAGTTTCCTTTTTCTTGAGAAAAAAAGCACTCTTTAAACTATTTTCAACATAAAGCTTAATTAGATTCTACTCTTCATCTTCAAAACCCTGCAGAGATCATAATATTCCCCATGAGAGCTTTTAGCCCTTTGCGGTAACTTCTTGGAGCAGCTACTGAAGTGAAGGTATAGGATCAGCCACTTCAAGGAGAGTTCAGGGAGCAGATAATCTTTCCTCCAGCACACAGCCCATCAATCTGAACTTCTAAAAGGGAGCAGCCACAATGACCTTACGCCATCAAACCTAGAAAGCAAGACAGACACACCTCACCTCAGCAGTCTGCAACGCAGCCTACAGAAATCCACAGAGCCAGCTCTGTTTGCTCCTTTGCCTCCTATTTCACCTACCTCACCTTTAGCTAACAGTGACCTAGAGAAGGGACTTCCCATTGACTAAATAAGTCTAAGTCACACTACACCTATTTTATCTTGCAAATGGGTCTGACAGAGATGATGGTGAGATAAATCACAAACTGCCACCTGTGAAGTGGCACCAGTAAAATCACTTCTTTGTATAACAACCCACCACTGAGCTTTGGTCTTACACATTCAATGGATCTGTACCAACAGCTGGCTGATACTAACTACAGTCATTACTCAGAATTCACTGCTGAATTCCTACTCACTACTAAAATTTCCAGAGAAATTTAAATCGAGTTGTAAGCCTGCTCTATCTGTCTGACCAGGGAAGGGGTGTCAGATGGCCAGGAGCCACAAGACACCAGAAAAAGACTGAGTGGAGCCATAACTCAGCTGCTGTGCTCACGTCTGTCCTGCTAATTGCGCTACCACAGAGCTCAAACATTTTGTAACATTGGGTCTTGTCCAAGCTGTGCTATCTCAACTGGAGTCACTTGAGACTGACTGATAATAAGCTGGGCTTATTATTCCAGTAATGACTCAAATTCAAATAAATCCTGAGGATATACACTTGCTACTAGCTTAACCCATATAGAGAACCCCTCTGCAAAACTGTGTGTGCTGAAGAGAAACGTCACTGCTGTAGAGAGACGTGCACAAATTTACACACTGAGATCACCCGATGTTCTTTTTACCACCTGAAACACTCTGCACCAGGAACCCACATGTACAGGTTTTTGCTATTCTAACATGAAGCTGCTACTTGCAGTACTAGGGTCATGAAAAAATGGCTTAAGCAGAGCTCCCAGACTTCTGTGATTCAGTGAAACACTATCAATTCTTAACATTTCTATTGATCTCTAAACTTTTGAAATACTGTGAAATATACTTAAAATTATGTATCATTGCAAGTTTACTAGAAGTTACCTGCTGGCTACTTATCAGATGAACAAAAGGACTTTTAGAAGATATTTCTGCCCAAAAAAACAGCAGAGTCCATAGGAAGAAGAAGGAAATTTGGACTGCCAAAATCAGCAAGCAGAGAAGCACTAACTGTACAACTATGAGGACTGAAGGATGCTCAGCTTTAACAGCCAGTAGTTAATGCTGCACAGAACTATTTTTTTCCTTTTAGATGAACTGAATAATAATCTAGATTTGAACCTATTTCTTGAACAGGCAAGGTAAGCTTGCCAACTCATGGCTGAAGTTAAAGACTGTGTATGAACAGAGGGTGGAAGCCCCTGGGTCTCCTCCTGCTTCCCCCCACAACCTTTGCTGTGGAGGTGCCTGCAGGAACAAGGTTATGGCACAAAAATGGAAGAGAATCCTGCCACAGTCTTTGGCTACAAACCTGCCTGCATGGGAAAATAGCTTTTTGAGTCAGAAGTCTATGTACTAGCTGCAGGAAGTAAAGGAAGAACACTCAAACCTGGAGTCACAGTAGGAAAAAAATTAGAGTCAAACAGTGTAATTTTGCCTTCAGATTCTACTGGCCAGGGAAAATGGTACCATAGACAAACTCCGAGATATGATTTTATCCCTCCAACTTCTACATTGTCAGCTTCAGTAATAAAGGAGGAATCTCAAACATAACACTGTACAGTAGAGAATTATCTTCTTAGTGCTTTCTCCCCTACTTTGTGACACTGTGATGGTTTTAAAGAACCTCCATTCTGACACCCTGAAAAAACAGTAACTTCAGCCTTATTTCTTACATTTATTATTTTGAATCATTGTGGTAAGATATTAACAATGTTTACTTGGTTAGTTATCAGTTACAAAGTGTCCCTCCAAAGAGCCAGCAGAACATTCCCACTTTCTGACAGCCCCGTCTCTACCACAGCACTTGATGTGACACACAGACATGGAGGAGATCCAAGGGAATCGCAGACCTCAGGCGTAGGTCTGGCCCCAAAAAGAAATACTCAACAGAATCTAATAATGAAGATGACAGCAACACAGCTACACAATTAATGAGCTCTGGGATAATGTCATCGTGGTGGTTCTGGTGGACAGAGAGACACTTAATGTATGGTGAGAGCTGAGCTGCTCTCGGGAAGCACAGGGGGGAGAACCCTGGTCTGGCAGAGCAGAGTATTTCAGGCACAGACACCGAAAGATTTACAAGAAGAGATCATCAACATAAGCATCCTTGGAAGAATTAAAGAGAAAGGGGATCAGCAAGTGCTGCAATGACACATATGCTCCATTAATCTTATTAAATCATCACCTTCCAGAGTGGCTCTGGCTGCCTGGACCCTGTCCAGCCACACACCAGCTTCACTCCACACAGTGCCCAGCACTGCCTGCAAATTTCCGTCCTAATCACTGACACCAAACCACCACAAAGAAAATGTGCACAGCTTTTCTCCTACAGGTTTCACCCTTGGTTCTTTGTGGAAACTTTCCTCATACGTCACCAGAATCAAATTAGACTGTTTTGACTAAACAGCGTGTGCCAATTATTTGCTTTTAGAGTATATTGCAGTGTTTAGAGTCATCATAAAATGTCAAAGGGCAATAAAGACAATGGCACCTATGCCACAGATGTGGATATGTCACACTATCAAAATAATGATAAAAAATAGCTGAGATACTGAAAAAGACCAGAGTCTGCTCTGTTCTTATTTAAAATTTTAGAAAATAAAAATCACTGCATTTTAAAAAGCATGACATATTTTTCAAAGTACTTTTTGTAGGAAGTTTTCCTAAGTACCCATTTTTTGGCGTTGTGTTTCTGTGACAAATGATATGAGTTTTCAGCAACTGCATCTAGTATTAAAAACGGTGGTATTCACCAAAACACAACTTATCTCAAAAGAACTCAATATCCTCAATTAACTTGTCTGGTGGTTCCCACTAAATTCCTCAAATTCCAACAGCATCAGGCTGCTTAACTCATACCAAAATCCCAAAGGGCACAAAATAAGCAATTTATAGGATCTTACACTTCAGCAGAAGAAAGAGATGCTCTCAAGTCCATCAAACCTCACACAGACCACAAGAACAAGTATTGATATTGGTGGATCCAAACACCTAAGCACTCGCTTACCTGTGACACAAGAAATCATATTCAGGTCATCTTCTGTTCATGGAAATTCAACCTTTCATCCCTAGAAAAGCAGCCTGAACTACCCCCACCAACTACAGACCCTTCAGTCTTCCCAACCAGGGTTTTATCCAGGCAGGAAGTGCAATCCAGGTCCCTCCCTGCCAGTCCCAGGCAGAAAGGCATGCCTGCCTCCTGGCCCAGCAAATATTTACAGTATTCTATACCAAGTGAAACAGATTTCAGCAGATACACAAAGCTCAGCCTCTGAATAACACATAGTTTGGTGATGAGAACACTCCCCTAGAAGGTGAGAGATGCAAGGCCAGAAACCCTGGGGGATGGAACTGATCTCCTGCACCCTAGCCAAGATCTCCAGTCACTGGGTAAAACTAAAGGAACCATTAACTTCTATTACATTGGTACCCTGAAAAGGTTAAAGGCAGAACTGACAGAAATCTTAATTAATACAGGTCACAGAAATCTCAATTAAAAGAGCAGAATTGATTTATGTTCTCCACATTAAATTTTTTCTTAAAGAATTATGAATGTATTAATAAATACAGCCTTACAATTAGCAATCACTGACAGGAGGGTTTTTTTCCTTGTGCTGATCAGCCACTACACACACAAACATTCGAGTAACTGTAAACTTCTACTAATCCTATGCTCTTTGCTTTATTTGTCTTTCAGCCCAGAGCTGTCTGCAGACAGTGCCCTGTCTACAGGACCCACAGCCTGAGATAGCAAAAGCTCCAGGGAGAGAAACAAACAAGTGAAGTGAGACTGGTCCTGAAAGACAAACATATGAACTCTAAACCTGATATGCTCAAATTTACTGAGGTTTAAGTCACTTTTCTCATGCCAGATCCTCACGCACATTCGTACAATGACATCCTTGTTCTCAGGAGGCTCCTAACAATCCTTAAAATGGAATGTGGCCGGTAATTTCAGTTCCTGAAAAATGTAAGACTAAGGGCCAAGCTCCTGGTTTGCATGCCAGGATTTCAGGACAGATTTTTGACAGCAGCACAACAGAATTTCATCTATGTGCTTTGCAATCTGCTGCCTATCAAGTGCAACGCTTTAAAAATTCAGGTGAATTACCTGTTTTCTGTTGTAAACTGCCTCCCATCCTCCAAACACCTTAATTAGACAGTTAAGGTCTCCCAACCTAAACTGAGTGAACAAGTAAAAAATCTTGAATGTAAAAAATTATTTTACTAGTACTTGACAAGTTCTGTCAACAAGCTGTAGCTCCTCTCACTCCCTGCCCTCCCACAGACACATCTAATCCAGCCAACTAAGACTTGAAAGCACCACCTGAGTCTTCTGGAAGAAACTGCATTTTAATTCATGGCAGCAGCATGTTAAATGTTAAATTGCAATCAAAGCAAATTCTCAGACCTCTGAATCTAGAAAGACTTCTAACACCAACCAATTTGAATTCTCCCAGGAGCAAAGACAGCACTGTGCACTTACACTTATTCCAAAACCCAGTAGTTTGATTACTCTGACACATCATTAGATTTAATTTCCACACCCTTTGCATTATGAAGAGAAGCTTCTAAATATATCACCATTTCACTCATGAAACATTTGATGGCTAATACAAGAATCATCCCACTGATTATAACATTTAAGAGGGAGTTCAGTTGTTTTTAAGATTAGTGACTCAAGACAGTGCCTTCTTTTTTTGTTCTTAGCTTGCTCTCCCAGTCTGTCTCCTAATCACCACCCTGAGAGGGCACACATGGCAATTCTTATTGCTTATAAAACACTCTTGGAAAGGAAATATTAAAAATACATTTGATTTTGGTGTAGAAATCCCCTTCTCCGCTCTTCACAAATGAAGGAAGCTGTGAAAATCTTTTGTGCATTCAAAGGGCAGAAAAAGAACAAAGCAATCTCTATTGCCAGAGTGGCCAGCAGTAAAAAGGGAGGGGGTGTTACATCAGGCCTTGAAAAACACTAAACACCTACTAACCGAAGATAAACAAGATAGGAATGGTGCTGAGCCTTCTCTACAGGCTTGGCACAAAAAATTCACCACAAAATGCTCCAAATTAAGGACGGATCAAGATCTGACAAAGTAATGATCCAGGTCCTGCTGCTTCCATACTCATCTGCTGTCATACTTCCAAGAGCTTGGTGCCTGAAGATAAATTTATTGACATTTACTAATCTCTTACATACACACACACATACATATATATACTGCTCTGTCCATACTCATTCCCTCCTCGGCTGTAGCAGAAACTTTTGTCACTATCCAGTTCCATTTCCTTGCTGAAGCACAGACAGGAAGCAAGGGGAAAATGGGTTTTCAACAACCTCTTTCCTCTCTCATTCAATTCCACTTGCAGAAAACTAATTTTAGCTCCTATTTAATCTACAAAATCATGAACAACCTTGCCATGCAGCAGTATCATACACAGCTCTCCTTTCCTTCTATTATTGCAGGAACTTGACAAAGAAAGTTTCTCTCCTCACTACTGAAAAGCATTTAATTCAAACACCCTTTCTTTTAAAAAGCCCATATTCTTTGAAAGAGTACTTCCATCTGGGACTTATCCCTCATTTCACATTAAAATTAGTTTTTCCAGGAAGACAGTATTTTTTTTTTTTCAGCAGCAACATTCTCAGCAGAGCCTCCTTTCAGGATAAGACACTTCTGTCTGAAATACTGGCTCAGCAAGATGACTTGAGACACTAAAAAAGAGTTAAATAAAAGTACATGTGGTTATAGGTGTGGGCATTACTGAAGAAAAAAATGAAGTTGTGAGAAGAAATACCTTACAAAAACAGTGTCCAAAGATAACTCATGTATTTAAAACTACAACAGAAATGGGGAAAAAGCATAAGTCTCTCCTTGTTATAGTTTCTTAATAAAAGAAGGCAATTGCATTGAGTCCACTTTGAAATTAAAATAAATATATCAAGCTACCTTAAAATCTCAGATTCATATTTACAAAACAATTAATATAGCAATACGAGAATTAGTTCTCATCTCTTGAAAACAACACCATTAACAAGACAGTCACTGAAATCAGCCCTATTTTTCATGCTTGCCAGTGCCCATGTCCACTAATCACAGCTGGCAAGTATCTTTTTTCAAAGCATTTTTAACACAACTGAGGCGTTTTTGGGTTTGGGTTTTTTTTTCCCAAAAACTCCAACCCACAGTAAGCCTTTATCATACCTTCTGAAGCTACAGTGTGTGTTGTCAACACAACAACGTGTGCAGACAGTCAGGGACAAACAGATGTAACCAAGCCCTATGCACCTGGACAAAAGGGAAGTGCTACTGCAGCCAGGAACCGTTTTACATCCATGCAGAGAGGGGCTGTGAAAGGATTTTTCTTCATTATGTATTTTCAGATGTGAGGGAAGGTATGTGCACACTGGACACAGGACACACCTGCTTTGGAAAGCTCCTCTGCAACACAGAGGAAGGACCAGGTCTGGGATCAGCCAACTCCTAACTGGAGCTCCTGGGCACAGCTCTGCTGCCCCTGAGCACCAGGCTCCTCAGCTGACAAAATGCACATTTTTCCCCTAAAAGTGCTAAAGCACTGGCCAGTTCTACGCTGAGCTGCGTTACCACAACTGTAAATAAACCAAGGCAAGACTGTTGTTAGAAGCAATGAAATATCCACAGAGAAAGAATAAGATGACTGAAATTGGAGTTTTGCTCTGCCCAGTGCTCTCAGGCAAGGCCGATTACAGGTAAAAATGCAAAGTGACAGAAACCTCAGATCCATGAGGACACCACAGAGAACACAGACATAAAATTACAGTGTTTTAAGACATAAGCATCATGTCCTCATTCTGCTACAACCTCAATACTGTAAAAGAACTTCCACTCTTCAGATCCACCTAGCACACGGTGAACACCTTAAATCACAATTTCATTCCCCTAAAATACACAGCCTACAGAAGTGCAAATCCTTCTCCCAGCTTCTGTTAAAAATCCTCCCTTTAGACTATTACCATGGCAAAAACACTCATTCAAAAAAGCAAATGAGTTAAGATCAAAATCACGTATAACTGACATTTTGTTTCATTTACTTCTTTCCAGAAAGCTGACAAATCCCGGAATTTATGAATTTATAATTTCATTCTGCAATTAAAACACACGAAGACACGTTTAACTGAACTACATTAAATTGCCTAAATCTGTATCAATATTCATTTACTATGTCAATAAGTAAACAATTTCTTAAGTCAGCAGAGTTGTCTTTTCACTGCTGTTTTAAAGCAGACCAGACCACTGCCTGAACTGAGCTTGTGAAACAAAGTAAGGAAATCTAAAAAGCAGAAGACTGGTACAAATACTGGTTCTTGACAGGGAAGAGACGGGAGAGGGAAGAAGGGGCTGCCAAAGTCTCAACATGTGGCAGAACAGAAATCCCCACTGGGTTCCAAGTTTTAAAAAGTAGTGAGACCATTCAGAATAGAGATATTTGTTGCATATTCAATCCCTTCTCCACATTCAGCACATACCAAGGTCAAAACCTAAGATTTAACTCCTTTTTAAATAAGGGGCTTATTTCAAAACAAGTAACTTTTTTCAAAAAAATCTAAGAAACAACTCTGGATGACATCACTGGATGTAAAATGCAGTGAGAATATCACAATAAATTGCTGCAGTGACCAGGTCAATAGAGATGATGTGCAAGTGGATTATTTGAGATATTTTGGCCGTGATCCACAACAGTACAAAACCCCCAGATTTAAAGGAAGAAACTGCACCCCCTCTCTTTGATCCACTGCCAGCTAGGCCCGAGACAGTGTCAGGACACAGAAAAAAATGCCCTCTCATTTGCTATACTTCATGTCTTTCCACAGGAACTGGTCTCTTCCTCGTCCTTCTATTTCCTGTCCACAGACCAAGCCTATTGTCGCTAGGTGAAAACACACACACATGCCACCGACTTACCAGCCCGCACCGGCATAAATCTCCCTTCAGGCAGAGGTGACCTGCAGCCTCACAACGAGCTCCTGTCCCCGTCCAGGCCCGGCGGATGGCAGCGCCGGCCGTGCCGAGCTCAGCTTACACGGAGCCCTCCGGGACAGGGGCTGACAGGCACGCCGAGGCTGCCGGCGGTGCTCTCCCGCTGCCCGGCAGCCGGCGGGGGGATCGCACAGCCCGGCCGCCCCGTCCCTCCTCCCTTCCCCCTAAGCCCTCCTCCTCAGCCGCGCCGAGCCCTCAGCCCGCAGCCCCTGGGCCAGCAGCTCCCTCAGGCCGCGGCCCCCCACCGCCGGTCCCCCCGCCCCCCGCCCGGGACACGGTCCCCGCGTGGGGCGGCGCTCGGCCCGGCCCGGCCCGGAGCCCCCCGCGGCCTCGGCCCCGCGGCTCACCAGGAGTACGTCTGCTCCGCCATGGCTGCGGCTGGGCGGCCGGCGCTGGGCTCTGCGGGGCGGCCGGGCCCGGGCTCCTCCTCCGCCGCCTCCTCCGCCTCCTCCTCGCGGGCTCCGGGGCTCAGTGGCGGCCCCGCTGCGGCTCCCGGCCCAACATGGCGGCGGCTGCGAGGAGGGAGGGGAGCCGAGGGGGGGTCCCCGCGCGGGCGGGAAGGGCGATGGTGGCGGCGGGGCGGGCGGAGGCTCAGCAGCCGCGACGCGGGGCCGCGCTGGGGCGCCGGCGGGGCCTCATGGCCGGCGGGGCGGCGGCGGCGGCGGAGACGGCGGCGCGGGGCGGGGCGGGGGCGGGAGGCGGCGGCACCGGGCGGCCGGGCCAGGCCGCGCCGCGTGCCCGCGCTCGCGCACGGCGGGGGCGGGGCCGCGCCGGGGGGCGGGGCCCGAGCGGCGCGCGGGGTCACGTGCCCACAACACCTTCACGTGCCGCCGCCGGCCGCGCGCAGGCGCCGTGGGACGCGGGGAGGCGGCGCCGGTTGTCGGGCCCGGCCGCGCCGGTTGTCGGGCCCGGCCGCGCCGGGGCGGCCCCGCGGGCGGGCGGGTTCGGTCCGCGCAGCCCGGTGCAGCCTCGCCGCAGCCTCGCCGCTCGGGGCCGCGGCCGGGCCCTGCGGGGTGAACGGAGCTTCGGCCGGCGGAGAAGCAGCGCGGGCTGCGGCTGGGTCTTGGGGGCTTCCAGCGAGGAGCTGCCACTCCCGAGGTGAATTCCGAGGCGGCGTTCCGTCTCCGCAGCGGTCTCGCCGTGCGGCTCCCCCGGGCTGGCGGGGAGCCGGGGCCGGGCGGTGACCGCGGGCTGCTCCCGCTGGAGCCCGGGACTGCCAGGACTGCTTTGTGCCGCGGGGCTCCTCTGAACGGGGCTGGGTTGTAAATGCGCCGTGCAGGTAAAATCGTCTGTTAGTTCATCAAACGCACAGGTGTTTCTGGAGATTGCTGTATTTTTGAATTTGTGATCTTTGAAACCAAGTAAAAGCAATTGGATCAGATGCTCAAAATGTTGGGTTTTTTTAAGGAGGGAAGATAACACTTCAGGGAGTTTGACCAAATAAAAATCATCTGCTTCATCTTATTGCCAGCCCGGTATTAAACCTGTGCGAGTCTCAGGCAGAGAAGCTGCTGCGTGGATATTGGTTTTGTATCTCTCCTCCCTGGCCTCTGCTGCCAAACCCTCAGCCCTTCTTTCCCCTCATTACGTTTCTGCCAAGTGCAGAACTAGTGCTTTTTGCTCCCGTGAGTAATCCTGACCTCCTGGGAGTTCACTTGCAGCAATTTTGTGCAAGTGTGGCTTTGCAGAGCCTGGATCGATTGTTTACTCCAGCTATGCATTCCCACTCATTGTCCCGTTCAGTGTTGGGGGAGAGAACAGCCAGTTTGAACATACACAGTTAGAGATGATGTAACTGCATCAAATAGAAATAGAAGAACAAATAGAAGAAAAATAGGTATTTCTTTTAAAAACAAGTATGAAGAAATTCTATGCCTCAACAGAGTTTTGTTAAAATCTTCCAAATAATGGGACATTCTCATTGCATCTGCAGGGATGCCAGATGCCTCTGAAATTTGGAGTCCACTTTCGTTTGTTTCTATTAGAGGACTAAATAAATTGTTCTCATGCTGTCCATCTCATTTATTCTCTTAAATGGAAAAACCTTAGGCTGGTGTGCAGTCATGACAAAGGATAAAACGTAAGGAACGTCTCTGTTAGTCTTTGTTGTCACCAGTTGCTGTGTAATCCTGGGCAGATGACTTCATCCCTGCTAGCTTGGCTCCTTAGTCACTACAGAGGAAACTGGAAACTGTTGCAGCCACCTGAAGTTTTGGGGAGCTGCAGCAGGAAGATGCTGCAGCACAGGTTTACTTGGTCTTGGTGGAGGGAATGCCCAGGATTCCTGTGCTCCAGTTAAACAAGGTTTTTATTAAGATGGTGCTGGACTCTGAGGGTCTCTGTATCTTTATGGTTCCAAAACAAGTGATTTGGTTGTGTCCCTTCAGCGTCCAAATCCCCTCTGATTTTCCCAGCCCTTTGGCTAGGAAAGGACAGGAGTGACCTTAGAGCTCCCTACATAATCAGCACTTTACCCACTCACTGACATCTGTTTGAGAACCAGATTTACCAACCACGAGGTGGAAACGCTCCAAGTGCTGTGCCTGACTGGGTCATGGGCTCTGCTGGGGTCACTGGTGGCAGCTGGGTGTGCTGGAAGGATGAGAGGGTGAGGAATGCTAAACTTGCCTCCCACCCAGTTCAGGCTGGACTACCTGGAAGAACTTCCTCCCCTCTTTGATGTCTGCCCTCAGTCAGTGCCTGTGCCCATCTCAGTGGATCTGAGAGGAGAAAGGATTAGTCATGTTCAGAGCTGGAGCTGTGGGGCCCACAGCCCTGTCAGTCAGTCTGGGGGGAAACGCTGGTGCTCCCACATACACATACCCCCTGTCTTAAAAAAACCCAGGCTCTGGGTAGGATTTGCACAATGGATAAGTTCTCTGCTTTTGTTCTCAGTACAGAAGAAAGACCTGCAGACAATGCTTCCATAATGAACAAATAATTTGGAATCCTCACTCTACCGTGGTGCAAACCTGAATGCCTGCAATGCCTGTTTGTGCTTCCCTTTTCATTGATTATAAGACAGTAAATGTAAGAAAAAAAAAAAAAAACACCTCTCAGTCCTTTCAAATCAATGCAGGGAAAGATAAATCAGGCTTCAGCCTTGTCTAGATACTAAAGAGCCTTTCCTAATTTTTTTTTTCCTGAGAATAAGGATGTAAAATTGATATTGGTATCTGTGAAACAATATCCCTGCTTTGTGTTCATCTTCAAATAGCTTCCAGTTTCTCAGTCTTGCAAAATTTCCAGCACATTAATTTGGCACGAATGATTTATAGCTGATGAGCAATTAAAGTATAATTTCTTTCCAGCATCTCAGGCTTTGTGACTAGACTATTAAATGATTTTGCAAGCTTGCTCTATCATTACAGGGTAGCGGTGGGATGAATTCACAGGAGAAATTTATTCCTCCTTGCAGACCCAGCAGTGCTCCAGTTTTCACTGAGAGCAGATGGAGCACTGCTGGCATTCCTCAGACAATTTTCTCAGCATATCTTTTGTCTTCACTCTTTCTTTGGACCTACAAGAGAGCTTTAGTCTGAATTTCAGTGACAGTTTACTCTGACATTACAAAGTCCTCCCAAAATACCTGTTCTGCCTGGAACCTTTGATGTAGACTGATGCTTTACTTAGACCTGTCAAGGTATTTCAGGACTAGCAGCAAACAAAACCATTTTTTAAAATATTTTTGTATTTGGAAGGGCAGCTCCCAGAGGCAAGTGTGGTAGAGAAAAATCAGATGAAAGTACTGGCTACAAAGAGTCCTCACCTCCAAGTTGTTTAAATGTCAGCAGATGACATTTAGCTAACCATGTCTTGATTCTGCTGTTATGGAGGTGGAAAGAACCAGAGGAGCTTCATGTAGACACTTCACCCTTCAGGACAGGACATGACAGGTATAGTTGTCAACCCTGCTTTGTTTAGGAAGGAACAAATAGCATGGAAATGAGCAGAAAAGGAAGGAAAAAAGCCCCAAAAATCAAGAGACCCACTTCTGACTGTACAGCTGGAAGCTACAGTAGGCTATTTGCTTGTAAGATGCTTGTGGGATTCCCCTTTATAAACCTAATTAAAATGTGCACTGACCATGTGTGACACGATTCTCTTCACTACCACCTAGTGGGAAATTCCTTCATAACCCAACTCCAGAGCTGCTCCTGATGTCCACCCTCAGCCTCAGCCTGATGGCAGAAACAAGGAGTAGGGGGAGGAAGAAAATGACAGATGACTGGGCAGGAGGACACAGTCCTGTTTCCACATACAGGTAGAGGAGTGTGCAGAGAAAGTCTGTAATTTAAACCCATTTGGCCCCGTGGATTTACCACACCTCAACTCCAAGCTCTGCATCCAGTCCAGCCCACTGATGAACAAACCCAGCTTCCTCCTTGGTAAAATCACATTTTTCACTTATAATCCCATATTTACACCAAAGGCCACTACATTAGAACCCAAATGGGTATGTGTTGGAAACATTAAAACCATGTATTCAAGCAAATCCTTCCCCACTGAGATGCTCAGGGTTTGCACAAATAGCTGAAATCCAACCCTATGAAAACAATGTAGAAATGACAATTATCTCTGATTTTTCACACTCCTGTGTGCCTTTTGGGACTAAGCTCCCAACACACAAATAATAATCAGTTTTGGTACTCATATAGCTTCTTTCCCCCCAATAACAGAAATAAGGGGGAACATTACCATAATAGCTCTCACATTTCAAGGAGGGGATTATGTTAATGTTGTTCAGGCCAGTAAAGCATTTAGCAGTCGCAGCAGGAAGAACAGTAAAATGGTAAAGAATTATTAAAAGCACCATTTCTCCGTGTTTCATTTGCCAATGGCAATTTCACCACTCTATTCAGGGAACACTATGGGCTCCGTCTCGTAGCACTTTTATCATAAATATACTGGGGTTTTTTTTTTCCTTCTCTGTATGCTCCTTGAAGCCACATTACACTGGCTTTGTACCAGCAAATTACTGTATTTTTCATCATGTACACTTCATAATAGACATAATTCAGTAAATGAAAACATCAGAGGCAAAAATGGTATTGATAAAGCAGTCAGGCTTTGGGAGTCTATTCTGCCTTCCACAGCCCTGCTGTTCACAGGACTCTGCTGTCCCTTACTGTGGGTTTGCCCTAGTGCAAAAGGCAGAACACAGACCAGTAGATGTAAAATAAGAATAATGCTCCTATTGTGTACCCATTCATACTTTCATGCAGCATTTTCAGTGTTCAGTAATTCACTCACTTTATTAGATGCAGGGGAGAAGAGATTACTTTGGAACAGTTAATACAAAACCAAGTACTGCAAACATGAGAAAAACAAGCAGGTATCTCTTGGTGTCTTAAAACTTTAAGTTTCCCTTGTTACAATGACCATATTAATATGACAAGATCATATTAATCAGAGTCACTTGATAATCATGTCATGGCCTGGGAAATGGTTACAATTAAGGAAATTAACACACAGTAAGCACTGGTAATAGATGAAAGTGGGTATAGGAAACCCAAGTCCCCTTATTTCAAATATTCATCCTCAAGGCACAATTGCTGAGTACAATTCAGCTACAGGAGAACATTGTCTGATCATGGCACTCTGCAACTGAGCTCTCCCTCCAATAGAATTACAATCTAGTTTCCACCCTTGACCTCTGCTATTCTCTCATCACCTCACAACTGCACTTGTAATAATCTGAGAAATAGGATATTGCAATCCTTGGTGCCAGGCAATAAAATAGGGATGCTGGCTAATTCACAACAGGAATCCTTTCAGTCTGACCACTAGCTATTTTTAACATTTAAGGAACACTGAAAAGCTCACTGGTTTTCCTGCACTGAGCAATCTGAAATACTCAGTGGGGCTGAGCCATTCACTGGCACAGCCTGGCAGGTTGCAGTGAATGGAAAAATGAAAGTGGGTAAGTTTATTTGGTTTTTACCTAATTGTCCAGGCTCCTATAGTTTAAAATGGATAATTCTAATAGACAAGGGGAAAAACCCTTCAGGATGAAGTGATAGAGAATATTTACCTCCTCCTCAGTATCTCAAAAGTTTCTTTGTTCAGTCAAGAATTCTCCACATGGCATCCAGTTGCAGCATTCAGGGAGGTCCTATCATACAAACAGATGTGCATTTCTGCTTTTATAGACTTCAAAGATCACTGGTTTCAAAAAAAGCTTCTACAGCTGAACGTCTTCAAGGCAAGCAGAAGCAGCAGCATCAGGACCTCTGGGTGCACAAGGAATCCTCGAAACCACATAATATAGACACAATTTGTTGCTATGCTTTCTTCTCTTTACAGCTTCCATTGACAAATATTGCTGTTCTTTGTTTAAACTCAGTGATCTGTGTCCCCATTGCCCCTCAGACATTCAGTAGGTTTATGTACCAACAGAATATGGACAATCTTTTTAACAAGAACTGTGGTAACATTTTCCACCTTGGTTTATGTAAAGGAGATCACCATGCCAAAGAGAGGCAGAAATAAAGTAACACAGAATGACAGCATCTCCTCTGTCACATATTGCAAGAGCTCCACAATCTGTTGTGTCTGTTCGCAAAATCCTTGAATTATAAGGACATATCATGCAGAAACTGTATGTCATGGTTGGATACTGTAATTACAATTGGAAATTACTGGTTATCAGCCAGTAATGTTGTCATGTCTACCTGAGGGGTGGGAATAATGGAAAACTGTAATAACAAATAAAATGCATGGAAATTGTATCAACACACTGTCGGTACAATGCCAAAAAAACCTCACCATTCTTTAAATATTCCTGTGATGGGTGCAAAACCAGCACAACTCTTTATTAAGAGTATGACCCCCAAAAAAATCTTTAGAAGCTGAAGTTGTCTTTTTAACATTAATGTTCACACGAAAAATT
This sequence comes from Sylvia atricapilla, assembly GCF_009819655.1. Lineage (NCBI taxonomy): Eukaryota > Metazoa > Chordata > Aves > Passeriformes > Sylviidae > Sylvia > Sylvia atricapilla. The sequence continues at coordinate 3,279,192 of NC_089156.1, read as the reverse complement.
CTTACAATAGATGTTTTTACATGCACTCAGGAATTCTTACTCCTTTTTAGCCACACGAAGTCATCCGTATCCATGAGAGCTTTGTTCAGGCCCGGCAGGGAGGGGGCGTGGTGCTCTGGGCGCACACCAAACCTGAAACCCAAAGGCGAGAGTCAGCACATCCCGGCCGGTGCCTGCAGGGAGGACGGTCCCTCTGCGGGAACTCGGACTCGGGAGCCGGCAGAGCTTGGCCAGTGGTGCCCACGAGGGACAGCAGGGGACAAGGTCCTCCGCAGCATTGTCTTGGGACACTGCCCAGTCTGGGGACAGCCCCACCAGGCTCGATGGAGTGTATGGACACAGGCAGCTGCCCCTGGCAAGCTTCCACTGGGACAACAACTTCACATCCTCCAAGGAATCACTCGCATGAGACACTCCTGCATCGAGTCCACATGTGCACATCGAGTTACTCCCTAATTCAGCCACTCAAAGGACAGAGATTCATTCATACCATTTCAGAGCAGAAAAGACAATTTAGTCATAAAGATTCCTGGAGAACCAGGGACCGTGTTTTAGGAAATCACACAACAGGTGGGAGCAGAACCTCAGAGCAGGGCTGGCAGGAAAGAGGATGGAGGCAGAGGATAAAGGGGAACCACAAGCTTGCCCAGAGCACTCATCAGAAGCAGCAGCGCAGTTGATGACAGAGCAGGGATTTTGAGCATGACCCAGCACCCAGGGCTATCTATCCTTTATCAAACATGTGAATCACCAGCTCAGAGGGGAAAGCCCTGCAATCCCCCACATTATGTGGGAACACTGCTCCTGCTCATAACTGAGCAATAAGCATGGCAAGGGAAAATGGACGTACTACCAGTATTTGCACATCAAGATGCCCAACAAGCCCAAATCCAGAATTGAAAAAGCCACTTAAGTCTTGATGCTCTGCCACAGAAATCAGCTGGAGCTTCAGAACACCCTGTGAGGCTTGGGAATGTTCACATACAGCCAGTGGTTGCCTCCCCCTCTGCTGGGGGCTGCACAAAGGCCAGTGCAGCTGCCGGTGTGGCTTTCTCTCAGCCCAAACCCTTTGGCAGAGCATGACACTGGCTGTACTTCACCACTGCCAGAGCTCCGAGCAGGTCCTGAGATATTCCAATGGCAGCACCTCGTCTTGAACCATGGACAGCCAACAAAGCTCTTCCTTTTGGGTAGTCCATGTCCTTCCTTCTCCAAAACTAATGGGGCCAGAAGTAAGCCATGATTCTCTATCCCCATCTTCCTAGTTTTCTTTCCATACTCACTTTTGCACGCTGCAGATTTTTTATCCCTTCATTTTCTTCTCTTTCTCTCTTCTGCTTCCCTCCCTTTCCCCCTCCCCCTGCTTTCTCTCCCTCTGCACTTTGTGAACTGCTGCGGCGGTGCTGAAGTCCAAAGTTCAGTAACTTGCTAAAGCACACAGATAAATATGAACCTTGGAGAATTTACATTTGCTCCAATGTAAACAGATAGCCAAGGGTCCCTTTATCAGCACTGGCTCAGGACAGTCGTGGGGGGTCTGAAGTGGCTCAATTTTGTATTTTGTTTTTTTGGGGGGGGTGTAAAGGCGGGAGGCCGTGCTGTGCCCACTCTCCTGACAGTCGGGCGTGTTACCTCAGGAACATGGTGTAGGGAAGCTGGACGCAGGACAACCTGAAATCCCCAACCCAAGAGACACCAGGCCGAAGACCATGGTGTCGAAGCTGACTCATCTCCAAGTGGAGCTGCTGGAAGCGCTGCTGGAGTCGGGGCTGACCAAGGAGACCCTGATCAAGGCGCTGAGCGACGCGGAGCCCTACGGGCTGCAGGGCGAGAGCCAGCGCGCCATCAGCGCCCTGCAGCCCGAGAAAGGGGAGCCCTGCCCCGACGTCCCCAACGGCATCGGCGACTCCCGGCCCTCCGAGGATGAGACCTCCGACGACGGGGAGGAATTTACCCCGCCAATAATGAAGGAGCTGGAAAACTTGAGCCCTGAGGAGGCTGCTCACCAGAAGGCTGTGGTGGAAAGACTATTACAGTAAGGACAGATTTACTGCTCCTCTTTCGCTCCTTTCTTGCACTCTCCCTCTAACTCTTTTCCTTTCCCTCTAACTCTTTTCCTTTCCCTTTCTCCTCAGTGTCCCTAGTATTCACAACTGATCTAGCTGCACAGAGACAATCTTCATCCATGCCAGGACTAGCAGCCCCCCAAACACCCCCAAATGCTTTATAAATGCTCAGATTTTCCTTTTATTTCACCTAAAATGTATTAAGGAAGCTATGGAACTTGATTCCATATTTGACACGCTTATAGCATCGGGCTTCAGGATAGTCCAAGGCCTGTCTAACTCTCATCTCTCTGACTAAATGTTAATGTTTAGGATAAAAATTCTTAATACAATTCACAATTTCAGTCATCAGGAAAGAAAAGAAACCTGGTCACTGAGGTGATACTATATTTGTATGAATGATACAGTGAAGTTGCAACGTTCCCCAGCTGTATTTAAGGAGAATGATATTGTTATTTTCACTGGGGTTTGCTATACATTATTGGCCCAAGCCAAATCAAGAGATCTTGTCCTTGTCATTCTTCTGAGTGTGAAGTTCCCTGACTTCAGTGGGGATTTCTCTTGTAAAAAGCACACATCAAATACATGCAGTGGTTAAAAACTGGACAAAACACTGTGCTTCTACCATCCACTGCCTGTCACAGTTACAAAGTGCATATGCAGCAACAATTACAGGCTTTGCTGCCACACACATCTGTCTTTGCATACAAGGATTTCTGAGATCAAAAGACAGGTAAAGTTCCCTGAACCAATAAGCCTCACAACAGATTCAGAGAAACATTCACTCAGTTTCCCTTTTGGGATCCTAACTGGGATAGAATTCCAATGGGAGACCCAAGAGGTTTGTCCAAGCAAGGATCAGGCCCATCCTACCATCTATCACAACAGGTCCTTGCCTGTTTTGGGGTTATTTTGAAATGACAAGCTGAGAGAAAAGAGAGGACCAGTAACATCCAGCACCCAAATCTTCACTAAAAGTCCAGCTAGAGAATTTCTCAGGCTCTCTGATTGCTCTTGTTCATGTGCAAAGGAAATCAACAGAAAATATAGCAGCAGAAGCAAACACAAATCCCATCACAAAAGGCCAGAGCTCAGATAGTGCATGACAAGAGTTAGCATTCACTGTAAATACTTAAAAGAAAGCTTCTTGGCAGACTGGGAGTTGATGATTCTGCAGAACCCAAGAGAGGAAAATTCACTGGATCATCTCTTACCTGGGTGGGGAAAACATCCCCATTAATTCAGTCTTCTTCCTGGCCCAGTATGTTTCATTTCTTCCCAGCTTCCAGCTCTTCCACATCTTTAAGTTTTCTCTACTTCCTTCACATCGTTCAGATTCTTTTTACCTATTTCCCTTCTCTCCTCACGATTGTTTCTGCTGCTATTCCCCCCATTTTGTTGTCTGTTGGCTGTTTCTCCCTCTGCCTCCCACTCTTTTTCTTCCCCTCATCCTTGTCTCCTTCTCATCCTCCTGAGTCTGCGTACAGGTCTTGGGGCAGTTTGAGCCCAGTGGCACCGGGCGGGCCCTGGCTAGTTACTAATTATCCAATGGCTTTATTATTTCTCTTTTGTCTTATAAATTTATAGATGAAAAGACCCTGATAAGCTTTTTGATCATTAACTTTTGATGGTTTATCAAGTATCTTTTCTCCAGAAAGGAATCCATGGAAGTTGAGGAAGATCCCCCTGGCTCTGTCCCTTTTTCTCTAATGAGTGGGTGAAGCAGGACTGAAGTGACATCCGCTGTGATCTGAGAACAGACACACGGGTGGAGGGAATTCCTTCCTGTCACCCTCCCTTCAGCACCATTTCTGGTTTCTGATCCTCTCTGCCTCTCTGGGATCTTGCTGCCAGTCTTCTCTGTGCTCACCAGCCTCGCCACAAGTCTTAGCTCTCTTCCAAACCTGTGAACACTTTCTGATGAACAGATGGTCTGCTGAGCAGCATTTCCATCTCACAAATGGAAACTGAGGCACAGACAAATACTAGGACCTACCTAAACACCTGAGACAGCACAGAGGAGACTGGGCAAGGACAGGGATCTCCTGAGCCTCACACTGGCTCTTAATTACCAAGGCTTCACTCTGAAACATCAGAGATCAGTCCTCAGTCTCCCCCACCATAGGACAGAGCAATTCACTTCTGCTCTTGAGGACATTATGAAGACCTCAGAAGCTTCAGTTTCAGAAAAAAATTACAAGTACACTTATGGAGGTCTATAATAGATTGAAATTAATCAAGTTAAAATGAAAATGGTAGAAAGCCTGCATTGACACGTTTCAAATTTCTCACCAAATCAACTGTGTGTCTAAAAATCTATTCAAAGCATCTGAACCAGCACCAGGGGTTGTTAATACCTTAAGAAGGTATCTACTAATAAACTTTTTTTGGTTTTAAGATCAAACCTTTCCATTAATAGATGCCTAAAAGTAATGTCCTTAAAACAGTATTATAAGTATTGCAGAGCAGGGCAGAACAGTCTATGGCAGAAATGACTTCCAGCAATAGATGAAAGAAAGGTGGGCAAGAATCTCCATGCCCAGGGATTCCCAGAAAAACGTTGATGCTTGCAAAATTATTTCAGCATCTACAAAAGGGTTTCAAATGCAGAAACCAGATAGAGGCAATTCTCCCTTTAGACAGAAGCCTCTGTGGGCATTATTAACAGTTCCTAGTCTGCAGACCAAATTTGAACAGAGAGATAGACTTGTGGACAGCTATTGCTGATACAGGAAAGTCTTTGTGGCAACTGCAGCCATTGCTTTATAAAGCAGAGTAAGGAAAGAGAGAAAATTGACAGCACCAAGAGACCAATTGTGTCTTCACAGGACCACTGAAATTGAAACCAGTTTGAAAAACTCATGTCAAAGCGGAGTGTAACAGAGAAGATAGAGGACGGGGTGCACCCTTGGGTGTTGATTAGATTCCGTCCCTGCAGAGAAAACAAGCTAAGAGCAGTTCAGATAAAGGTTTCTCCAGTGGGGAATTAACATAATTTCATTTTGTCCTTTCATAGGTCTCACTCATCTCCCATAGATTTACAGTTTGAATAAAAACATTCTTTCCATATCAATCCACACAGAAAACAAATTGCATTTATGATAAGAAATAAATGACTCAGTAGGGAGGTAGAGCTGTGTGGAGAAACTCCCAGATATTCCCAGAATATAAAGCAAGAAGGAAGCTACCTTGGGGGAAGGGACCATCCTACTGCAGGTAAAGCAAATGGAGAGAGGTACAGCAGCAATCCACCTGTAGGGCAAGGGGTGAAATTCCATTAGGAAAGAGAGAAATTGAGATAAGCAACAGATTTCCCCTGGAGGCAGGGATAAAAGCGTGTTTTCCAGGAGAAAAAAAGAAAACGAAAATACATAATGACAAAGGTCCAGTCTTTCCCCCTGCTCAGAACAGCTCTAGCTGGAGAATCTGGAGATGAAGCTGCCACACCCCTTTCATTTCCACATATAAACCAAGATGAGGCAAACCAGGCCAAGTTCAACAGAAAGGAACAGTGCCAGGATGGATGGTCTTACCTTCCCTGTGCCCAGGCTGTGCTTGTGCAGCAGTTCCAGAGGAAAGGGCTGGGAGATGGTCCTGGGCACTGCACAGCTCTGAACCTCTGCTGGAGCAGGGTCTGGTCCAAAGCAGCAATTCAGAACCCACCTCAGGGAAATGAAGGCTCCTCCAACCTGAGAATCAGAACAGGAAAGAAGGAGAGAGAGAGAGAGAATGAGGAAGAAGAGGAGAAAGAAAATAACAAAGGAAAAATAAAAAGTCAGCAAGAATGAAGGCGGGAGAAGGTCCCCTGAATGTTACATCTCCAGCTCTCTGGAATGGGTTTTCTTTAATGCTAACAACTTGATATTTACTTTCCATTTAAATTTGAGATGTTGCTATAAATTATCAACCAGCCTCTTGTTCCCTTTGAGTTTATAACTAACTACCTGGGTTACTTATTGTTCAGGTAACAAAAGGGAGGTGAAAACGCCCTTAAAAAGTGACCTCAGAACTAAGAAAATGAGAAGCTGACATGGAGAGAGGACCCTGGCCCCTGTGGTGGGGATGAGCAATGGAGAAGGGCTATGCTCACATGGCAATAAGCAACTGAGAGCAGGAGAACAAGACTTCAGAAGAAGGAAGTAAAAGCTACCTGTGTGAGAGCAACTAGGAGACAGTTTACGCCCTGGAGAACAAGATCTTGGGGAGACAGTTTGTATCTGAGGAGAAAGGAAAACTAAAAGGCAGGAAACAGTCTTGGAGATAGGGAAAGAGAGCTTGAGCAAGGCAAACTCATTTGTGCAGTTCTGACTCGCTGAAACAATTGAGATTTGACAAGCAGGAGAATTCAGTTTAGAGTTAAATCCTCCCCTCTGACAGTCAGTGATAGTCTTATAGCCAGGCAAAGAGAATAGGTTCCTGCTTCTGATGTCCTAGCCCGTGATGGAGGCTCTGCAGGTGGAACTGTGTATTTGAGCCAGGGCTCAGCTGGCCAGACTGTCCCCACCTGGACTGTGGAGTAGCCTTGGGCCTGAAGGACCTGCTCCATTGGTTTTGCAGACTGGCCTTTGACAATGAACAGAGCAGCCAGGATTTCATACAGCTGGCCTAGTAAACCACAGGACTAAGATTCCCTGCACTATTTTGCATCACAAAGCTCCCTGCTGTGTCAAAAGAAGACAAAACCCACAAGTCTTTAACCACTGTGAGAAGAGACCCACAGAACTTACTGGTTTATTCCTGCCACAAAGTGAGGATCTTAACAGGGGAGACAAAACTGACTCGACTGGGGTGCAGAAAGGAACTAACACATAACAGAGGCTTCCACCAGTGGCAACAGAGTCTTTCCTCTTCCTACCTGAGCCAGAACTCAAATCGAAGAGGCCCAGTCAGAGTCTTCTCCTCTCTACAGGGACTTGGACAATGAATGCAGGGTGCAGCTGCTGGCCAGACTATCACAAGTACAAAGGCAGGAGACTTTGCAGGAGACTACAAAGGCAGGTTTAGGCAGCAGGAGGAAAACAAAAACCCAACAAAAAAAAAAAAAACCCCAAACATGAGGAAAGAAAAGCTCTCTTAAATTCAGCTCAATTTGAGGCTTTTGAAAGACAAAGATAGTTAAGGGAAGATGCTAAAAATAAGAAGCCTCTATGGCAAGTGCTCCGATGTAAAAGAGAAACAAATGTTCTATTTTAAGCAGGTTCTTCAAAAAGCTGTAACTGACAGCATTAGTGTCACACTTTAACTGCTGCGGAGCTTGCTCCTTGGACTACACAGCCCCTGGGAGAGGGGCTGCAGGGAACAGAGATAAGGATGTTTGTACTGAGAGAACAGGTGTGGACTTTGTCCTCCTTATCACTGTGCAGCCTCCAGCAACCTCCTGAGTCAACAAAGCCATGAACAGCACAATTGTTGCCTGCTGCTCAGACATGTGTGCTCTTGTGACACTTTCTGCACCAGCCCAGGGACCTTTCTTCCTCCCCACTGCTCCTTTGATGCTGGTGTTGAATATGACACCAGTGTCTTCCTACAGCACTGCAAACCATTTCCTCCAGACATTTCACACAGAAGGCACAGAAGGATGCTCTTGTTCAAAGTGAGCCAGGAGCTGTTCTGCAGAGGTGCTCTGGCACTGTTTGAATTTAGACTGACAGGTTTCACATCTTTATTTCTACTGTGACTTTCAGCTGTGGTGAAATCAATACACATCATGTTTTCTCTCTTTCATGTTTTCAGTCATGTTTTCTCTATTTTCCTCAAGCATCTTTATGGATATTCTAACTGGAGATCATAAAAACTCAGAGGAACACTATAAAATCCCAAACTGTTCCTCAAATTTTGTGAGCAGGTCTCAAAATGTTCTATTCCCTCAGCTGTTCCCCAAAAAAGGGCAGCAGCAGGAGGAATTGGTTTGCCTGTAGTTCTATATCACAATTAGAAGCTCTGAGTAGATCTAGGTGTGAACCACTGTGTTTGAGTAACACGTAGCAGATGTGTAAGAACATAATCCTGGATGATTTGTCACATACATATGCATAAAGAGCTGTCATGTCACAGTATAATGACAGCCTGTTTCCATTTACTGAATCATTGCAAGGCAACCCAACCTGGACCAGAATCAGGGCATGAGTCAAGTTCAGTCTAGCATCACAATCAATCTGTCTTGGAAAACTCAGCACATCTGCCCCATCTGCTTTAATGAGAAGGGGATAGGAAAGAAAAGTTATGTAGGGAAAGGGAAGAGAAAGGTTGCTCCTATGTCTTGGGAAACTCCCCTGGTAAGCAAAGTCTCCTCGAAGGGCAGACCTAAGTGTGTACAGACAGCTGTTAAAAGGAAGCCAGTGCTACATCTTTTGCATTTTATTTCCAACATTATGCAGTTTTACCCCTCACTCAGAGTCAAAACTGAGCAAGGTAGCACACTGAGGAACAGCTTTGTCCCCTGCAGCCAATGAGCACTCTGGCCTCACCAGATGTGATGGTGATGACTGACAAGTGCCCCTCAGGAGCCACTACTGAACTTCCTTGAAATCCAAGTCTGCTGAGAGTGTTTGATCTCCCTCCCCTGAGAAACCTTTTCTTTTCCTTCCAGAGAGGATCCCTGGCGAGTAGCAAAGATGGTGAAGTCTTACCTCCAGCAGCACAACATCCCTCAGCGGGAGGTGGTGGACACCACTGGCCTGAACCAATCCCACCTCTCCCAACACCTCAACAAGGGCACTCCCATGAAGACCCAAAAACGGGCAGCCCTGTACACCTGGTATGTCCGGAAGCAGCGAGAGGTGGCCCAGCGTAAGTACAGCAACAACTGCTCTCCTGTCTCACTTTCATGGAGGCTTCTGCTCTGCCCTGCTCCTCCTTACTCCTTACTGTTTTCAAGGAAAAAACTCCCCTGCCCCTGTGTGCTTGCAGAGTTCACACACGCTGGCCAGGGTATCCTGACAGACGAGCCCATGGGAGATGACCTGCCCACCAAGAAGGGAAGAAGAAACCGCTTTAAGTGGGGTCCTGCCTCCCAGCAGATCCTCTTCCAAGCCTATGAGAGGCAGAAAAACCCCAGCAAAGAAGAGAGGGAGGCACTGGTGGAAGAGTGCAACAGGTAAAGGGTGGGTGTGTGTCTTTGAGGAAGAGGGGCACAGCAGGGTCCCTGGTCATTCTTGGTGTTTGCTGGTGCCACTGGGAGGCAGGCCAAAGACACAGCACTGAGTGGCACCACCGACACCAGCCACGCTTGAATTAAATGTCACAACTGATCATTTCTTGTCCACAGAGCACAAGGAATGCCTGAGGTCCTGCAGGACCCTTCCACACAGTGTGCCAGCCCACAGCCACTTCGGGGCTGTGCACTTACTTTGTGTCTCTGACTAAGCCCAGCTCAGCAAGGCTCTTCTTGTGCTTTTCCCAACAGGGCAGAGTGTATTCAGAGAGGTGTTTCCCCATCTCAGGCCCAGGGACTGGGCTCAAACCTGGTGACAGAGGTCAGAGTTTACAACTGGTTTGCCAATCGCAGGAAGGAGGAGGCTTTCCGGCACAAGCTGGCCATGGACACCTTCAGTGGACCCCAGCCCACCTCTGCCCCTCCTCTAACCCCCCACAGCTCCTCCTCCCTCCAGCCACCACCTGCTCTCTCACCCAGCAAAGTTCACGGTAAGAAACAACCAGAGATCTGAGAGAGGGGTGAACCTCCCCAGACTCAGCCACCCAAACTGTCTCCCAAGTCCAGCCCTTCAGGAAATGAATCTATAGACAGAAAAAGCAGATTTGCTGGAGGGAAGAGCAAAGGTGACAAAGAGACCATGTTTCTGGGTGAGAAGAGTGGCTAGCATGTCAGGGGAGATAAAATTCAGTAACAAAACCCACAGCCAAAGCTTCTCACCCATTGTGAGGCCTCCCAGCTGGCAGCCATCAACCCCAAACTTCCTGTTCCAGGAGTCATCACTGCCTATCAGAAGTCAGTTCCATGCCCTTTCAGTCATGTGTGCCCCTTACTCCTTTCAACGCCAGCCCCATCAAACTCTGTCAGTTTTTAGGCATGAGGAAAAGTCATTCTCCATCCAAAAAACCCACAGCTTGTTCAGCTTCACAGGCCAGAGCTGGGGGTTGCTCCTGCTCTGGGAAGAGATGCTCTCACTGAGAGTCTCTTTACAGCCACATCCAGAGGGGTGGTTTCCTGCTCCCTGCAGCACTCAGCCAGTCAGGGTCTGAGGGGGCAGTTACACCAAATTACAGGGAAAGTCAGGGCAGGGTGTGAGTGCCTGTTCTTCTGGTTCCCTACTGACCACTAAGTATCTGCCCAAATATCTGGTGACAAGTGCCTGCACAGCAAACTGAATTTAGGGCCTGCCCGAGTTTCTCGGTTGTGACAAGCAGTTTCCCTCCTGTTGTGATGCAGGAGTGAGGTACAACCAGCAGCCAGCCAGCGAGGCAGAGTCCTCCAGCAGCAACCACCACGGGAACAGCTCCATGGTGACCACCCAAACCATCCTGCATCAGGTTTCTCCCCCTGGACTGGAGCCCAGCCAGAACCTGCTGAGCACAGACACTAAGCTGGTAAGTTCTGCTGACTGTACAGATGTCAGGCCATCTGCCTACGGCCTTAATATGAACTATTCATGGGTATTTTTCCCTAGCATGTTCTTAAATTCACCTTCTTATGTTACATAGTCATATGTAACATATTCTTACATAACCTGTTATTTAACAATTTGTTATATTGGAGTCCCTTTGCACTGACCATGTAAGATCAATAGTCCTGAGATACATGTGCCCTTTAGACTGTGGTGAGGGCAGGTATTAGAGCAAAGAAGACATTTCCTTATGAGCAATTAAAAGTCTGTTCTGGAAATACAGCACTCAAGGTATGATAAGATTTCCTTCTTCCCTGGAAACCCTGTTCTCCCCTCCTTTGCACAGAGAGATTCTCATCTCTCTTATTTGGACTCTACCCATCTCAAGAGCGTTGATCAGACCAGTGGGACTACCACAACACAGACCTATACTTACATCTGTCTTACCTGTAAAAATGAAGCCAAACAGCCTGGATGCAGACATGTACATGTACTGGATAACTAGACTGCATCCTCAAAGCAAATTTCCTACTGAGATCTGACCAGACCTTTTCCCACATCATTAACAACGAAGCATCAGAACTGCATGACTGATCATTTTCAGTCTGCACATGTTCCCTTGCTTTCAGTCAGCAGAAGTTTGCATTAGCACAGGCTGGCCAGAGGCTAAGTTAAGGTCACTAAAAATAAACATATGATTTAAATCTCATCAGTCACTCACTTTGCTGGCTTTCTGGTCTCTTGCTGAAGAAAGTAAGTCTTTCACGAGGTCCTGAAAATCTTCAAGTCTGTCTTCTAAAACTGATATCAAGGTGGTTTGTCCCACTGTTTAACTTCTTGGTGCTTATTCTTACTAAAGATTCCTTACAACTTTTTGTCTGAGGGGAGAGAAAAGAAGTATAAGGCATTTAACTTTCTCTATCAGCCAAATTATTAGAATGCTTTTTTGCTCTTCCATAATACTGTGACTACAGGTCTCTTAAGGAAAGAGGAACTCTTGGATTCCATGCTGAACTCTGCTACTAGAATTACCATGTAAAGTTACCTGAGCCTCTTGATTTCTCCGAGCTTCGCTTTCTGCCCTCAGCTTATGAAACAGATGGTCTTTCCCTATAGAGAATGCAGTGGGCTCAATCTCATTTTATGATTTCTTAAATGAGAAAGAACTAAACCAGCAGGAATTTACTCCTAGTATGTCAACAGCTGACCTGTGCTAGTTAATTATGGGCACACAGAAACTCAGAAACTGCAGACAAGGGTATGTGGAGCCTTTCCAGATAGCAAGGGGGAAGAGCAGGAAGAAAGGTGTTTTATCACAGCTTTGGGACTCACCTGCTGCAGGCGACACGTTCAGGGTTCTCCTTTCCCACAGGTATCAGCCTCTGGAGGAACCCTCCCTCCTGTCAGCACCCTGACTGCCCTGCACAGCCTAGAGCAAAGCCCACACACGCTGAGCCAGCAGACCCAGAACCTGATCATGGCATCCCTGCCGGGGGTGATGGCCATCGGGGCCGGCGAGACGCCGTCGCTGGCGCCCGCCTTCACCAACACCGGGGCGTCCACGCTGGTGATCGGTGAGTAGCGCCTGCACCCACCCGTGCCTGCTCCCACAGCAAGGGCTGCCCCCCTGGTACCACCACCTGCCCATCCCCAAAGCCTCATCACCATGCTGCCAGTGATACAAGCCTGAGGAAATGGCCACCAAAGATCAGCGGCGCTGCTGGCAACTACCAGTGGGATTGATGTTCCTCATTCATGTTAGAGTTAAGTTACACACAACCCCCACATTTTAAGAGTAAGAGACTTGCACAGTCTATTCCTGTGCCAGTGTTTTGGTTTGCTGCTCTTCATCGTTCCAAATGTAAATACAATACTTCCTTAAAATGATGAAAATTGAAGCATGTTCATAGCGCTTGAAAGACAAAACATCCTGTTTCACTTCCTGCAAAGAGCAGCATATGCCTTCGGAATCCACAGCAGTAATTACTGTATTTTCATATTTTTCAGTTTGACAGCTTTTCTGGACTTTTAAGAGATTTCCTTTCATTCCAAGACTAGTCTACTGCCAAAGTGCATCTCATTAGAGAAAGGAAAATAAAATGTATACTCTTCTCTTACACTTTCTTCCCAGAAAGAAAGAGGCCTTGTTTTGTTCCATGGTGACAGCTGTGAACTAATTTCCATTTCTTCCCAAGATTATGATATGGATTTGAATTCTGTACAAACCAAAAAAACCAAACTGGAGTGCTGAAGAGACCTGCTGATTTACAGGAACAGGGTCTGGACAGTTGTAGGAAATGGGCAGTAATGCATGAAACCCTCTACCTCTCTCACTGATCCAAATTCCTTAATTTGGCAGCCCTAGCAAAAAGACTTGAAACTCCATTCCACATGGCTGGACAGCCACAGCCTAGTTGTCTCTGTTGCCAATAGCTTCATAAAATAAAAAGAGTAAATTAACTGGGCACTGAGGTGATGCTCTGAATTTATATTCGAGCAAGACCTCCCTGGTGATCTGGTACACAAGGATGGAGACAGGAACAAACACTGGAAATCAGAGATGGGTTTATGCAGTTTTTGGACATTTCCACTTCGCTCTCACAGGCATAAAATCTATTCTTAACTACAGACAACCAAGGGAACACCTGAAAAGCAGGATCTGAAACCACCCTGCAGCGACAGGCTGCCACCAGGGCTGTTCAGATGCCCCTGTGGCAGAGCAGCCACACTCCTGCTGCAGTGTGGGACACCAGTGCCACCAGTTCTTGTTTTCCAGGCCTGGCCTCAACCCAGCCCCAGAGTGTTCCTGTAATAAACAGCATGGGGAGCAGCCTCACTACCCTGCAGCCTGTCCAGTTCTCCCAGCAACTGCACCCATCCTACCAGCAGCCCCTCATGCAGCAAGTCCAGAGCCACATCAACCAGAGCCCCTTCATGGCTACCATGGCCCAGATACAGAACCCTCACGGTAAGAACGGGAACTCACTTGTTTAAATAAACAAAAAGGAAGACGCTGTTCTGGAGCATTTGCTGGGTCCTTGGCCTTTCAGCACTGTTTCCCTCCTCTGTTATTGTCGCTGTAATTATGAAGTTATTTTTCTATTGCATTTATCTCCCTGGACCCCCACCCCCAGCACTCTGGAGACAGAGAGCAGGTCCCACTGCATGAGCAGAACAACTCAGCCAAAGCTTCAGCATCCACATGATGTTGTTTTCTTTCATGTACAGCTCTCTATGGCCCCAAATCTGAAGTGACTCAATACACACACACAGGCCTCTTACCACAAACCATGGTGATAACAGACACAGCCAACCTCAGCGCCCTGACCAACCTGACACCAACTAAACAGGTAACAGCCTTTGTTCGCCTTTGCTCCCCCTCCTGAGAGCTGCACCAGTCTGCAGCCAGCTCCTTGCATGTCAAAGAGGTTTTGGGTGTGTCTACTCCATCCCAGCAGAAGCATCTTTCCTATCTCCTGGCCCTGCTGGCACCAGCTGCACCACTGAAGGCACTAAAGCAAGTTCTTCACTGCATCATCAGGGAGGATTTCACCTCCCCAGAAACTGCCCCTGCTTAATGCTTCTCTCCCGGCTGTCAGAAGGGATGTAGAAGCCAGGCACTATCAACTCTCTTTTCTCTAGGCATTCACACCTGACTCAGAGACTCACACCGAGTCTGGGATGCACACACCAGTGTCACAGGCACCAACAATTCACCTACAGAACCAAGACACAACCATCCAGCACCTTCAGCCAGGCCCACGCCTCACCTCCAGCCCTGCAGGTAAGATCAGCTGCCACTGTTGTGGCTCTTAAGCCACATATTGCCTAGTTTTTCTTGCCAACATTGCAAAATCCAGTTAGGAAATGGTAATTGGCATTCACAATTCCCTACATTGGCTCTGCCAGTGTCCTGAGGGGTTTGAAAAGTCAACATAAGGAAAAGATTCAGAGCAGAGTCCGTGTAAGGCCAGACTGTGGAAATTGGCCCCTTCAGAATCTAGAAAGTACCTTGAAAAATATCAACAAAATCAGTGTCCACGAGTACCCAGTCCTGTGGGCAGTTTTCAGGGCTGAGAAGCCCAAGACTCCCTCATGATGACTCCAACTGGGTCTTCCCAGTTCTAAGAGGAGAACTAGGACATCGACTAGGACTCTTAGAATGGAACACTCTGGAGATTGCTGCCCTCAATGTTTTCAGGCTGGCTGTGGACCCAAGCCAGGTATTTAGCAGCACACAAAACACACAGACAAGAGCAGTTATGCCCCTGAGCCAGGAGAGCACAGCCATGCTGGGAATGGGGGGTGTACCTGCACAGCAGGGCAATGGTGAGACTCTGCAACTGACCTCTGCCTGTCCCTTTGGCAGTGTCCTCCAGCAGCCTGGTGCTCTACCAAAGCTCTGACTCCACCAACAGCCACAGCCAGCTGCTGCCATCCACTCACAACGTCATCGAGACCTTCATCTCCACACAGATGGCATCTTCCACCCAGTAACCACCAGCAGCAGCTCCTGACTGCACAACCAACCTGCCAGGTGCAACTCCAGCCCTGTCTGCCACCACAGCCTCACACAAACCCCTGCTCTGCTGCCTCCAGGAGGGAAAACGGCTCAGGCTCAAGACAGAAAACATGGAAAGATGATGCTGGCACTGCTAAAATCCACTGCCCCCCCACCAAAACAGCAAATCTAAACCCCAGGGGCCAGCTCAGAATGGCCAGACATCCTTTTGTGGCTGCCCAAGAAGAAATCCCAACAGTGCCAGGATGTGGATGGGACTTTCATTCAGCTCAGCTTACATCAAGCTGTGCCTGTACAGACCTGACAACACCAGGCTATATCATGTGGGAGACAGCAAAGCTGAGCTGCCAAAGGGACACCTTTAAACACTCTCCTTTGCTGCAAGGAAGCACCAACAGGAAGAAACAGCAGCACCTTGGAAGTTCCTGACTTTGCAATGAGAATAACCAAGAAATAGATTTGGGAATGGCTTGGCACAGACCTGTCAGTATGGGATCACTGACAAGCTACAAATCTGTAATTAACTACCAAAATAACAAACATTCTCAGTTAACAACGACCTGCTCCAAAATCATGCTATCCTAATGGAAATGGCTTGGTTGTTTTTGATATAGCTCTGCTTTGTTTTAAATGCAGAAATTAAAGTTTAACAGCTGCAAGGAGATTCCAGTTCTCTGCATTAACCCTGTGGATTCTCATGTTGTCTGACTTGCTGAATGATTTGCAGGATGGCATTCCCCACTGGCCCCTGACACTGCCCAGCACCTGGGAGGTTCCCATGCTCCACACAGAGCAGAGGTTCCTCCAGTCTTCTCTGTAAACACTCAGCCTGGATTCATTTCACAGAACATGGCTCATTCTCAGATTCCACGTAGGCTTGAGTTGTAGTTCTTGGTCTGCAAATAACCACCCTGGGGTCTAAGAGTCTTGCTTGCACTAAGTGAAGGGTTTGAGTCCCAAGGATCTACTTTATGTCATTCCTCTTCCAATTATTCCTGTCTATTTACTCTCAACATTCACATCACTGATACGTCATTAGTCAGATGTGAGAACAGCCCCAAACTAACAGGTTTTTGTCTGGGACTGAAACTGAGCTACTCTTTCAACTGTGAAATGGATGAAAAAGCCTTGAGACTGAAAGGGAGAATTGAAAAAGCCCAACAGTGAACTCTTCAGTTGTCATATCTGGGAATGTCAAAATAGCAGATGTCTGTGAAAAGTTTCATTGATAAGAGCTTCCTCTAGATACCATCAACAATTTCAGTAACTAGATTCCCTGAGGAATTTTATCCTAGAATTGTTTCCTAATTTCCCATGTACATCAGTTGCAAATACATCTAATTTCCAGTTAGCATGAAAATAAACCCAAAACAAAGCAAAAGGAAACATTTAGGCCACCATGCATTTGAGAGGCCAGGTTTAAAATTCAGTACACTGAAGTTTTAACCGCACATAAGACAAGTAACTTCTGCTGGCACATTCTGCTAGATTACAAGCCAGGTTTCTGCCTAGCTTTTCTATTTTTGGATGTCAGCTGTGTTTTCTGGACTAAAAACCAGCAAGAATCTTACAACAGTTTCCCATGCTCAAAGAGCTACACTTCACTCTTTTGGTTTCTCTAATCTGGCTTTCTGACCTCCTGAACTGGGCCAGTAAATTGGATTTACTGACACCCAGGAATCTTTAAAACAGAAGTATTTATCAATAACAGTTAACTCCTGAAAGACTGGAAGTGAAGAATAAGCAGATAAAGAGTCATACTGAAAACTACCAAACCTCACAGTATTTCAGAGAGACAAAAGTCATTAACCACCCTAAACAAAGACTAAAAACTGGTTTTTAAACCAGGCTTAAGTCCTTCCTGTAGCAATTTCATAGCATTGATCACCCAGCAACTAAAGAGCCATCCTGAGCCACCTCTCTCTGCTGGGGAGATCTGAATACAGCAAGAAAAACACTGTTGTACAAAACCTATCAAATTAAGCAGGTCCAAGAGTGTAGTAAAATTTAATAACAACAGATGCCATAAAAAAAAACCCTATACATGAAAAAATATTTCAGTGGACACAACTGGAAGAGTAGGATGCATTTACACCAAGCCTGAAATCAGCTCACCACACACTGTTTATGTGCAGGGGCCCTGGTGAGGTGCAGATTGCAGAGGGATTAGTAACACAGCAGGTTTCAACAACAGATTGTTATGATGATTGCAGGGAAAAAAATAAGGGGCCCTGATTTCTGACAGGATGCTTTTGATAAATGAGTCTCCCCAAGGGCTGGAGCTGTTCTCAGTAGTCTGCAAAGAGAAAAAGCAGCTGATCACCTGTTGCCATGTAAACCAAATTCAATTCATCACATACTTTCTCCAGAAAGGTTTCATGATGTGAAGGAACAGACCAGGAGGAATGCAGCTATGATCACATCCCTCTGCCATGCAACTCTGGCACATTTAATCCTTTTAGATTGGGGCTGCCTAAGCAGCAGCACAGACAACTGCTGTGTGAGGAGAACAATGTTCCCTTCCTCAGGGACGCCAGTGGCACAGGAAGTCACTTAATTAGTCTCTCAGGCCACTGAGCTTTTAGAACAGAAGCTCTGCCAATTAATTTTCCCTCATCTGCAGCAACTCTTGTTGTTAGGTTTTCTTTCAGTTTCCTTCACCCATCACAACCACCTGCTGCTTGCAGAGCAAAATCATCATTCTTTTTTCTTCTTCTTTTTCTTCTTCACAGCTCCTGGCAGCACAGAGTTCTCTCTGTGATTGCTGTTCTGTCTCTCCTGCTGGCCATTTGCAGTCACCAACCGAGGCAAATCTTTGCAGATCTGGTCACACTCTGCTGGGTCTATTATTTTCTCTTGAATATTGTTCTCTTTCCTAATTTTCTTTTTCTTCTTTTTTTTCTGCTTGGGCTCTACATTAGCCTGACTCTGATCCTGGCTGGAACCATGGGACAATGCAGGAAAAGCACTTTGCTTCAGAATATCTGCAGCTGACACAGCAGCCTCCTGGAACCTCTGCCACTCTTGGTCACTGTCTGTGTCACTGGAAAGGTAACAAGAGGGAAGGAAGTTGTGTTGACTTTTGCCTTGAAGTCACCCAAAACTTGGACAGCAGAGTAATCTGAGATGAGAACACACAATAAACACTCAGTGACTCTGGGACTCCCACACCTGCAGTTTGCATTTAACCAGTCTGAAGGCCAAAGTGCTCTTTACACACTCTGGGAGGGGAAACAAAATCTCCCACGAACATTTCTAGTTCCCCAACACTAAAAAAGAAACAATATTCTGGTCTAGTCAAATATAAGAGCCATAAATACACACTTCTCAAGCTTTTCAGCTTCCTATTCTCTTGTGGGAGTCCCATCTGCCTCTGAAATGTGGGATGCAGCAGTACCTGAGGAGCAGAGCAGCTGCCAGCACCTCACCTGGAGCTAACTGGCCTCCTCCTCCTTGCAGGGCAGGGCTCTGGTTTCCCACAGTCTCCAGGGACAGAGGAAGAGAAGAGGCGAAAACCTGAAGTATGGAAAGGGGGGGTTTAGGCAGAATGTAAAACAGAGGTGGAAGCAGCCAACTGCTGTTTCCCTGGAAGCCTCAGTGTGTTCCTGTATTTTCCACAGGGCTGGACAGCAATTATCTGGGACTGTGTGGGAGGACTCGGGCATAGAGGTCAGAGCTGCAATGGAGCATCCCTCACAGACACCAACAGAAATCCTTTTGGTGCAAATGTTTATTAGTCAGTTGGATGTAGAGCTGGTGATGGACAGGATCCATCCCACCAGCCAGCAGTTAACAGTCACAAAACAGCCAAAAAACCATGGCTCAGACTGGAACTCACCATCATCTTCAGAGTCAGACTGTGCCACCAAAGTCTGTGACGGTCCTGAGGAGTCCTTCAAGACAGTGATGAAACTAAACAGAAAACCCCAGTCAGATCTTGGACAGGTTTGTGCAAACTGAGCTAAACTTGGGCATTTCTGGGAAACAAGACTAGAGGGAGATGTTGCATGGATCCTTTTTTGTTAGTGAGGCTGCCTCAGCTCCCTGTTTCCAGAGCAGACCAGGCCTTCTCTCCTCAGCAGTGCAAGCCACAGTAATAGTTTAAAAACAGCATTTGTAAAGCCAGCTCTGAACAGCAGGAATTCCAGTTCTCCAGGGCCATGCCTGCACAACAGATAAGAGTGACAACCCAGAACCAGGCATTCTGCAGCAGGGCCCCAAATCAGGTACTGGTATAGGTTGTAAGAACAAATCAAAGATTCTCCTGCTATCCTTTACATGATGAAAGTGCTAAGGCACCCAAATTCTCTTTCCTCCCCACAAGATGTTCACCACAGGGGCAAATGGAGACAAGCAGTGCTGCACAGAGAGTTTTGACCAGATGGGCACAGCACATCAGCAAGGTTAGGTCACAGAACACTGGAAGCTCGTACTTAATACAGGGATGAAGGAGACAAGATGCCGAATCTCCTGGGCTTAGCGTACAAACACGTCAGTGAAAGTGACCCACAGAAGAAATGTTTCTAGCCTTGCACAGCAGTACCTGTCTAGCATGGTTCCCAGTTTCTTTGCAACGTGTGCTCTGAACTCGGGAGTTGTCTGGAGCTCATTGTCACCCTCCTCGCGGCCGATTGCCTCACGCCCGTTTGAAATAAGAACAAGGATTAACTCTTTCGAGGCCAATAACATCTGCCCCCCTCATCCAAACCCTTAAAAACATATTAGTGTGTTCAGATTTAAGCATCATTTCAGGTCATGGTTGGGCTAATTCCCCAGACAGAACTGACCCTTTCAGTACAAAGTATCACACGATACAAAGTAAAATCAGCATAAATATTACACATCAATTTTTTTTCTTCAGGGAAACATTAAGTCTGAAACCAGAAGCAAAAATACCTCAGGCTTGGCTGATCTTTAGGCTGCAACCGATCCTTTCTAAAGGCCCCTGAAAAGAAAGTAGCAAAGACACATTTAAAGACCTGCAGCCAGGACCCCTTTAACCCCCGTCAGGCACACGTTAGAGCATAAAGAATAATGCCTGAAAGACAGCCCTGAGCCCCCTTCGGGGGAGAACAGTTATGAGGGAGAAGGGAACTCCCCGTGGGCCAGGATTGCCGGGAAGGGGCTCTGGGCCCGGCTGGAGGCCGCACATTGCCTGGGGAGGGCCGGGCACAGCCGCCTTCAGCTCGGACACCGGCCCCGCGGCACAGAGGAGTCCCCTCGGGTCAGGAGGAGCTGCCGAGGGGGCCGGACCGGAGCGGCGGGGCGGGGAAGAGAGGGCAGGGCACGCCGCAGCGGGGAAGGAGAGCCCAGCCTGTCTGCCGCCCTCACCGCCCCGCGGCTCTGCCCGCGTCGCCGCCGCCGCCTGCACGGTGCAGTCCCAGGCAGCCTCCCGGAACCGCGCGGCCGCTTCCCCGCCGCTGTCCGAGTCCGAGCCGCTGTCACTGTCCGAGCCCGCACCGCCCCTGGGCGCCGCCATCTTACAGGCGCTGGGCGCTGTGGAGCGGCCGCAGAGCATGCCGGGAGCTGTAGGCCGGCCGCAGGGCATGCCGGGAGCTGTAGGCCGGCCCCCAGAGCATGCCGGGAACTGTAGTCCCACACGGCCCCCCACGTAACCGAATTTCATAAACCCACCCTTGTTTTAGTCCGCTTCCGGAGGATACGGTTCGTGTCTTTGGGGCGCTGGTAATTTTCTAATCAGTTACTATACTGACACGGCGAATTTTTGCTTGAATGTAGAAGCTGTGCCCAATCCTGCTGCTTTTCTGACTACTTGAAAACGAGAGAGCTGCTTTGTTAGAGATTTTCACTGCTCGTCCAGGTAGGACTGCTCTGTGTGTTCCTCATGCCAGCAGCACTATCACGTTACATACTATATTTTCATCCCAACAACGTGTTCAGTGGTTCCAGGTGGGATTCTGGATAACCGTTTTGCTGTGGGTTTTACCAAGCTTCCTGCTGAAAGCAGCAGGAAGACTCCGTATATCGGTTTTTATCCTGCTGGACACTTCCTGGCTTGCACCTTCCAACCTTCACACTGGAGCTGTGCAGCCTCAGGCCAGCTGGCAGCAGACAGGCTGCTGACAATACCCTTGGGCTCTTTCCGAGGGCTCCCTTGGCACCAGGTGCCCTTTATTTCTTCACTATTTCCTCATAAAACTCACCTTCTTTAGTGGAAGACCTTGGTTTAGGATGCACCCATTCGCCGCTGTGTAAAAGAACAAGCAGTTTTGGGCTGGTTTACACCTGGAGTCCTCAGGACTGGTGGGTGCCCTCAGAGCTGGGACAAACCCTCAGAAGTGCCTTCTCGGGCAGGTCACCTCCTCTCCTTCGCTTTGGTCCCTCCGCTTCTTTGGTTTCTCACAACTGTAGAAACACCTTTATCAAGCCCTAAACACCTTTATCAAGCTCTCTGTTTCCCTCCTGGAGATGTTTCTCAGCTCAGATTCTAGCACTCTACACTCAACAATTTGTTGCCCTCGAACTTCCTTCCTTCCTCCCTTCCCTTTCCGTCCTTCCCTTTCCGTCCTCCCTTTTCTTTCCGCCCTCCCTGCCGGGGCCGAGCGCTCGGTACGAACTTCTCGCAGTTCCCGTGTGCCGCCGTTTGGCCGCGGCACAGCCGCACGTCCCGCAGATCCGGGGGCGGCGGCGGGGCCGGGCGGAGCAGCCCCGAGGAGGCCGAGGTGAGGAGCGGCCGCGGGCTCTGGCGGGGCCGGGGCTGAGGGGGCCGGGGCTGAGGGGGGCCGGGGCTGAGGGGGCCGGGGCTGAGGGGGCCGGGGCTGAGGGGGGCCGGGGCTGAGAGGGGCCGGGGCTGAGAGGGGCCGGGGCTGAGGAGGGGCCGGGGCTGAGGGGGGCCGGGGCTGAGGGGGCCGGGGCTGAGGGGGGCCGGGGCTGAGGGGGGCCGGGGCTGAGAGGGGCCGGGGCTGAGGGGGGCCGGGGCTGAGGGGGCCCGGGCTGAGGGGGCCGGGGCTGAGGGGGGCCGGGGCTGAGGGGGGCCGGGGCTGAGGGGGGCCGGGGCTGAGGGGGGCCGTGTCGGGGCCGTGTCGGGGCCGTGCGGGCGGCTGTCACTGCCCGGGCTGTCGCTGCCCGGGCTGTCGCGGCCCAGGGTGTCGCCGCCCGCGGTGTCGCGGCCCGGGCTGTCGCGGCCCGGGCTGTCGCTGCCCGGGCTGTCGCGGCCCAGGGTGTCGCCGCCCGCGGTGTCGCGGCCCCCGGCCCGGTTGGCGGAGCGGCGGCGGCCGGTGGCGCGGGGGCCGGGCCTTTCCGCCGCTTCCGGCGGCCGGTGACGGGGCCCGGCGGCCGGCGGCTGGGCACGGGCGCTGCCGGAGCCCGCACCCGCCGGTGAGCAGGGCCGGGCCGGGGCTCGGGGGACAGCCGGGGCCGGGCTGCGGCTCCGAGGCCGGGCCCACGGGCCGGGGCCGTGCCTGCTCCCAAGGAGCGGGGCGGGGAGCCGCGGGACCCCGGGCCGGCGCCTCCGGAACCGGGCCCTGTGGGCGTCCCCCGGCCCCGGCGGCACGGGTGTTACCCCAGAGGCCGCGGGTAATCGCTGTCGCGCTGCCAGCTGTCGCGATAGATGGGTCTGGCTCCGGGTATGTCGCGAGGCGTCGACTGCTGGTACATGATATTACTTGTATTTTGAGAACTGTTCATATATTAACATTAGCTTGTTATATTTTAAATGACGTCTGTTGTATATAATAAGCGTTGTATTTGGTATTTTTACCTTTGCTGCTGACCTGGGTTAGCCGGGTCCGTCTGTCCCCCCGGCACTGCAGACCGGGAAAACTCGAGTTACCCAACTGCTTATATTTCTTTCTTTTTATTTTTTTTTCTTTGGATTTTGCGAGGTAAGAGGATAAAATCTTTGTTGAAAGATTTTTCTCGGAGTCTCTGTTAAACCTTTGTGGAACGGATAAAAAGCCCCTGCTTTAATCAGCTGCGGGTTTTCTCTGTTTGCATTTACCAGCACACGGCCCCGGAGCCGGGCCCTTGCCCCGGCAGCGGACTGTAACACAGATGTGCATTGCAGAAGCCCAGTTAATGAAACGAGGCCACGCAAGGGCACGTCGGGCTGGAAGGCAAAAGGCTGCTTCTGCAAGAGCAAGTGATCACATGAATTCATGTTTTGGGACCACTGCAGGGGGATATTAAAAAGCAGGTGCCCAGTGCTGTACAGGTTACAGGAAGTGGAAGGATGAACTCAAGAAATGTTGCCAAGGAGTTAAAATGTAACGTGTTTGGGGGACAGAAAAGAGTAAAAAGGTGGTGAGTGATAAATATGTATTTAATGATTAACAGCAGGACAGTCGTGTTTGTTAAGAATATCTAAAATGACTGTCAAGAAGCCAGTGCACTTTCTTGTAAGCACTGTCAGCAGTTTTCAGCTAAGGTTACCTGGTTGTTGTACCTGAAGCCCAGGCAATTGTATTATGTTAAGTATCAGATTGTTGTTAAACTTATGAGTGGGCTTATTTATATAAACTCTCAGTGGTAGTTTGAGATTTAAATTAATTTTCTGATGTTAAAATTCCTTTTATAAAAAATTTTAAGTGTCAGAAAATGACACTGTTGCCTTAGTGATAAGAAAAATACACTGACCAGTTTTCTTCTTGATTTAAACTGCAAAAGGTTCAGGAGCTAAATCAGAACTTGTTTCATAAACAGACTGGATTTAGATTATTTCAGTTTCATTGATCTTAGCTAAAATAAGATTCATTAGGAAAAAAATATGAAAAAGAGTCTTTCCAGAGGAATTGCTATCCAACAGTGGTGCTCTTTTTATTTCACTGTTATGGCAAAGAGGAACAAAATTTGGATTTTGTTAATAAACTAGCCAGACTTCTATATTCTCACCAGAACTTTTTCTCATTGTTTGTGAAAAAAATTAAATACTTGCAACATCCTAATGTCATGCTATGAACATGTATCAGGAATTTTGTATAGCTGAAATTACCTATACAATTTACATTCCCTCTCTGCCTTTCCCAGGCTGAATGTTAATGTTCACCTGCTGTTTCCAGCAGATATTTTTTGTGTACTTTAACCTATGGTGAAAAGTACAGGCTGGACTCCTCTAGCCTGTCTTAAAGTGTTTTTGCTGTGTTTTGAGGGTTGGGCCAGTGTACTTTGGCAAGTGCAGACATTGTCATTTGCTGAGTTCAGAAGTGTGATCTTTGACAGCAGCCACCCAGCTTTCCTGGTGTGCAGTTGCTAGCAGTAGATTTACAGGTGAAGTTTTTAAAAGATTAGAGGAAATGTCTTTCTTACTCTTTGTGAGATCTGTCCCCAGTACTCACACCCTGCCCATGGACGTTGCCAGAGCCCTGCATTTCTCCTGTCGTGGACGTCCTGTGCTCTTGGCTGTCAGGACATGCTCCGGTCCCAGCTGCCCCTTTGGAGTTTCACCCTCTCCTGTAGCTCCATTTCCATGTCTTCACGCTCCACCAGACTTCTGTATTTGTTTAGGAACTCTGCTTGCAAATTGTTTCTTAACCATTCATCTGCCACTGATCTTGTTCTTGGGTAAAAGTTCAGTCATCTTCAGAACAATCTGTTGGGATGTGACATAGGGATCGTGGTTTAAAGGAAGCAAAGAGCTAATCTGGATGCCTTTTATGGAGCAAAGATACTGTTTTCCTGTAAATATGTAGAGAGCAAAGAAAAAAGAAAAAGACAAGATCTCTGAATGCCTGCGTTTAGGTATCAGCTGATTTTTATATCCTTTCCCTTGTTTTGTTTGCTGTTCGTCATGCCTCTAGGGTTGATTTGGAGACCTGATCTGAAGGACAAGGATATAGCAAACCTTGTCTGGCATCTCTCAATTGTGTTTACTTAACCCCAGCAGTCATGTTCTGTCCCAGTGTACTCATAGTCTTCCTCCCAAACCCTAAAGCAAAATGAAAAGGGGATTGGTTTGACCTGCTGTGTTAGCTGTTGATTTTTTTAGTTTGTGATTTGCTTATGGTTTGGTGGGGTTTTTTTTTCCCTAGAGAGTTTAGTCTCAGAGTTTAAGTAGTTTGAGTGACTGTTCAATTTTGAGTTCAATCTGCACTCAGAACAAGTTCCATTGGCAGTTGAATTCCTCCTTTAGGATTCAGAGTACACTCACAAGCTACACAATATATGATTATCAAATGTAAATTTAGCCACTGGAAGCTGTTTCACGCTTCTTCTTTGTGTATGTGCAGATGTACAGAGCCCAGCAGCACTTGTTACACACCCAGTTATGTTAAACAGTATTTCAGGGACAAGAGGAATGTTTGAGAAGGTTTTATTATTTTTACTGTTGTGTTTTGCTACAGTTTTGATATTTTAAATTGGTTATAGCCTAGTAGGTCGCTGAGCTCCATCAGCCAGTGAACAAATACTTAGGAGAGAATCCCCAGTAGAGATTAAGGAATGACCCTCTTCTAGGAGAGGAGATTCAGTGCCTGTTGCATGATGTCATTTTAATCTTTCTTCTGTCTCAGCCATCTTTACTCCATTTCATTACGGGTATTTCTTTGTCATCCTTCTTCATAACATTTTATTTATTTGTTGTAGTTACTAAAAACTGAGGGGTCTTTTTCAGTAAGTTTTTGTGGAGATACAGATTTTATCTTTTTGACAAATGTGGAAAGGAACTTTCCACATTGATAGTAGGGACTCAGAATTTTATTTGCCCTTTGTACACATCCTTTCCTTGTGTTATTTGTAAAGATGTTTCTTGTGACCATTCCATAAAGGCATGCTGTATTTTTTACAGTGTGTTGAACTCCTTAGTTTTAAGGAGGTTTTCTCAATTTTTATATTAATATGTATAGGTCCAAGTTGATAAGTTTTCTCTTAAACTACTGAGCAAGACAGGCTGAAGATTCTGGTTGTAAGGATGTGTGAAAAATCCAAGTGTCTTTGGCATACAGTTTGTGGGTTGGCAGCACTTCCATCTGCCTTGATCTAACAGGGATTTTAATTTTGTACAATGAACCGAGTGTAAATGGAGTGGTGGTGTGAAATGCTAGGAGTCAGCACTGCTGAAAGCAGCGTGTGTTGAAGTGTAGCATCTGTGGATACAAATCTGCCCTTCTGGGACACTGTGCAAAATGATGTAACAGAGTGAAAAAGCTCTGCAGAAATACATTTCACCTGCTGTAACTGAGCCTTTGCTGCAATACTTCACAAGGCTCGGGTGTGATGCTTTCCTGGCTGTGCAGTGGGGTTGTATTGTCGGAAAATAGCTGTTGCCAATAACAGCTGGAGGTCCTGAGGCTTTAGTTTGCTGCCCTGCACCTGTGCTGCAGCTCTGCTACAAAGAGGCAACACTAAGGAAAGCCTTTAGTGCCTGGGGGGTAAGTTTGCAAAGAAATTACCTTCTGAAAAATTCAGGTTACCCTTTAAAAACACTTCACTGTTTGTACACTTGCAAAAAGTTCAGATAATCACCTGTTGGTTTCTCACAGCTTTATTTAAGTATTCCTGTAGCATCAACATGATGTTAGAGTTTCATGAAAAGCACAGTGGAATAATTTAAACATTTTCATTTTAGTGAATTTATTTCTGTAGCTACTGAAATTCTCTTAGTTCTTGGATTAAAGAATCTTGTACTGTGTTTTTAGAAATGTAAATGCCTTGTGCTGAGTCTCAAAGTTTTAGGTACTGTGGAATTTGCGTATCAAGGAGTTATGCTGTAGAGATTGTTGCTACTGGAATAAAATAAATGCTGTTCTTTGGTAAATATGATAATGTTAATGAGAGGCAAAAGCATTAAAGTAAAATCCATGCACATTAAGGTAAATTTTTTGATACTTCTGCATTACTACCTTACTACTAGATTAGAAATGTTTGATAGTTTGAAAGTACTAGGAATGTTTGACAGTCATATCAATGCTGCTGTGATAGACAATTCAAGTTCTAACCACCTTTGCCATTATTGTCATTAATACTCCAAACTAATGAACATTGAACTTAAAACTCTGCATTGACAGTCTGTTCAGACTGTTAATTACTCCACAATTAAAGTCTGCTGCAGGCTGCATTCTCAGATATCAGTTGTGTTGAATTTTGGAAGAGCGTGTATGACTAGGTGAGCTCATTCTCCTTACAGCAAGTGGCATTTGTAAGGAATGACAAGAGGGGTGTTTTGGCTGTGGATGTTTATCAGTAACAGTAAAAGAGAGGTCACACATCAGCCAGGTCATACTATGGGACTGTAAAGTAGCTTAGTTTCTAAAAAAAGATCCCTCTTGGCTGTGTTAAACTAAAACCATCAACAGCAGGATTCAAGAGCTTCTTAGATAAATCACTACCAGTTTGGAATGGGGCCAGAATGCAATGTTTATAATGCCAATAAGTTGTTTAGGTTTGTTTGATTTTTTTTTCCCTTTCTCACAGCTAGGATTCCAAGAGGAAAATTCTCTTGACTTGTCTGGGTAGTTCTTGAGGATGGCAAGCAAAGGACCCACAGCTTCTGCATCGACAAAGAGCTCCAGTACTGGAGGGACCAGTGGCAGCAGCAGCAGTAATGGTTCTGGGGACAACATCAATCAGGACAACACTTTTGAATGCAACATCTGTTTAGACACTGCCAAGGATGCGGTTATCAGCTTGTGTGGGCACCTCTTCTGGTGAGTGCTGCAGCCCCACTCATCAGCCAGAGCACCATCTCTCTGATCCCATAAAACCTGGGACATTTGTGATTCTGGAGGGACCATGGCTTTGGTTTAGAAGCTTGGGTTTGCTCCTCAGCTGGTTTTCTTTGCTTGTGTTCCAGGCAGTGGGTTTCATGTGTCTTAAACCCCCTGTACTTCTAACTTATTGTGTAAAAGCAAACAAACAAGCAGCCCCACACAGACAGTTCAGTGCTCATTGACACTGTTTGCTTATGTGTGTTATTTTGTTTGTGCTGTCTGGCCTGCCACCGATGTGTTCTTTGGACCTAAATTCCTTTCTAACCTCTGCATACCTAAACCTGGATATGAGTCTAGGTTCTAGAGGCCAAATTGTAGTTTCTCCTAGAAGCTTGCTCTTTTTTCTTTTTAAACCATAAAAAAAAAAAGAAAAAATAGGCAATAAGCTTTTTATATACAGCCTATTTATTTTTTTCCTGTGATATTGCACTTGTGTTAGGAACTTTTCAGTTCTTTAATTTGACTCGGGAATAATGTACAGCACAGATATAGTACATGTGCAGAATTTCTGATATGGGTAACCTGGTTTGAGTATACCCTTTCTTGAATGTTAAGAAGTTAAGGATTGACATGGCCAAATGTGGGAGGGTTGGAGTTTATTTTACACAGTGGGCTAAATCTTTAATAAAAAGAGGCCTGGAAGTGCTTTTCTCCTATGTAAATATACATAACATCTGAAAATCCAGATTTTTATTTGATGAGATGGAAAGTCACTGGCTTAGGGCATGTTAAGATAAAGTAAGATTAAATTATTGCACAAAAGGATTTGGAAGAATGGAACCTTAAAAATACCATGTGTCTTGTCTGAATGGTGTTATTGAGACCATTTTGAAAGCAGATGGCTGCTTAGCAGTTTTATCTTGTAGCTTGCTTGTCTTTGACCTTTTTTAACTTGTCACAGCAATTTAATCTATATAATGGGAATTTCTATGCCCTGAGCTACTGAACCTGATCTCAATAGCTGACCCTGCTCTGAGCAGCAGGTTGGACCAGAGGCTATCTGAGGTACCATCCAGCCTGAGTTATTCCATGATTCTCTGAATGTGGCTGATGTTTCAGCTCAGTCTTCTAAGATCCTAAAGTCTCATTACTGACATGTTACTCATTTGCATCTTGGCTCTGGGATACCTTTTCATGGTATCAGAAGAGAAAATTTGTACAATAAACCCTAAGATTAATGCAGCCTCTGTCTGGGCCTTTGGTCTGGATGAGGACCTGGGAGTGGGAGATGCACAGAACCACATTAGGAATTTAGATTGTGTAACATGAAAAAACCAATGGAGATTAATCTTGGGCTGTGCTTGCAAAAATTATTTTAATGGGAGGCTGCAGAACTGGCCCAGCTGGATTCCAGGACCCTGTTGTCACCAGGCTGTGCTATCCCTGCACACTGCACGTTTGTCATATCAAGTTCAGTACCTAATTCCATTTTCTTCTCTTTTTCTGCTCTGTGAACAAATTGTCCTGGGAATGCTCACAGTTGGCCTTGTTTACACCAGGTAAGACAGGTTTTCTTTTACTTTGTCTTTCATCAGCTCCAGTTGCTCAGTAAAGCCCTTGGCTCTCTGGAGTCTCCCCCTCTTTTCAGTTTTGCCTTTCTCTCCAGGGCAATCACAGCAATCTCATGCAGCTTCATGTGCAACACCTTGCAATCTGCTCTTTGAGCAACAAGAAAACTTAGATCCTGTTCCACTTGCTTCCACTTTTGAGTTTCTTAAACCCTGCATAATTCCAGTTTTGGTACAATTACTGTTGGAGCTTGCAGGGTTTAGTTTGCACGTTTAAGTGCTGAGTGTACTCTCTTTGTGTGAATAGTGTTTTACATCATTGTACCAGTATAGAGAAGGTGGATGACAGGAAGGCTATGTGCACTAGCCCTTGGCCTGTGCAGGACTGCTGGTCTCTTTATTTCTTATTTTACTCCAGCACAGGTCTGAATATGTACACATCAGCAAGTTGTTCCCACCAGAACAACAGCCAAAGTGCCAACTCCACTTCGGGGAGTACTTGGCACTTATTAAAATGTTTTGCTCCAGACCTTTGTGAGAAATTGCTAAAGTCTTTCTGCCTGGCTGCAAAGGAGGTTTGCACAGTCGTTTTTGTGGTATTTTATTAGTTTTCTTATAATTTCCTTTCTTTTAGTGGCTAGAGACCAGGCCAAACAGACAAGTGTGTCCCGTGTGCAAAGCTGGAATCAGTCGAGATAAAGTTATTCCTCTGTATGGAAGAGGTAGCACTGGGCAACAGGACCCCAGGTAAGAAACCTAAATAGAACTATTTTCATTTGAAAATGAAAGATGAAACTTCATTTAAGGTCTTAAGAATAACCTGTTAAAGTGCTGGATTCACAATTTTAAATACTTTGTCGAAAAACATAGATCTGATATTTCTGCCAAATACTTCAGGCTTTTCCAGAGCCTGGGTTTGCACACATTTCTTGTTCAACTGGCAATTCATTTTAATTTGAGTCAAGTATTAATTACCAGTTACAAGTGACAGGATGCAATGATTGTTATCTGACCAGAGAAGGCTTGTATCAAATGTTCATGTCCTCAGTTTTTAGCCTTTGCAGTGGATGTTTGTTACTCAGAAGTGCAGCATTAATTCAGTGATGTGCTGCTGTAGGTCCAAAGCTGCTCCAGCTCTGCTGGATGGCCCCAGGAGACTGTGTTTTATGGAGGTTCTGCATTATTAGCCAGGCTACTGCAGATACTGTTGTCTCATGTCCTTGCACTTGAGCTAATTTCACAATTTCCTGCAGAGAGAAAACTCCACCACGACCCCAAGGACAGAGACCTGAACCAGAGAACAGAGGGGTAAGTGGTCAAACAAGCCGGAGTGGTTTAGTTGTTTTTATTGTGATATTTATTCATCCTGGAGGACATAAATGTGTGTGAGACATCCTGCATGAGGATCCTGCAGCTTACACATCCTGCTCTTCCCCAGCTGGTTGTTCATGGAACATTGGTAGCTGTGGTGTGGCAGAAAGCTCCATTCCCTTGGTATCCTTTAGCTTCCCAAAAAAACAGCCCAACTCGGATCCTGCTTCATGAGCACAGCCCAGTGTGGTATCACTGGAAAAGCCTTTCATACTTGATTGTTCTCCATGCTTAAATACAAGGAACACTTTGCTTTGAAAAGTCTTTGTGCAAGTGTATTTCTGTAAAAACACATGTGTCAATGAAATACGTAATCCACCTATGAATTTAGATTTTTGACACTGACAAAAACCTGCTTCTCTCATTTTGATGGGATGTTATTGTACGCAAGAGAAAGTGAAAAGCTATTGGATGTGTGTTAATTTGAAGAGGGATCTGTGGTTTTGTTGAGGAGATTACATAGGGTGAATGCAAACAGCAGCTGGCACAGATGGAGCAGACGTGGGAGTAGGCGGTAGGACAGACCACAGTGTTCTTCAGCACGATGGCAGCGAGCGTGACCTGATGAAACAATGACACATTTCCATGTAACTCAGCCCGGGGTCCTTGGAGAGGATCATCTTCCTCATGCTTCAAGCAAACAACTCTGCAGGGTGTGATTAAGGTGCATTTCTGTATTGAATGTATTGGGAGCTCAGTTCTCTTTCACTAGGGCATTGCTGCCTTATTAAATCAGCTCCTGTATCTTACTTGAACCTTTCAGCTGGTGCTGCTGTAAATCAGAGGGATGGGGTATGAAAGCAGGGCAGTGGTGGTGCTGCTTCCCTGTTCTCTTCAGATCCTGTGCCTGCCACAGAGAACTTTGCTGTCCCTCAGAGTTAGTGGCAAAATACTCAAGAAAGTATGGTCAAAAGACCAACTCCTCAAAGAGGGGCTCAATCAAGAAACACTTGGCTTTTATTATATGAGTAAAAATCATCTTTGTCCTCCCATTGTTGATGGTGATAAACCAGAAGGTCTTTCAGAACTGGTTATCACTGTTTTAATCCTGAGGTGAGAGGACAGATTGCTGGGTTACAGAGCTGTGGGCTCTCCACAGTTGTTAGGTGTGACACAAGCCCCTGGATTCACACACGGTCAGTTCTCAAACAGCACACGGCTTCTGCAGAGCAGGATTCATCTCAATTCAGAACACTTCTCTTCGGACTTGATGTGGTATTTTAGTCTGGATCCCACGGCATCAGTGTTACTGCATTGTAACTTCCTTTTTTCCTCCTTTCCTTATGTCTTGCTTTCCTCCCCCAGGTGATTTTGCCACCTTAATTTGGGTCCCCCTGGTAAATTTTTTTTGTACTTTTCCTTCACATGCTCTATGCATCCCACTGGCAATTTAGCATTTCACTGAGTGTTTAAATAATGCACATGTATCACAAAAATCAATTTAGATTGTTTTCTTAAGTACCTTTCTTATATGGCTAACAGCTGTTAATGTATGATACATTGTTAAGACACTCTAAACATAATTTGTTCTGTTGATTTTGATACATTGGCAGATACCCTCTACTTAAAGTTGAGAAAGGTTACAGTTGAGAAACACCGTCCTAATTTGTGGCCCTCAAGCAAGAACTGCAGTTGCAAGTTTTCATTTTTCACTCAATCCTTTGGGTTGGTTGGCAAATTTGTTGCTGTCTGAAACATTTTAAACCCAGGAGAGCAAAGGGGAGATCTACAAAATGTATCAGACTGAGAGTTTCCAGACAGCGTGGCCCTCCTTCAGCCCGGGAGAGGGAATGTCTGCACTTCCACAAAATACTCTGAAATAGGCTCTAAATGACAGGTACCTTTTTTGTCTTCTGTTCTTTGTTCTCTGCAGGGATTCCAGGGCTTTGGGTTTGGTGATGGTGGCTTCCAGATGTCGTTTGGAATTGGGGCGTTTCCCTTTGGTATATTTGCAACAGCCTTCAACATAAACGATGGGCGACCTCCTCCAGGTACCACGGATCCTTCTCCTGTCCTGTCACAGACAGACCTTTTACACACTCTGAAATAACCTGCTGAATGACAGAATATTCTGAACAGTCACCAGTGTTGTCAGTAGAAACACGAAGTCAGGGCAGAAACACTCAGTAGAGAATATGGTCTGTGGGTGATATGTTTTGTACACAGACTTATAAAAGAAGCAGGTTTGTCACATCCATGTAATTTGCTTAAGGCCCTCCCGGGAGACCAGTGACTGCAGAGAAACAGTGGCACTGGAGACTGCTCTCTTTTAATTCAGATCTCAGCAGACTCCTCCTGAAAAGTGAGACAAATAGGACTAGACTTTCTAATAATAATAAAAATGAGTCACTAGGGGTGTATGAAGGAGACCCAGATTTTAAAAACAGCGGGAAAGTACCATTTCCTGAAAGACAAGAAGGAAAAATTTAAACTGGTGCTCTGTACCACAAAATAATGAATACAAAGATAGTAATTTTTCAGAAATTTATCTCTTGGACAGTCATCTGTATTCTACAAGAAGTAACTTTCCAGTGAAATTACTTCATGTTTTTGATAAACGGAAAACAGTTGGGTTACTCCAAGGGGTGACCTTGCTCTCTAATAATTAAGTAATCCCTAGAGAACCTATTCCTGTGTTCACTGTAGACAAACTGAATCTGTTTTGAGCAAGAACACCTACTGCCCAGGGTTTTCTGAACTTATTTTATGAAAGGTTATGCCTGGCAAATCTTCCAACATGTCTTGTAGCACAGGAATTATGAGGAACAAACTCATTCTTCACATCACACCAGTGTTGCCACAGTCCTGTGCTGTCCTTGGGTCAAATGATCTTCCCTATTAACTGTAGTTCAGTGTCCCCTGAAAATCTGTTGAGGATATGACTGAACTAAGGAATCCTGCTTCAGGGATCTTATACTTGTCTTCCTTTTGATCTTCCCATGCAGCCAGCCAGGCTGAGGATAGGAAATAGCAACTTTCTCACCAAGCAGATTCTTTGCATATTTTTCAATGTATGAATATACTATATTAAGAATATACACAATCACAGAGAAGAGGAAGGAGCTGAGCTGTTGTTTTTGTTTTTTTTACTTCTTGTTTTCCAGCTGTTCCAGGGACTCCTCAATATGTGGATGAGCAGTTCCTTTCCCGCCTCTTCCTGTTTGTGGCACTGGTGATAATGTTCTGGCTGTTGATTGCATAAGTCTTTTCCATTATTCTATATATTCATGACCAACAAGGCCACTGAAACAGTTACAAACTGCATCCCCATCCCATTTTAAACCTCTTGGTGTCTGGTTCCATAGCTAACTATGGGCTTCAGGAATTGGTGGTACTACAGCACAATGAGGAATCTCACATTTTGCACCAGAGTTGGGAATTAAAACATTGGTTTAAAAGCGTATTTCCGCTCAGATATCTTGTACAACAGGTTCCTGCCACAAACCATGGGCCTAGTGTTGAGCTGCACTCTGAAAGGGAGTGCTGCTTTGAAATCCTGTGCCAATCAGTGACACCAGGTCTGTGGGATAGACAGTTACCCCAAGGTAGACTGGGCAGGTAAGGGAACTTCTCCAGTGCGACCAGTATCTCCTGCTTTGCAACCACGATGGATCTGCCAGATCTGCAGATGTTATTTAATGTCTCCATCAACATCTGACCTTCTCCAGGAAATCATCTGCAGCACTGCTGAGACTCTCTGGGCCACAGCACGTGATGCAAAGGGAACCAGGGCTGGAGACTGGTTCTTCTCCGTCTGTTATTTCCCAGCGTGATGGAAAACCCTTCCTGATGGTTCTGGTGGCTGTTAGAAGAAGGGATACAAATTTATGCTGCAATTTTTTAAAGCCTGAGCATGCTGGAGCCAGACACTGGAAGATTCTCTGGCTGTGGGGCCAGGTGGGGCTGCTGGACCCAGCCCAGTTCCTCACTGACAAACAGTGTTGTCTTCCCCAGCTCTGTGCAGCACCTGTGGCTGCACTCACGGATAATCCCCTCACAACCTCATCACTGTAGCCACATTTATCTTTCCCAAGGCTTTGAGACTTTCTACATAAGGTCATGTACTCCAGATAAAATCCTATTACAGATCTGAGATCAGCTTGTTTGGGGAGAGGAACAAAAGGCATCTTTACTTGAGTTTTGAGGTAAAACTTGTCACACTGTAAAATCACACGGGAGGAACATGTGATCCTGCCTTTGCCAGCACATGCTCAGTAGGGAACGTTTGGAAGACCTCTCTGCAGGTGCACACAGACCTTCTCCCGTGCCACAGCCAAGAGTCTCTGCGGTATCTACCAAAGATTTTAATTTGAAGTGCTGGAGGAGACCACAACCATTAATGTGCTGAGGGGATATTTCAGAAGGTGAGCACTCTGCAGCCGCTTTGGAATCCTGTTGAGTATTCAGCTTTAAAGAGTACTCCTGATGTATTTGTGTAGATTCCTTCGAAACAGGTATGAGAGATTCCCAAGCAAGATGAACAGTTCATATTTCTCTGACTAGGCAATTCCTTTTTTTTTTCTCTTAAATGTTATTAGATTTTTTTTGATTCAGGTCGCTCATAGTCATATTGATTTCCTGCAAGATGAATGTTGTGACTTCCCTAGCAGTAGACAGAAAACTGATAAATCAATTAATAGAAACTTTGTTTCAATAGCTTGGGATTTTTTAGCATATGGAAGAGTTTCCTGGGCAGGACACCTTTGATTAATTGTTATAGAAGTTTATTTATGTAATTATAAACTGTTCCCTTTTAGTGTCAAGGCAGAGGATGACTGAAGTTTAACTTGCCTACCTCCAGAATTCCATCTGGCAAGTAGAATGTTGCAAAGCTTCTGCAGTGTTTTGTCACGTCAGATTTATACCTGACTCGATGGTAATCTGACAGAATATATTGCTCAACTATTTATAGTTGAGGTGGTGCTTCAGCTTTTGTTGTTCGACGCTTCTGAGAAGTTGAACTTCGGGATGGGGTTCTTGTCAAGTGCATAACGTGGTAACTGGGGCCCTTCCCAGGAGAAAGGCTGGGTTTGTTTGCTTGTCCTGCAATGTCGCGGCTTTGGGTTCCTCTCCTGCGCAGTCAGCACCACCTGCTGATTGGAAGGGAAGGTTCATGTGGCAGCAAGAGATGGATTCCTCCTTTGGTACGGAGAAACTCGATGCTGAGAGCTTATGCAGGGAGGAGAAGGGTAGCCCTTTGAAGCATTTATCCCATAAAGAGGATAGAGAAGTGACTGCAATGGATTAAAGAGGTACCGAAATATATTTAAGTAATACATTTTAAAAAAACACAAATTTAATGGCTTGTGGGGATTTCCATCTAGGAAAGAGAGAGAGAATGGATTTCGAGAAGGCTGCAGAAACATGACTGAGAGCTCTTATTTTCCGGCAATTCAAGGATGAAATAGTCTGAAAGTGTTAACGCTTGGTTCCCCTTTTCCCTGGTGTGCTTTTGTATGTACCCCTGCCCCTTAACCCGACCGCACACGGCCCGGACGGCTCGGTTAGTGCGTTACCGTTCCTCCTCACTAATTTTCACTGTTGTGAAAGTGATTTAGAATTAAAAAATGGTTTTACATTGAGCGGAGTGCGCCGCCGTTCCTTTGCGCTGCCTCGGGGCCGCGAGCGGCGGGGCCGCGCCCTCCGCACCGGGGGCGGGGTCGGGCTGCGGGCGGGGGCGCTGCCATTGGCCGGCGGCGCAGAAAGGGCGGGGCGGGGCGGCGCGGGGATTGGCCGGGCGCGGAGCGGGCGCCGCCGATTGGCCCGCGGCGGGGGGCGGGGCGCGGGGAGCACGGCCCAGGTGCGGCGGGCGTCGGGCGGGCGGCGGGCGCGGGATGGAGGCGCTGCCAGGTGAGCTGGGGCCGGGCCGGGCGCGCCCCCGCGGGAGGAGCCGCCCTCCGCCACCGCGGGCCGGGCGCGCGTACGCGAGGCCGCGGCTCCCGTTATGCGGCCGCTGGCGCTTCGGCGGTGCGGCGGGGGGGCCCCCGCGGGGCTCGGCGGGGCCGCTGCCTCCTGAGCCCGCGCCCCGGGCGGCCGTCAGCCCGCGGCTGGGGAGCGTTCCGGAGCCGGCCCGCGGCTCCCTCCAGCGGGTGGCACCGCCGGTTGGCGGCTACAGGCGCGGCCCGGGGGCTCCCGGCGGGTCTCCGCAGCCCCGGTGCCATGAGATCCGCGGGAGGGCCGTGGGAGATGCGGCGTGTCCCGGCCCGAGGCGGCCGCAGGCGGCACGGGGTCGCGCAGCGCGGGGCCGGCCGGTGCCGCTCCCCGTGGTCCCGGGCCCGCGGTACCCCGAGGCTCGGCCGGTGCCCGCCGGGGACGCTGAGCCTGCTCCTCGCTGGTCTCTCACACATTCCTCCCGTCCTGGGGAACTCGACAGACCTGTTACATGGATTATGTCCGTTCGCGTTTCCCTCGCACTGTTTCCTGCTCTGTTTTGTTCATTTCCGTCCTTTCTCCTGCATACTGGAGCAATTTCTGTTGGATTGAGGATTGTTCGTTTCCGTTCGTGAGCTATTCAGCCTTCCTGGGCACGCTTAAACAGATATAGCACTACAGCTGAGAGTAGGTGACTGCTTCGTGGAGTTCTGAAGCTGACGGGTCAGATTCTGTAAGACGGTCGGGGAGTAATTTGCTGCTTTTAGTCAGCTGTGGTCACTGGTCTTTCAATGTCTCTGATAGGATCCACGGACCGTTTTGACACGTGTGTGTTGTGCCGGTGACTCTGAACGGGAGGGATGTTTGTTATGCGGGTGTTTTTGGCCTGCAGCTATTTCAGAAGTTCAGCTGACTTCCAGGGCTTGTCCTGCTCGGAGAGGAGAGCGCTGGCTGTGAATGGAAGCACAGGCACACGCAGCTTTGCCTTTTATTCCCAAGCCTGTTGGGTGTGCTGAAAAGCCATTTGCTTTATAGGACAACAAGGGTAGGGTTAGGTTTTTCCGAGGTTCTCCCAACCTTTACTCTGCTGTGCAGGTCTCAGCTCAGGTGGAGTTCTTGATGTTCTGGATTAGCTGATGCACAGCTGGCAACTGAAGTAACAACCTACACCACTGGTCACATTTGAAGGAACCCTTCAAGTGTTACAGTCTGCATGGAGACTTTTCTGGGTACTGCTGGTAATAGTGATGCTTGTACCTGAGCAGCAGATGGTTTTTTCCTGAAATAGCTATTTCTGTAAAAAGTGCAAGATCTTCACCTTGGTTAATTTTAAACGTTCTCGTTGACCTACACAGTGGGGTAAAGGTGCATGGAAGGCTGATGGCTTCTGTTCTGTGTAGCTTCAAAGAACTTAACAGGGTATCAACTGGCCTAAGCAACCACCAAATTGGACCATTCTTTGGAAAAGGGAAGTCTGTGGTTTGTGGTTTTCCTTGTCTAAATGCACCTTCTTCTTTAATGCAGCCTTGCTGCAAGCAAACTGTTGGTAGCAGGCAGAAACAGGTTTGGGATCTGCTCAGCTCTGTGACACATTTCTTGTGCCATCCTGTGCTGAACTAAGGTTCCTGACTCTTTAATATGCCTGCACTGCCCTTGGGATTTTGGATAGCATTTATCTGTGTGCCAAATGTTCTTTTGTGCACAAGCTTTCATTCTGTTTTCCTAGCTTGCCTGCATCTAAGTAACCAGCTCTCTCTGGGGCTTTCTGGCAGTTCTAGCAAAAACTATTATAGCTCTATTATAACTATTATAAGTATTTTCTGGAAGGGCAATAGGCCAGTAGCATCACTCCCCCTTCCTAAGTCTGACAGTAGTCTGGTGTTGGCTGTACAGTCTCTATGGGAATATTCATTCAAGAGTGTAATTCCTTCCTGGTAGCCTAGTTGTTCTCTATTGAATAAAGTTTGCCTTTCCTTTCTTTCAGTTCTGGGAAATCCAGTTAATTATACAAATGAGAGCAAACGTTATGTGCTGAGTCAGTGGTGTGGAGGAAGCAGTAGTGTGGCTTCCTGGCCTAGCATGGTTCTCTGTTGGATTGTTGTAATAGACCATGTTGCTTCCTGAAATATCTGCCCTGACAGAACTGTAACTGAGCTGTTTTATGTGAAAAGTCATATTTTTTTCTTCTGCAGAATGTGAAGGAGCAGATGTCACATCTGGAGGAAAAAAAAAAACCTACAAGATATCAGAGTTTGATTTGGGAGGTCCCACTCTGGGGTTATGGACTGCCTGCAGCTTTTCATGTGGGAAGGCTTTCCTGTCAGTTACTACATTTAAGGTTGTTCTTTATGAAGGCTGTACCAATCTCTGTTTTCTCTGGTGTAAACTGGTTGCTGTTTGTCCTGTCTTGCTGCCTGCAGGTGAAGAAGTGTGGAGATGCCTGGGATGTGGGGACAGCATTGCTGCTGGGCAGCGCCTCCACAAGACTGTCAATGAAGCTTGGCACATCTCCTGTTTCCGGTAGGTGAAGCTCCTTTAAACCCTCCTGGTGGTGTTCCGCTGGCTGGACCTGGTGGTGAAGGCTCAGCATGAGCTGGGAATTGCAGTGATGTGTGTGCCTGAGCTGTTCCAGCTCCTCTGTGCCGTACCTCAGGGACAGCACCCAGCCCCAGCAGCAGCTGACACGGCCTGGCAGAGCGCGGCTGGGTGACGCAAACGGGACGCAGATAAAGTGCAAATAAAAGCTCTGATTTACTGCTGGTGGCAGAAGCCATGGCTTGCATGTTTGTCTTCTGCAGCATTCCAAAGTAGTGCCCAGGCAATTTGCACAGCCTGTTGCTTTTTCCACGTGTGGTAGGTGCAAGGCTGTTATCAGGGTGCTGATAGAGAGGAGGGAAGAGAGACATCTTGCCTTTTGCTTTCTCTCCTCTTCAGACTCTTAGGACAGACAAACTTATCAAATCTGTTAGATAATTCAGCTGTCAGCAAGGACAAAAAGTGATGTCTGCCATGCTTTTTCCTGGTGGCAGGAGCAATGCCTCTTTTTGATGTTCCATGAATTCTCAGTCCAATTTTCATGCTCCAGAAGCTCATTTCTGAAGGGGTCTGTATTTTTGAGAGGGGTTGAGTACCTGTGGTTTCTATTGGCTTGTTTGTTGCCTTGGATATGGGAAGGCTAATGTTTTGGGTACTGTTAAAGAAAATAGGGGGAATGGAAGCCAAAGTGTGGTTTTGGAGGAATGTTTTCTGTGCCAAAATAAGCATCTATAGTCCTCGTTTAAAGAACAAGAAAAACCCCAACAAAATACCCCAACTTTGTTGAAGTGAGGATTTTGGTTATTGGTATATTTTAAAAAATAAAGCATCTCATGCTGCTAAAGCAGAGCAGGCTCAGTTGACTTGGAAAATGCTGTTACAGTGACACATTAATAATCACAATTATACTTTGATATCATGACAAATCCCAGTATTTTGGATTTCTGTTGGTTTTAGTGTTCATGTTTAGCTATAATGAAGCAGCTTTTCTTAATCCTGGTTTTCTTTTCTCCCTGAAGGACTAGTATCCTGTTGTTGAGCTTTCCTAGATCGTGCCAGTAGCCAGACCTCAAGCTGTGTGTGCTGGGAAATCTGTCCCTCTTGCCACTGAATGTATTTCTTGTGGGTCTTGATTGGCAAATGTCTTGTTTTTTCTTGTTTTGGGGGCTGTCGAGGTGAGGAACAACTGAGCTGGAGGCAAATCCTGCCTTTGGGACACTTTACAGAGAATTTGTTTTCATAGGTTATATTGTATAATGGAAGTTTGGTTGTTGTTTCTGGGCTGGTTTGTTTTATACAAGTGATGACACCAAGCTTTCTCTGAGCTGTGTAGTCACTCTTTGCATTTAGTGATCCACTTGTGCTCTGTGCCTTTGGTGAGCTCGAGCACCCACCGAGGTGCTGTGCTCAGGGAACAGTGGGGACCTACAGGAAAGGAAGCTGCCCTTCCCTTTGTCCTAGTTCCAGGGTAGGACTGTACATGAAAACAAGTTTCCAGTTTGCCCCGTGTTCCTCCTTTTCTTCTGCTGTCCCTAAAGCATGCTGAGCAGCAGTCTTGTGCCTGATATCCCAAAGACAAACTTTAAAAAGCCTCTGAGGGTAGGAGGCTTTGGCAGCTGGGAGCTGTGAGTTCCGGCAGCTCTTGTGGAGTGTTTTTTACAGTCTTCCTGTGGATTAGCTGACTCCCTGGCCTGGCACATAATTTCTCTAATGCAGCTTGGCACTGCTCCAGGCTTGTTAGCCCTGTTTATTCTTGGTCAGGCTTGGCGCTGGCAGGAGCTGACGTACATGAGCGTCTCTGAGGATTTAAGTTTTTGTCGCTTCCCTCCTTCCTCAAACTGCATCTGCAGGAGCTTTTATCTCTGAATCCTGCATTTTCTCTGCTGTGGCTTGAGGATAGAGCAAATCCCTGTTTGTAGATCTTGGATATTTTAAACTGTTCTTTGGCCAGCTGGTCCCTTAAGCTTGAATCTGATGGGTTGGATCTGGCTGAGGAAGTTTCTTAGATGCTTCTGTCACAGTGTCTGTTGAGAATTAACTCTGAATGTGCTTTTGTGCCTCTGAGTTCTGTTGAGACAGCACACGCTCTCAAAGGTCACTGCTTTGCACAGTTTGACTGGATTTGGAAGTGCACTGCACAGAGCTTCAAACATGACACCAAGAAAGGGAGAGACAGAAGTGAAAAGGTGCCTTTTTCCTAGGTCTGGATCACTTTTTCCTCAGGGGATTATTGGAAAAGCTTTTTTTGACCAAGAGCTTGCTGGTTTTATTGTTTTTCAGTCCAACGTTTTTTCATATTGC
Organism: Sylvia atricapilla; assembly: GCF_009819655.1. NCBI lineage: Eukaryota > Metazoa > Chordata > Aves > Passeriformes > Sylviidae > Sylvia > Sylvia atricapilla. The sequence continues at coordinate 3,237,792 of NC_089156.1, read as the reverse complement.
AAAATAGAAGGTAACAGCTTGAGTTATACTTTTGAATAAAGTATTATTAGCAGTGTTTATTTTTGGTGTTTCTTGTTGGTTTTGTTTTTCTGCAGTTAATGACAAATGAAATTAAAGACAGTCCCTACTTTCTGTAGGGACATTGTGTATTTGAAGTGGAGTAGGATGGAATGAGAAGACCCAGACATAGCTGTATGGCTTTGCCTTAAGGACATGGGATTTGTTAAAAATCCAGTTTTGATTACTTGAAAACCACAACTTCAGATCAAGCCTGTAGACTACATCCAGGTGGAAAATGGATAACATAGGAGGAAAATCATTGGAAATGGTGGCAGGAATTCCTACTGTAGCAGGGTGCTTAAGCACTTTTTAGGAAGGAGGACAGCTGAGGCTCAGTTCCTTCCTAACCATGAAATAACAGCATGTCTAGTTCTGTGGTCTATAAAATAAACCTAATTTAAGTAGCCAAGCAACACTGGCTTGCTGCAGAAATCTCAACCAAAAGCCAAAGCCAGAAAAAATGTTCACAGTATATCTTCAAAAGCAGCAGAGGGTGATGGATTACTGGTGATTTTACAGTCACAGATTTAAAATATACCATTTAGTTTATACCCAAACCAGTTAATTAAAAGCTGAAAAACCATCAGGAGTTTATCCATGGATAAAGGGGGTGCTCTAAACTCCAGCCTACTGAGCTAATTTCCCAGCTCTAGTGATTTGATTATCTTATAAAGATGTGGTTTTTCTCTGCTGAATGCCGTATTTTTTGTGCTACAGATTTATTTTTTTTCTCAGCAAAACTCAGTAAATCTCTTTGGTTCTTTTTACATTTGGGGGCAGGGGAAAACAAGCCAGGCAAACTTGTATGAAGACTATGTAGAATTAAACCTGGTCTGGGGGTGCAGGATAAACAAGATGATTCCCGAAGGCATTTTTATAAATCTCTTTTCTGTTTTTAGTGTATCTATCAACTTACATTTGAAGCAAGTAATTTTTGTGGTTTAGGGGTGATCAAGAAGTTGGTCATCAAACAATCTCCAGTGACTGTAGGATTTTGGTCTCCCAGACTGTCTAGTAGCACTTCATTATCCTCAGGGTTAGAGCCTTCTGCCCACTATCTTCAGAAATCCCGTGTTGCAATTTAAATCCATTTCTTCTAGCCATTTTCATGAAAAACAAGCTTTTTCCCTGCTTCTGTTATGCACATAACCTTCCCCTGAACGAAGCAGATTGTGTCTCCCATCAGTCCCTCATACAGAAGCCCTGCACTTAGCTGACTCTGCCTTTTCTCCAGACTGGATTTTCTAGACTTTAGATCACTTCTGTCATTCAATCTCTTTGGCACAGGCCTTCATTTTCCAAAAGCAGTTCCCTCCCCAAAGGACAAATGATTGAAGAGGATTTGAAGGACAAATGAAGATGTAAGCAAAGATGTGTATTAGGAGGAATTTAAATTGTGGGATGTTTGGTGCTTTGAATTTTCCTTTAGCTTTTCACCTGTGAGCAGGTTCATACACAGCAGCTGAGTTTGAGAGCTGGGAGAAAGAGCAGTAGTAACAAAAGGCAGCTGAATTAAGGTAGAAGCAGGAAGATAAAAATCTCTTCTCTCTCTCCAGTTTCTGGCAGTTACAGAAAGTTAATGATAGGGGCCTCAGAGGTGAGAACTCTTCACTAATCCTGCAGACTCCTGGGAACCTTCCTGTGGTGGTGTCTTCTTCAGCATTGAAATTCAGGAGCTCACTATCAGATTCAGGGAGAAATAGTTGCCTATTGGCACACAGATCACTGTGACCCAAGAGTTTACACATTCAAAGGAACAATGAAGCACTTTGCAGGTGGCCGAATTCCTCAGGGGGATCTATCAGCTACAGGGCATCAATGACCAGCCTTTATATTTAAGGAGGAATGGAGCATTCCAGTGCAAACTTTGCTTTGGTTGAATTGGCAGCTTGTCCTTTAGGGCACTGTTATCGAGCGTTATTATATCAAGGTAATTAGAATTACTCACACAGTTCAGAATGTGGTAGGCTTTCACAGGAGTGAGGCAGGATCCTTCCATGGGGAGTTCCCTCACAGGAGGAGTTCTTGCACGTTAAGGAGTGAGGATGCCGTGGTGTAAGTGCCAGTCTTGCTGTCACATCTGCTCATTTACAGAGCAGAAAGCCACTGCTTCCCAAACCCTGTATGAGCTATGAAGTTTCAGTGGGTTGAATTTCCTTGGTTTGCTTCTCAGTTTGCACACACTCAGGAGAGCTGCAGCCATCAGGCGAGTGTGGTGGGGATAAAAACTCCCATTCCTGATGTGTTTGGTGATGTCCTGAGAGCATCAGGGTGTTGTTCTGGAGTTGTGCTGCTGCTCAGGAGTGAGATGTGGTGATGGAGCTGAGCTTCACGGCGCTGTTTGTTTCAGTTCACTCCAGATCCGTGTACACGAGCTCTCGGAGGTACGTGCAGACCCAAACGGTGCTGCTCTCAGGAGCTGACTGTATTGCTTTCAGGAGCTGACTCCTGTCTTTCAACAGCAGCAAAGCACGTGTCACACGTTAAGTGCCTTGGAAATACAAGGAGGAGTTGGGATTGCACTGAAGTATTTGGAATGCCTCCAAGCTGCGCCCATGCTGAAGGAGAGGCTTGCTGCAAACTCTTCAGGCATCGAGCAGATTCCTCTTCCCGCAGTCCCACACACCTCGAAGTGTCTGTCTGTGCCAGGATGAGTGTGTATCTTAGGACTGGTGGATGTGCTGAGCAATACATCTGTCTGCAGATATGCAGCACGGGATGTGTGGTAAAGAGTGTGCAGAGGCTGCCCAGCCCCAGCTGGCTCAAGGTGTTCATCACTGGAATATCACAACAGCTGTGTGATTTCATTTCCGTGGGGATAAATCTGTAATTGGCTGAGACTCAGTGATAAATATCATCTTGTCAAGGTTTTTCATGTGTTCCTTTTCATTTGTTAGTTATAGTCTTTCTGGCAAAAGTTACTGTGCAGTTCTAAACCACAATGAGGAACAAAGCTCCCCCCATGAGGACTACCTGTTTGTAGTGGAAATGCTGTCAGCATTTCCAAGAGAGAAGTTGCTGATGTCTGACTTTACTTGGTGAAAAAGAAATTTCCTCCTGCGCGTTTTGGCCCCCAGAGATGGTATCGGTAAAATTGCACAAGGTCCCACTCCCCCCCATACACACCTGTTATCAGCATTTTTGAAGTACAGTCATTCTGGCAGGAATTCAGATCTAGAGTATATGAACACATTAACACCTTTTCCAGAGCCCTTTTATCAGAGACATTGTGTTCTCAAATAGGTAATAAAGACAACAGAAAAAGCAAGAAGTAACAAGACATTTCTGTGTAGCCGAAGTAACTTACTGGCTGCTGCTGCTGGGTCTTGCTGCAGAAATAAAATAATTTTGATAAGAAGTTTCCTGTTTAAATAGACATTTGACTATGTGTCCTTTGGCTTTAAGGAGGTCTTAAAAATCCTTTCCTAGTTGCTTAGCTGTCTGGGTGGTTTTTATTACTTTGAAGTTCGGCTTTATCTGCTGGCTTCATTCACAGACTAGCTGGCTGCTTATCACATCTGTGGATCAAATCTTCAAAGGTTTTGTCTGAAGAGTTGGGATTTATGAGGTCACGTGGAATGCCCCTCGCAGGGCATTGAGCCCATGGCAGCAGGGTTGTGGGGACAGGCTTTTGTGTGTAGGTGCTAGAGGCAGGAGGGGCTGGGGCTGCCTGGAGGTGTGTGTGCTGGGGAGGTGCTGATGGCCAGGGAAGCGCCGGATTGCCAGCGCTGGCCCCTTTTCAGCAGCATACAGAGCTTGTGGGAGACCAGAGCACATTCCTAGACACAGACTCACCGTGTTGCCGCTTCCAGTAGAGCTGTGTGAAATGTCAGAAGGAATTAGACCCGTGCTGGAGCTGACAAGCACATCGGCCTCTGCAGCACTAGGCTTCACTGCACTTCTACAGCCGAGCTTACCAACTACTCGGAATGGGGAAAAGAGAGGGGTTTTTTTCCCTTCAGGAAGGTGGCCTCTTATTAAAAAATAATAATAAAAAAAAGTTTAAAAAGGAGAAAAAAAGAACACAAAAAGCTGCCTAGATTTCTGCATACTTCAACAGCGAACAGCAGCTGTCAAATCTGCAGCCAAGACTGCCTTGTTCCAGCCCCAAGCGTCCCTGGAGCAGTGTGCCAGCTGAGACGAGCATCTCCAGGAAAAGCACACTGGAGTGCTCTTGCCTCTGGAACAGAGCATGGTTTTCAGGCTGTGTTCGGGCATGCCAGGCTTTGCTGACTGTACAAAAATGGGCGGCAGTATATGTTTGTTGCATTTTTGAGTGTCTTGCGAGCAGCTTTAGCTGATTAGGTCACTAGAGATCATGCTTGGCTTCACACAAGCACAGTGATACAACTCCATGTGCTGGAGCTGGAGAGAGTACTCCGTGCTCATTTATACCTCTCAGCTTCCATTCAGGACATGATGATTCAGTGAAAGGATTCTAATGATGTCTTAAAACATTATTGGAAAGAAAGCAGTTTTTCCGTGGATGAAGCACAGTGTGAGTTACCTCCTGCGGCAGGGTGAACAGGTGCTGCGAAGGCACGATAGCCCCACTCACTGTGAAGGGTTTAGGAACGGATATAGTTAATTTGATATACTTGGAGATGTGGCTCGTTGCCGTCTTTGACTCCTGCATTAGAACATGCGGCTGCTGCAAAGACAAGTTTCACGTGTGTGTGCTTGTATTCTTTGGCCGAAGCTGCTCTCTTTCAGCACTAAACAGGCAGCCCCCTTTGGGTCAGGGCTCCACCCCTGTGAAGGAGCGGAGCCTGTTGAGGCTCCGGAGCCGCCTGCCATGGCTCCTCCTCCCCTCCCACCCTTGGGTGGGACCAGAGAAGGGAAACCTTGCCCGTAGTCAGCCGGCAGCCGAGCTCGGGGAGCTACAGCAGCAGCATGTCCCAGTAGCCAGGTTAGCAGCGATCCTGTCCTTCCCGAGTGCTGCTGAGCACAGGAGAGCACGGTTACAGCAATGGGAGCCAGGAAAAGTCTGAAAAGGAATGAGCAGCCGAGAGACCTGGCATTCCTTGGGCAGCTTCAAAGGGAGGTGAAGTATCTGAATCAGCGCAAGAGTAAATGAGCACTGGCTGCTGCCATGTTGGCAGAACAGAGCTGTTCAGAGGCAGTTGGACAAGTTTGTGGCTGATCCGGTTTATCCAGTGTTGAAGATGGGAAGTTACTTGTCTGCTCCAGCTTACTTTGCTCCCAAGGATCCCTTTCGGTAAGTCTTGCACAGGTCAGCAGTGGGCCTCCAGAGTGTGGTTTTCCCCCTGTGATGCCATTCCAGGCACTCAGTGTGTGAGGCTGGAAGAATGAGGTCCTGTGCTTGTGTACCGAAAAGAGCCTCCAACTGGGATCCCGTATTGCTTTGGGGAGGTGTCAGGGGAGATTCCTATTGCCAGTCCTTTCCCAGCTCCCTGGTCAGAGGGAACAGCTCCAGTGTGTGCACAGCCAGGGAGGCTCCCTTCCCGAGAGCACTCGATGTGCCACTGTACCCTGTGCCCCTGTGCTTTGCTCACCAGCAGAGGAATGAGATTAATGTGGCTGCTGCTGCTTCTCTTCCAAAGCTCCTTGTGACTGGGTGAGGTGAGGTGCTGCTGTGGGAGTTCAGGAAGGTGATGTAATCTGCACCGAGGCAGCACATAATCCTGTTTAAGAAATCAGGCACTTTGCAGGTAGCTAGGGATGAGCAGCACACTTCCCTTACATGGAAAGGATTCTTCTGCGATGTTTTGGTTAATTCAACTTTTAATCGGTTTTGGTCCAATTGAACAAATGAGAATTGAGAAGGGTGATAGTTCCAGAACAACACTGTGATTGCATTGCATCTCCACAGTGAGAAATCAGTGGGGCTGAGCACAGCCCGGCTGGTGATTGACACTGATGTGCTGATTAGGTGGATGGATGGGGAAAGGCACAGCTTGCACTTTCATTGTCTCCCTCCTATCCCCTCTGCTCGGATTTGCTTGTTATTGATCCTGTTCTGCAAACACTTTTGTACTGGTTTGGGAGGAATTGGTAAAACAGTCTAGGATAGGAGTCGATAATGCTGCACAGTTGCTGAGCTTCTTTAGGCAACTTTCTGAAACAGCAGTTGCTTTCAGAAGAAGGAAAGTGAGCAGACACTCATTATTTGAAATATGTGTGGGGTATTACACTAAGCCATAGATACACCTTCTGTGTGTGTGGAAATGGTTTTGCATAGTCAGAGCTTAAGCACTCTGTCTTTCTAGTGGTCTGTTTTCTAGCCTCTGCTCCTCCTTGTCTGGTGTCTCTTACGTAGCCAGTGCACACACTGCTGCTAAGCCCGGGTGAGTAAGCCTTTGGGTGAGTTACAGGCTGGGGTAATGCTTTATTCTGCAGCTCTCTGGCTGTGTGACTGTCCTCTCCCTGCCCTGCCTGCAGAATTGGAGCCACGGCTCCCCCCGAGCCTGTCTGGCGTTAACTGATCTGGCCTGACAGCGTGTGTGAGGGGGGCATTTTGTTAATGAGCCCTTCTCCAAGGGATCTGTCTCCTCACTGCCAGAGGAGTCTTTGCTTCCACGAAGGTATTGGCTTTCATTTAGCTATAAAAGAGATGCCACCCGGCACCAGTGCTGCTTTTCAACTGAAATTAGGCTGGTTACCTGTTGTGACCTGATCCTCCCACCACCCCCCACTAAACCAGGAGTCCAGGGAGCAGTGATTTGTGAGCTCTCTCTGCACTTGTTGTGCTGGAGAGCATCAGGGCTGAACTCTGCACTGAGATGCTGCCTGTGGTTCCTGGAGGATGGCTGTGGGAGGCAGATTAATTTACAGCCAAAGCTGGGAAGTGAAGGATTATAATGTCTGGTCTGTAAAATCAGAGCAGGGTTCTGCAGCTCTAAAAATGGTGGCTGGGCAGCAAGAGGAAACATGTCAGGTATGGCTGTTACCAGTGCTCCCTGAAACTCCATTAGCATGGTTTGCTACTCTGTAATAAGAGTAGCAAATAATCTAGGAGAAGATTAGTGGTTTCTAATCTATATAAGATAGAGGAGCATGGCATACTCCTTTCTTTTGGTTGTGGTGACTGGCAAAGGTTAGCTTCCTTATACTTGTAGGAGTAATTGTATTCCTGTCTCAGCTGATGTGAACCTTGGTGCAAGGGCAGAGCTCCAGTGAGGCGGGAGAGGAAGAAATGGCAACTCTTGTATCTTCTGGGATAAAATTGTGACATATCTCTTCAATGAGAGCCTTGTGGAACAATCATGTGATGCTTTTATCGTTTGGTGAAGGGATCAAAGCCATACCTGTGTGCTGTCAGCCAGTTTCCCACACCTGCCAAATCTAAGGCTTTTCAAGGTTCCAGAATGCATGGTGAGTAACAAAGGTCCTGCTGGGCAGCATGGGCTGCAGTGTCCTGTTCCTGGCAGGGATTAACAAAGCAGCCAGTTAGACCCATTCCAGCATCCAGCCTCTGCAGGGCTGCTTGCTCTGTTCCTCATTGCCCAGGGTGGGGTTCTGAGCCTTAAGCTGCAAACTTGTCCTGCCCAGATTTGTTTAATTACATAGCAGAGAAGTGACTGCTTGCTGGCTCCACCTCCTCACCTTCATTTTGCTAGGGGTGTGTTCCAAATTAGATACCAGTGCTTATTTCCGGATAGAAGCAAACTTAGCTAAGTGCTATAAGGTTGAATCAAACCATTTAGTACTAGGGGAAGGGTAAAGGGAAGATAAATGCACGTGATCCCATGGAGCCCACCTAAACAGAACTGCAGTTTGTATTGCTTTTGGAGAAGTTTTACGTTTACTTAGGGAGAAAAAGGAAGGGGTTGAAGGTGAAATTGAAGAGGGATGAGGAGGGGAAGGTGATGTGCTTAAGCACAGGTAAGTGACCCACCTGTGTGGAGAGAACATAGAAAGTCAAGTCCTGAAATCTCGGTGAAGCAGTCTCCAGCATTGCTGTCTGCATCCCGAGTGCAGGTCTGGTCACAGCTCCCTGTTTGAAGATGTAATCACTCTGGAGCACACACACTGGTACAGGCATGCATGGAGGAGTTGGATAAGTCTCAGGGATCCGATTTGCCCGTGCTGAGCCAGATGTTTCTGCCACAAAGTGATAGAAATCTTTGCTGTTAGTCTCCACTTGCTCTTTTTTCCCTCCCACTCACCTATTTGCTCATTCAGCACGGGGTATTTACTGGAAATGGAAGCCAAAGGCCAGTGGTTGAAGGCAGAATGCACCGGGATGCCCTCTGGGTCTCTTGCATACCAGCAGCAGGGTGTAACCGTGACAGTGCCCCCAGGCTGGGGCTCTAGTGATGTATGTACCATGTACAGCAATCTTAAATTACTGTTCCCTCTGCTTCACACAAAATTGGCAGGGTCTGCTGCATGTGCTGGAGTTCTTTCCCATCACTTGGAGGGGGGACAGGACTTGATGCTCCTCAGCTGGGAGAACAAACACTGCAGAAGCTAGATACATTTTAAGGAGCAGTCTTCCTGAGGGGAGGGTATGGCACTGAATACTCCATGGGGTGTGTTTTTCCCTAAAGCCAAAGGCTGCTTACAAGCAGCTTTACCTCGTTGCTTTGCAGTCTCTTGAGATGGAGCAAATAACTCTCCGTGCTCTCTTGGAGCATGACCAGCCTCACATATCATTATGCTCATTACAAGCTGCTGGAGTTTACAAGGAATGTCTTTGGCACAAATAAGCTTTCAGGAAGCTTGTGAGAGGTGAAGTCAGCTGTAGTTCTCATCTTAGCCCTGGGAGCACGCACAAAGTGCTCCTCCAGTGCCACCAGCAGACTCCAGCACACTGGGTGCTGAGGGACACCCACCTAAACCCCCACCCCACTGCAGTGGTTCCCCCTTGTGCAGTAACTGAGACAAGCATTGGGGTAGGGGATAGGAGAAAGTCTCGGATTTGAGAAAACATTGTACCAATGACACCATTGATCCTCAAGGTGTTTCTTTGAACCAGTTATTGGTGACTAACCTGCTTTGGATTCTGCACTCAGAAATGACCTGTGCCAGACTTATTTTCCTTTTAAAGTCTGAGAACGTGCTTCCCAGGGCTAATGTAATAATCCTCACTGATGCAACTCCTGTCTGTGCCTTATCTTTCCAGTAAGTCACACCTCCATGCTGCTGAAGTTAAACTCCCTTGCCCAGAGCATCTTGCTGAGGCAGGATTATTTTGTATTCAGCAAGCCTGGGTTCTGCTTGTGATTTGCTGAAAAAGTATCTGCAGAGAATTGCTGCATTTTTTCCTTGAGTTTTTTTTGAGGGGGAGGTTTGTATCTCGAAAAGATGTAGATAGATGATTAATAATGATTTCTTGTTGAAATAGAGGCTGACAGATATGTGAAGGATTTGGAGATTCTCTTAACGAAATCAGAGAATTAGTTTTATTTAGGGGTTTTTTGGTGGGTTGCTTGTGGTTATTTTCTCATGCACTGTGATCAGCAGAAGGGAGAGCAATAGCCTGGAAGAGGTGGATTTCATCACAGTTAATTGGTGGCTGCAGTAAGTATATGGAGCTCAGGGGAAGAACTGCTTTGAAAACTCTCCCTCAAATGCAGAGTGCTGCAGTTTACCTTTTGGGAGAGGCCTCCTTACAGAACAAAAGACAAGCTTTCTAGAAAGGTTGGTGCAAAACTGGCTTTGTATTTCAAAGGGAAGTGTATCCTGCCTCTCTGTCCCACTTCCTAAACTGGCTGAGGAGGCAAGTGCCCTGGTACAGGAGGGATACTATAGAAACACTAAACAGAAACAGAGCAGAGCTCTTGCTGTGCTGGGCAGCTCTGCAGCTGGAAACTTGTATCCAGAAAGAGGGAGAAAGCAGAGGAGCAAAATGTATAAATCTACTGATGCGTTTGAATGTGTGGGATTTGTTTTAAACTTTGGAAGCTTCTTTTTCTTCGTACTGGTTGAATCCACCTCGTGTTACAAACCTTGGGTTTGGTGCTAATTTTCAGATCAAAGAGCACTGGGAAGTGCAAGGGTTTAGTACATCCATAACTGGCAGACCTAGCTGGTGGTGAGCTGCTGCTGACTGTGTTCTTCATGCAGGAAAGGATCGTTGATTTGTGACTTGTTGCCAACTGGAACTTTGTTCCTTTGTTTCCTTCAAGGTGCTCTGAATGCCAGGATCCCCTCACTAACTGGTACTATGAGAAAGACGGGAAGCTGTACTGTCACAAAGACTACTGGGGGAAGTTTGGGGAATCTTGCCATGGCTGCTCTCTGCTGATGACTGGACCTGTGATGGTAAGGACTTTGAAGGACTCCTGCCTGGGGGTAGGACGTGCCTGCCTCCATCTCCTCCAACTTAGCTGGGAGTTATCTGTTATTCAGATAACCAAATAAACTGAGGATAATAATCTCCTTGTTACTTTAATCTCTAATCAAAGATTAGAAATGAAGCTTGTGTGGCAGATTCTAGATAAAAATTAATTTTGAATGTGGGTAGCTGTTACAGGAGGGAGATGTGGGGGTCTGAAGCATATGAACAAATCAGGTGCTGAAAAGTACAGACCTGAGGAGCAGAAAGGTGATTCAGGGGACATTGCTCAGTTTCTGCACAGTGCCTCAGTGTCTCCAGGGGTGATTTTCCACTGCACTGTGGAGTCAAAGCTCTTGGCTCAGGAGAAGCAGCAGGTTCTGGCTGTGGCAAGGTTGTCATCCAAGTCCCACCTGGGTTGTGGCCAGAGTGCTTTTTCAGGCTGATGGTGTCTTGAAGCAGTGTTAGCCCCAACTATTTTGATGCACCAAATTTTTCCTGCACAATATGGGCTCATCTAAATGTTCCCCTCCTGCCACAACCTTGCAAATATTTAAACTTTAAAATTGCCAGGAATTAAACAAAACCATTATTTTTTTAGAACTTAAATAAAAAGCAGGATGGTACTCAGTAATATGATTGCTAACTGAAAAGGAAATACTGAGAAATGTGCAGGCAGTTTCTTATTGCCTGCAAAAGCCTTTATGTTATAATGTCATTAAAGGAAGTTCTCATAAGGAAAATAGAAAAACAGAACAATTAATAAAATATTCTTTAAAGGTATTTTTTGTCTCAGTTCACGCTTTTTTTTCTGTCAGCTGGCTGGTTAAATACCTGAATTTGTGCATTGTCTGTCTGCCAAAAAAAAGCCCTTTGAGCTTTATTAATTCAGGCGTAACATTAGTTATCTTGCCAAGAGCAACTGAACAGGAAGGTTTAATACCTTGTTTACTAGTCTGCAGCAGACTATCAACTATTTTTGATAGTTGAGCAGCTGCCAAATACAGCAGTGGTTCCTGGGACACGAGTTTTGCTTAGAGTGTCGATGTGTTTGTTTTGGAGTTCTGCAAACAAGGTGCCATGGATGAGGTTCAGGAAAGACAGAATGGACTAATGTGACTCTCCAGTAAAAAACTGCCATTTGCCTTGGGGATGTGTATGAACGCGTTAATTGGAGAGGAAAGCAGGAGCTGCATCTGCTGATGGGTTTTGGCCCTCCTAAGCTACTCCCTTTCCTGTCTGTAGGTGGCTGGCGAATACAAGTATCACCCCGAGTGCTTTGCTTGTATGAGCTGCAAAGTGATCATCGAAGACGGGGACACCTATGCACTGGTGCAACATTCCACTCTCTACTGGTAAGAGGAGCTGCTTCCTGCTGAGTGTAAGCCGTGTGCAGCTGGCTCAGAGTGGTTCAGCCCAATGCTGCTCTGAGGAATGCCAGGAAGCTGCTTTTGAGGGAGGGAGAAAGGAGTGGTGTAAATGCTAAAACTATGGCTTGTGGTCAGTGAGAGAACTCAGATGTGTGAGTTTGGCAGGGAGGGATGGGACATTGCTATGATGACTTTCTTCACTTCTTCCAGTGGAAAATGCCATAACCAGATTGTGCTGACACCGATGATAGAGAAACACTCCACTGAGTCTCTGCGAGAGCAGCTGCCTTATACACTAACCCTCATCTCCATGCCAGCAGCCACGGATGGCAAGAGGGGCTTCTCTGTGTCTGTTGAAGGTGGCTGCTCCAGCTATGCCACTGGTGTCCAGGTGAAAGAGTAAGTATGACCAGATTTTGTACATGTCTGTGCAGAGGGAGCTGTTAAAATCCTTCAGCACTGTTGTCCTGAGGGAATCTTGGCATTACAGGGACGTAGGTTGGCTAACAGTTTGTGTTTGTGTCTTCATTTCAGTCTTGTGACAACCTTAACTGATAATTGTATCTCTCAGTGCTGTCTCCATCAGTGAACACAAAACATTTGGCCTAAAATTTTACCACTGGTGATATGAAAAGCTCTCTCCAAACCAGCTCAGACCTAAGCACTTGGTTTAATGGTAGCTCCCTGTGTTGGTAGATTAGCATTGTTTTATTTCAAACTACCAATATTTTAAGCATATTTTTGATAATTCTGGCTAAACCGACTTCACATACAGACTGTAATTCCCATATTTAGAGTTAACAGGATGCACATCAGCCCAGATGTCCGAAATGCCATCCACCCTGCAGACCGTATCCTGGAGATCAATGGAGCTCCCATTCGTACACTACAGGTGGAGGAGGTGGGTAGAGTTCTATTGTGAAGGCTCCTTCTCCTCTACCTTCCTACATCTTTTCTCTTTCCTGACACTGTTCTCCCACCCTACATACAGTGTGTGTACACTGCCAGTACTCCTGCTGACAGGAGGAATAAACATGAGGGCAAGCTTTGCCTTCCAGCTGGAGAGGAAAATGTAACAGATGGAAATGCAGTTAGGATTCAGTCCTGATTTTGTGGCATTCAAACGTGAAGGGAGGTAATAAGGAAAGTCTGGGGCTGTGACAGAGGACAGAGAGGCTGTGAAGACTTTCCCATGTAGTGCTGGTGAAGTGCACGTTTCTGATTCTTTAGGAGTCTCTGATAATACACAAGGGCCCAGCCGATCCTAGGGACATTTCCCATTGCAAAAACCCTATTTGCTCTCTGTATTTACAAGTAGATGCTTTCTGCAGATATCAGGTGATGCTGCCAGAGTGTAAGGGAAGCACCATTACCTTCACTTCCCAAGGGTTTTATTTACTTTTGGTGCTGAGGAAAACATGAGGAGCACAAGGCATCTCTCAGATAAATCTCCATGTAGCTTTTTTAAAGCTGTTTTTTTGCAGCACTGTTTGAGGTGGAAACTTGTGTAGTTTTTGAACACTTCTCAGAAAAAGAAAAAATTTTAATAGAGTCATAAAATACCAGACTGGAAAGCACCTCAAGGATCATCTGGTCCAATCTTTCTTGGCAAAAGCACTATCTAGAGCACTATGTCCAGCTGAAATATAAATGTGTCCAGTGTTGGGGAATCCACCACTTTGCTGGGGAGATTATTCCAAGGGCTGATTGTTTTTTGTAAAAAACTGTCTTTGTGTCTACCTGGAATCTTTCCAGGATTAATTTGTACCCGTTACCCTTTGTATTTTCCATGTAACTCCTTGTAAAAAGGGAGTCTCCTTCTTTGTAGCCGCTCTTTAAATACTGGAACATGGTGATAAGGTCTCCCCTAAACCTTCTCTTCTCAAGGCTGAACACACCCAGTTATCTCAGCCTTTCCTCACGTGGCAGCTTCACGGTCATCTTTGTGTCTTCAGTCATCTTTGTGGCCCCTCTCTGGATTTTCTCCAGCCTGTCCACATCTTGTTTATATAGGTTACTTGTAGCTGACCAGAAAGAAGTATTGGATAGCACAAGGAACTTCTGTGTTGCCAGCCTGATTTGTCTGGTAGACAGCTGTGGTGCAAACAACCAAACCACAACTATGGAGTGATCTCACTGAACTCTCTCCTCTGATTCCTGAGGGGCATTCCCTGTGTCTCCTCTGTCTCCTGTCATTTGCATTTATCCTGCCCTTTGGTTTGATTTCAGGTGGAGGAATTGATTCGCAGGACCAGCCAGACCCTTCAGCTGCTGATAGAGCACGACCCGGTGTCGCAGCGCTTGGACAGGCTCCGCCTGGACTCCCGTCTGCCCAGCCACATGAAGACACCCATGTCCCCGCGCTCCCTGTCTCCCCTGGACATCAAGGAGAACCTGGAAGGAACACTCCGACGGCGCTCCCTCAGGTAGAGACTTGGAAGCACTGCCCCTTTCCTGTCCTGCCTTTGCCCTGTGCTCCCTGGCTGGGCAGCTTAGGCCTTGTGATCACAGTGACTGTGGGGACAGGGCTTATCTCTGATGTGGGCCATGGTATAAACCACTGGCCAAGTCATGGAGAGCTTTGGATTCTGCTGTTGAGGTATACTCTCTCTCCATTCCCTTTCAGGATGACAAACTTTCCTTAATAAAAATAAGGAGCTCAGCTGTTAACAGAGAAAAGCCACTAAGTTTCAGAGTCAGAAAATGTAAAGGTCAGCTTTTTGCCAGCCTTAGATGACTGGGGAAGAACATGTCCTTAAGGGGAATCTGGCTGAGACCTGGGACTTGGGAAAAAGTGTTTCTAAGAGTGGAGCACTCAGCTGCTCATCTAGTCTTTTACCAGAACTTTGTTTAAAGGTAGGAAGTGATGTGTCTTCACAGCTTCCTCCCCCTGTTCTCAGAGCTCCACCTCAGACTGCCAGTGCAGGAGAGGTGGTTGTTATTGTTGTTGTTAGGCAGCTTTGACTTGGAAGCTGCTCTGGATTCATAAGGAGCTTTCACAGTGCTGGGAGAGCACCTGGCTTTGGAGACAGCAAAAGCACTGGAGCACAGTAGAAACTGGTCCCTTAGCAGTGAATGATGGGATATGCTGGACCACAGGTTACCCAGTAGCTTCCCTGAGCTTCCTGTCATCCTTGTTTTCCAGGCGAAGTAACAGCATTTCCAAGTCTCCTGGCCCCAGCTCTCCAAAGGAACCTCTCCTCCTGAGCCGTGACATCAGTCGCTCTGAATCCCTGCGCTCCTCTTCCAGCTGCTCCCAGCAGATCTTCCGGCCCTGTGACCTGATTCATGGTGAAGTTCTAGGAAAAGGGTTTTTTGGACAAGCCATCAAGGTGAGGGGGTCCTCAAACATTCATCGATTACTTTGAGTCCAGCAATGTCTGCCTGTCTTGGCATCCTTCACCCGATCTTGGTGGTTTTGCCTTGCCAATAATGATCAGTCTTGGATCTTCCCTGGTTTACTCAGAGATCCATTTCTGTTCCATTCCCTGACCGTAAGTGTCTCTGACTGCAGATAGTTTTGGCTTTGTCCCCTTTGAATGTCAACCTTGGCCATACATGTTCATCTCCTGAGTCAGATTTAGCACTCCAGGCTGCCTGTCACAGCAGCCTCCTGGGTGAGGTGGGGAGAACAGGGAACAGGCTACACTTCCTCTTACAAGCATCTTTCTTATGATGAGGTTCATTCAGCTCACCAGCATTTCTTACCCACCCTTAGTGGGGCGTGTTCAGGGGTTTGCTAGGCTGATGTGGTGACCAAGTCTGAACCCCTGGCACAGCCTAAATGGCTTGTCAGTGTGGGGGTAGTGGTCAGGTTGTGCATGACTCTCACAGTTCTAATCTCAATCAATAGCAGTTCTCTTACATTTAACCTCTCTGATCTTGACTGAGGGTACTCCAGCAGTTCCTATCCCAACATTCCTGACAGCATCAGGGACAACTTCCTTTGCCTCATTAAGGTTCTGTGAGCTCCTCAGACTGCACTCACCATGGGATGGGACTTCTCCCCTTACACTGGTATAAACTTGAGGTGTCCAGCACCATCTTCATCTCATGCTTCCATGGGAGGTGATGAGCCAGCACTACCAACCCAATGCTTGTTCCATACTAATGAGCATATTTCTCTTCTCCTCTGCTCATAGAAAAATAACAGGTGCAGGTAAGTGGAACCTTTGCTCTGCCGCATGCTTTTCTCATCTGTGTCCCAGCAGTTACTGGCACAAAGGCATTTCTTTTCTGCTCAAATTACCCCGTGGCTATCCTGTTCTGGTGCATGCTCTGGGAGTTAAACTTGCCCCCGTGGAGTTTCATGTGACACTTGTTTCAGTTTTGCTGGTATGTCAGCTTAAAAATTCCACTTAGCCTTGCCTTTGTCTCTTCACTTCCCTTCATCATTGGATATTAGATGTCCCTGGCTTTCATATCCCTGGCTGAAACATGCAGTGTTCCCTGGCTCATTACTTGTGTATGGATGCTTGATTTCAGACAGAAGCAGAAGAATATTGTACTCTTGTTTCTGTTGTGTTATTCCATGCACTCACATTCCACCTATGTCAGCTTGGTTATGTCCATGGCTCCAAACTGAACCTGTGTGTCACGGTGTTTGCAAGAACTCATAAGCTTCCTAAATACTATAGCTGGGTCATGTGTTCTGGATTTTAGTTTTAGAGGTTTTCTAAAGAACTTTTTTGCCTCCTACCTTAAAAAAAAACCAACAAAACAAACTTTTTCTTAGGCTTCAGATTGATTGGGTGTGATGCAGCAAGTACTGTATCTGGTCACATAATTCTCTTCTGATCAGAGAGGCAAGGTGGTTGTTTAATTCCCTGGAGATCTTAGGGAGCCAGAGCTGTCCAAGTTAAGCAAACAAAGAGGAGAGGATTTCCAGGAAAATGTGCGCATAGGAATTTGGACTCTTTCTACTCACTCCTGCACCCCATGCAAGCAAGCCTGAGCTGGTTACAAAAAACCTCCATAATACAGCAAAATGCCAGGAACTAGTTGGAGACAGGCAAACAGTTCTTGAGGAACTGGAAATGCTTTCCATGTCAAGAGCCAGGAAATTTATTACCTTTTTATTATGATGGATTTCTTTGTATTTTCCACTGTTCTAGGACATTCCTTGCAGGTTGAGACACACTGCTCCAAAGGAGCAAGGTAAAATTAACTGCTTCCTGCCTTAACTGAACAGCCTGTGCAATCCAGTTCCACTTACATGTGGATGAGATTCAGATTCCCCATAAAACCAAAGCATTTATAATGCAGTTTTTTGGGTTGTTTGGTTTGGTTTCTGATGCAGGTGAACATTGATTCCTTTGCTGATGCAGAATGTAGCTGGTAAAGCCTGTGTACAAAATGTGAGCATCCCTCTGGACAGTGTGTTCCACAAGGGAACTTTGAGGCATGCAGCAGTGTGGAGGCTCTGGTAGCCTGTGTGCACACTCAGCCCTGTCAACCCAAACTGGAGCCTTCAGCTCTGGGTCTTGGCATGATCCTCTGTCAGCTTTAGGTAGCTTCTGTTTCACATACAGCATCTTCAGTGAATTCCAAAAGGAGAAGTTTCACGCGGTTTCTGGCAGATCCCTGGGCTCTGAATTTCCTCCCATCTCTGTTCTCTGCAGGGTGGGGAATGTTACAATTTTTCAGAAGTTGCAGGAGCATTGGAGTTGTGTATTCTTGAACCTTGCCTGTAGTTGTGGGTTTTGTTTCCTCCAGGTGACTCACAAAGCAACAGGAAAGGTGATGGTGATGAAGGAGCTGATTCGTTGTGATGAGGAAACACAGAAGACTTTCCTGACAGAGGTAGGAGCAGGATTTCAAAAAGCTCCTGAGCCAGTAGTGTAATGGAACTCTCCCATCTTCTCCAGAGAGAGAGATCCTGCCAGCAACCTGGCAGGAATGAAGGTGCTGAGGAGGGAGACATTGCATGGGGAAAAGCTGACATGAGCTGAATGTTTGCTGCAGTGAAGTGTGACTCACACTGGGCAATAGGCATTGCTTTAGCTCCAGTTCATTAATTTTTCAGTGATAAGAGCAGCTTCAGTCAGAGGCAAATTGAGCTGTGCAGCACATAAAGGATTTATCCCTTGAGCCTTGTGCATAAGTACAAAGGATGAAGGCCAATATTTGTAAGATATTTAAGACTCATGCTGTATTTAACCAAAACTATTTTCGTGGTGGCTGCCTACCATGTTTTTCAAAGTCAGATTTAGCTTAAAGGCAGCTCCTAAACACCTGATACTGCTGTTGTGGCCCTGACACACAGAGCACAGCTGCCCTGGACAGTTTCTCACTCTGAAGAGCCAAACTCAAGGGTGCTCTCCTTAAAGACTAAGATCAGATTAATGGCACACTATGGAAATGAAGAGGCAACAATTAACTGACTGCCTCAAGGTTGGGGTTTGAGTGTTCTGTGTGATCCCTGAACAGGACTTGGAGCACTGCAGTGCTTTTCAGCACAGAATGGATCTGTCAGGACGTGCTCCATTCACTCTTTGGGGTGGGATGTGTCTGCTTGCAGGTGAAGGTGATGCGCAGCCTGGACCACCCCAATGTGCTGAAGTTCATTGGTGTGCTGTACAAGGACAAGAAGCTGAATCTCCTCACTGAGTACATTGAAGGGGGCACGCTGAAGGACTTCCTCCGCAATGCAGTGAGTATGGACACCCGGGAGACCTGTACTCAGTCAGCCTGACACTGCTGATGGTTCTGCCAGCCTTATGTACTCATTATTAGTCTTCTTCTTTGGAGCTGTGTAGTAAAGCTGCCTCGTAGCTGGGGGTGAGCTTGAGGCAGGAAGCCTTTTCTTTCTGGGGCTGTATCATGTGTCTCTGACTGCTGTAAGAGTCCCTCTTGTGAAGGAACTGCTGTCACCACTCCCTGACAGATGGTCCCTGACCATTGAGGTTTTGTCTTTCAGGACCCATTCCCCTGGCAGCAGAAGGTCAGCTTTGCCAAAGGGATTGCCTCTGGAATGGTGAGTTGGACTGTCACTTCATAACAGAGCAAACTCTGGTGTCAGGCTTAGTGGCTTCAGGACGGTGGTGTATGAGGGGCTGTGGAGGCTGCCTGACTACTGGAATTGGGTTGTTGAGTGTGTAAATGCTCAGCTGGGAATCCCTAACACCAGCTTTTCTCCTTCCTGTTCCAGGCTTACTTGCACTCCATGTGCATCATTCACAGAGACCTGAATTCACACAATTGCCTGATCAAGCTGGTGAGTTACACCTCAGTTCCCACAGCATACTGCTCCTCTATTTGGCATCTTCCTCCCTTGGTTTTCTCCACATGATGTTCCCTCTTTTGTCAGGGTGGAACTGATTTCAGAGAGGCTTTGTGCCCCAGGCAAAGGAGCTTTATTCTGACAGGATTTTTCTGACTGATGTAGCTTACACTGTTTCTGTGTTCTGTTTTCTTACCATACTTCCTCTGGTAGCAGTGCCTGTAAGAGTCACTTTCTGTTAGTACAGCTCTGTTCTTTACCTCAACTATGAGATGTTCTCTATAGCTGTTTCTGTTCTTTTAACCACTTGATGACTTTTTATTGGCACTCAGGATTCACACAAGTGTGTAGGTATGTGCACGTGTGTTCTCTCTTTTTTTAAATGCTGGGTCACAAGATTTTTGTGTCGTTTCATTCCCTCAAGCCTGCCCTTTTTCACTTGGCTTCAGACCAAGGATGAAAGTCCAAGTTAAGTCCTTACCAGGTGAAAGAGGAATATCTAAAAGGAAAGGTCCAGTATTCCCCTGGCAAGTGTAGTCAAATTGATGGGATAATTGCTAGCAACCCCACAGGGAATAAGACAATGAAGGGAGGGAGGAAGTGATGAATTTGGTATCTTACACCTGTCTGGACATCTTGCTGTGCTCACATGGCTGCAGGAAACCTGGATAGTTGCCCTTAGACTATAGCTGGTAGTGAACAGGAATTGCAGGCTCTTGGCTCCTGAAAGGAGCTGAGAGTGATCAGTGGCTTGTGCTGAATGCCCCGTGCAGGACAGGACCGTGGTGGTGGCTGACTTTGGTCTGTCCCGGCTGATTGTGGAGGAGAGGAAGAAGCCCACTCTGGAGAAGCCGTCTGCCAAGAAACGAACGCTGCGCAAGAGCGACAGGAAGAAGCGCTACACGGTGGTGGGGAACCCCTACTGGATGGCCCCAGAGATGCTGAATGGTAAGAGTCCAGTACAGGGAGCAGGCAAGGACACAGCCTGTGACAAGGTATAGGATTTGTGATACTTTCAGGATATATAATATATATAATACTTTCAGGATTACTGATAGTTTCTGTACCCCAGTAATAACCAAACCTTTTAGGGCCTGTGGTTTTAGACCTGCTAATGTGGAAGCTTTTTAATACACACAGAGGCCATAGCTGCAATCCTGCAGTACCTGACCTGGTAAGCCTTTGTACCAGCCCAGGTAATGTTTCTGGCTTGACAACAAAATTCTTCAGGAGGACAACAGAAGTAAACTTGCTACAATCCAAATAAAAGGGAAGACAAAAGAGACCCGAGATAAAACTGAACCCAAGATCAATTTCTGTTATAGCCTCATGCTTTGGAACTGCCTCTTGAAACAGGGAATCATTGCACTCTGGGATGAGGTTTACATGTGCTGTTGCATAGATCTAGAGAAAGACCATCTGCTGCCAGGTTTGCTGAAGCCTCAGGATTCAAGTGGGAGTTACCCAAGTGCGGGAAATCTGGGTTTTGACATGCAGCCCTCAGTTGCATGAAGGTTAAGCTGTGACCCTTAGAGGAAAAGCTGCCCTGCAGGAGTTGAGGAAGACACACAGTGGATACAATTCCCTGCTAAGGAGCAAGTCTCTGAGCAGCTTGGGCAGTTTGGCTGGCTGGGATATCAGCACTGACCAGCACAGTTTGTTGGAGAAGGGAGGACTGGGCTCCTTTCCCCCAGCTCAGTTCTCCATGTTGCTTTCTTGTGTACTGTTCTGTTTGCCTTTCCTCACAGCCTCCAGCCCTAAAGGAGTCTGAGGCTGCTTCTCAGAGCTTGTCTCAGTCCTGGCATTTGCCTAGAGAACAGCAAAGGCAAAGTCTGACATCACCTCTGAAAGCAAGGCTGTTTACCAGCTACTGGCTCGGGAGGGGTGTGTCTGTTAGCAGAGCATGGCGTGCTGGAGCCCGCAGCTTTCCCAGGATCAAAGTGCTGCCAGTGTGTAATTTATTATCTCTGCAGTCACTGCAGCAGGGACTCGCTGGCTGCTGGGGAAGCTGAGCACTGGCTCCATGCACTGTAGAGATCCACAAGAACAGCAATCAATGGAAATAGGCAGAAGCTTTCTGTAGTCATCCTTAGCATTTGCTCAGACCTGATACAGTGTTATCCTGTAATTCCCCAGTAGGAGAGAGAAGCAGGCTTAACATCTGTAATGGCAGTGTAATGCAGTTGGTATATACAGATCTTGGGGTGACTGATCTGCTCAGGTTTAAGCCTTGCTTTGTCTCCTGTTTTAGGGCCCTCCAGGGAATAGTCTTAGTTAAGCTTTGTACTGGCAGCGCCTGAAATAGCTGGATGGGTAACTCTTTACAGAGCTGAATGTCTCATGTTTCCTACAGGACAGAGCTACGATGAGATGGTGGACATTTTTTCATTTGGGATTGTTCTCTGCGAGGTAAGACAAGCACATTACATGGCATCTTTAATGGACCTTGTGCCCATCTCTGTGCACACATGGTATCACCCAGATCTCTGCATCTGAGTGTGCAGCCTGTGACCTAAGTACAGTATTAGTGAATTAGACTGGGAGAACAAGCTTACCCTGCCTCTTTTTCCTCACAAAAGATAACTGTCTTGTAGTTTTCTGGTCCTAGTTTCTTCCTGAACTGAGAGAAGCTGCAATAAAGTCATCAGGTTCTGCTGAGCCTGGTATCCATTTGAAAGTAGATGTATTCCCCAGAACTGTGATGCTTTTTTCTTTTTCTGCCTGATTAGAAGAACAATCAGCTGCATAATCTCAGCAAATTCAGGGCCTCCACTGGGGATGGCACTTCACTTCAAAGAAATGGAAACAAAAACCTCTTTGCAGGTCGATTAATGAAGCTTGCACCCTGAAGTCTGTTGGCTTAGTTTTTTAGCATTTATTTCTGAGCCAATGCAGAGTCTGGCTTTTATATCAGGCTTTTCTATCTGTAGAACAAAAAGCAGCACTTGAAATCTGCACGGTATTTTCAGTTTAAAAGGTGTGTATGATAATGGAAATACAGATGAAAGGCAGGGCGTTATATGTAACACAGCAGTTGCAGGAACACCAGGGGATGCCAGCACAGTTTTATTTCAGTGTTTGGATGAAGGGGACAAAGAAAATGCCTGTGCATAAATCTTTGTGGCCTCATCTGGGGCTCTGTTTACATTGGGCCCTCCTCTCAGAGAATGTTGTGGTTGTGAGTGATAGATTTAGGAACTTGAAAAATCTGTATGTGGGATTACAACAATTGTTTCATCTAGAAAAAAAGACAAAAAAATGTTAATAGCATATGAACATTCTTCTTGTCACCAAAACAATGATGCTAAAAAATTAAAATTAAACACTCAAACAGATAAGGAAATATACCTACCAAACTACATAATGTGTGTTTCTGTCTAGTTACAGGATGTGGCTGTCATGCTGAGTTATTGGCATAGAAAAGCCTGGGTGGTTATAAATAACACCCCTTGTGTGATACCCCATGAGGCTTTAAACCTCATGCTCTGTCCATGTGAAAGTTTGTATTGACCTTGTGAGTCCAGATGACCCCACAGCTCTCTGCTGTGGGCTCCTTCCCCCCTACACTTGTGCTGGAGGTGAGCACTGGGGCAATTCTGGGGCAGGGCTTCCCTGTCCACCAGCCTTTTACTGTCTCACCTTTATCTGCAGCCTCCTGGGTGTCAGGTATAGTTGTTCTTGCCTGTCCCAGCCCGCTGGCTGTGGTGGGGGTTCAATCTCACTGGCAGAACAACTCAGAGTTGCTGCTGGCTTCCCAGCATTTCAGGCTTTCTACCTGAGGGCTTTGCTGATGGTGTGGTAAGAGAGGGGTTAGAGATGGGATGAGATGGTGATGCAGGTTACCTTGATTACCTGCAGTCAGGAGAGGCTGCATCATCCCCACCTGCAAGACACTGTGGAGCTCCCTGAAAGGGGCACATCATGCTGTGTCTTCTGGCAGAGACACCCTGGGCAGAAGGAGAAGGCAGCTGGGACTTCCTCCACAGCTATGGACACATCACCAGGTCTTAAAAAAGTTTCCAGTGAAGTTTGTCTGTACCTAGTGGCTTTATTGGAAAGGAAGAAGTGTTTCTGTTGTTTCCTTTCCACCATAATATTTTTAAGGAGTCCCTGCCTGATGCAGAAGTTCCCTGTTTAACACTCTGGAACTGTTGCAGTATTTAAGTGCTTCTCTCATTTTTCCCTAGATCATAGGCCAGGTTTATGCTGACCCGGACTGTCTCCCACGCACACTGGATTTTGGCCTTAATGTCAAACTGTTCTGGGAGAAGTTTGTTCCTGCTGATTGTCCTCCAGCCTTTTTCCCTCTGGCTGCTATTTGCTGCAGACTGGAACCAGAGAGCAGGTAGGTTTGGGGTCTGGAGAACTCCTCTTTGGAAGCCTGCAGGATGTGTCTGTGTTCCCATACTGGAAGGACTGCTCTGCACGGGGGGCAGCTCCAGCCTTCTGTGGGAATGCTCAAAGGCTTCCACGAGGGAGAGACTGCTGTGTGGGGGAGATGTCTGAAGCAATGCCAAGACAGAGTAAAGGAGGAAGGATTGTTCAGGATTTCTCAGGTACAAAGATTAGGGGCAGACTTTGACAGTAAAGTAAATACTTCATTTGATTTCAGTTATGAAACTTGTAGCTTCAGAACAGTGTTGCTGCCAAGTAGGTTCCAAAGAGCCAGACTTCCCTGGTCGCTCACTGGCTATAAAAATGGGTAGGCCAGACAGGTGAGGGCTTTGCAGTATTGGAAGCTGAATGGGGAGGAAATCATGGCCCTGTTCACCACTCTGTACTTGGTACAGGGACCTGGATGGACAACTAGCTCAGTCTTTTCAGATGCTGTTCTGCTTCCTCTTTCCTACTCATGTTTCCTCACTGCTGCTTCTAGGCCCCCTTTTTCCAAGCTGGAAGATTCCTTTGAAGCTCTCTCTCTGTACCTGGGAGAACTTGCCATCCCCCTTCCATCTGAGCTGGAGGAGCTGGACCACAATGTGAGTGTGCAGTATGGACTGAACCGTGACAAGCTACCTGAAAACACAACCTAGTCTGCTCGTCCTGCTGCCTGCATCACTTCCATTGGAGCTGGGATGAGCGTCAGGGAGGGAGATGCACTTCAGCCACTTCCAGGGCATTAACGGGGCACCACGCTGTGCATCTGCTGCACTGCCTCTCTCTCCCCAGCCAGCTTCCCTCCTCTTGGATATCCTGATTCACTGTGGATTTCTGGCATGTTTCAGAAGCAAAAAGGATTGTTTCCTGCCAGCTGCACCTAGGAAAGCCACTCAACACTACTTTTCTGGCTGGAGAAATACTTCTCTGGCCTTTTCAGGCTTCTTTACTGTGGTGCCTTAGAACTTGGCTGCAAGCTGTGAAGCCACCCTGGCCTGTCTGCCAGGGAGGGAATTGCTATAGGAGACTCTCCTGGGTAAGGACCAGCACTCCTGGAACAGCTTCTCCCACTGACTGCCCTGCCCAGAATGGTGGGGAAATTGGACATCCAGCAGTATGTCCCACCAGGACAGCACATGTATGTATTTGCATGTGTTTTCCAGAGCAACCCACTGAGATTTTGGCCTCTGGCACACATCAGAGGAAGGAGTAAAAAGCCCCAGGAATTGGGCAGCTCTCCTGAAATACCTTGTCTCTGGGGAAGCACATATGAATTGTTTTGGTTTTGTGGGCTTTTATTCCTTCTCTGTCTCTGAATACCTCCAAAAGCCTGCCTAGAAACACTAAGACTAGAAACACTAAGACTGAGCTCTGCTTGCCCCTTCTGATGGCAAATGAGGCAGGCTGCAAATGAGCCACTGGAGCATTTTCAGACCCTGCACCTGCAGTGAGTTTGCCTGCCCAAAACCTTAACCTAGGTAAAAGTATTTGAACCTGAATGTGTAGTTCTGCACTAGGCACCGGGTGTGGACATTCCTGAGTGCTTGAGCTCTTGGCCTGTGGATGTGAGGTGACAGAAATGGCAGCAGAAGGTGCTTGTCAAAAAGCCAAAGGTTTGAAGTGGCCCAGACCTTGGGCATGGACAATGGCAGAAGGGGACTTGCCCAAGGTTAACTAAAGGATGGACTTGTAATGAATAGAAAAGTGCTGGAGAATGTCCTATCCTCCTTGCAGTGGCAGCTGAAGAATAATTCAGTTGCCACTACCTCATTCTTTCCTGCAGATTGTGCAAGTTGCTCCCTTTGAAGGTCCTTCTTGCAGCTGCTGCTGCAGCACCTGAGCTGATTCTCCAAACAGAAATTTTCCTCAGGGTCATTCCCTGCTCTGGGGGGAGAAAAAAAGGCTTTGGAGTCATTGGGAGGTTGGTAGGGGTGTATTTTCTTCCAGTACTTCTCTTTTTCCTCCCTTGGTGGGAGAAGGAAGGAAAAAAGCTACTGCTGCAGTAGCTCACATGGTTGGCAGAACTGAACAAAAAGCTGGATCAAGTTCTGCTCCTAAGTCTCAGAAACATCACAGTTTAACTGGATTTCTCCTTTTCCCCTCCTCCTCCCTTCAGCACTGAATGGAGGGGAGTGGGTGTTAGTCTTTGCTGTTACTTTGGTTCCCTCCTCCTACCCATGAGTTTAAAGTATTATGTAAAATAACATGGGACCAGCCATCACCTGACATCAGGTATGCAAGGGGGGTGTTTTTAGTCTGTGTAGTGGTGTTTTAGAAACACTGAGGACTCCCTGTGCTGTAAGTCAGGCAGGAGCCTCTCTAAACTGGGTCCAGTGGATCCAGGATTGTTAACAGGATTTGCCCTTTGATTCTCTCTCCCAGGCTGGTTTGTGAGGGGACCCCTGAAGGGAGAGTCCTGGGTGATGTGTGGGTGGGGTTTATCAACTGTGATTTGCACAGCTCCACGTTCTAGCTAAATTAAAAAGCAGTAACTGTATGGTATTGAGAACAAGATTTTGTGGTCTCTGTGTTAAATAAAGCCGGAAGCTGTAACTTTCTCGGGTTTCTATTGTAGTCACAAAATGGCAACAATCAGAACAGGCCAGATTAGGGACCAGCTAGAACACCCTTTGTTGGAGTCAGTGGGCTCTGCCACACTCACAGAACTGCAGGATCACAGTGCAGTGCTCTGTAGGACTGTTTACCTGGAGTGAGGGAAAGGGAAGAAATTAAGTTCTGTTCATTCATTGGTTGGTTTTTAAGAGTGGACAGGAGGCAGCAGATCATGGAGCCTCTGCATTTTCCTTTTCTAATCCAGGGATAAAAACAGAGCCTGTTCTTGGAAACATCTTATTCTGAAATATATAGTTCAGGGGACATTTGTTAAGACAACAACTGAACAAAAATGCTGGCTCTGTTAGTAGCTCCTGTAACCTGCTGTGCTCTGTCTCCACTGTACTTCTCAAGGGCTGGATGCTGAGCAGCACCACAGCAGACCCAGGTCAGTGCAGGAAGGGGCTGTAACCTAGACTGTCCCCATGGGCCAGCCTGAGTCACCCACAGCTCACACCCCCACAGCTGCTTTTCAGAAACAGTCCCAGTCTGAGAGCAGCTGCTGGCGGCAGGGAGACAAGCTCCATGCCCTTGTCAGTGCTGCCAAGTGCAGGCACTGCTTGTAGGGGTTTACCTTTGGGCCTGGCAAACTGAAGTAGCATCTTCCCTTCTCTTCAATTCACAGTCTGAAACAAGGCAAAGGATGCTGCTCTGGCAGGAGGAATGCACAGATGAGCCACAGTTCACACAGGTCTACAGAGCATTCTTCTTTTAAGCTTTAATACAAGCTAGCACAGTCTTTATCTTCTTATAATGAGGTATTTAAAACATTTTACAAAGAAATGGTATTCAAAGGCATTTAAAAATAAAATATTTCCCTTTTCTGAATCAAACATTAACACTAAAACCCCTGCTGCCAAGTGCTGCTCCCTGTTATGCCCACAGCTATAAAGCAGATGGCTAGAAAACTTACTTGAATGGCTTGGATCCCCTGAAGCAGGGATAGATGTTTCCCTGAACTGGCCTTGCCTTGATGGCATTAGGGAGACACTGCAGCAACCATCCCTTCCAAACCCCCTGAAATGCTAATAAAAGTTGTT
Organism: Sylvia atricapilla; assembly: GCF_009819655.1. NCBI lineage: Eukaryota > Metazoa > Chordata > Aves > Passeriformes > Sylviidae > Sylvia > Sylvia atricapilla. The sequence continues at coordinate 3,210,867 of NC_089156.1, read as the reverse complement.
ACAAAACCTTTCTAATAGGACCAGGCTCTGTAAGTAAGTAGTCTTGCTGCACAAGCTGAGTGTGTGACAGAGGCTGGGCCAGGAGCCACGCCAGAACTTCAGTATCTTACAAAACAGCTGCCCTGTTCTGCCCTTAGAGCCAGAACTGCTGCAGTGTGATCAGGGTGACCTTCACAGCTTGGCCACTCTGTGGCCCACGGCCCCAAAGCACTGGCTCTGTAGGAAGCCAAGGGAGTTCAGAAGAGGATGTTACCTATCCTCAGTTAACCTGCTGTAAGGAACTGAAGGGCAATTTGTTTTCTTCACTCCACAACTGTCTACCACTCGTCCTTGCTTTCCTGATCTGTATAAGTGAGCAGGAGGCACAGAGAGACCCCCCTGGACACCTACAACTGTGGCTGTGCATGTAGCACCACAGGAGAATGGCAAAGTGGCCTCAGCCCTGGAAGACCTGGATTTGTCAAGAGCTCGAGGAGAGCACTGGGGCTAAACATACTGCTTCTGGCCAAAGACATCCCTCAAACAATCTCTTTCTTGGAAAAAAAAACCTGATCCAGTAGCAGGACAGTGCTTCCAGCTCTCAGCCACTAAAGCAAAAAGGCAGGAACTACAATCAGAGTGTAATTATCTAGCTAAATCTGACATGAAGCTCCCCTCAGTCCCTGCAGTACTGTTCTCTCCTGAGGTTCCAGGCTGAAAACTTAAGTAACAGTGCACACCGTTAAATAGGAAAAGAACAGAAAAAGAGGAAGCCACAATCACACTCCGGGCTATGAGATCTGTGGCCAGTTGTAAGCCTGGCCCATCATCCCTCCCAGCTCCTTGGCACACCATGGAGATAGGTGGGAGGAAGCAGCAGGGTCCACCACACCAGTCCCCAGCTGGTCATGCACTGAATGGTGCCCCTCAAACAGATGATGAATAGCCCACTGTTCTGTTCCTCTGCATCACCTTCATCCGGCGTTCATCAAAAAGAAAACAAAATAGAAATGAACACACGCAACCCCTGCACTCACAGTGGGAAGCTGGAGGCTTTGCTCAGCCTGTAGTGCTCCTGCCTGGGCTGCTCAGGCACCAGGAGTCCCTGCCTGCCCCATGAGGGGCCCGCTGCCATCCCGGGTGTCCTCCACGGGTGTCTGGCTGGTGTGCACGACGATGGTGTTCTCGTCCACCAGCTCACATGCAGGGTTGGTGAACGCCGACAGTGGCAGTGTGATGCGCTGCATTTCACGCTCATAAGCCTTCTGCTCATGCTTCTCCTTCAGGTCTTTCCCCCTGCATTAAAACAAAAACCAAAATATATACGTGGGGTGAGTGCTGCTGCTTGGAGGGAGAGTAAAGCTGATAGAGTAGAGTAGAGTAGTAGAGTAGTAGCTGATAGAGTAGAGAAGCAGGGGCTCTACTCTTTAAGATAAACAGAGGTTTCTGCTGCATACAAAGGGCCAGAAATATTCCCTACTGTAAGCAGAGGACCACAGCTGAGCATCTCTGAAAAACAAGCAGCCAAGTGACGTCTGTCCCTCCCTCAAAGTGGCTCATTCACTGACATTGCTGCTGATAAATGACTAAAGCCAGGCCCCTCCTTCAAACCACCGAGCTGCCATATGTTTCCTTATCCTTTACAGTCCCACAGCGCTGCCTTGTGCAGGCCCAAGGGAGAAGTGAGACAGTGCAGAGGCCACTGCTGTGGAAAAGAGCTTCTGGAACTTGCTTCATCTGAAACAAATACTGGAGGTGCTGACAGCTTCTGCCTTTTGTTGCAGCAGCAAATTAAGCTGTGCAGAAAGTATTAAAGCTGACTTCAGAGCTGGCCCTGTTTTTTGCCACTGCAGCTACAACAGCTTAATGCCACAAGCGGCTCCCCAAACCTACCTCAGTCTTCCGCCTGTTGCTAAGGGAAGTAACACCTCTGTAATTTGTGCTGCAGAAGAACTGCCTTGCTTTAAAAATGGATTTGGCATTAATAGCATGTTGTCTCCAGAAGAGCTGTGTATACCAAAAACTACTAAACCCATTAAAGGTTTCTCACCACACCTACTACCCAAACCTGCCAGCTTGCACATGCAATTTTGAGATCAAGGCAAGGAGACAGTAAACCTGTGCTACAGCCCTGCTGTCAGCTCTCTGTGACTGGAGAAGCCCATTTGGACAAAGCCCAACACTGGTCTCTTGCTTCCTCCTGCTAAGGATAGAAGAGAGGTGGGACAGGCACCACTTGCTCCTCCTGAGACTCGTGGTCTCAAGCAGGCAGAGCTGCTGGGGTTTCCTGTCACCATTTTGGCTGCTTTTCAAAGCTGCCTACAAGCGTGCAGCAGCGGCTGCCATTCCTGCCAGCACACAAGACAGCGCTCTCTGAAGTGACACCTCAAATCACATATCTCGACAAGCAGCACTCTGTGTTTTGCCCCTTATGTAACACTCCTCCCTCTGCTTTTTTTCTGTCAGCATTTATTATAAACACTTACATAAGGACGTGTCCCAGCTTGGGAAAGGGCTCCTTCTGCTTGGTTGTGTCAGACTGTTGTCAAACAGCCAAAACACAGAACAAACCCTCCCAGAGGAGGGAGCCTGGGCCTCTGCTTGCTGCAGGGACAATCACTGCTATTTGTTAATCCTGCCCTCTTTTCTTACAACTAAGCAGCTTGCTACTGCCACTACCCTCAAACACTGCTGAGCTACAGAAACATTTCTGTCCAACACAGTGAAGTGGCTAAAGAAATGGTAACTGAAGTCCAAATCAAAACTGACCTTAAAGTACACAGGAGCTTTGCTAAAATGAACTTAGACCCCAAAAAAAGTGCTACCTGATAGTCAGCTTCATAGAATACACTGCATAAGTAGGAAAAAAAAATTGCCAATTGGTTTTCCTTTAAAGATAGACTAGAGAAATCAGGGGAACAGGTGGCCTACTAGAAGGATTGTTCTTTTCCTGATCAAAAGAAACTCCCTGTGCTGGCACCTGGGGTCTGCTCTTTCCAGTTCTGACAAAATCCAGCTCCCCTGGACACATCTGCAAAAGCCACATCAAGGTGCACATACACACATAAAACGCCCAAATATTAAAGAGGGCAATTTGAAACTTTAAGTGAGGCAGAACATCATAATAATGGGGGAAATGGAGAAGAACAATTAACTCTTCAGTAGTTCTTTCCTCAGTGTGACAAGTAAACTTGCTTAATGTGCAAACATATGCTTCTGTCCCATTTCCTTGGGCTCTGGTTGGGTCTGGAGGTGCTCAGACATTCCTGCTCTATACACACCAGTTTTTGAACAAAGAGCAGCCACTCACCTTTTATAGATGTATCCCACGACAATGCCAGCCCCGATGGCAATGATTATCACCATCATGATCAGCCCCAGCACATAACCTGTGAAAAGAGAAAGAAAAGAGCCAAAATGAGAGGCAGTAGGTCCAGCTATAATGTTGCTTTCAGAGTATCAGAACAGGTCTGTCCTGCCAGAATTCCAGGAACTGATCCATCACGTCATCCTGGGTTTGTACCTAGTGTCCCTAAGTCCTTCTTTTCTTTGGAGTTCATCTGTACCCTCTGACTGATGCCAATGACGGGCTGCACCGCGGCCGCCTCGCTCCGGGACGGCAAAGTATCAGCTGGTTCAAACACCTGCTCATCCTCCTGGGAAGTACCAACTTCTGCTGTAGGGACTGGGCCTGTGGTAGCCGTAGCATCTGTTGAGAGGGGGAAAATGTATATAAATATATATATATACAACATACTAAGCACTTATGAGTAGTTCAAAACATGTGCCTTGAGAGTGGGACAGCTCTAGACTGGGATCACTGAACTGCCTTCAAAGCACATTGAAAAACAGCTGTTGCCCCTTAAGTTGTTGCCAGAAATCCTACCAAAGTGGACAAGAAATGTACTCCTCCCCTCATTTTCCTTCAACATGAACCTATTTAACTAAGAGTCCAAGGTACCACCACAGATGAGACAAGTCAGACAGCAGAATAAAACCCAGGTTCAGGGCATGAGTCCAGAGGATGCACAATGACTTCATTCAGTGTATAGATCGATAGACAGGCTGCAGCTTCAATCATGCTGAACAGACATGAACAAGATTATGACAATCTCCATCCCAAATCTCCCAGGAGCCTATTTATCTCTCTTCTACCTCAATCTTCCTGACACAGGAAAGTTTGACAGGAGACTCCAGCTGTTGTAAAAGCAACCTGGGGATATACTTCTCTAGCCCCTCTTTGCAGTGGTGGACAAACTCTGATAGTCTGAGACACCACTGGACAGGCTAAGTCAGGGCAGCCCTCAGGCAGCACAGCCACTGACTAAAGTTCCTCCTCAGCCAAGGCCCAGAAAAGGTACCCAAGGATACAGACAGGTTCCTTTCCAGCCCTGGTTTTTATCAGTGCTCTTTTTCATCAACAGCACTGAAAGATTTTCAAGGTAGCTCCTTCTTTCATGACACAGAGTTTAAATGGAAGCTGTAGCATTGTAAAAGCTGTAAAAACAGTGTGAAGTAGGTATCTATCACCTGTTCTACACAAAGCCCCCTTCTTTTTGGAAATTCTATTCACAGTATGCATCCACACCTGAAAACTCACCCCACCTGCATCTCCCCCCACAGCAGGCAATAACTCCATGTGGATTTTCTACCTGCAGCCATTTTGAGACCTCAGTGGAATGTGAAATGGAAGTATAGCAGAGAGTCAGAGACAGGAAATCAGGGTAATTTCAGACAGTAACTTCATGTAGGGTCAGCCCAGGCAACTGAACCAACCTGAACTGCTGGGCCATGAAAAAGTGCCCACTCTGAGATGCAAAAATATGAAACCTATTAAACATGCAAATGGCTGAAAGGTCAGGTAATTCTTCTGATTCTAAAGCTGCAAGAGTGTTTTGAGCAAGGAACTTGGCAGCAAAACAGGCAAAAAAAGAGCAAAGTGAAAAAAAGAGGAGGGTGTATGTGCATGGGGAAAGTATTTATATGCAAGGATAGCAGTCTCAAAGGACAGTGGTGTGAGTAAATCTTGCAGGGCTCAGAAAGTAGTAAACAGTTAAAAAAACCCAAGTGGTTACTGTGGTGTCAGTCAATACTGACACCTCCTCTCCCTGAAACAGGCTTATCTACAGTTCTTTTGGCAAACTGTTTCTCACTGTGACTATACAGGAGGAATCAAGTGTTTCAATTTCTTACTGTCCTCCCTTCCCTTCTAGTTCTCATTTTTTCCACATTCTTCCCCTGCACCCCGTGCTCAAATTCCCACTGGCAACCCTTTAACAGGAGGAAGCTTCTTTAGTCAGCTGTAATATGTCCCACAGCAACAGTCTACCCACACCTCAGCAATTCCTAGATGTCCAGACCTCAGCCTTTTGCAACACAGCTAGAAAGCGCTATAGTGAATAAGTGAATTACGGGGGAGTGGGGGCTTTTCACAGGCCTTTTCTGGCACTAATGGCAAAGCCATTTTCTAGAGGCGGAGCACGGCATGGCCGGGAGGCAGATGTGCACACACAGGCGAGGGCTGGAGGGGAGCCCTGGGTACGCGGTGTTTCCGAGGGAGGTGCTGGCGTAGCCCGGGGTTGTTTGTGCGCATGGGGGACCCCACCCTGGTGACAAATCCAGCTCCCCGCGGTAGGGGGCACACCAGGGAGGGCAGGAAAAGGGGGGGGGGGGCGGCGGCGGCCACTCTTACCTGAGCACTGGGCGATGTCGCAGGATCGCCGCTCGGGAGCCCCGGTAGCGCCTTGGATGTAGCACCAGGGCGCGGCGTCGCCGTCCGGGTTCCTGCAGCTGTTGTGGTCCTCATCGACTGCGAGGGAGCAGCGGGCCGTCAGCGCGGCCGCGGCACCCTCGGCTCCCCCGGGAACCCCCCCGCGTCCCCCGGGCCCGGACCCACCTGCCGGGAGCGCGGCGCTGGGGCCGCTCCGCACCGTCAGCCAGTTGAGGCACGGGGCGCCGCCGGAGGCCACTCGCCGGCTGCCGCGGTAGGAAGCGCCGTTGCCGCGGAGGCACTCTGCGGAGAGACGAGCCGAGCCTTGCGGGCGGCCCGGGCGGCCCCCGCCGCTCCGTGCCGCTCCCCGACGCGGCCCCCGCCTTTCCCACGGGGATGTTCCCCCTCCCGAGAGCGGCCTTTGTCCCCCACAAAGCCGGGCCGGCACTCACCCTCGGCGCCGCGGGCGGCCCCCAGCAGCAGCGAGCCCAGCAGCAGCACGGCGCGCAGCGCTCGCCGCGGGCCCCCGGGCAGCATCCTCGGCTCGGAGGGTGAGGAGCCGCCGCCAGCCCGGCCGCGCAGCTCGGCTCCGCTCGGCGCCGCGGCGAGACCTGCCCCGGCACTCCCCTCCCCGGTAAACAACCGCCGGGCTGCGCTTCCCCCCCCCGCCCCGCCGCCGCCGCCGGGTCCTAACGCTGCCGCTGCCGCCGCCCGCCCCCAGCAGAGGAAGGGGCGGCCGCCGCGGGCAGGGCTCGGGCAGCCGGGGGTCTCTGCCCCGGCACCCAGCACGGCGAGGGCTGCCCGGTGCCCACGGAGCTCTTTGGCTCGAGAGAGCTCCGCGTCCCTGGGCTTGTCTCCTACAGTCGCAGGAAAAGTCTTACACCAGAAGAGGAGACTTTCCACGGAACTACGCTTGAACTACTGCCTGTGGCAGAAGTGTTTATCTTCTGAGACGCAAAACTGCACTTTCTCCTAGAGAATTAGCATGAAGGACTAAATCCTGCTGTCCTTACTCTCCCTTTGGGTTCCCTTAGCTCTAAAGAGACGTTTGATGAATACATACTGTCCACGGAGGCTGTGCACCTCCACCTTAGAAGGGATTTATATTCTCGTCTCTGCTAATCCATTACTTTTCATTTACTACATGTACTTGCTCTAAGAGCTGTGCCTGCTTATAGAAAAAACCAAAGTAAACAGCATGAAGATGGTTTAGAGTAGCTCTAATGCAGGCATCCAGCCACTGTGATAAAGCCTCTCTGCAGGTATTTCACACGGCTGATAATAGATACTTGTGTTTCTGAACATGCCAAGGGACTGGGACAGTGCAGTGCCACTGTCTGTACACGGGCATCTGGAGTCCTCAGCCCTGTTTCAGTTTTACACCACTGAAAAACAAACCACTGAATAGCTGGTCCTGCTCAACAATGAGCTTGCAAAGCAGCCTGGGCCAACTGATGGGTTTGTGGCCAAGGCACAGGCCTGCAGCACAAGGTGCTATTTCTAGGCTTCCCACAGAGTTTTTCCTGACCTTGGCCAACCTGCCTGCCTCACTCCTTTGCGCCTTCCCTTCCTTTCTCTTATATGAGGTACAATCATTCCTTCTTAGAATAGGAAGGAATTCCTATTAGAATTCCTTCTTTTCAAGTTCTTTGAAATCACGTGGAAACCATTAAACACATAAGAAGTATTTCTATGCCAGGAAGCTGCTTCACTGTTTGATGAATTATTTTTCAAGGCAGTGTTGGCTGGAGCAGTGGTCTTTCCCTTCCATTCCTAGATGTTTCCATCCTGGCAGTGCTCTCTGTCAGGCTGCTACAGGTAGTTGTGTAACAAACCTGCTCAAGATTCTGATCCAACCCAATTTTTGCCCCTTTTTCACCAGGTCATGAACACTTTAAGCTTTTACAGCCAAGTCACCTGCTGCATTCAGTCCACAATGGAGCCACAAAAGCCCAGATGTACCAGCATGAAAGACGGGTAATGAGGAAACACGTCAATTAAGAGGCACTACTGCCAAGTATGAAACCACAGGTCTTAGCACACATTTGTGTGACTCGCACTTCAACAACATGATTTACCACTAGAGAAAATTTAGTTTAGTAATGTCAGATTAAAAAAAAAAAAAAAAAGGTTGCAAAAAATCAAAACAGAAAACCAAAACCCAACTGTATGTGGCAGTCCTGACTGACATCACCAGCTAAGATGCAGCCTTTGTGCCATTACACTCACTGTCTGCACAGACACCCTGTTACTGCATTCCTGATGCTCTCCAGTTACTCTCTGTGAAGGCAAGGCTAACTGGAGTCAGCAAGAATTTTCAATAAGGGCTATTCAGTCAAGCTGCCTGTTTGCAATAGCTCTTCATCACAGATTTTATGGGACAAATTCCATTCAGCAGAAACTGCAGGGCCACACGTGCACCCAGAGGCACTGGATGCAAAACTTTGCAGATGGGCTGCCAACCTGCACAATTAATTTCTTTTTGCTTATTTCATGAGACTAACTAATGCTTCCATGCCACCTAGCACAGAAAGCACCTCCTTCTGTACATACTGATCCAAGAACTGCAGTAATCTCTTTGGAAACAAACTTCAGGCCTTCCTAGATCTCTCTCCTACCATGTAACAAGATAAATTTGCACTTCTCATTACACTCAGCCAAGTTCCAGCAAACAATCTGAGTTTCTAGTCCACAGAAGGACAATGGGGAATCTGGGAGAAATGCAAAAACCTTCACATTAATGGTAAAGATCAAAGTCTTTTCCACAACTGACTTCTAAGCATAATTTTTTCTTTCATCTCTAGCTTTCTCCGGGATGAGGGATGATTTATGCCTGGCAGTTTCACAAACTTAAGTTTAATAGGATGCCAGGTGGCAGCTGTCAGAGGCAGACTCAATTGCTCTTTCCACTGCTGGGGAATGGGTTTGCTCTTCTTTCTACACTTTTAGAAAAATTAAACATCACGTTATTTCATAAGACTTGATTTTAAATTACCCAAACTATAAGTAAGTTAATAGCTTTGCAGCTACTTCCTCACATAGTTAACACTTAGATGTCTGTAGGTATATAAAAAGACATGTATCACAACACATACCCATGTTTTACAGGAGAATATATATGCTATTTCTAGGAATGAGAGACATCAAGCATCCTCCCTAAACTCAGTGTGAACCAGTTTCAGCTGTGAGCTGGTACCTTTTTTTATACAAGTTCCAGAATGAACAATGTCTGCTTTCTCTCTCTCTCCTGTGTGTCAGCTGCTCTTTCTTGTTTGTTTGTTCTACTTTTTCACCTGTGGAAAAATTCAAAGTGATTTGAGACTTCTATTTAAAAAGTAAAGAAAAAAAAATCCAACTTGTAACACTCTGTGCCAAGGGAGGTAGCCCCAGACCTATAGCTCTGGAATGACTCCATAAGAAGCTATCAAACCCACCTCCTTCTCTGGCCACAGCCAACTGTATTCAGATCTTGTGAGGCAGAAGCTCATCTAACCTCCTATGCAAGAACTGACATGCTTTATTACTTAATCTTACTAAATAAGACACTGAGCGGAGTAAACAAAATGAGTTTTCTAATCTGAGTAATCCCTCCTAGCCAAATTAACATGGATTGCTTAAAATGGAAAAAGTTGACCATTGCCCTCCTTTAAACAGGACATACGTCATGTTCCCATAACCTCCCCTTTCTCCTTCCTAGGTAACCAAAAGAATTGTTCCAGTTTTCCCCAAAAGTAATTTTTCTCATTTTTCTTTTTCATTCATAAATGGTAATGCTTGAGAATAATGATAGTACAATTCTGAGACCTCACCATGAACAGTTTGTGCTTAAGCTTAAAAAGCTGCAACCATAGAATATTACTGAACACTATTAAGAACTTGAGTACTTCCAACTCCAACAAAAGCAGGGGGTTTATTTCTTGCCTCTCTCTTGATCATGAAAACAACTGTGGGTCTCACCTGTAAAAACCCTTCTGTAAGCAGTGATGTAGGAGTTGGAAAGAAATGTGTTTCATTTCTAACCTAGATACAATTTGAACTTAATAAAGGAACATCAGGGCTGCAACAAAAGGATCAGATATTGGCTTTCTGAAACTGAGCCGAGTATAACCAAAAATCAAGACAGAGGCAGTGACTACAAAGGAGTCGGCTGGCACTGTTGCATCGTGCTGCTGACATGCTCAAGGAGAGGGTTTCTCCTCCCCCTTCAGTCTGACAGCATGAGCTATTGCTAAGTAAATGCCAGCCACAGCCTCCAAGGACTAACAAGGAAGTCTGCAGAAGCAAAACAACCATATGCGATATTTGAACTGGTTCAGACTGGTTCAGGGTTGGCTCCACTAACTCAAGAGTGCTTTCTCAGATGAGTTTTGTGTGTGGGCTGTAATAAAAGGCCAGAGGCCTCGGGAGGGCAATCTGGGTCCTATTGTTTACTGGGGAGAAGCACTGCAGCTACACTTCTCCAATATTAAGAGATTAGCACTAAATACTCTTGGCAGTCAGTGACTTAAGAAATTTCACACACAGACTCCTCTCTAACAGCATCATTTTTTGGTCCCTTTTTGTCAAGAACTGTCCAGTGCATTTCCAGTTTTCTCAGCACTTTTTGAAGAGCCCAAGTGTTGACAGACATCTGTGTTCACACTGGCCCAATGCAGCAGTTGTGCAGGTCCCCATGGACCATCCCTCAGCTCTTCCCCTGGCTGCAGCATTCCAATCTCGGGATCTGGATCACAGATTGCTTTACCTGCTATCCAGTGGGTGGGTGTGTCTCGTAGCAGGATACCATAAAACCACAGCAATATTGTTAGGAATTGGGTACAGCTTCTAAAGATGTTTTAGTCCCTAGTTGCACTGGTTGTTGTTGGCTTTTTTGTTTGTTTGATTGGGTTTTTTTTGCTACAGATGCAGGCTGCTACTGACAAAAACCAGAGCACACATTTCTAAGGGTGGAGGAAGGGAAGCTATTTTGAAACATACTGCGATCTGCTCAGAGAACACATAAGTGTGAGCCAAGAACAGGGGCTTTACTCTCAATTCTTAAACTGATCTTCGCCTGACCTTAGGGAAGCTTCTGCCTTGGTTTCCCAAGTTAATATATACTTATGTCACAGAGGCAGAAATTATTACATGTCTGCAAAGCTCTTTGAAAACTTCAGACATCCAACACCTACCTTATGAAATGGTTTTGTAGGGGAAGGAATCCTGGAGACAGATATGCATGAGATGTTCTCAAGTTCTACATGTGTAGTGCTGACTTAGTACAAGTAAGTACAAATAAGCATTAATGCAAGAATTCATTAAAATAGGAGAATGTCTTGTTTGGTTGTTTTTGAAGGTATAAAAGTACTTTCATAACTTTGTTTCTCAAACCACAGTTGTGCCCAGCAGTATCTGGCAAAGCTAAGCAGTTTGATAACCCAATTTGTTCTTGTTAGAAAATGCCTATCTAAAAATAACTGTTTATTATTTGCACATGAGGAATGCGAAAAGGCAGCATCAAAACATCTGGAGACTTCAATCGAAATGAATAAAGATTTCTGTTCTCATATCTGTTCAAATTACCCTCCAGTGAATTGGATGGGATTATTAAATATCCTTCTACCAATCTTCCACTCCCCATGGAAGCCAATTTCACAGTTAAACAGAAGTGAAAGCGCAAAACTCTGTTGTTGAAACTTCAATAGTAATGGAATATTACCACAGTAATAGTTAGATTTCATTGTGAAAAACATAAGGGTAAAGTTGCACTTAAATATGCAAAACTCCTACTCTAAATAGCACAAACACTCATGTGACCTTTATTCCAAGCCATCAGAAAGGCTGTAAGGTTATAAACTTGAAGACATAAAAAAGCCAGACATGTATTTTCTTCTCTCTTTAGGGCTTTGGGACTAGGACTGGAGTCATCAACATAAGAGCAGAAGCAGTGACTCATTTTGTAATGGGTCTCTCTAATTCAACATGTGAGCAGAGAAGCAGAGACCAAACCTTGCACTGGAGCTACTGGTGTTTCCTCAAAAAGTGTAGGATTCAGGGACATTTACAATGCAGAGCTCACACTTCTGGATTTTATTTCTTAGCTGACATGGAAACAGATAAAATCACTGGTACTGCAAAAGATCTCTCTCCACAGGTATTTGTCTGAAGGCTGTGGGAGGAGTTGTTAATTTGGGGAAGCTGCCCTTTTTTTCCTCTGTAGAAAGGCAAATCTCTATTTTCTCTGGGTCACACACATGCCATAAGCATGCAGAGATGGCCTTTTTCATGACTGACATAGGCACGTGGACTTTTTTACATCTATTTACAAAAGCAAAGACACTGTTCCTTTAAATATGTTTACAGAACAGGGCAAACCTTTGTTGCTATTTTGGTATTTAGTTTGCCATTCTTTTAGAAAGTTATGGCTCCAACTGGTAACACCATGAGGAGGTAAAAAGCCAGGAAGAAACAGAGACTTAATAAAGTTTCACATAATACTTGCACTTATTTCTTTAGTATGTAAGGGTGTGGAGTTAAAACACTGTGCATTTGACCAACACCCCAGCAGCTGAAGTAGGCAGCCCAGAAGCAAAACTCTATTTATATGACCTCAGTTTTATTTCACTGCCATTCAGTGAGGACAATACCAAATTTCACAGATACTTGTTACTCCACCCACTTATGCTAAGCCAAGAAAACTCACCACTCAGTGCCAGAGAAAAGATTTCCTAGTTGAAATAAGGCCATCCTGATATAGTGTTGCAACCTGCCCACCACACTATGAATTCTCACACGGAGCTCTGGAAATGTGCAAAGGCAGAACTGTCTCTGAAAAGGGGAAGATTTTGAGATGTGAGAAGTCCAGGCCATCTCTCTGTGCACTCATGGTCTCTACTCTCCATCTCCAGGAAATGAATGCATGCAGCCTGCAGAGTTTAATTCTCTTTTGGTTTATTACTATTTAAAAATCAGGTTTTGTATCCCCTTCTACAGAGGCTTCACCTTCCAACAGAACATACAAAAAATACACACAATAGAAAAAAAAAAGATAGGTAGGTAAGTTGCTTTATACAAACAGGTCCCTAAGAACCCAAAAAGGCTAAAACAGGCTCGGTTTCAATAGAAGCAGGCCCATAAATAGGCAAGAGACTTCATTCAAGTAGGGAAAGAGTCATCCATCCTCACCTAAGATCCTTTCTTGCTCCACTGAAGACAATGGGAGGATTCCCAACAACTTCAGTAGAAGCAGGATTGGGATTCATCAGAGCCAATGGCAAACTTTTCTGCTCCTTCCCTTCCAAGGCACTGTCTCTTCCATATGGCATACAGCCAGGGAAAAATACCAGTTTTCCTGACTCATCCCACACTTATGTTTCAGTTGTTCACTCTACAAGACATCTAAGAACAGCCTTTTATTTTCTCTCTTACTCTGGTATTTGCACTAATTGCAGTAAACTTTCAGATTACAACAGTACCGAAGAAAAATTCTGAGCCCAAGAGCAAGGCTTGGTTGGTTCCTTAAGAGCCAGCAGTCAGTCTGACAGCTTTGCAGAGGGCATGTAAAATTTGCCTGGAGAAGGCACCAGTTTGTAGACACAGCAGCCAAAAAGGTATTAGCAAGCAGGAGATTGATTTATTCTAAAATCACTTACCCAAGGTCACTATGTGACTGCAGGGTGCTCAAGAGCATTTATGGCTGCATGAAGTGACTCCATGGTCCACATGGAACACAGGAGCTGGGAGGGAGTCACTGGAACATCAGTGAGACTCCAGTTACCTCCTTCCTTCAGCAGATCTTGGCTCAGAGCACTTCCAGGTCTCAAAAATCGCAGTACAAGTATGGAGGCCACCCAGGAAAAGCTTCATTCACATAAACCCTGAGAGCAGTTCAATAGTGCCAGGCAGTCTTTAAATAAATTTAAATATCACACCTTTCAGGAAAAAATGTGGCCAAATGTTTGTTTAACTTTGCATTACACCTGAAGTCAGTGAGGCCAAACATTTGTGCCAGAGTTCAGCAGCACAATTTGGCATGTCAATTAAATATTGGCACATTCTTACCCAAAGGTTATCATCATCTCATCTTACAGACAGGAACACAACACACAAGAGGCTAGAGATGGCACAGGGTGTTAATTCTTGGCAAACAGGCCATCACTGCCTGCCACCAGAGAGTGCACAGCTGTGGTTTCTCACTGATGTGCCATAACCATTCCAACCATCACCACAAGCCCTCACAGCCAGGGCTCCTGCTCCTGGGCTGCATCACTGAGTTATGACATAGCACTCCTCTTAAGTGGTGCTTTCTCTTCTTTCTTTTTTAGCCAAATAGCTCCCTGCTTTGTTTTACAGCCAACATCTGCAGAGCTGCACACATCCAAGCAGGCACCAGAGTGCACAGGATGTGTGGAGGGTCACAGCAGCAGGCAGACACTTTGCCAGTGCTGGTGCTGAGCTGTGGCTGCAGCCCAGGAGCACTGCCTGCCCCCCTCCCTCTGGGTCCCAGGCTCAGTGCTCTGGAACATGCTGCCTTCTCACAGGGACACGGAGCTGCAGCACATTGGGCTGGAAGCCAAATCTGTTCCCAAGGGCTCATTCACAACAGCTGAAGGATCTTGTTTTGAAAAGGATGTTCAGGATAAAAAAACATGGCTCTTTTAGGAGACACTGGAGCCTTCCAGGATCTGTTTTCCTTTTTAAGTTTTCCTAGTGGGTTGTTTTCCTCCCTCTTTGCTCATTTGTTTTTGTCTCTCAGGGTGGAACTGAGAGCCTAAGCTCAGAGATTCACTGTGAGCTTCTGCTCTGTTCCAATAAAACTCAGGAACTGTGCCCAAGAAAAAGGTGAGCAGTACTAAGCTGGCTTAATTTACATTCAGGTATTCACAATGCTGTTAAGGTATAATTGTAATGCTGAAAAAGCCAGCACATTCCATGGTGTTGTCTGGCATTTGCTCTCAGACTTTCTGCCATGGTGACAATTGAAAATATTTTATTATTTTTGTGGGTGGTAAAGAAAAGCCTTTCCAGTTTCTTTCATTACTTAGAATTTTGGTGGCTGTTTTTTACTTTGTCCATTTATCTCTCATGAAACCCAAGGAGAGCTCTTGCTCTCCATTCTTCCAACACTGAAGTCTGGAGTTCCTTTGAAGTTTACTTTGGCATCTACTTCCTCAAGCAAGCACCTTAAAAAAAAATTAAAGCTGAAAGTGGTACCCCACTCCCGACTCAAGACGTAAGTTTAGATACTGAATTCTAGGAACAAAGATTTAGTGAAAAAACAAGACACTAAAGTTACAACAGAGCCTACAAAATCTAGGTTAGCTTTCATACTAGCAATTCAATTAGTTGAGTTATAGACATTCAGTTACACAGCTCTTCTATTCAAGTCATTCCTTACTGCTGACAGCAGTTGAGGGAGGAACAATAATTTCAGGGAATACATGGGAAATAACAAATATTCCCTAAGTCACTGGCACTCAAACAGGTCTAAAATTGTGACTGGGCATTTACAATTATTCAAAAGATTGGTAGGAAGACCAACTCCACACCATCTTAATAGTTCTAGGCTTTAAAAACCAAAAAAAACCCATCCCCCCAACATATAATACTTTGCCCTAGTATAATTAAGGCACTGGATTGAGAGAAGGAAAAATCTGTGTTCAATTTCTGGTTCTGCTATCAATTTCCCGTATCACCATGGGCAAATCATTTAGGACTGAGAGCTCACAGGCACATTGCTATGTGTCAGGTGAGCCACACTGCTTGCACACATTTTAGACATAACAAATGCAAGGTCACGTCACTTAATTTAACTCAGTATGGAATAAATTCATACTAAATTGCTTTACCTTGCATTTGTTCTGGATTAACATTTATAAATTCAGGCAATAAAAGAAGCCTGAGAAGTTTGTCCCCCCACATTTAACACAACACTTGAGTATGCATGCAAGTGGTTTTTAGTCCTTCATCTTTCACTCATTATCTTATAAGGATCTATTCCTGTCTTGTCTGTCTTTAATATTTAGATTATGAATTACTGAAGATGTTTTCATCATACCTAACACACAAGGCTCTGAGCCTCAGATGAGAGGTTATGGGACTCCTATAAAACAAGCAAATACTACAAGTCTGATTATACAAATTTGCATGAACTGAAGTTTCCTTGTTGATATGTGCACCAGCTCAAACATTGGCTTGCAGTCCCTCGAAAAGGGAAGGCAATGAAGGGAAGGTGGCCCAAAATCAGAACTATCATCTATACACTTATATGCCAATTAAAAATAAAATGTAAGAGCAACAAGCTGCAGCTCAGGGCATGTTACATTCTTCCCTTTGAACTCTGAACTTGTGAGGCTGTTTTCTGTTTGGATCTGTCTCGTGTCCTATGAGAAACAGGCATTTCCCAAAGTACAGAATAGAAAGAATTTGCATGTAGATTAAATTACTGTCCAGAATGGAACAGTATGCCCCTGAAGAAGCAAAAAGCACTGAAAACACACCACAGCTAAGGATCTGCCCATCTTCCTACTGACACTAGCCTGCACCAGCCTCCTCTGTTGGTACAAATCTCTCCCATTTACACTAGGATGATCTAGAACTGTCATTTCAGGATTGTTAACCTCCTGCCTAATTGTTTCCCTGTCCACTAGACTGAGAAGTAAGTAGTTTTCATTCAATGTATTCATGACAACTTAGTAAGCATTTTCTTTGACAAGCAGAATACACAGTGTTTTAGAAGGCTTCGTTTTCAGATAAAGGCTTTTCTTTTGTTTCACCAGGTCAAATTCTGTAGCATTCAAAATTAAATTCTGATAGATACAGCCAAAATTCAACCCACTTGTAACACTAAAGTCAGGGGAGCCAAATGTAGGATGAAAGTATTCTGTACTCTGGACTTAGCTTTTGAAGTTGAATTTTATGACTAATGCACCTTCTTTGAGTGCAAATAGGAACACCGGGGACAAAAACTTCTGTCTTTCAGCATAAAGCCTCAGTTCAACAGAAATTTCCCCTTGTGGATTAATTATGAGCTATTAGTAAATTAGTGACTGCAGCTGCATTTGCTAACCCAAACAAATTGTTATGCTGACTGGAAAACCTACTCTCTCCTGATTTGCTTGGAAACTTACAAGGTTGTCTCAGCACTAGATTTGTAAGGTATTTTAAAATGTTTTGTCACTTTTCTAAGATGTTCTGTTTTTACCTGTCTACTAATCTTACCAGTACAAGAGAAATTCCATGAAGCTTTAGTGGTGGGGTTTGTGTGTTTCACTGGTTTTTTCCTTTTAAATGAGGCTCATACCTATTCCAGGATTCTGGGAGGAGATGACTGGAGAAGAACATGTCCTTCAGTCTCCCAACACAGATTAATAGCAAAACATCAAGTCCACTGCAACATGCTCTCAATTTAGAAAGTGCTGGTGCTATAAAGAGAAAGCCATTGATTATTCATCCTTGATTTATAATAGTCGAGAGCAAGTACAAAAAGTAGTTTCTTACAAGAGGGAATCTGGGTCTTCTAAATCTGTAGAATTTAGAATGTAGTTCCAAAATCCATAGTTACAAAGGGCTCTCTAATTTTAACATAAAAGCAAAATGGAAATATCACTTAAGCATCAGCTATAGGTCTTGGATTAGAAGCCCCTGGGCAATGCAGGCTGTGGTACAATAGCAGCACGTTTACACAGACAGATCAGCAAATGAGAACCTGGTCCAAGGAGATAGATACGATTTCATGGGATTCAAGTTTGGTGCAGGACACGGGCTCTTCAGAGGGGCCTTTAGAAACATTCAGTACACAAAGCAGTTTACCAAATCACTGCTAAACCTTTGCTCAATAACCCTCTCAGCAACTGTGATGTAGAGAAGATTCTTCACAGGTATGAAATTAAGGGATAAATTCAGGAAACTGTTCTATGTGACCTTGAGCATCAACAGCAGAACCATAATTAAAACTCAGAGTATTCCTAACTCCTAACCCTGTGTTAAACAACATTTATACCTGGGTTTGGTACATAAAACCGTGACTAGTTACATGGAAGGAAAGGGAGGGTCAAGAAAGGACCTTATTTCTGCACAAGTGCTATTTTTAGATTAAATGGAATGTCCAACAGCCTGGAATGCAGCTTCTTTGCATTTTGTAATCAATTCTTTTTCAAAGATATGCTGTTTGCAATTCCCACCTCTTATACTAGAAACCCTTCTCGTTTGGAAAAGAAAGGAGTAACAGTGGCTTTTGCAAACCTGACTAGAGACAGATCAGGAGAGCACAACTGTGGCCAAAAAGCCCAGCTCACTGAGAATACAGCACAGTGCAGAGTGGGATTCACATATTATTTACTGGCTCTCATTTGCACACCTTTAGGACAGGTGGCTAAATTGCTCAAAAACCAGACAAAACGAGGGGATGCAAAGTAACATACTAACTTCTTTAATAGAGTCCAATCCAATTAAACCAAAATCACTCTGTGAACCCCTGGGTTTATTCACACTAAACAAGTCAGTGGTACATCATGTTAACCCGATAGCTGATTGTGTTCATCCCCTAGGTCCCCACATGAAAAATGAGCACCAGCCAACCAGACTGTAATGGTATTTTTCCTTCCTTTTTTTTTTTTTTTCTTTTTTTTCTTTTTTTTCTCTTTTCATAAAAACTATGTCTTTCATAAACTTAAAACAACCAACTAGCCAAGTTATTAATTATGGTACATCTAAAAAAAAAATTAATACTAA
Organism: Sylvia atricapilla; assembly: GCF_009819655.1. Classification (NCBI taxonomy): domain Eukaryota; kingdom Metazoa; phylum Chordata; class Aves; order Passeriformes; family Sylviidae; genus Sylvia; species Sylvia atricapilla. Next base: position 3,192,467 of record NC_089156.1, on the reverse strand, counting down.
CCCTAATGTGACTGCTGCTTTACGAGTGCTCTGTGTATCGCCTTAGACTGGCTTTTCAGTAGCAATTCACTACAACAGGTCCTAAAATAATAATAATAATAAAGAATTAAAAACCTGACAGCAAGTTTAATGGTAAAAAGTAATAAAAACAACCTGTTCTGAAAGGTGATTTTTCTCAGCAGCTCAGTCCTGCTGCAGCACTCACAGCCTCACAAAGGCAGAAGGGGCTCAAATTCACCTTCTTTAAATGTTTCTGGTTTTAAAAGGACAACTGCATTGTAACCTGCTAGGAACCATGGGGCATTTTACTTAACATTATATTCAATAATGGGTCTGTGTTTTAAACTTACTGTTTTTCTGGGGGAGTGTAGGGTGGGTGGGGGAATAGAGAGAGGACAAAATCACAGCTCCCTGTAGCTGCAGCTCCGCAGGTGCCTCGGTCACTAGGACTGTCTCATTCTCAGACCAGTGCTGGTAACTTTTGATTACTCTCAAACAACACAAACAAAACACCAGCAGCAGCCTCTAAAGCTCCAATTGTTTTGGGTCATGTCTCCTATTCAAGGCCACCATCTTCTGTAATTTATCAGCTAAAGAAGCATTTTCTCCCTCTCCCCAGTGAAGGTTTAAAGGTGGGGTAGGGCATGAGACAAAGAGGGAAGCTAAAATGAATAAAAATTTCTCAGCTATAGAACCAAATTCCATTATTTCCTCTTTCATTCACAGCATCTTATCATTATAGCCAGACTGCCGCTTTGCTTTGTTAAGATCCAACTGATCTCATTTTCCCTCTGGCCCCATTGGTTGCTGGTCGACCTCTGGATCCACTAGGGATGATGCAAATGCTGACTGGACGATCTGAAACCCAAACGACTCCAGAAGAGACATGTTCTGTTGGGGTGAGAAGGGGGATCCTAGAGCAGGACCCAGGTCCCCCAGTGGGCCACCAAGGGCCCTGACGTGAACTTTCTGTATGTGTTTGTTCAGATAAGACTTGGATCTGAAAAAGCTGCCGCATTCAGGGCACGGGTACTTCTTCTCTCCTTCCGTCTCCATTTTGTTTTTGCTGACTGCCAGGTCACACGAGAAGGACCCATTGGTGCTCTGCTTCTCAGGAGTCTTGAGGTCACTGGTGTCAGAGAGGTCTCCATATGAATCAGAACTCTCAATCGGGTCCGAATGGGAACATTTCTGGCCTTCTACAGGAAAAAGAAAAGAGGGAAGTTTTCAGAATCTTAGCTCCCAAAGGAAGATATTTAACATGCATCAAAATTAATTAGATTGGTTACCACCTGATCACATTAATGCCAGTCACAACACAATGATACACACTTAACATTCAATCCCTCGTATTCTAAAGCCCTTGACCATAGGTCCCCTTTCCAAACCACCAGGCTGCCATCAGAGCAACAGCTGGGGTTTCATTAGGGATTTGTCATGATACTGAATGCAACCACACTGGGTCTCTGGTTTATATAACACTTTGTGAATCCCAAGGATGTCTCACAATGTTTACACCTCAGACACTACAAAAGGATGGACCTAATGATGAGTTTTCAACTGTACAATTCACTTGCACACTTCTGAAATGCTGTTGATACTTTGGGGGAGAGCCTAGAAACTTCATGAAGTCCAACAGGCTGCAGCAAGATGTGAAGAAACCTGGAAACACTCAGCAAAACACCAGTGAGCTACTACAATTCAAGAAGTGCAATTCCATTTAGTCTCAAGGAACTCTTTTTCACAAGCGCAACACTATTAGAGGTTCACTTCGCGACCTAAAATTATTCTATCTTTAAATACTGCAGTGTGAAACAGCAGAGAGGTTAGGGATGTTAAGTTATTTGGATGTGTGTCCTGGCAAAGGCATTGGTATGTTTGGAGTCTTCCCCATTCTCCTCTGGCATTATGCCAAGGAAGTTTGTCCACACTTTTTTGCTCAGTGCATGTGAATGAGCGTGAGAAACCCAGACTGCTCACTAAAGGAGTCTCTGAATACAAATAGGCTCTACCTACTATTAACTCAAAGAGACCAAAGAACCACTTGGCACAACCCAAAAGACAGATTTGCTCTGGACCCAGCATTACAAACCTAACAGGATATGCATGAAATCAATACACCACTGAGCTGGAATAAACCCCTTGTTAAGTCAGCACACCACCCAAAACTAAAGGGTTTCTGTAGTAACTCTATCAAGACTTCAACAGAAATAATTACACAACTCGAGCTTTCTGCTGGCACAGACTTTGTTTAACCCAGCCTACTGTGATCTCCTGAGTAAGAAAAAACCCAGAAAAACTATGGCCTTGAAGAATTTTCTGATGTTTCGCTTTCACCAGGAATACTGACAGCTCAAACCAAGAAGCAAAAACCTATCCTACACAGATAAACACACTGCTTTATTTGTTCAGAAGTTCAGTACTCCTCAGCTATGCTTACAGTAACATCTTTTTCTCCCCCTACCCAAGTTAAATGAATGTCAAAACCAACAAGAAAGCACCAGTAGTATTGCCCTTTACCTCTCCTCCCCAACAACTGCATTTGGAAGTGTAAGTTTAGCTACAGACAGCTGGCTGCATGTACAAGATGGCTCCTATCAAAACCAGTCACGGGGTTTGACTGACACGAGATTCAAGTGGAATGGGACTAATGAACTTGTCCTCAGGCAAAGTTCAGATGCTGATTGCTCCAAGGAAGAGGGTCAAGATGAACTAACAAGGTGTTTCCAATTTTCCAAACTGAAGAAGCTGTCAAAACTTCACATACTCTTCTGTGTCCATGTCCCTCCCCTAGACTTGTTAAATCAGCTATCCAATGACAGGTGTTAGAACCTACGTGATGCTATGGGATTTCTCTGCATCTCCCTAAGCTTCTCTCCAGTATTCTCCCTGTCCTTCCTCCCTCCCCTTTCTCGTGCCCAGCCCAACGCCCCACAACACAAAGCTCTGCCCAGAGCAGCAAGGTGCAGAGCAGCGAGTCTCTTGCCTTTGATGCCATAGGTCCTGACGCAGTGGAACGCTGCTCCCCCATTCGGGATGGACTCCTGGTGCCTGGAGACCTGGGGAAGGGGAACACCGTGGTGGGTTTTAACATGGACCTTTAAGTAGGAGGCAGAGGAGAAACCTAAACAAGATAAAAGGAGATGAGATCCTGCCACCAGCAAAGACACACATCTGCCTTCCCTGTTCCTTTAATCTTTCTCTTGCTCCTGCTCCCTATTGCAAAGCTGCTGTTCCACCAGTTCCCTCTGACATGCTCACGTAGGAGTCCTGTCATCATCAGGCAATAATGCAGTGCACACTTCTCATCAGACTGGGTTTGCTTTTTGTTAGTCACAAAGAGAGAACAGCCTCCTTAAAAAACAAATTCTGTGTAAAAAGCAAACCTAGCAGGTGACATGAAACTTTCTGGAAAAAAAGGCAGAAGAGACATCATACAAAAAGGCACCCATGTCTCTTCACCATTTTTTGTGCTGTTTTATTTATTTTAATTAAAAATGCTTTTGCCATCTGATAATACTTTGGAAGATAGCTCCAATTAGTTGATTTTATGCTGTTAAGATCTGAAGGAATGCTGTCTAGTAACAACCCTCGCTGGTTTTTAAGCACTTTCCCCTTAGGTTTCTAGCACTTATACTGACTTCTAGAAGGCAGAAAGCTGAAACTACTGACTTTTTAAGGCATACAGTTTTGCTCTAATTTTTGAAAAACATTTCCTGCAGTCAGCGCATCCCGAGTTTAAAAAAATATGCTAGAACTCATATTTTGTCTACAGTTAACAAAGAGTACTAAAAATAAATTTCAGTATTTTTATTAGCTCTAATCTGTAAGATCCAAACACTGAAAATAAAAAACATATATATCAAACAATTAATTTCTGAACAAACCAGATTTTTTTACATTTGTGCATGTGCTTTTTAAAATGTTGTTTTTTTTTTTTAAGTCTCACAAATATGTTGTTTTTCTTTAACGCAATAAATGATCTCACATATACTTTGGAATGTTTTTTAATTCAACCTCAGTAAGATCTGCAATCACTACTAGTATGTTTGGACCACATAGGAGGCACAAGGAGGAGAGAGTTTTAAAGGCTTCCTACAGAGGTAAAGCTACCACCACCAACCAGCTAAATTTTCTTTTATATTTTGAACAGAGTATTATGGCACTTTCATGTTAGAAACATTTCCACTAACAACTAAGAAGACAACACAAGGTTCACCATCACACACCCAGAGTTGCAGGTTCCCTTTCTGGAGAGAGAAAACCCAAGCTCTAGATTTTTTTAAACCATTTACAGCTCAAGTCCTTGCAAGAGAACTTTCGTAACAATACTTTGCTTAAAATATGAATAGATATTCTACCATAAAGCCATTTTTGTAGTGATTTAACTGCATTTACATTTGATGATATACAGCAATATATTAGGAAGCCTGCAAACCAAATACTACACACCTCTCTGGGGTGGATTTTCTGACTGCAGCTGTTAGTTTCAGGTGCTGAATTTAACAATGAATGTGGCTTTACACTAGATTTCCCCGTGCCTAGCACACAGAATATCCCTCTACCCTGACTTTTATCCAGGGGTTATTAAGAATTATCTACACAGGACCTGCAAAGCAAGAACTCCACTGCAACCTGCTGAAGGGAAAAGGGGCAGGCTGCTGGGAATGAACAAGAGGTAGTTACTGTGGACCCCTGAGCTGAAGATAAAAGTACAGAGAAGTAGATACATCACAACTGAAGAAACCAAGAACACACGACTCTCAGAATACAAGGGAGTAGAATCACCAAGGCCAAGTCATCTGGGGAATTAAAGTAAGGATTTTATCCTCTGAAATAATGCAAGACCTACCCTCAGACACAAAATGCTGCATTGAAAATTCTTACAAACACCAAAACCTCACTGTAGACCTGAAAGAACCAGTCTTTGACTGGTAGAGAAAAGGGCACGGTGCACATATAAAATGGTGACACTTCCACCTATGAGATGCTTTCCTTATTTCACACGTGTGGCTAACAACCACATGCATGCTGAGATCAACCTCTTTGATGCAGCAATGCATTAAAATCTCACTGCCAACCATTAAAAAGGACTACATGCAGGTATTCAGTGTTTTTCTACACCACAACAGGGAAATCTGAACTTGTAATCTCTGCACACAATATTTTTTCTGAACTCTGCAGTTCTATTTGTAGAGTACATTGTTTTATATAATGAAAACTGCTGCAAAGTGCGTTAGCTCCCCTTTATGCACTTGGCAGATGAACATGTGAGTCATCAGCTTCCATCAAAACCATAAGAATGCCAACTGCTCCATGGGAAACTGTATAAAGGGAGACTTTTTGGGGTTGTTTTCATCCTAATTTTTTCCTGAAGCACTTAGCACTGGCCTTTTTATCTCCACCAGACTTTAATTATGAATGCCAGTCCTAGGAAGATGGGGGGTTCATAGATCATAATCCTTCACTCTTAAAAGTCTCTTTCAGAGCAAAGTCAGACTAATCCAGAGGATAAAGTGGCAGTATTTTTCAGAGAAGGAATGTATTTATTGCTTTACTCATACACATTTCTCTACTTTGCAGGGCAGATAATTTCCTCACTACACATATTTGTAATATCGGCTTTTCTAGTATGAAGAAATAATCTCCTTTATATAAATGAGACCTATCCCTTGATCTCTTGGATAAGATCTATAAGGAGATAAACTATAGAAATAATTGCAGGATGCTCCTTGTTCAAAAATTGTAATTGAATTTAGCTGGAACATGAGGAGAATGTGTCTAGCTTTAATGGACTCTGTCCACTATGAAATGTACAAGAACTCGGAATTTTTTAAATTTTTAAAAACTCAGAATTATAAAAATAAATTCTCATTTGTCATTGGAATAGTTACCCTTTCCCTAACTAATTTGATTCTGTGCAACAAACAATGTGTATGTGTTTGAAACACAACCCCAAAGTTCTGAGTTGCAGGTGTTATTACTGAGTACCAGCTCTAGACCTGCCAAAGTCATTAATCTCTTGAATTCTTTGTAAAAGCCACACAAGCAAATAAAGTTCCTAAGGATGGTAATAGAAGATTGTGTAACAATGCAACAGGAGCATGTCTTCTTCATTTAAACTGATTAGAGAGAATTTGTCTTAAAAAAAGTGAAGCTTGAGGATTAGTTTTTTTTAGCACATTTTGGACAAATTCTTTAAGGAAAAAACAAAACCCAACAAAATATCAAACCAAAAAGAGAAGAAAAACAAACTCTAAAATCCCAGGGAGAAAAAAGGAACCAATACAAAACCCCCCAAAACCATTTCACTGTTTCCCTGATTTAATTGCTGCCATAATTACTCTAAGCAAAAAACCCTTGAGTAGGAAAACAACCTGGAAAAAACACCAAATCACAGCTGGTAGTTTTTTTAAATTATACTGCCACATTGTGAAAGTAGTAAGTATGATCAACAAATGAACCCTCATGAAATGGCAAACCATTGGCTACCGCTTTCTGTCAGGTACTGAGATCCCTTCCCATCTCCTAAACCCATTATACCTTTAAAACAACATGAGACACTTCATTAAGTTCCAGAGAAAAGCTTTCAGTCCAGTGGGATAAACTGAGGGAGTCTAAGCTCTATCATTAACACTGGGAATGTTGAGCTGCGTAAAGAGTCACCTTTTCATCCACTTTTTTTTTTTTTAAGTGGCCAGCATCCAAAATTCTCTCCACAAGCAGCTTGAGCTTGTAGAGCATTCTTGCTTGACAATTACTATATCCAGAGGCTGACAATTACTATATCCAGAACCAGCTAAGTTTCAATTAAAAAATACATCAGCACATTAGGCAAGGGAAGAATAAACACAATTCCACGGCACAAGCACCTCAGCCATGGCACAGCTGTGATCAGGTTACTGTGAGGCTTCTGATTGCACCAATGCCTATCAAATAGATATTTTTAATCCAGAATTTTTCCACTAGACCTAATCTTGCCAGGCTCTACAGTTTTAAAAATAACAATTTAAAACAAGGAACATTATACTTTGATTTTAGAACACCTGGGATTAAAAATTCTGCTCCCGTTGATCATAAAGCTATAATCAAAATTTACAGCATAAAACAATGAGTTCACAACACAACTGTTGGACAAATCCAGTCTGTAGCTTCCCCTTCCTATGAATTTCAACACTTCCTATGAAATTTAACATTATTTATTATTACATTTTTAAATCCTGAAATTCACAGTAGATAATTCTGACAACTCCCATGAAATACACAAATCATAAGAAGAAAGTAGTTGATTAAAGTTTGCTGTACAACAGGTTCCCTATCCTTTTACAGAGGTGTATTTTATTTAAATTGCCACTGTACATTTAGACTTGTAAAATGTGAATAAACCACTTAGTCATTTCATTGTTTGAATGCCAGGTCTGTCTTTGTCACACTGGCTCCATTTCCAAAGAACTGCAGTGACATCCAGTGGTAGTTAAGCTGAAAGTCACGCTTCAGAATCGTGGAAACAAGACAACTCCTCCCAACCCATCTGAGTTTCTGTTTGGCACCACGTTCAGTGGAAGGAGAGCAGGACAGCACCTGGATGTCAAACAGTATCTTCCATGTTGTTGTCACAAAAAGAATCAGGATAAACTTCAACCCAGACGCCTTTTCCACTCACACTGATAACATCACTTTCAGGATTTACAGACTGTTCAATTAGTGGAAACACCTCCCTTGCAATTTAATGTCTCATTGTTCATCAACTCCAAAAGCTCCCTTACAGTTTGCACACTAAACATAGCAGAGCTTTATTTTCTCAAGATTTCACCTTTCTTAAACTAGAAAACAGAACACAGGTCAGGAAAGAAGACTCACCAGAAAAAACAAGATCCCAAAACACAGCAGCGACCTCCTCTAACACCTACTAGCTGTGTATACCTGTGTGAGCCAAAAAGGCACTTCCAACTTGTGAATTAATCCCTCAAAAAAAAGACACCAACAAATCAAAATAATTTTTCCAGCTTGTTTTACATCCCACAAAGCCTAAATTTCCACCTCTCTCCAACTGAAGAGTACCACAAAGAGATGGAAAAGCTTCACAAGCTTAGTCATATGGTTTAGTTTTACATGGTGCTGCATGGAGCAGGGAGTTGGACTCAATGATCTTTATGGGTCCCTTCCAACTGTGAAAAGCCATATTTTACAAATAAAGGTAAAGCACATTTCTAATGCTCTTTACAAAGTATGCCTTAGAAATGTACACTAGTACAAAGCAGTTTCTTGTGTTAAGAGGGAGAAGCAGCTTGACTCTATTGCACCAGGAGGTTAAGTAAGACTTAGTAACATAATGTAGATTTATGTTCAGTGTATGATTTTCAACCTGATGTTGAAAGATACAAAAACATTCTTCTTCCAAACTGACTGCAAGGGCTCAAGTCTAATCAGGTATAGAAAAAAAAACAGATCTATGTTAAACAGCAGCAAGGCAACTTATCATGGTTATTGTATAGGGATCTGGCTAATAAAATTTGTTTCGAATTTAAACTGAATTTCTTTGGGAACAATCTGCTGTGTGAAAAGGCCAGACCTACACTCCATCAGTTTCAGGGTTAAGTATTCAGTAGGAAAAGCAGAGTATGTACATCAGTAGGGTATAACCTCCTCCTGTTGCAGAGAGTCACGCAGCCTTACAGCTCCTCTCGAGTGCTGTCCCATCCCACTGGAATAAAAAAAGAGTTTCTTCATTACCTCGGTTACAGATAGTGCAGAAATTGCTTGGTCCTTCACTATGCTTCTTCAAGTGATCTGCCATATATGCTGCTCTCAAGTACTTCCCACACACCTGGCATGGAACTTTGTCTTCATGACATGCCAGGTGTGAGCGCAGCCGGTCACGCGTGGCAAAGGAAGCATTACAAGTCTGCAGGTACAACGAGAACCATGTGACTCATCAACTCTGCTACCAGCACTGATACTGTTGAATAGATTTAGTATTCTTTAGTGTAAATACCTTAGATCCTGTGCAAACACAAAAAATTACATGATGCACAAGCCATTTTCCCCCAGATAAATTCAGAACACAAACACAAGATGTAGTGTTACTACTCAAAAGAACTAAAGCAGCAAGAAAACAGCTCTGACACATTGCAGACAATAAAACTTACACCAAGATAGAGTTGTAAGGCTTTAGCTCCTTTATGAGGATGAAGATACTAAAATTTTAAGTAATTTTTAACAGAAGAAATAGCAGAAACCACTTTGCTCCATTTACAATAAGTTCTGCCATTTCACTGAGCCATTACAATCACTTTAAGCCACTCAAATGTCCTCTCTGTCATTTTCCTAAATTATACTCTTTGATGAGATAAATCTAACTGCAGTACACAGAATTCTTTTGGAGTGTGAAGACACACCAACAAAGGCTCAGAGAATTATCTGGGATGACAATATGACGAGAGACAGTAGAAGAGTCATCCTGGCATCCACAGCAGCAGTGCAGACAAACCGTGGAAGTGAAGCCTCAAAACTGAGCAGGTATCAAAATAACTGCATGACATCATAATCTGTTTTAACTTACCCCTGGTATCATATTCCATTTACTAGCACAAAACAAGCTTGATTTGGCATAAGATAATATTGATTCTATTTGCCCACTTTCCAGCTGAAATCTGCATGAGAAGTGAAGGCTCCCTCCCATTTTCATAACGCCAGCAAGGGGCAGGCTTGGCTGTGCCCACAGTGGCCTGCCAGTTCTGAAAGGCTTGCTCTGTCTCTAATGTGTGAAGGGAAATAAATCACCAGCAATATGCTGCACAAGGTATTAGAGTTATAATCTAAATCATTTCACAAGTGCAAGAGGAGAAACAAAAGCAAACACACATCAGAATGACCAGACCAAGCCAGAGCAGTGACATTCAAGAGTTTACAGTGTTTTGTTTATACCAACTTCATATAAAGTAACACAGTTTTAAGAGCTATAACCAGAATCCCCAAAGAAATCATATGAGGCTGTTCAGAGTCTTGGGAACTGGGTATAATCTGCATTTTTAAATATCAGTGTGTAATTAAACCACTGTTTCAATAGAGATAAGACTTGTTAAAGTAACAATCTTAGTAAAATTCCAAAATTATAATTCAAGTAAGAGAAATTGATAATACAGAAGAGGATAATGTAATTACATGGAACTCAGTTAATCAAGAGCTCAATCCAAAAACCATTGAAGGCAGCAGAAAAGCACCTATCAATTTCAACAGGCTTTACACTCATTTGATCATGTGAGATGCTGAAGTGTGGAAAACTCCCATGGAGCTGAGGCTGCTCCACAGCAAGTATGGGACTTAACACCTCAGAGGGTCAGGACTCAATGAAATTAAAAAGGCAACAGTAAAATTATCTGGATTTCTGCGACATACAGAGTTTAACTAGGCCCACCAGACAAAGATTTATAAATCACAAGTAGGGAGGTTTAAGAGACAAATTCTTGAACATGAATGATTTCTCTTCATTTGTAATCTCAGTACACAGCGCTGAGCAAAACAGGTGCAGCTTTCACTTACTAAAGTGTTCTTAGAGGTAAGCACTCTCCTAAGGCAGGATTGCAGCACTGATACTAACCAATCTGTTGGATATCAACTAAAGACATATGACTGGACTATCAACAATGACAGCCAAGAGATCCATCAGCAATAACTCTAAAGCTATGGAGCTGCAGGAAGGTCCATTCCTGAGCACTGGGAGTGCATTAGCCAATGAGAAGCAGACCAGAGACAAATCACATAAATACAGCAATGCCAGAAGTAAAACCAAATCTAGCCCACAATGAACTTAGCAAGTTGAAAGCTTAGGGAAAAGCAATATAAAAATGTATGTGTTTGATTTCTCACTTGCTGCTGAGCTGTGTAAAGCTCACCTTTGGATAAGCTATATAGCAAATATATCTGCAACAAAGCTTAAAAACAATAACTAAGTCCAGTGGAGAAAGCAAGAACCAGTTTAGCTGAATCATAACAATGGGAGACAGGACTAGGGTTAAAGAAAACCCCAAAGTTAATATTCAAATAGTTAATATTTATAAAAGGTATAGAGAAAAAAAAGTTTTATTTTATGAAAGATGTGAAGTGCTAAATAAGTGCTAAGTATTTATCATTAATTGTTAATTATAAAAGAAAACTCTCCAGTGCTTTCCTATCAAACATTGCACAGGTATATAAATAGACCAAAAAGAATATATAAAGTTTAAAAAACATTGTTTAAGAAATACCTCTTGAAGTTTCAACTTTTCTATGGATGTGGATGTCTCTGAGCTTATTCCATGGTGGCTGCCATTTTCCTGCTAATAGGCAGGAAGTAAGAGAAATTAGGACAGGAAGAAACTCATTCTGCATTGAAATCAATGGGATACGCACTGGACTTGGGATGCCAATTAAGTTGTGCTTTGATTTAATCTGCATTTTTCTTTTTTAATTTGATTTGCCAGAAGAACACCCTGTCTTGTCTCTGAGAGGAGCAAACTTCTGTTTTCTCCCCTTGTTCTTTCATGTCCACAGATTTCCAGATCACTGTTTGCTCCCAAACTGCAGCCTGACTTTCATACATCGACATGCCAAAGCTGACAGCTTCACCCCAGCCCATGGGGTCAGGAACTGAGCTGCCCCATTCTGGCCATAAAAATGACTCACTCCTCCTTTAGCCAGAACTCAATGGTCAGACTGGGGCAAAAAATATAAATTCACCAGTGCAACAATCCAAGGAAAAAGATCCACAGGGCTATTTGCCTGGACACCAAGACAACTTCTTGGATCTAATTTCTCAGCTGCTTTGGCTCTGTGGAGATCTTGCCTAATCTGAGTCTATCTTATCAGTAATGAAAAAGCTGGAGTCAAGACTTTGGCATCAGGTGCTAGAGGTGCTGGAATTCAGGATACTTGTGAAAGATCTGTGAAACACAGCCATTATTTCAGGGGATGAGTGCAGCATTACAAACTGAGCACTGAAAACTACAGCTGTTGCAGGGATGTTCAGCTTAAAATCGTCCTGTCTCTCATACTTTCATTTATTCTGAAGCTGGATTGACACCTTCCCACTTTTTTGTTTTGTTACTCCAAAGTGTACTGTGATGCCACACCAACAAAACATTACATATCACTGGTCTGCAAAGACACCTAAGAGCTCAGGTAAATGGCCACTTTGTCTAAATCGTAACAGAGCACAAAATCCAAAAATGCCATTACAATAAAGGATTCTGGAGTGCTCTTCTGTTCACTGACCGAGTAATTCTCTTTTCCAGTAAACATAAACAAAGCATGACAATAACAGGAATTTTCAACAGAACTGAACAGATTCAAAAAGGATGCTCAATGCTGTTCAGGCTGCTCTCAGGGGGAGCTAATTTGCCAAACAAAATCAATGGAAAAAGAGAATGGAAAACGGGCAAACATTAATATTTTCCTTCTTGGTGGCCAGATCCTGTGTTAGATACACATAACAGAACAGACACATAACTGGTTATGAGATAATCACAGGGAGAACTTTATCCATTTATACATCAGTTTTTATATTTGAAACAAGTTTTCAGTGACTGCATCCTTCTGTTGTTTCTACCATGTATAGCAGATCTGTGCATATTCAAGAAGAGTTTCTAAATCTGATAGGATATTACAAAGCGTTTTCTGCAAAGACACACAACAGGTCATTAACAAATTTTCTGTGCCTTAAGATTCATGAAAAATTAACTCTGCAGGGCTAAACAATCCAAAATCAAGAACAACCCAAGCCTGAAGTACAATCTTGACTCTGATGATTGTAACCTATAGCCTATACCTTTTAACTGAAATGAACAGTGCATACAGTATTATGGCACTTTAGACAACACACAGTAAGAAATACTATTCCTGGAAACTGCTATCACAAAACACGTGTGTGCAAGGAAATGGAGTTGAGCTTGGCTGTGCCATCTTAGCTTCCATATTTCTCTACTTCTGAGCTCTTAGTGTATCCTCTGATGCACACAAAGTTGATATTTAATATTCTTAAATCAATGTTAAACTATAAAAGCATTATCAGTCATCAGCTGGCAAAGGACAATTCACAGCTAACAACAATTCCCTGTTATTTGTCAGCAGTGTTCATCCAGTAATCTTGGCATCAACTAGCAAAGACTGAGGAGTGTCTCTTCATGTTGGGAGGTAAACACTCATCATCAGTTCATCCACAGACCTCTTGCTGTCCCCACATTGTGAATTCTTTTCATGAGTGGAATTTTGCAATTTGTATCAATCTGTAACCCATAAATCACCTCAAGAAGCTCGAGCCAATCTAAGGCTTTATATAGGACCCAGTTAAATCAATGTGACAGCTCTATGGCCTGACTTTCAAATGTGCTGGGCTTCCACAGATCACATGGATGTCAACAGAAACCTTCAGATGCTCCAGCTGCCTGGAAAACTTCTCAGGATTCTTAAAACTTAAAAATGTTTCAAAACTCTAACAATTTGAAGGACACATAGGTGTGTCAAAATATGCAACAATGCAGATCAGGAGGCAGCAATAATGTAGGATTGTCTAGGCTCATAACATGTGGTTAAATATTTTAGAAGAAACAATCCTCTAACCTTCACTGTCTTCAAAAGAAAAAAAAGAAGAATCTTGCTCCAGCTTCTTTAAACAAATATGAAATATTTCTTCAGAAGCTAAGCATGGAGATTGTTAGCCCAACAACTGTTTTAAAAGTTTGCCCAACATCTCTCTGATGGCAGTGTGTGATGGTGGAAGCTGATTCTCAACTTTGTTTTAATTGATACTTCCAGGCACCTTTTAAATCTCTCTATAAATGGATTACAAAATACCTACCTTCATTTCATCTTTCAAACTTTATTAACAGTAAAAAACTATATACAACATTATGACACTGTACAACAAAGGACATTGTGATGCCATTATTTATATTCTCCCTGAGATTAAAAAAGCTTCCAATTTTGCTCAGTGCAATGTTCTGAAGGCTACGCAATTAAAAAAAAATAGCATCTTGACAAGTTACGATAATTACAATTTACTGATTTTTTATTGAAGCTATTCTAAAAAAAAATGAAGTCAGCATTGGAGCCTCCTGATGGCAACAACTGCAATTAAAAAACCAAGGAGGGGAGGGATGGAATCATCAGTGACATGGCCCCCAAGCCCAGGTGGCTGGGAAAGAGATCCAGGGTGAGACTGGGACAGCACAGTAGGAAAAAACATCTGGAAGAAGGGGAGGAGGGAGGCAGGAGGACCAAAGCTCTAGATGAGGTGAGGGGGGACAGGAGGGATGTAAAGCAGATGTCACTGTGGAACACTGTTCTTTACAAACATTCATCCCAAATCACATATACATGGTATTGCTACTGGTATTTCAGAATTGTCTGCACACATAAATGCAATGCCAAAGATTGCCCACAACATCAGTCTGGCTCCTACCTGACATTTGTGAGGTCTCTCTGAGGTATGCACCTGTTTGATGTGTCCATTCAAGTGGTCTGGCCTTAAAGGAAAATACACATAAGAACACTTAAAACAAATACTAAAAATAAAGTTACAATTTTAACAAGAAAAAAGAAAATAAAAGGAAAAAAAAATATCCCAGTGCTGTATCTATGACAAATGTAGTGATTTTTTATACTTTCCCAGAACCAGATGGCCAACAACTGGGACACTACCTTGTTATGCACCCTCTCCAACTTGCTAAAAAGCAGCGTTTTCTCAGGAAGAAATCATTACTGAATGATCAGCGGAAACAGGAAATACAAGTTATGATTTTCAAGCCTGCACGTCCCCATCCAAAATCTTATTTAGACCTTAACAATCAGGGCACTTTGATTTAGTTGCTGAATATTTGAAAATCAGATCCTTTTGGTTTATGTCCTAAACACAGATGTAAAAATCCAACTTTAAGCACATCTTGCAAAAAAAGACTATCTTAACTCTGTTGCTGTGACACATTTTCCACCTGCAAGATGAAGAAATACTCCTAACTTACACCTTGGTAGGGAGACTGCATTAATACAAATAAAGTGCTCTGAACACTCCAACTAGAAGGTGCAATGGAAGAGCAAATTATTACTGCAAAAAGTTAGACCATTCTTCACAACCAGCAAAGCCTACTCGGAAGGAGAAAGGACTGAAGAGCTGCAGATTGTCCTGGTGGGAGTTTCTCCTAGTGGGAAGAAAGCTTTTCATTGTATGAGACCAAAACTGCTTGGAAACAAGTTCTCCGCCCTCTCCTCCCCCAACTTCCCAGCCGCACCAATGAGAGGGCACGGGATGGAATTCGCGCACTGCAGACACCAAACGGGCTGGACTTTGCGGTGGGGCTCTTACACGCGATGTGCAGCGCTGGGCTGGAGCCGTGTAACCGGACAGACTGGTTGGGGTCCCTCTGGGTACCTCAAGCCCAGCGACCTCACGTGCTGCGCTACTGAATACAGGAAAGGACACTAAAATCAGACTTCACACTTCCAGCTTCCTCTGGCTGCTCCTAAGAGTGAACACTGAAACTGAGGAGTCTCTAGTTTTCATTCATACTTCGGTTTCACAGACCCGCAAACGGATTTGTTGATAACTTTCGTAAGGGCATTCCCGCCTGTTCACATTAACTTACCGGGGAAAATAGGAACTCAACATGTATTTCTCACTTCCCCTTAATGACAAAAACCTTTCCTGCAGCAACAGCAGAGATCTTTAAGAGTCAGTAAAAACAATAAAACTTGGCACACGATCCCAGGTAGAGCTATAATAAAAAAAAAGTACTTTCACTTCTAGCCACAGATGCAATGTTCATTTTGTGACCTTCCATCACTGAATCTGCACTCCTTATGAAGATGCGTCCCTAATTACTGCCGATCTAAAAGAAAAACGGGGGGTGGGGCTACATTTTCATAATTTATTTCAGTAACAGAAAGTCCTTCTATCAAAAAGAGAGCAGGGGCACAATTCCTCAATTTACGCAGCCTGGCCTTTTGATTTGTTTTCAGATCTCCGTTCCTTCCCTCACGTCAGAGCAAATCAACTGCTGTGGAAAACCGACTGCTGGTACAGAAATAGCAGAGTGTATGCATCCCCCTCCCCCCGCTAGTTCTACACTCAAAGCGAGCGGCAAACTTCCAAAAAAGTTTCAAATTCATTAGCTCAGACTATAAGATACCACTAACACAACTACGTGTACCGAACTACTTATTAAATTAGCTCCCACAAACAGCGACAACAAAAAAATCAGCAACATTAAATGCACAGATCTTACGTATGTTGCAGGGCAGAAACAGGATCCCCTTCAGAAGGATGTAAACCCAAAGGACACAAAGATCATGTATTAAAAGATACTTGATGCTGCAGCCTTTGAAATCTCACCTCTTCCTTCACATTTGGGTGATAAAAAACATTACGAACTAAGAGAAATGAAGGGAAGTTAAGAAAAAAGAAAATTTAAAATGGATACGAGAAAAATAATAATCTTGAGATGTATTATTTTGCACTTCAACAGCACCTTCAAACTACCTACACATCAGCGATCTCAAGACACTTCTGTGAGGTAGGTAATTACTTCAACACCCATTTCACAGAAGAGTCGTCTGAGGGAGAGACTAACTGATTCGCCCAAGGACACGCATACAACCAGCTCTGGGACAAAGCTGGGAACGTTAGCCAGAAGCCAGCTGACTCCCAGTTCAATGTCTTAATTACTTTTAAACCCTTCCAAGAGACTGCAGAATAGCATCCCAGAGGAAATGATGGAAGTCTCATTCCTTGAAACATTTTAAAGTGGAACAGTCAAACTATCCTAAGAACATTTCCAAGGGATAGGAAAATCAACTTCCTAGGTCTCTGTTTGTGTCAGTGGTCCATACAAGCACTCTCTTACCTGGAAAAGCCTTTTCCACAGCTCTGGCAGATGTAGGGCTTTCCCACAGAGCCATCATGCGATCGAACATGATAGGACATCCTGTCTTTTCGCTTGAACCGCAAGCCACACACCGGACAAGAGTAAGGCTTTTCGCCAGAGTGTGACAGCTTGTGCCGATTCAGGTGGTACACGTCCCGAAAAATCTTGCCACAGATCTCACAGGCCACCTGTTTCCTCGTCCTGCTTCTTTTTCGAGGCGCGTCGGGGTCATCCTGACCAGGAACACCGTTTTCACCCAGTCGTGGGGGTGGGATGTCTATGTAGCCCAGCTGCAAGCTTGTCACCCCATGTTGAGCCTCGTGCTGCCGAAGACGATTAGCATCCGTGAATACTTTCCCACAGAGACCACAAGGCAGGATACCAGCCTCTCGCAGGCCCCCTGGGGTACCGAACATCATGGAGTCCAAGAGATTGGCTTTACGGGGACGCCCTCTGCCCCTCTTGGTGCTTAAAGTGGGAGCGCTAGCAGCAACATTCTGGAAGGGCGAGGCCAGCAGTGGTGGGGACAGAGGTCCCGCCACCATGGGCAGGCGGTCCACACCCTGCAGGACAGGTAGGGAGGACTGCGCCGCGGTGAGCGCAGCCCGCGTGGCCTCGTCTTCAGGCATGCCAGCAATGCCATTGCCATTGGGTGCCAAACTGGCACCGTTGGTCATGTCAAGAGGGAAGCCGAGGTCAGCGGCTCCTGGACGGAACAGCATAATGTCGGGGCGTGCGGGGGGCACGAGGAGCTGCACGTTGGACTGCTTGATGACCTCCTGGCAGATGTCGATCACAGAGCGCATCAGCAGGAACTTGGCGGCCGTCATGAGCTCCGGGAAGCTCTCCAGCCGGACCACGATGCGCGACGTGTAGGCGAAGTCCAGGATGTCTCCGAACACCTTGGAGCTGATGGTGTGCATCTCCAGCTCCCGCCCGCCCCCGGGGGCGCCGCCGGCCGCCGCCGCGGCCCCGCCGGCCGCCGCCTCCGCCGCGCTCCCCTCCGCGCCGCCGCCGCCGCCACCTGCCCCGTCGCCGAGCTGCGCGCTGAACACCGACTCGAAGTATTCGCTGCAAGCGGCCAGCACGGCGCGGTGCGCCGGGAAGCTCTCGTCGCCCACGCGTAGGAGCACGTCGCAGAAGCGGCCGCCGTTCTTGCGCTGCTGGTTGAGGCTGTGCAGCACGTCGGCGCTGTGCCGGCTCACCTGGTAGGTGTAGCAGCCCGACGAGGGGCCGCAGGCGGCGGCCTCGCTCACCCGCTCCATGGGCGCTGCGCCGCCCCGCCGGCGCCCGCAGGGGGCGCGCGCGCTCTCGGGCCGCCCGGCGGCGCGCGCCGCCTCCTCCTGCTCGTTCCCCGCCCCTGCCCGGGCCGGCGGCGGCGCGCGCGCGGCGCTCCCTGCACGGCGCGAGGGGCTCGCGCGGCGCGGGGGGGGCGAGACAAAAGGCTCGGGCGGCCGAGGCGCGCGCGCGGCCGCGCGAGCCCCGCCCGGGCCCGGCCGCCACGAGGCGCTGCGGCCGCGGGGCCGCCGCGGGAAGGGGCGGGCGCGGCGCGGCGGCGGCCGGGAGGGACGGGGGTCCGGCGGCGGCTCCGGGCTGCCGGCTCCGTCCGTCCCTGTGTGTTTGGAGCGGAGGAAAGATGGCAGCGGCTGCACTTCCTCTTGCACTTTCACCCCTGGGGGGAGGAGAAGGAGGGGGCGATACCACCCCCCCTACAAAAATCCAGCGGGGGCCCCCCGGCTGCTGCTCCCCCGACCGAGCGCCGCCGCCGCCGGCCCCGGTCCGGGCCCCGCCCGCTTCGACGCACCCTCACCGCCGGCGCCGCAAACTTTCCTCTCTTCTTTAGACGAGAAGACCCCCACCCTATTCACGGAGACCCCCCCCCTCCAGCCACTCGGGCTCCCCCCCTGCCCCCCCGCTTCCTGCCCCCCTCCCTCCCCGCATCCGCCAATGCAAGAGCAGCCAGAGCCAGCAGGCCGGCCCCCACCCCGCCCGCCCGCGGGGGCTGGGGGCTGCAGTCTCCCCCTTCCCCAGCCCCGCTCCTCCAATGCCGAGGCGGCAGTGAGGCCCCCGCCCGCGGCTCACGGGGGTGCTGGGGCTGCGCTCGCCCCCTCCCCCAAATATCCGGGCTGCAGCTCGCCCCCCGGGCCCCCCTCCCGCCGGAGAGAGGAGGAGGGGCCGGCGGGGGGGCTGCAGGGAACCTTCCCCCCTCCCCAGGCGCCAATCGTCCAATGCAAACCCTCCCGGAGCTGCAGAGGCGCAGAGCGGCCCCCACCTCCTCGGCTCGCCTGAGGAGAGCCGATCCCAGAGGGGCCAGGGGCTGCAGCGCGGACCGGCCTCCCCCCGGTCTTTCATTGCATTTCTCACCCCCACCCCCCCCGTCCACGATCAACTCTCAGCCTCGCTGGAGGAGCGAGGCGCCGGCATTGTGGGGGAGGGAAGGGGTACAGCGGGAATTCTTGCAGTGCGAAAATGCCCTCCCCTCGGGAGCGGCTGCGTGGAACGGTACCCGCGGGCCGGGGGCTGCGGGAGGCACGGGCACCTGGCGGCCCCGGGCGCGTCCATGTTGGGGAAACTGGTGCCCGCGGAGCCCCTCCCGCCCAGCCGGGGTTCCCACGGCCGCCGGAGCGCCCCACGCCCCAGCGCGGCCACGCTCCCGCTCCCTCGAGTTACCCTTCCCCGGGCCCAGCTTGAACGCTCCGAAACGCGCTGCCGAATTCACTGCGCGGGCTGCCTGGACTGTCCTAGTGCTGAATCTTCCCTGTCTGCTCCAGGTCTCTCTATGAAGAGCTGCTGTTTCAACATCATCATTATCATTACTCGTTTGCAGCTGAAATCTGCTTTCTGTCTCAGACGAGAATTTTTCTCTACTTTTGAAGAAACATCTCCCCCACACATATCACACACACACACACACACATTCCCCAAACAGAGTTCTTTGTTTTGTTAAAGACAATGCTTGGAAAAAAGTGTTCAAGGACACTTTTTTGCATTTGTAACGTCAAGCCTAATTAAGAATGCTTGTACCACCTATTCACGATCTAATATCGTCACTTAAACTATTCTGTGGAAAATACTGAACTTGGCACATGTGAGGGCATCAGAAACTACAGAGCCTTCCAAAAGCTCAAACCCAGCACTTGAATTAAATAGTGGTGGAACTGAAAAAGCATTCTGGGTACTGATGTGCTAATGAGCACACCAAGCTTCTAACTCCCCAAATACTACATTTAACACTTAAGGCCACACAGTGCCCTCAGCCTGTACACCAGATTTCTCCTGCTTTTGATAGGAACTGTTTGTCTCTGCTGCAGTCAGAGTATAACTAGTAACTTTTGATTACTGCACTATGTGTGCGAACACCCTGATATGAACATATACTCGGGAAATTTGTGGTGGAGTGGTAGCAATGCTGACAAACCCAGCCTAACTACACCCTATTATATAGATAACACAGTGCTCGTGTTCTCCTGTGTGCCACAGACACGCAAGTTGTACTTGCTACAGTGAGGAAAATGATTAAGTTTAACTCACTAGCCAGGCTGCAAGCACACACACACATATGGAGCAGTTAAAGAATCTGGAATTTGCTTATCTTTGCTAGTGGCTTTGGACAGTTGTGTGCCTTTCCCCCATTGGTTTATTAATTTGCTTTCTTTTAGCCCCCAGCCTCCTGACATGGTTCCTGCTTCCTATTTCAGTTCCCTCCTCGCCTGTTCTTTGTCTCTCCTCTAGGCAGGGGGAGGGGGGTCCTGCCTCTCTCACAGCACTTTCCTCAGAACTTTCTCCAGTTGCCACGGAATGTTCTGGTTTCAGCTTCCAGCCCTCCTGTTTAAACGGCACCATCCAACACACCCTGCCTGCTTCTCTGGGGCAAAAGCTAAAAAACCCCGAAGCGCGGCTGTTTCTTGGCAAGTGACCCACTCACACTTACCACGAGGATGCCAGATCAGCACACTGGGAGCTCACACTCTGAGTAGTTGCTGGGTGCTCGTTCAAGATGACCGCCAGCACCTCGCACTCCCGGGCAGTCACAAGGACACAGACACAGCCCTTTGCCTTGGCTCCTCAGCACTGTGCCATGGCAGTGGCTGCAGCTCTCCTCTTGGTACTTACAGCCTTTCTACACTGGCTTACCCTATAGCTCCACCAGCACATTTAAAGGACTGCTGCTTAGAACATTTTCTGGTCCCAAACTTACCCTGTCTCAGAATATGAGACTATTGAAGTAGCCGCTTGTCTAGCATTTGTTATAACATTGCCAAATTTCTTCTGAAAATGAACAGGTACTAAACACACTGAGCAAAAATTTGGCTCGTCCCTATGAACACACTTGTAAGGTGAAGTTCCCCAAATTTAATATAATGACTAAATGGCATTTCTCCATACATAACTGTGCAAGCAGACAGGAATTATTACCTTTGAACTCAATTACCATCACAACTAGCAAGTTACTTTTTGAAGACAAAGTTCCAGATAACGTGAAAGAAAGTTTTAAATTTCCATTTTAAAATTTACGTTTTCTGTATCCAGTATTTCCTCTCCTTTTCAGATGATCCCTAATCTATTTTCTTAGACATCTTCTGCACTGGAATGTGCTGAACTTCTTTTGAATCCATCCCTCTTTTAAATAAAGGCATTTTCCTCAGCTACTTTATTCAGCTTCTCACTATTTCCTGTCTCACTTCTGCTCAAGGGAATTCTTGAGGTGTCCCTAAATGTTTTGCAGCTGCCTGGTGCCTGCTGAAGCACTTTGATTGGTATTTCAATAGTATTAATAATCCTCCTTTTCTCCAAACATGTGTGTACCATTTGGGACTCCACATTGTACATTGCTCGCTTCACTGCAGATCAATTGCTACTGGCCTTACTCAGAAGTGCAGACCTTAAATTGGTGTGCAAATATAGGAGGTAACAAAAGACTGTTACAGTCGAATCTGTTCAAACATATTTGGGTATATGTTAATTAGAGTTGAGTCATACCTATTTGTTCAACACTTTCAACTCGTGGATCTGTGTAGGTCTTGAGGCTACTGAAACTTTTCAGAATAGTCCCATTATTATACTCTTTAAGAAGGTTAGTCACAATTTCACATGGATTATAATATTAGCAGAGACATTTGTGCATAGCACTTGTGCCAGCTAATCAGTCATATGAACCATTTCCTTTGTGTGTGTGTTCCACAGAAATACAGAGCACTTTGCAGTTCATGGCACACTTGCAATTTCAGTGAGTAGCTGTCAGTTTTTCTGAGCTTTCACTGGTATTTTAATTAACTGCTACTGATATAACAAGCAATTAATTCAGCATTCATTACTTATTAGGTTGATTATTACTTAAATTTAGTTTTTAAAGCTTGCTCAGGTTATTATTGGGAGCCGTCCCATGAGAATGCCAACCCTAGCAGCAAGGATTCTCAGACTTGGAGACAGCAGATTCCTCTGTATCCCAGACGTGGGTTTAGTGATTTGTCAGCTTTCTTCTCTAGAAGCAGATGAAAACTCTTTAAAAATACCCAGCAACCTGACAAAACCGACAGCAATAAGATGGTATATGATGCTGTGGAAAGTACACGGAAAGACTTACTTTAAAAAGAGAAAACAGCACTGTTTGTTTTTCCTCTTTTTGATCACTCTCCTCACAGCACTCATGTGCTGTGTACTCTGTGTGTTGCATGGCAGTCCACGACAGTGTGAGGAGCTGATGCTAAACTATACAACTTTTAGTTGTTATACTAATTTTACACAGTCTTGGAAGCCAACCTTTGATACTTAATCTCCCTTTTGTTCCCCTCATTTCTTCAGTCCGCCCAGTTTAACTTATTCTAGACTGCCTGGAACCAAAGCAACCTGACCCATTCAGAACAAGGTTGCCACATTAGGGGTCTGTGCAACGTGGAAACACAGCCTAGGATTCCATATCTTTGCCTGAATTAGGCAGCCATGCCTACCTAAGCAAACCTGACGGACAACTTTTACTCCTAAAACATACATTACAATGCAATCCTAAATATGCAATGAAGCAACAAAGGTTTTGTATTTAAGATTAACAGTTAAACTACTGTGCTGTCCCCAGGAAAACTACTTCCTAGATAACAAGTAAACTGGCATTAAAAAAAAGCAGTTAATCCTAGAAGACAACTAGAACGGCTACGTCTGTACATTTTACAGCATTCAAGAGAGACACAACTTTCTGTCTATTGGTTCAAGAGTTAATTAAGATGTGAATTGCATCAACTCTCAGAGTCACTTCACCTCAGGCAATCAGTATTATGCTTCCATTGAAGATTCAGAACTATGGATTTAAAAAATCTTACCTTTTGATAGAGGATTTTCAAAATCTCTTTCCTCCAAATAGGCATGAAGCTGGCCCTAAGTCAACTCATTACAGCTCATTATAGTTTTGTCTCCTCTTCAGCATGAGCAGTTCTTCCCTGAAAGACAATAATAGGGTTAATTAGCAGCCAGTTCTCAAATCAAAGTACAATTCATAGGGTAAATTTGCAAAACTGTAAAAATAGAAAAAAAAAAAAAAAAAACCACAAACGAAACCGAACAAAAACCCACAGGAAAAAAAAAAAACACCCTAAAATGAATCAATTCTCTATATGCCTTAAGTTGCAGTTAGCCTTTTTTCATGAGGAGCTTTGGCAGGTTGGTTACAGTCCCATATCCATAATTCTTAAAATCGGAAGTACTCAGATCACCGTTACCATTTGATACATATTATTTTTCACTGGGCTGGCGATTGTTTCTGAGGGGATATGAAATTTCAAGATCCTTGCTTCACCTGAAATCGTGCTTTCATTTCCTCCCTGTCACCTCCTCCCCACTTTCTGAAATCCTGCAGAAATCCCACCACTAATCTAGAAATGCAGTCTGTAGCAAGCCCACAAACACACAGCATCAGCTGCTTGCCAGTATTGTCAGCAGCTTCTGCCATGAGGTGAATTACCAAAACCACAAGTACTGTACTACCAGAGTGGCTCTTAAGCTAAAATGACCTTCTCAGTGCACTGTGAATAAACTTCATATCCACAAGTATTTGAGTTATTTATTAGAATATAAAAGAGGGGGGAAACCTCAAAGCTGACTAGGTGAGCACACACTGCTTATTTTTAACAAGGTACTTAATGTGATTTTAACGAAGCATACACGAGTTATCACAATTAATTTCATACTCATAGTGTTTACCATGTATTGTACAATGATAAGTTTTACATGGTTATCCAAAAGACTTGCAAACCTCTTCTCAATATATTTTGTTTGCATCTCACCATCTCATGTAAGTAAAAAGCTAACTCAAGCTAAAATACTAGTTTTTTGTTTTAGAAAGAATTTCAGAAATTGACCCATAATGAAGGAGCTTATTTATAATTGGTAGTTTGACATAAAACCTAAATGCATTAGCTCCTAAGCTCTCCTATGGCAGTGAACTACAGTTATCATACTTGCAGGGCAATGCTATGGAAACATGAAAGTTTCAACCATTCTGTGGCAGCTGCACATTCCTGTTGTGTAAAAATAAAACTGAGGCACAAGTAAAGGAAATGACTTGCTCAAAATCAGTGTCAGCAGCACTAGAGAGTGTAGAAGATGGATTTCTGAAACCCATTTTTCTACAGCCCTCCATCATTCAGCTCTTGCTGATGAGATATGTGCCATTTCAGTCACATTCCTGTCATTGCAGCTTGGTGAAACCAACACTCCTGGTTTTTCCCGGTTACTGATTCCACGCTGTGTCATGTTCCTTAAGTGTTTGATGAGACTGCCTTTATGTCAGATGCAGCCTTTGTCCCCCTGCTGAACACCCTTTAGTATATTGCTCTCCTTATCTTATTAAGAATATTATTAGAGAAGTGCTGAAGTGATACACAGTTTATTAGTTAGTCATTCATACCACTACTTAATAATTTGTGGGTTTTACTTCAGATCTGAACCTTCATCCTGTGTCATCTGACTTTATAGGCAATTGGTCCCAGGAGGGATTGACTGTTGTGCAAGTTACTTCCTTTGGAAGTATTCCCCCTGTTACACTTCATCTCGATTCCCTAAATGGAATGATTACAGTTTAAAAAACACACATACACATTTGAATAAAAAAGATGGCAATTCACATGCTCCATCTTCCATCAGTGCCCATCATAAAGCTCAATTAACCTTTCGAGCAGATCTCAGTCTCTTGCATCTCCTTTCATTTTCTGTCTGATTCTACGGGGGGATTTTTTCCTCTCCTGACATTATATCAAATTTTCTATTAATATTTTCCTTGATATTACCCTTCTCTGACTTTTTTTTTTCTTTAATAAGGCTTTATCATTTGCACTCTATTTACTAGTTTTGATTGCAGTCCTCAGGGGACATAATTTATCCATTCCCACTCACCCACCCTTCAGTCATTTTCCCAGCTGTTGCACCTTATTTCCCATGGTCAGAAGCCCCCTGTTCTCTCAGCACCATATCACATAAAACACCTTTATATTAAAAAATTCACAGCAGTACTCACAATAAAGAAAAGTAACATTACTCTGTTAACAAGCTCTGTTGAACAAGCCTTCCTGAAGCTTAAAAGGTGGTGCTGTTATAAACTAATATAAACTACTTTAAATCTTAACCAATCCTAAAATAATCCTAACCAATTAGAAAGTGTTAATTTGGCTACCAAAAATCAGACTAATTATCTCTATTAAATAAAGTCTTTCTCCCTTCAGGTAATCAAGGACAATACTCAACACTGAAAGAAGTTTTTAGGTGCCTAAATTCTTTTAGCCTTTGCTTCAGTAACTGTCTGGGCAAAAAAGAATTTCAGAGCTTACTGGGCAGCTGTATGTTAAGAACACTGTGGAAACATAAACCAGGAACACAAAAACCAGCCAGTAACTAAATTTTCACACCATGTATTTTATTGACATCTTTGTTCATTCAGCCCCCACTTTGAAAAATAATTTTAAGTAAGATTCATTTTATGGAGATTTGGAGTGAGTTTGTAGAGAACAACTAGCAACTAGGTTCTGAGGTTAACTATGATCTACTGCACAGAAGAAGGGGCTCTTAAACCCTGACTGAGCATTCAGAGTCTGTATTTTTATCAATGTTTTTTTTTTCCTTTTAGCAAAAAGAACCATAAATGTGGGCTGATGGTATGGCTGAATTCAGTTGAGCCATAGACAAGTCCAACTCCACCTGAAGTAAGTAGGAAAAAATTTATACCAGGGTCAAATCTCTGTCCCATGTTGGAAAAGGATATTGTTCACAAGGAATAATTAGAAAACCATGAACAAATATACAGTGGGTAGGTTTATATTTATATTTACCCTAGCTTAGCTGAACTAACATTGCTAGGAATAGTAATCCCATTTTATTTGAGATTCTATTTTAGTAAACTCTGTATAAACTTATATTAATGACAGTTCCTACCATAAACAGTTTATGACAATAAAGGCTGCTTTTTTGATTGAAATGAGACAAAAAGGGAAACGCAGAGGCAGAGACCACAAATAGCAGTGTGGTTCCCATTGCACTAGCACTTTTTTTTTTTTCAGTCTAAGTTAAAGAAGATTTAATGATCCCATAATAATTTTATCACCAAAACTGTTGTAAGGTTAGTAAAGTTTGTCAGCTGTAACATACTCAGAATTCTGTCTGAAATGTGGCAGGTGTGTCTGTAAGTGCTCACAATATGGGCCCAGGAGAGTGTGGTTTTGGCTTTTTTTTTTTTTTTTTTTTTTTTTTTTTTTTTTTAAGTTTTACATTTAGATACACCCTATAAAAACAGAGTTCACAATAAATTCATGTAGAAGAGCCTTCCTGGAAAGGATACTGAATATGGACAAAAAAAGGTTTCTAAAAGTATTCGAATTCAGACAAAATATGACATGGAAACAAGCTTGGAAACCAAAATCCTGAACAACAATTAAATCGTATTTCCTTATAATAAAAATAATTTTAATTTTCAATCCAGTTGTTTGGCTTCTTGTGAAACAGCCAAACGCTGGAAATAGTTGGCATTTTGAAGTTCGAAGGGGCCTTTAAAAAAAAATCCTTTCTCTATTTAATTAGCCCGCATTCAGTGCAGAGTTACAGATGTCCCTGGGGCGAAGCGGTGCGGCCAGGGCTGAGCTGAAAGGAGCCGTGAGAAAGCTCCGGCACGAAGTCCCGGTTTGACAAAGCACCGGCTCGGGAAGGCTCCGCCGCGGGCGGTGCGGCAGCGCTGCAGAGCACGGGCTGCCACAGATACACACCTGGCGGGGAGCAGAGCGGGCTGCGGCCGGACCCCGGGAAGGGCACACGCCACCTCCCCTCCCCGGCTCCTCTCACACCCGCGGGGCCGCTGCCTCAGCGCACAGCTCCGCTCGCACCGCGCTGTCTCACAGCCGAGCGCCCATCGCCTCACGCCGGCTGCCCCTCAGGGCCGAGCGCCGTGCCCGGGCCGCGGCAGCGCTCTCGCACACCCGCCTCAGGCCGGCTCCCACAGCCCCGGGGCCGCGCTCTGCCTCGCACACACCGCTCGGACACGGGGCACACACACACGGAACTCACAGACATCACACACACACACGGGTCTCACACACACATCACACACGGATCTCACACAGACATCACACACACACACGGGTCTCACACAGACATCACACACACGGAACTCACAGACATCACACACACACACGGGGTCTCACACACACATCACACACGGATCTCACACAGACATCACACACACACATGGATCTCACACACACAGGGACATCCTACACACACGGATACCCCTCACACACAGATCCCATGGATACACGAATCTCTCTCGCATGGATCTCACAGGCACACGATCTCTCATATACACACGGATCCCTCACACACAAGGATCTCACACACACATGGATCTCACAGGCACACGGACATCTCACATACACGGATCCCTCACAGACACAGACCTCACACACACACGGATCTCACAGACACGGGTCCCTCACAAACACGGATCTCACGGGCACATGGATCCCTCACACACACGGATCCCTCACACGCACACGGATCCCTCACACACACGGATCTCACACACACGGATCGCTCACACACACGGATCTCACAGACACGGATCTCACACACACGGATCGCTCACACACACGGATCCCTCACACACACACAGATCTCACAGGCACACGGATCTCTCACACACACGGATCTCTCACACACACGGATCTCACACACACACACACAGATCTCACAGGCACAGGGATCTCTCACACACACACGGATCTCTCACACACACACGGATCGCTCACACACACACGGATCCCTCACACACACACGGATCTCACACTCGGGCATCCCCCTCACACTCGCCCCTCGCAGCGCTGCCCGCTCTTTCTGTGAGGCGGCGCGCGCCCAGCGCACGGCCCAGGGGGCGCTGTGCCGCCTCCCCTCAGGGCAGCGCGCGGAGCCGGCGGCGCGCGCCGCGCGCCCTTTCCCGCCCGCCGCCTCTCGCGAGAGTTGGGCAGGCGCGTGCGCGGCCGCCAGCGGTGCGCGGGGAGCTGCGGCGCTGAGGGGCGGCCGGGCGGGCCGGGCCCGACGCCACCATGAGCGGCACCCTGGCCAAGATCGCGGAGATTGAGGCCGAGGTACCGCACCGCCGCCCGCCGCCTCCCGCGGGACGGGCCGGGCACGGGGCGCCGAACGGGGCGGACGCGGGGCTCGGGCCGGGGAGGGGGACGGCCGCTGGGCCGCGCCGTGGAGGGGTTGGCGGTGCCCTGTCCCCAAGCGTCGCGCAGGGGCCGGGGGCGGCACAGCCCTCCCGGTGTGAGCCCTCGGTGCTGTGCCCTTGCAGATGGCCCGGACGCAGAAGAACAAGGCCACCGCCCACCACCTGGGGCTGCTGAAGGCCCGTCTGGCCAAGCTGCGCCGGGAGCTCATCACGCCCAAGGGAGGCGGCGGCGGCGGCCCCGGGGAAGGTGCGTTGTCTCTGCAGGAGCTGCCGAAGTGCGGGAGCCGTGACGGGAGTCGGTCTAAACTGCGGGCTCTTGTCCGCACAAATCGTGCCAGACTGTCTACTAAACAGTCATAGAATCACAGAAGGGTTTGGGTTGGAAGGGACCTTAGAGATCGTTTCATTCTACACCTCTGTCACGGCAGGGACACTTTAAAGAGGTGCTCGGAGCCCTATTTAACCTGGCCTTGAACACTTGCAGGGATGGGGCAGCCACAGCTTCTCTGGGCAGCCTGTTCCATCCTCGCTTTCTCTTGTCCCACCCCGTACAGGACCTCTAACCAGGATTTGTGGCCCTTCCTAGGGCTGTGGGGTGGAGCCCTTCCTGAAGTGTAGATGAAAGTGCTTCTGTATTTTGGCTGATATAATATTAGCAGAAGTCTTAAGGTTTCTACATGAAGAAGCACATTTGCAGCAGCCGTCTGTTTTTATATATAAAAGTGTGAATTGCCTGAGCTGCAGTGCTTAAAGGGAATGCTCCACTTATACTCAAGTCAAACACAGTCCACTGTGAAGTTTTGCAGACAAGGCTTTATTAGATAGATACTTATTATTTAGACATTTAGATTATTTAGACGGATATTGATTATTTATTAAACAGATACATGTCATGGAGTGTTACAAAGTGATACAAGGTAATAAAGATTGTGAACAATCAATTTCCCACTCTCATCCTTCTAGGAAAGCTTACTTGGCTTTTGCTCAGGCAATATTAAAAATAATAGTGTCTGTGCTGTCCAGAACATTAGAAGATAGAAAATGTCAATCATTAGGCAAATATTTCTACTCCTTATTTGCAGGTTTTGATGTTGCAAAGACAGGTGATGCCCGCATTGGGTTTGTGGGTTTTCCATCAGTGGGGAAATCTACTCTTCTCAGTAATCTTGCTGGTGTGTACTCTGAAGTGGCAGCCTATGAATTCACCACACTGACTACTGTGCCTGGGGTCATCAGGTACAAAGGAGCAAAGATCCAGGTGAGCTCTTGTGTCTGTGTGGGTAGGATGGGCTGTACAGGTGCTGTGCTGTTTGGGTTCAGTGGCCTGACATTAGCAGGGAAGTGATGTGTAGAAGTGCTTGACAATACCTTGGAAATATTTCCATGAGGTATGGATTTTTCCCTGCTTTTCACTTTGCTCTGGGAAGAAGTTCCTGTGGTAGTTCTAGTTGTTCCCTGTGACATGATCTGTCCCACTGCACCAATAGGGCACATGGGATACTACAATAGATAACAATCAAATGGGAAACAGTCTTGTCATACTCTGTTCAGATTTGTGGTAGAGCCAGCTGGTTTGGAAGGGTAAAATAGGACTGGTTTAATGAAGAATACTTTTCTCATGTGATGCTTTCCTTCCTGTGAACAAATAGCTGCTTGATCTGCCAGGAATTATTGAAGGTGCCAAAGATGGTAAAGGCAGAGGACGGCAGGTGATTGCAGGTGAGTGTGTTGGAGCTGGAGACAGCAGCCTGTCTCTGGTTCATTTAACACAGTACAGCAGAATGAGGGCTTAGATCACTGTCTCTGATGTCTTTAAAAAGATGGATTGTTTGCTGGACTTGAGCTGCCTGCTGAGAAGCAGGAGCTGCTTTCATATTGTTGTTTCAGTTCTGGCTTTGTGCACTTGCTGGGTTTTCACACTGCATTGACACTTGAGTGAAAGCACAATGCCAGTTTTGCAGGCAGATGTGATCCCATCCTAAACAAGGCTGCTGTTTTCATTTCCTCACCCAGTTAATTGTCCTCAATTTGGTGTCTGAACGGAGACAGGAAGATTTTTTTCCAGCCTCTGTCATTCTCTCAGCATGTAAAGATGTGTCTATCAGCACAGTAAACTTCAGTCCTACGCTGGCATTTAAAAATGATCAATATGCTCCCCCTCAGGGTGTTTCATAATGTCATCAGTCCACCCAGCCATATTGTGGTTGTTTTGTTTCAGGTTGTGTGAGCATGCTTTTTGAGAGGTGCCTTTCTTTTTCTGATGCTTAGTTGCTCGAACCTGTAATCTCATTCTGATTGTTCTGGATGTGCTGAAACCCCTTGGCCACAAGAAAATCATTGAGAATGAACTGGAGGGATTTGGAATTCGTCTGAATAGTAAGCCCCCCAATATTGGCTTTAAAAAAAAGGATAAAGGAGGCATTAACCTTACAGCCACAGTAAGTTGGAAGTTTTTTCTAACCAAAATTAACAAATTGCTTGAAGGAAGAGGCATTTGTAGTTGATGGTATGTCTGGGACCATGCTGTGCTGTGACTTCTTTAGGAGCTGCACTGCTGTACTGTGCTGCAGTCACTTTCCTTAGGGGCCATCCACACCTCTCCTGGTGCTGAGCCCTTCTTTGCCCTCAGAGCAGAGCCTCAGTTGCTTTCCACACCTGACAAGTTTGAGATCCAAAGGAGAGAGTGTAAAAACTGCCTCTTATTTGGTGGTTACAATGTTTTTCCAGAGAGGGTTGCTCAAAGTTTCAGGACTTGCAGCACATTTACCTGAATCTTTAAAAGCGTAGAAATAGCCAGAGATACCAAAAGTCAGAACTCTGCTCTCCAGGTACCTACAGTGTGGCTG
This sequence comes from Sylvia atricapilla, assembly GCF_009819655.1. NCBI lineage: Eukaryota > Metazoa > Chordata > Aves > Passeriformes > Sylviidae > Sylvia > Sylvia atricapilla. The sequence continues at coordinate 3,161,031 of NC_089156.1, read as the reverse complement.
TCTGGGCTCTGAATGAGAGGATACATGGGTTTGTGTTGCATCTGGTCCCAAACTGAAAGGAAACACTGCTGCTGCAATGTCTGATTGCAGCTCTCAGTGGGGCATTAATATGAAGGAAGCTGTTAGGATTTAAGTCTGTTTGTCCCTCTCCTGAGACCAGCCATGGTGAAATCAGCCATGTCCAATAACTTCAAATGCAGCTCTTCTCTCTCATGATGTGTATGCAGTGGTTGCTGTGTGAGAGCACTGTTGACTGTACTATTGGTCTGGCTGTTGGCTCTGCCAGCCCTTTACACGGAGTGTGTGTGTTCAGTGTCCCCAGAGCGAGCTGGACACGGAGACAGTGAAGAGCATCTTGGCCGAGTACAAAATCCACAACGCCGATGTCACCCTGCGCAGCGACGCCACGGCCGACGACCTCATCGACGTCGTGGAGGGCAACAGGTACTGCTGCCTCCTCCCTCCTGCCTCTGTGTTACAGAGAATTCCCTTCGGGCTTTGCTCCCCACAGAGCCTGAGCCAGCAGTGTGCCCTCAGCATAGGGATAAGCTTTAAAAAACATTTTTTCTTCATAGCAAAGGCAGCAGCGTGCTGGCTGTCAGGTTGTTCTAACAGTTTCTTTATCTTTGCAGGGTTTACATCCCGTGCATTTATGTCCTAAATAAAATTGACCAAATTTCTATTGAAGAACTAGATATCATTTACAAAGTACCCCACTGTGTACCAATATCTGCTCATCATCGCTGGAACTTTGATGATCTGCTGGAGAAAATCTGGGACTACTTGAAACTAGTCCGAATGTGAGTCAAAAACTGCTGCTTTCTGTGGAGTTAAGTGTGTGGCTGAGACTGAAAAAGGTCTCATGAATGGATGAGGAATATTTTATAATGCTTTTCTATTAACTGGTGTTTGCTTTGTAACCCAGAAATTGTGCTTGTCTTAGCTGTTGTGTGATAGCCACAAGTGCTGGTTTGAATTTGTAGGGGAATTAAATGAGAACCTTGTGAAACCAAGACCAAAGCACATCCTAAAAAATTCTGCAAACATGGAACTCTTGTCACACGTTGTGGAAACACTGTGATTCCAGATGTAATCATCTTTTCAGTCTGTCATGGATGCAGCTCTCTTGACAGAACTTAGTTCTTCATGTAGAATTTCAGATATTTTTACTACAAGTTATTTCAGGTTTGCCTCATAATTCTTAGGCATTTTTGGATGAATTTATGAATGAATTTACCAATACTCATAATACAGTACTTGTTGTCTTTTAAATTTATAGCTATCATCTTGTATTAATATAGAATGTATTGTGAAAAGGCATTTCACAATCCCTTGTGTCTGTGGTCTGGATATCTGTGCTATAGACTTCATCAGGTGCTTTTTCTAGTATATGTTGATGTTTTCACAGAAAAAAAAATGGCAAGTTGGAACCATAATACTAAAGATGTTCTTTTCCAACAACTATTGTCATTTGGCTTTTTTTTTTAAGCACCTTCAGAAAGCTCACAAGTGAGAAACCTTTGCAGTTAAAAGGCAGAAGCCACTGCAGCCACTGGCTGCCCAGGTGCATTTTCAGCTTAGCTCCACCAGAGGTTTTGCAGTGTGTCCATTGTCACCACTGGAGTAGTGGGACTTGGCCCACACACTGGGGATGACAGTGCAAATCACTGATGAAATATCATAATGGGTTTGAAACAGAAAGTTTTGGTATTGACCGAATGTTCCATCTGTGTTACAGCTACACCAAACCTAAAGGGCAGCTCCCAGACTACACCTCTCCTGTGGTACTACCTTACTGCAAGACCACAGTGGAGGATTTTTGCATGAAGATCCACAAAAATCTGATAAAAGACTTTAAATAGTAAGTATTATTGTAAAAGAAAATACAGAATAGAAAATAACTTAATTTCAGGTATATTATTTCATCTTCTTCTAAACTAGAAGGGAATACTAGGACCTTTTTTATGCTAAATTGAATCAATCTGCTTGTGATAGTCAAACTTAGTACTTCAGTTGCTGTACTTAATGTTCCCCTGCTCTTTCCTACATAAATGTTCTCTGTGGAGAGAAATTTAAGTAGCTATTTAAAAGTAGCACTAGACACAGCACTGAAGCCATTGTCCCATGCACTTGGGTACTCAGGGCAACTTCAGGCTTGGTTCTGAGCTGCTTCTAGCCCCTGGTTCACACCAGCCACTCAGTCAGGTACTTGTAGGAGAATAAAAATAGCTCTGAAGCATTGCTTTCTGTATTAGCTTTGTGACAGAAATAGCTGCTGTTCTGATTGCATATCATACTTCTAAGCCTTTTAAATTTGATTTTTCTTCTTTCAGTGCACTGGTCTGGGGCTCATCTGTTAAACACAACCCTCAAAAAGTTGGTAAAGACCACACTCTTGAAGATGAGGATGTTATTCAAATTGTGAAGAAATAAAGTTATTCTTACATGGTTTATTTGCTGTGCCTGAAATTGTTTGTTAATTGTGACAACCTCTCCCCAGTTCTGATTTAGAAATAGCCTTTTATTACAGTACCTTGCTGCATGGTAAAAGTGATGTTTGTGGCCAACTTACACTGCAGGGGCTCGTTCCAGCAGAACTTTGAGGTGAAAAACTCTGGTCACATGACTTTGACAAGGGCAAAATCTTACAGGACACTTTGATTGCAGGGATAAGATTCTGCTGCATGTACACATCTTTCCAAATTAGAAAAAAAGCTCGCACAGCAGGAATTATTTTGTTCTAAGAACAAAACACGAGAAGCAGAGGCTAGAGAGCCATATCTCATGAAACAATGGTAGAGGACAGAGTTCCAGCTGCCTTTATCTGAAAGTGTTCTTGTTGGAATAGTCCAAGGCTATTAATAGTCCTGCAGTTGTGGAAAAGCTGGTCAGTTCTGCTCAGGAGCAGTTGCTTTTTCAGTTGTTCAGACTAGGGGAAGTGAGCTAGCTGCTTGTGTCTGGATGAGTGAAGGCTTTTAAAGTTTTCTTAAAAGAATTGCCTGCTTAGATAGAGAAGGTGCCCAAGAGAAGCACATTGCTCTTAGAGTGTTTCCTTTGCTTAATAGAGATGAATAAAGAAGCTTTTAGCTCATGTCAAGAGCATTTCTCAAATGCATCAGCAGAGGCTGATTTTTAGCATTTGCTCTCCTACAAAAAGGAAGTAGGGGTGTTTAATTATAGGGGTGTTTAGATGCACAAAAAACACTCCCCCTGATATTATTATACATTCAAGAAGACAGAGTGATTAGAGACACCCACTCAAGCACTACATGCTTGGAACAGTGGCTGCTATTCAGCCTGGTAGGGAGACATCCAAGCCGTGATTCTACTCCAAGTTGTTTCCACCTGTATTTTTTTTAGATCCCTGCATAGGTGTGTGCACAGGTGTGCTTGGCTTAGAGCCTGAGTGGAAGGGGCAGAAGATGAGGCTGTTACTCAGACTGGGCTTCACTGCTGTTTCCTCACATTCACACTTAAACTAACCTCTAAACTAATAACTTCTAATACACTGAACCTCATTACTCACACTTAGCCGTGGCATTTAAATGCAGCAATTCCATTCTGGGTCATCAGTGAGGCCACTTATCCTATGAAAGCAGACTGATCCTCCCCACCCCTGGAATAACTGAAGTTTACTGCATCCCAACTCAAACCCTGGTTCCATCTGCTAAAAATTAATCAATATTCTGACATAATTTAGTACAAGAGCAATTGATACAGAGAGCTGGTAGAATCAACTTTATTTACAGAATGTTACTGGGAAAGTGTCAAGTTAAAAAAGTATGAAAACAATCTTACAAGGACAAGCTGGTGATTGCATGTTTTACAGGGATTGTTTTGGGAACAACCACTAGAAGTATGGGTGACCTCCAACAGCTTCCACATTGGAGACTTCAGCTTGCTATTTCCATACAACACTGTCTTCTGCTGCACTGAAACAAACCCACCACAGCACGCTTCCAAGGGTTAGAATACAGACAAGTGATTTCTTTTTCCTGCTGCTGGTTTTGCTTTCAGTGAGACCTAAGAAAGAGCAAGTCTGTGAGAGTTCTGGTTTCACTTTCACCTCTTAAAAGAGCACAATGGCCTAAGCTAGGTAGAGGACATGACAGCAGTACTAGACTCAACACAAGTGAGGGAGTGAAGTGAGGAACCATGCAGAAGGATGGAAGAGAACATTTAACTGTTCAGGGAAGTGAAACAGGCTTAAAAGGAACATAGTATTTTAAAACCAAATATACACAATAAGATCACAAAACTACGCCATCCTCCCCCTTTCAAGCCACAGAATGAGACTCCAAAGGCAAATTTCACAGTAATGGCATCACCAGATGCACACTAGATTGAGGACAGTTCTTGGGACTCCCTTCTTATGAACAGCACTGAAGGCAGTACAGAATATCCACAGCTATGACTGAGGAGTTGAAGGGTGAGGATTCCAAGGCTCCATTTTGATGACCTTTAGTAATTGGCTTGAAAGATTAAAACAAGGAAAATACTGCAGCTAAACAAGGACCAGCACCAGCCCGCTTGAAAGAGCAACAACCAGTAGGTACCTACAGACTGAACATCTGGCTATATCATGACTGCACCAGGTCCCATCCTCAAGGCTCCTGAAGACTAAACGATTCTCTCATTTGGTGGCAAGAGTCACAGGGAATCAGACCTTTGTTACACAGACAGCAAGATGTGGGCTTTTACTTTGACACTTTAGCTACACTGAGTGCACAGTACGTGACAGAGAAATGTGAGAGGGAGACCTAGAGGAGATGAGCAGCAAGAAAAGGCAAAGCAACTTCATCCTGTTCACTCACACTTAGGATATGCAACTTTAATCTTAAAGAAAGTCCCACACGTACAATGGAGAAAGGTCCAAACCATAGGCACAACTAAAGCTCAACTGTTATCAGCTACTCTTATGTACAGCTGTATAGATTCAAAAAGGCTATTCTAGGTGTGTATGTACAAAAGATTGTTTATACACAAGTCTGTACAGAAGGGTCTATACACGTAGTTTTCTGCAGAAGGAATCCACAGCTGCTACCTCTACACTAGAGAATATCAGCACTTCATTCACATATCTTACAAAAACAAACAAACAAAAAAAAAAATAGACACTTCCAGGATTAAACTGGCTTTGTCGTGCATCTAAATTTCTTCAGGCTTCACTATCCAAGCCATAATGGATCCTTTAGTCTTGATGCAGACATGAGACCAGGACAGGTGCCATGTGCTTTAGTCTCTCAAAAGGAAATTTTGCACAGAGTGCTAAAAATAAAAGCCCCAAAAAACCAAACAGAGGTGAAGTCCTGACTATGGACATTTTCATCCAGTCTAAAGAATCACAAATGTTCCACCCAGCGGTCACTGTTCACTGCCGGTATTCCAGTTCATCTACACTGATGACTTTGGATGGCATGGATGGAAGAGGCTGCTGCAACACATCTGAACCAAACCATTTTGCAAGGCCAATGGGAGAGCCACTCCTCTGGCTGGGGCGATGGTCGAGCTGTGTGTGCCCGTGAGATAATCCAGTCCGAGGCAGCACATTTTGAGGGGTTGATGGTGCACCAGCAGGTGATCCCTGTGCTCCAGAGCCTGTGAAATGTAAAGCTATTAGAGGTGGAGTAATACCCAGCACAGATTTGCCCTCGAGCTATCACCTGGTAAGGCATGTGAGCTGCATGTGGCTTTTATTCATTCTATGAGCCCCAGGAAGTCCAGGCACCACGTGTTTATGTTCATTAGTACTCCCATAAATGGCCTGACACTGCCAGTTCCGGACACGGTATCACACGGGTTTGAAGGGAAGACCAGGATCAAATAGCATTTCCCTGGAGAAGGTGGGTGGCCTGTGGCCCAGGAAGGCTGAAAGCTTGCACACATGCTGCAAGAGTCAGATCTGTCAGTAGCAACACACGTTCTGCAACCAAACACTTCACTTGCACTTCGTTCTGGCATAGCAGCCTGCAGTGGCCCAAACCACCCAAGACCCACACCAGGTTAGTGATGATGAATAACTAAATTCAAGTAGGTTCCTGCTAGCACAGTGTACTCCAGGCCCCAGAGTGCAGCCTAGATGTCACACTCCTGCTGTCTGTTTTAGCCTTACCTGATCGTTGTAGCTGCTGTTGCATCATGGCGAGCTGCAGAGGTGTCCCCGAGCGTGGATTTAGGATGTGATGGCTTGCTGTTGGTAGTGGGTAAAAAGGCTGGCCAAGGATGGGAGCAGATATTCCCTGCAAGTGAGACAGGTCCACTCCAGGAGGAAGCATACCTGTTTGAAAATGAGCAAGAAAACTCCTTACCTGATAAGCATAAGGAACTTAATGCAAAACAAAACATATGTATTTAGATAGATTGGAATTTACTGTCTGATTTTAAAGGCCAGTTCTGATATAATAAAGACTACCAGCAGTATCAGTCTGTGCTGTTCCTAACACAAGGTCAGTCTCAAAGAGAACATGCATGAAGAGGGAAAGAAGTATGGATTACCTGCTTGCAGCAGAGGAAGGTGTTGCGGATGGACCCCCTGTGCCATCATTCTCTGGACCAGTCCTGGGTGCAGTTGATGAGCAGGTCGTACAAGTGGTACATGGGGAACAAGGGGTACTTGATGAACAGGACGAAGAAAAGGGCCTCCTGGTACTGGGGAGGCCATTGTAGGAGTCTTCCTACCAGCTGATTTGGGCCTGTAGTCTTGCTCTTTGGTGCAACGATTTGCTTGGGTAAGAGGTGTGGAACATGCAGAGCGTTGCAGTGCAGGTAGTTTGGTACCTAAGGTGGGCAAAGTTCCTTGATCTGCATTCTCCACAGAACTAGACAGTAGGTTATCTGTAGCTAGAATTGAATACAGCTATTACAGTCCACAGCTAGAGGTTGTACCTAACGAAAAGTAAAGCTTAATGATTGGATTTGATCGTTAGATTCCAGAACCAGCTGAACTGTGGTTGCATATATTTAATAGTAAGCATCTTTTTTCTGGATGCTGCCAGCCAAATTATTTCAAAAGACTAATGAGAAGGAATATGTTCCACAAAAATCCCTTTACAGGAAACTTAAAATAGATCAGAATCAGCAGTAACTCCACTTTCGATTCTTATTTTTACTTTTTCTTAGGAATTTTGAACTACAGCATGGATGAGTCAGTGCCAAAGGTCATAGAAGGTACAAGAGATCCTCTCTGGACAAGATTTTAAGTTGGAATTGTGCCCAGAAGTCTAGCTGAAGATGGTTTTTCAGTTTAGCTGTGTTTGGGGTTAACAGCAGCCTTCTATGTATGACATCTACTTAGTAAGATTTGAAACACTAAAGCATCTTCAGAAGCTACTTCCACAGACCATCCAGTTGAGTTAGACAAGGCCTAAAACACCTTGGCATCAACTGCTGCAGTGGAGGTATTTCAGCTGGACTGCTACCATGAACTGCAAGCTGCCTCTGCAGCTACCAGAGCTGAAGCACAGTGCCACGACCATTGGCCATGTCAGTCCGACTGGGTCAGGCAACTGCTGTTGAGCATTTCCTTTAAAATAGCCTCTTACATCAGTTTGGGTGACAAAATGCTTCCCTGATCTGCTGCACTTAACAGCTCAAACTTAACAGTTTTCAGTTCCTGGTATACACAGCTATGGAAGTATTATGGTCACTGAGCTTGTTCAGCAAGAAAAGTTGCAAACAGTTACGGTCCAGGCCTCTAAATGTTGCTCAGAAATTGATAGGAAATAGAGATTAAGTCCCAGCACTACCAGAAGAGTGCACTTAGAAGTGTGTCCCCTCCTCCCACAGGCTCCCTCACTTCTACACCCTCCTCAACTCCACAGATCAGGAACATCTAAAGGTAGCCTGGGTGTATTATGTGCTGAGACAATCTGAGTCTATTCCAAATCCCTTTTGTTTATGGTATTTTGAAGCCATTACAATACCTTCATTTGGTCTCTGATTTTCATCTTTAACATCACTGATTTTCATTTTCCCAGAAACTGGATCCTCTTTGCTTTTCTCCTTGCTCTCATACATCTTGCGAATGACCGAGGTAGGTGTGAAGGAAGGAGACAGCTGCAGAGAACACAGCAAGAAGCAAAGCCTCACCCAGTGCTCATGACCCACACCACAGTATCTCAGTTGTGGGTGGACACCAATTCTAGCACATCCTTTCCATTTAAAGCGCTTTTGGATCAGCTGCTGTGTGCCCATGATTTTACTTCACCTCATTTCATAGCTTTATTCTATAGTTCAAGCATTTCTTCTTAGCTTTTTCCAAGTCCAGTATCAAAATCTGCAGCTGTTCTCGGTTAAATGTACCTTAACAGACTTGAAACAAAATAACTGAGTGCAGTTTAAGTTACAGCTGTTTCCTCTTTGCTATTAGCTCAGAAGAGCAGCTCCATAGATACTGCTATAGAGCTGCTTCATCTGCCTGAACTCAGGGCTGATGTTCTGCACAGAACTATTGCCTCATCTGGGTTTTCCCCCATTCAGAATTTCATAGCATCTGTGGAAGTCACTCATTTGGAATACAAACTTGTATTACTTGTTTCATTTGGCTGGTGACAGTTTGTGTTAGTCCTGAGCTGCAAGTACCAGACTGATCACTTGAAAAATTTAGATCAAAACTGCATTCTATACAGTACTGAAGGCAGAGAGGCAACAGCTTGGCTTTGGGATTTTACTCATTTTCAAAGCGACCCTGAAGTTCCTAGGTATTATTTCAACCCACAGACACTTGGGTCAAACACTTCATACCCAAACACCAGTGTTCTCTGAACCATCCCATGGCTTTCAGCACTCATCTTCTGAAAATTTAAGCACCAAAATATGATGGCCTGAGTTTTTGGAATCACCTTCATTTGGTTTCAGAAGATGAGGTCAAGGTAACATTAATGGAATTTCTTCAGTTTTAGATAAGACAGTGGTCAGAAAAGGCTCTTTTCCAAGGTGAAGACACTCAGCTAAGCATGAAGGGAAACCAATTCCTGTATCACATGGCCACAGATACAACATGAATATGACTAACTCCATGGCCTCCCTTTCTCCCATTGATCCCCACTGCTATCATCTGGTTCCTGCAGACACTTGTACAGCCCTCCCTACAACCACGAACATCAGGTACTGACCATGCTGGTGATGGATGCTGCAGGGGCTGGAGAAGATGCATTCCCTCTGTGTCCTGGTGCAGGGGATTTAGCCACTCGCTGCTGCCTGTGAGGGGACAGGAGTCAGGAGAGGCTCTGCTCTAGGCACAGGATCAAAGGCTGCATTGCCAAGAACCAATGCAATCCTGAGTGATTAGTGCTAATATCTAGTCTAAGACAATAGTCACATTAAAAACCAGTTAATAGCATACCCCTTAAATTTCCCAGTCAGGTGCTCACCTGTTTCTGTAGCCATCTCTGCTTTTGTCCATTTGTGGTTTACCAAAGCCATGCTGATAGAAATTTGCTGCATGTATGGCCAAGTCATGTGGGAGTGCCAGTCCCTCTAATGCAGCTTGCTGGATCTCCAGGGGACTCATCTGAGGTAGAATTGCATAAAAACACACAAGTCAAAACCTGTATTTGGTTGGGGCTTTTAAATACTGAATGTCTTTCAATAGTGAAGATTGACTGCTATAGCTACTAAAGTCTTCCCCGACATCTGCACACCAACAGTCTGTTTTATTAACAGGCAATAGAAGTTTCAAAAAATCTTATGCTTAAGATACTCTAAGATTGACCAAATTGCAATGAGCTTCTGAGGCTGTACTAAATTAGACTTTGCATCCTGACACTCAGAGTAAACTTACAGAAGCATAAACATCTGGATGCAACAGCAAAGTGTTTCCACAAGTTAGCTCTAGACCATGGAACACAAAGAGATGCAAACATTAAGCAAGAAGAATGCCATCTAACCTGTGCAGCAACTGGACTCATGGGCTTCCTTACACCTGGAAATGGATCACCAAGCAACTGCTGAGAACCTTGTCCAAAACCTAAAGAATGTTTAACAGTTGTATTTAACAGTACTAATAGTTTTTTTCAATACACAGAATAAATATCCTGAAGTAAAATAATGCTACATGAATTAAGGATGCCTTGTGAAGACTCAGCTCACCCCTTAAATCCACACAGAGCTACATCTCTTCCTCGTCACAGAGCTGAAGAGGTACAAAGGAGGCTTCTGGTAGTGTTTTGTAATACAAATGGCCAAGTAGTCCTTGAAAGTTATTCTCACACAGTAGCTGAGCACATTATTCCCCACCAGAACTCACTGTGAGGTCTGGCTGATGAATTTCACATTAGAGACTAGTAAGTGAATGGGCACTTTGCACTCAAAGGCAGACACTGCCCTAGCTGCCCACCAAGCACCAGGAAGTTTTTATCGTTCTGGAAAGCAGTCTTAAGAGAAGCTCAGGTATCAAACCCCACTTTGCAAGCAGCCTCACCAATGGGTGAAGATATCCTGTGGCGCAGGTAGTCTGCAGAAGCAGCTCGTGTTGGGAACACAGGTGGCATGGGGGGAGACGGGGCCCTCTGTGTCAGCAAAGAGGCTGCAGGGTCCAAACCACCTATCAGGCCACTTAGCACATTGGATGAAGCAGGTCTGGTGATGGGTGGACCAAGAAGTTCCTAAGAATAAGAAAACAATCTAAATATGACCAATTTACACAAACGAGCTCATTTTACTACACTGCAGGCTGCCCTATTTATAGCAACTTAGAGACAAGGGGGACTTGTGCAACCAGATACACCAACCCTGGTCTGCCCACAATTTGGCACTCAGCAAGCTTTTCATCTTCAAGCTGTAATTACAGGAAATAACACAAGACAAATTTTTAGGTAAACTGATCTAGTCCCTAGCTCTTTTTTCTCTATAGTATCTTGTCTGAGTACTGATCCCGTAATTGCCTTAAATGCCTTATTTTTAAATAATTTTTATTTTCCCACTGGGGATATGTTTTTATGTACTTCCCTCCCCCCAGTTGGAATACCTGCAGAATATTCTTTGATAGAGGCTGGCCTGGCATCTCTGGAGGTGACATTAAGTGGCTTTCAAGGCTCTGCTAAGAAAATGAAAACACTGTAAATTAGACATAGATACAACCAAGCTCATGAAGAGACCATCTACATTTCTCTCAGTGACAGGAATAATTTCATCTTTTCTGTTAGAACAGCAGTTCACACACCAGCCAAATAAAATTTCAGGAAAGTTAAGGGCTGAGCTGGTTTACAGATCTCCCCTATCTAAGAAAAATGCCCTGTGCTAGATTGCATACAGGTAGTTCACTGTGCCTCATTCGAGTTTGGGTCAAATATATGAATATATGTAATTGTGTAAATGGGAGACAGAACACTGAGCCATTGGTTAACTGAAAATACGTACAAACTGAAAAGTATTTCTATGTTAAAGAAATTATTTAAGATATTCTTCTGTGCATCAAAATTAACATTAATGTAGAGAGACACCCAGAAGCAAAAGTCTTGATTTAAGTTCTGAGATCAATCCGGGAAATTCTTCACAGGGCAAATTTGCATTCTTCACTATCTTTTAGTGAAGTGGGATGAGTCTAAAAGTCCTTGGGCATAGTTTGGCAGAAAAAACAAATGCCTCAGACCTACTCAGTTGTTAGAAGTATCTTCTGGTGCCAGAAATATTTACTGACAGCGTTTGGGTCAAGTGCACTGTTTAGGCAGTTAGTGGTAGGATGAAATTTCATCCTACAATCCCTTGCAGTCTAAACCTTACTATCATCTGTTCTTTAACATTAATCTTCCAGCTAACAAGTCCCCACTTCAGTTTCATCTTAGTACAAGTGATGTTAAAAGCCAAGTGTAAAATAATGGACTGTTCACTGACACACCTCTGCTAAACAAATGTCACTAAAACATCTGGGCTTCAGGCAAGGGTTGGCTGCTGTCCCCCTGCTAGCACAGGCCACCAGAGCACTGGCTGCTACTTACATTGACTTTGGGCTGTGAAGGCAGAGTCCCACTTGCCTTCATGCTGCTGACCAGTTTGTTAAACGCAGTCATATCCCCATCCTTCTTCAGCTGTCTGGAGCCACTGACATTCAGGGCTTCTTCCATTTGCTCAGCCATAAAGGGAGTGGCAATTTTTCCCTCCTGATCCACTTTTAGGCCTTTTAGCCCAGCTTCAACTTCCTCCACTGAAAGTACAACTCCTGAATGTGCTGAGAAATAGGGGAGAAATACTGGTAAAACACAGTTCTGCTCTCAAGTGAGCTAATAATTCTTGTGCAGGTGTTGAATAGAAGTTGTTTGAAAACTAGGAACAGCTAAAAACTTTTTTGATATTGATACTAGCTGTCAAACCATGACTGACCTGTGTTTAGACAGACATTCTAATATATCCAAATTGAGAGAACTGACATGCACAACTACTGCCATGTAAGACACCACAAGAGCCTCTTTAGGCTTCAGCTACTGAATTCTCACTCACTTATCCTGAAAGAAATGTTACTACATTTTACAACTTTGCCAGCATTTCACAGAGAACATTCACGTGACAATTGAGTTGTTTCTTTTTCAGTTAGGAAAGTTTCATTTATCTTATACTCCAGGAAACCAGATGGTTTTACAGCCACAGTGCGAACCACGTCAAATTTCTGAAGCTATCATAAGTAGAAAGAATACACACCTGGAAATCTAGATGCTTTAGAGACTCAGCTACACACTTCAGCTCAGTGTGTATAAAGTTTGAAGTAGATTTTTTGCTTGGAAATTAAAGCCTCTTATAGAAAGATTTCACTGGCATAACCAGTATAAGGTACAATGCTCTTGACAGTACTTTTTTCCTGTATATGCATATATATATACACACACATATATAAACACCTACTGGTGCCTGACATCAAGGCTAAACATGCTTTATGAACCAGCTAACACACATCACAAGGTATGACACCTTAAAAGAAAAGGAAGAAGAGACAGAAGCATGCCATGGGTTGCAGATGTTGGCCCAAAGAAATAAGATTTACTGGAAATTTGGCCAAGAAGGTGGAGAAAAGAAACAATGATGCAGACATGCACAGCATGGAACATGAGTAAATATGTTGGTGGAGAGGAATTGAACTGAAAACTCCACAACACTTGAAGAGCTGTACAGCATTTTATGGGAATGGAGAGCCTCACATCAGGTACTTTTGAGGGAATGGAAGCTTCCCCAGATTTTTGTTCCTTCATCCTTGGTTTTGTGAGGATCAAAGTTGAAAAAGTTTTTAGTAGGAAAGTCAGACTAAGCAGAATAGAAATAGAACTACAAGTCTTTAAGTGAAATTAAGGAAGTTCTCCACATGCTAGCCACACTCTCAGACTGGATGCTGAAGAATATTTGCAGTGCTTAGACGCTTTCTTTCCTAGCTGCTTCACATCAGTCAGAGGGGCTTCACTTTTTCTTCAGTCCAGTTTACATGGCAATACATGCTGCTTGCCAAAGAGAAACCAATCTGGATTTAGACCTCAAGATTTCACAGAACACATGCACTTTGTACACTCCATGCATGCTATGGGCCCAGACATGCAAATCCCTAAGTTGGAGGTACCCTTGGAAAAATAAGCTTAAAAAAAAAAATCATATTCTCAAGCCACTGTTCAACTTCTTAGTTACTGACATTCAATGGATCAATGTGATCCATTATGGACACTGTCAAGGATGACTTACACTGTTGGTTTTTGGTAAACGAATTTAAATGCCACAGTTTCAGAGCTGACATTACCAGTCACCAGTATGAAAAACCTTAGGCAAATGCCACACACAAAGCTGGAAACTCAGATCAAGACTTGCATCATCTTAACATTTTCTGGCCACTAAAGCAGTCTGATATCATCCTGTGACTAGGATGAGAAGAGTCAGTGATGATAGTGACACAACTGAGAGCTGCTGAACACTGAGTTTTCAGTACTGTAAGTAAATCTATAACACTGCCTACTCTTGGATCTGGCAGTTGAGGTTTCCAGAATACCAAGCCTCTTGCTGGGAGATACTGCATCACAAGAACTTGACAATAGCTGAAGAGGCACTTACTGCTCTCTCTAAGCTTTTCCTTGTTGGCTGAAAGACTTGAGAGAAGAGGTTTTAAGTCCACTTTGGCTTTCTGTAGCATTTCTAGGATGTCCACTTTGTTTTCAGAGTGGTCTTCCAATGGAATGGGAGCAAAGTAGTTTCCAGAGTTCTGGCCAGGGGAGAGAATGGCTTGCTCTAGACCTGAAACAGCAAAACCAGGAGCACTGCGACATCATTTTACCAACCCAATGGCTCAAGATGAACAACACTGGCAACCAACTCCAACATGCCACTGCAAAGTTATGCCTCACACCCCTTGCCCAAGATCAGCTGGAAAGTCATCAGGAAGCACAGACAAGAACATGTATTAAAAAGAACTTACAGCTGCTTACTCTAAGAGCTTCCAAAAGAATGCCAGGTGCTTAAACTGTGGGAGAATTCACTGTCCTAAAGCCTTATCTGCCATCGCTTATTGAATGAGTAAGAGAGAATGTGGAAGGAGCTAGCTGGCCCTGCACTGTCCTGCAGCCTTACCTGCTAGCCTCTCCAGTTCCTCATGAGGGGTAGATCTCAAGCTGCTTGAGCGACTTCCAGAACGACTGGGATTGGAAAACCACCTGCTGAACCTGCTGGCAGACACTGAACCTTCCCCCAGCACATCCTCTATCATCTAAGGGAGGGAGAAAAGAACAAAAGCAAGATCAGCAACATCTCTGAGAAGTTTTACTGTGCAAGCAAGATTCTTCTGCTACAGACAACTAAATGCTGCTCCCGAGTTTCAAAGCTTGGATCTGCTGTTTTCCTGCAGTTAACACAACCCAGTGTACATCTCTGACACCAAACATTTACTCACAGTAAAACCGTAACTGAAAAAGCCCAATCAGAGCACACAAAGACCATTAACCACACCAGTTTAAAGTAGATGTGTCAAAAGAACCCCAAGTATTTAAAAACCAGTGCATTATAAAAATAAACTAAAGCTTCTCCTATCCTGCAGGACAGTACCCAGTTAAAGCCTGGCTCAATAGGCACAGATGCAGTTTCAAGGGAGCATGTTCTCCTTTAGACAAAGGAAGAGCACCTTCTTCCTCTCAGAGAAATTTTTTCCTGAAACAAGGAGTACTCAACACTATTTACAACAGAGCAAAAAATAGTTGGTTTTGATTGTTTAACTCTAATATATTAGAAGAATTAAGACAAGAAACATACAAACCTACGATAACACTTGTCACAGACATATTACCAGTACAAAGAAACTCACTTTTAAGACAAGTTACAACATCTGCCCATCTGTTTCATCAGCAGGTATTTTCACTTGGAACTCCCTGCTTTTGAAAGAACTCACTATCTTGCATGTATGCTGAAAATCAGATTATCAAGTCTAAAGAAACTATTTACATCTTCTATAGGGAGTTGTATCTGTCCTCCATGTATTTACCAAATTCCTGGCACCATACGATGACTCTTTTCTAATGCAAGCAGCTTGTCCACATTAAAGACTAGGTCGGAAGTCAATTTTTTCTTAAACTTCAGTGTTTCTAAACCATGTCAGATCTGTTTGCTTGCAGTCAGAACACAACTTTTGACTTTGGAGTGAATTGGTAGGCTGTGTTTATCCAACACAGGAGTAATAGTTCTAAAAAATGAATTAACCTCTTAAAGGTTAAAATAATAAAGATTCAAACCCTTTCAGATATACATCCTTTCAGGCACATTACCACTAGTGTCTCCAGGCTCAAAGCCTGCCAGGAATTCTGCACAGAAGATCTGTTTCCTACAATTTACAGACTCAGACAGAAAAGGTTGTCTTCAGATAGACTAAATTTGTAGAGTCAACCTTCTCTGAACATATCTTTAATAATTTCAGAGATGATCCATTCAGAATGTCAATTTTGAGCCTTCAAGTAGTGACCAAAAGAAAGGAAAACCAGTCAGTTAGTTTGCCTCAAACAGTTTGGAGATGGAGCCAGAGCCAGGGATAACACTTAGGCACAAACATCCTAACGTTCCAAAGCTAAATCTCTACAAATCCATCTTAAACTCACACACTTCATAAAGGAACTTCCACAAAGCAAGAACTTTTAGCTTTCACAGCATGCAGCTGCAGCAAAAATGCTTCTCATGAATATACCCAGTCTTAAACCCCAGAAAACTCACTGAAGCCAGGCCAGGAACACTTTTATCCAAGTTAAAGAACTCATTGAAGTCAAACTCTCCTGGAGCTGGTTCTTGTAAAACAGCTTCTCTCGGAACTTCTTGATCTGCTGGAGTTTCATTGGCAAGGACAGTTTGCACTTCATCCTCTTCTGCCACTCCACCATTGCATTCTATGCCTTGAAAAGAAAATCAAGTGACTGCTGAATCACTGAATCTGACTGTTTCCTGTGGGAACAGTGCCTGACAGCCAATGCTCTTGCCCCAGGGGTTAGAAGCACAGGCCCAAAGAAACCCAGCCCCCAAATGACATCTCATCAGTGACACTGTGCTGGCTCCTGCAAGAGAAAACAGCACCCACTGCAACACCGAGCACAGAGGTTCTAGTCTGGCAAGACTATCTAGCTTAAAAAAAATAAGAACTGTCATTGAACTGTGCACAAAACTGCATCCCGATCAGCCTGGGCTGTTATGCCACACCAAGCACATACAGCTGCTGCAGAAAGTCAACAGCTGCTGCTGTTTTTCCATCAAGAATCCTTTGGCACCTCCTGCCTTCTTGACATGGGTTCTTAATAGTCAGCATATGACAAATACTGCTTCTCCTCCATCAGGAGCAAGGCACTTCCCACTTTAAATACTTCTCAGCAAGCTTGCACAGGGCACTGCAAACAAGTTGTGACATGGCTACAAACTCCTGTGCTTGGAACTGCACTACAATCCAGTTATGGTGTCCACCTGCAGAATTCTTAGCATTAAAAAGTCATCTTCTCTCTTGCCATACCACATTTTTTTTAATAAACCAGTGACTGCACACAAATTCAAGTCTCCTAGTTCAGTTTAAAGCTATGTTACTGACAGCTGTATGCCCAGATCAATGTTCCTAATCTTAGTATTACCAATAAGGAAAAAATATTTCAAGTATCTCAGAGCATCAGCTTCATTTAAACAAAGCCTTCAGCACCCAGCAGGATAAAGAAAAGGACAAGACCTTTATAATAACCTGTCAACTTCTGATATCATTCAACATCCATACAAGGTTTTTTCCCAGCCTCTCAATCCTGCTTCTCTTTGGGGGAAAAAAAAAAAAAAGTAACTTAGCATCTAACTGATCTTGCAGATTACAAATACCATTACAGGCTTTACATCTTGTGCTTCAGGATGACCAAAAGCTCTGCAAGTTTAAGATAAAGGTTTGCATTTACACTTGTCTGGATCTGTAACAGTCACCTCTACACCCAGCAACCTGCCCCATCAGCAAATCAAGCAGACAAGCAGAGCTTTTGTGAAATCTGCCCTTACCTTCTTTCAGTGAGGCCGTGCGTCGCCTCGTACGTTTTCTCCCTTTGTGATCTTCCTCCAAAATTTTATCATCAAATCCTGTGAGCTCAATGGTTTCAGACTGACTTGTAGGCCCAGCAGAGAACCACTCAGGCTCCTCTTCAGTGTAGGAATCATTCCTTCTTCGCTCCCCAAAGACACGTTTGCTGTCACCAAATTCCCTCTGAAGGGGGATATTAAAAACATTAGCATTAATAGAACGCTAAAGGTTCTTCCTCAACTTCCACCTTTCACACCAGTCCTGGGTATTTTTAAATGTGTATACAACCTCTCTGTAAACTCTGTAAGGTTTACATTTTAAGCTTCACAGCTGAATTTCTGCTTCATTACACCAAAAGTTATTGATCTGCAAGTGCTTCTATAAATTCAGTTTTGCAGCCTGAGTGTTAGCAGTTCATTTTTTTAAAAAAAGAAAAAGGTATTAAAAAAAGGCTGAAAGCATGGAAAGCTCCCCTTTCCTGAAGTTAAAGACAATGCTTGCTGACAACTGCCAAGTCAAGAACTACAAAGGAAGTATCAGACTTCTGAATCTCTTGCTGGTCAAAGCCAGCCACAGGCAGGGTTTGTCTGATGAACAGTATGACATGCATTCCTGTGGAGCTCTCTGAAGGAATGTAACTAGGTTCTGAAGGACTGAGTACTCACCCTTCAGACCCTAAGAATGAAGGGGCTGCTTGCACAGAACACTTTACTGCTGTAAGCAGCCCACCTGCCCCCGGTGCCTTTAGTGCCAGGTGACCAACCCCCGCTTTAAAGCGCCGTCAGGACAAGAAGGAACACACCCTGAAGCGTTTATCTTTGTAGTCCCTGTCCCGATCGCGGTCCCTGGCATCCCTGGAGTCCCCCCCGCGATGGTCCTTGTCGAAGTTCCTGGAGGAGATGATCCTGCCGCTGCCGATCCTGCGGCCGCCGATGACACGGACGCCGTCGCTGTCCTTCTCCAGGGGGCTCCCGGCCCGGCGGGAGCTGACCGAGGCGGTCACATGGCAGCCGCCGCCAAAGCTCCGCCTCTGGGGGCTCAGCACCACGTCCAAGTCATCCTCCTTCACTCGCTCCCTCGGGTCTGCAAGTCGAGGACCACACAAAAACCACTGAATTCCATGCGTTAGTAAAGATAAGTGAGTTCTCTGTATAGCAGCCTTTTGTTCCATAGCCTTGTTGCTGTCCCAAGGCTTTTAAAGGAAAATGCCCATGATTTATTTCTGTGAAGCTGTACCACAGGAAGTGCAAAGAAAACATTTACAGCTGGTATTGAGGAACTACTGCGGTCTCCTAGGAAGTACCTGCTTTCCCACTATAGACCTCCTAAGTACTCAGCCTTGAGCTGCAGGGAAATTGTCCCAGCACTTGCATTTTACTTCTGTATTCACTACTACATGGCAAGTCTAGGAGGATATAACTGACTGTTGCCAGGCTTGTTCTTAGATAACAGTCACCAGAAAACCCACTATAGTCTAGTTGGAACAACCAGGATTTCTTTGACACTTACCCTATGCAGTCAAACCACTTTCAGACTTTATTTAGTCTCCTTTGTGTTATCCCAACAGAAAAGTTTTGCCAAAAGCCCAGGTTCAGCTTCGAGCAATGTGCTGTGGAACACACTCACCTACTATCCTACGCATAAGAGAAGTCCGATCTGAATCCAAATCTTTTTTAAAGCTTTCCACTGGTGAAGTTCTTCCTGAAGTTGGATATAAAGATGCATGCCACTTCTCTGGATCCCAGACACCATCACTAGGAAAATAAAATTGCAGGATTGTTTGCCACCTTGTAGTCTAATAAATACTTCATAATGTTGCTGCTGGAAACCTAGAATTCACTGGTTAGCAACCTGTACAAGTGAATTATCTTTCATATTCAACTTCTAAATCTGCCTTACTACGGTTTATTACTTCACACACAGTATTTGGATCTCTTCTGTAACAGCAAAGTAGTAAAATACCCAGTATCAGATTTTAAAAGACTGAAGCTTGCCTGGTACACTGAAAAACAGTTCAAGCAGCTCATACTGTGCTGCTCTTAAGCATTTGGGTAATTTTACCTCAATCTCACACTTGTACAATAAATTCATCTGAATTGTAAAGAAACTGCTGCTTAATAAACTTACACACACCAGCCAAGAACACTCACCTCCATTGTTTTATTGAGGTACAGTGACAACATGGGAGAGTAATCCACTGAGCAAGGCAGCTTGTTACAGCCTGACCCAGACTGTACTACACACCCATCTGTGTTCTTGGTACTTTTGCCTGAAAAACTCTGTAAGCCTTGTGCTGTGTGAAGTTATGAGAGCCAGCTGAAAATAATCTCTGTTCAAAGAACAAAATCCCTGGCCACAGCACTGAGCCTTTCCTAGTAGATTACTACTTCTGAAATCTGGACCCTGTAGCAGTCTGAACTTTGCAGCACATATACCTCCCATCTACATAAGAGCATTTCTTGGCTAAGTTTTTTGCAACTTAAACTTTTACTTTGAAAGAAATGCACATAGCCTTTGTATAATCAAGAAAATACCTGTCATATTTTTCAGAAAGACAAGAAGGTCTTTTCTTAGAGTAGGGGCGCTCTTTAATATCCAGCAGTTCCTCCTAGGAAAAAAAAAGTTTAAAAAAAATCAAGACATGAGTTTCAATTCACACCCAGACAAGATTTAAGTGACTCAAACCATCTATTCCATACTGCCTGCTCAATTGAGTGTTTTCATTTGACAGCCCAGGTTTCCTAATATGCTGTTTTATATCCTGTGAAATACAGCACCAAACGTTTATATTTCAGTTGTTCTACCAGTGGCCCCTGACCAAACCCTTGTTGGAAGCACTAAGCCTTACTAGGCCAGGTTCAGCCCTCGTGAACACTCCAAGGCTCTTCACACCATAAATGTTTACGTATTCACTTCCCTGGACAGCTCAGCTTATAAGCAACACAGGCACCATGGACACCAGAGCTGGTGAGTTCTCAAGAAGGAATCAAAATTGCTGTGGTTAATGCTATAGGAGGTTCAGCAGGTAAAAAAAGCATTAGCACAATTCCAGTTACTGGTGAAAATCTGGAAATTCTAGACAAGCTTGCCATTTCTGACCACCACCAACTCCAAGATATCATTAATATGTGTTAGACAATTACCCATTCCACCCAACACCATATCAATGCTGAATGATAACTTGTTTTCCCACTTTCTCCCAGCTTTGAACAGCCCTTAGTTAACCACTGCACACCCTGAGCAGCCAGTCCCTTCACTGGCAACCAGTGAGTCTCACTGCAGTTTGCTGTGTTCAGAAAGCATGATCAGTGGTGTGACCATCAGTGCTTTAAATCGACATTACCTCTGCTGCAGTTCAGATGCACATTTCCATTTACACTTACCCCTTCTCCCAAGATCCCCTTCCTTCAACCTGCCTCACTCCCAACTGAATTGTACTGAATTGATTCAGAACTGTGCACTGAGCAGTGGGCAGCTGGAAGGATAAAGAAATCCTTACAGCAGACACCATAATCAGCCAAAGTGAAAGAAATCTCTTTACCTTTTGTCCCACAAAATACAATATCCTTCAGAACTTTTACATCGTTTTTCCCACGTGATTAAAATCAGTTCATTAACTATGTGAGTTTGACACTTGTTCTAGATGGCAATTTGGTAGCCAGACAAAACATTAACATCCCCCTCACTCCAAGCATCACCCTGTATTAGACCTCAGCAAAAAGAGCTCCATTAAAGGGAGCCTGGCCTCCCTGCCCACAGCTTCCCAAAATAAACCCCAATCTGGGATACAGTCAGAGCCTGATGCAGATACTACAAGTATTAACAGCCCTGTCCATCACCAGATGGGGAATCTGGTTTTGCTGGCCACGAGAGGGAGTCTACAGGCTCTCATTCACATCCTATCACAATTCTTCCACTCAAGTGAGGAAAATTTGAATTGTTTCTTGCCTTTCATTCATTAGCTGTGCACCCTTGGAGGAACAGATTCCCAAGAACTAGAAAACACACAGCTTAAACTGTACAGCACTCCTGTAACACAGGAGATAAATGCTGGCACTGCCACGTGTGGGGTTTTGTGTTTAATTCACACACATCCTAAGCAGGCTGGGAGGAAAAGTGTGCTTAGCTGCTATCAAACAGTTTTAAGCAAAAAAGCTTAGAACTATTCATAGTATGAGCCAGATGCTTTCCTAGTGGTAGTAAGTGAATACAGAGCAGTAAAGAAAAATCACACTCCTTTCCAACTCTGCAGCACATATGCCAAAACAGTGCTCCCTCAATCCTTAATTAATAGGAAGCTGGAACACATGAAAATGCCCAACAACGCTGACTACCTCACCAAAATATTTGAGCTGTAACATGTAGAGAAAGCATATGATGCAAAGTATTTTAACACAGACTGATTTCTGGTATTTCTTGATTTAGGCTCCTTGGAAACCAACTGATAAACAAGACCAGGCACCTTCTGGCACTAGTTCTGCAACTTTATCCTGGTCAGAACTATAGGTACTGAATTAACAAAACTGAAGCTACAAATGCACTTGTTTCAGTAAACAGCCACCACCAGCACGGGCTGAATGCTGCCCCAAAAAGCAGAGCAGAAACTGAAGCTGCATTCAGTTACTACACAAGAAGAATT
Source organism: Sylvia atricapilla (assembly GCF_009819655.1). NCBI lineage: Eukaryota > Metazoa > Chordata > Aves > Passeriformes > Sylviidae > Sylvia > Sylvia atricapilla. The sequence continues at coordinate 3,138,919 of NC_089156.1, read as the reverse complement.
AGGCAAGACTGAAGGAGAAGAGAGGCCACTTTTTCAGCAGGGGAGTTTTAAAAGCAGCTCCTCTCTTTCACTTAGCAGTTAACTGACTAACTAGGTCTGAATATCAGCATACTGTGCACCTTTAAAAGTTAAGGGCACATCTTCTCTAAAAAGTTAGAGAGAATTAAAATCTGTACTATTCCCAAGAAGTTCTGCCAATTTCAAAGTACGTGGTTTATTGTTGATGTCTACTTAAAATAAGCCAGAGCTCTACTATCTCAACAGAACAGAGCCACAATGATATTTTTTTTTCTTTAAAAAACAATCTACTAAAAAGCCAACAGCTCCAAATTCTCAAGAAAGATAACACAGCCAGCAACAGTAAACTATCTCACCCTGTTCCACACTTCAGGCCATTTGCTGCCAATATCTTAACAGCTTTTCACAAAGCAATGACCACCTGTTCCCACAGCTTGCAGCCATGGGAAAATCAACCACCATTACAGACTCTTTCCAGAGGCATTTTTCACCAATGATACCAAAATCCCAAACAAAATTTGAATCCTAAACCCCACAGCATATCAAACTCACTTTTTAGTGGAACAATCTTGTTTTTTGACTTGCAAGTTATTTGGCTCTTCCTCTTCCACTCACACATACATTTTTAGGCACCACAGTTAAACAAAAGCACCTGTGTTCATGTTTCAGCATTAAGCACTCATTGGAGTTACAACTGTTTAAGCCTTCCAGCAATCAAATACGAGCTCTTTTGTAACTCTAAGGTAACAAAAGGCATCCAGTAAACATATAAGAGGTCCTGGTAATATCCAGTATCCTACACCTTCCCAGGAAATGGCACGTACTGCAAGGAAACACTTCTGTCAACTTTCTAAAAGAACACCGCTGAACACAGAACTACGAAGTGCTTGAGAAAGCTGGTAGAACAACATACTTCAGTCCCTACAATAATCTCTCAGCACACGCTGCGGGGTGCTCAGATATTAAAATAAGGTGGTGGGAAATAAAAGCATATCGAGGACAAGATTGCACAACTGCATCACCTGCTCGTTTGATACCACCTTGCAAACCCTAATCTAAGCAAAGGCTTTTCAGCTTCCACCTCACTGATTCCCTCTCCCAGGAGCCTCCACCTCCCACTCTACTCCTGTGACCGAAAGTTCCACGCACAACTCAGAGATCAAAAGAGAGTGAGCTGACCTTTGTGTAACGATGTGGGTATTTAGTTGTAATTCTGTTCAGCTCCAGAAAAGCATCGCCATTTTCAGTTTCTGTTGCACCTCCTCTTTTATCCATGGTTACTTCAAAGCCTTTGACCGCGGAGCTAATTAAAACAAAACCAACCCGTCAGATTTCGAGACGTACCTTTCCAGAGGGTGCATTTTCTCTCCAGCCCGAGTCAGTTTAGCACTCGGGCACGGCAAAGCAGAGCCGCGCTCCCCAGAAGCGCCGGTCCCCTGCCAGCCGTGCCCCATCCCCCGGCCCAGCCGGGCGGCTCCGGCAGCAGGCTCCGGGCGGCTCCGGCGGCGCGGCCGGCCGTGCCCCGCGCCCAGCGGCCCGGGCACCGTGGGCACGGCTCTGCGGGCACGGCCGGGGCGCGTGTGCCGGGACCCGCGCCCACACAGCGCACACAGCGCACACAGCCCGCGGGGCCCTCGGCCGCCGCTCGCCCTGCGGCGCGGGGGCAGCGCGGCCCAGGGGCCGTCCCGAGGCGCCGGAGCCGCGGCGGGGAGCGGCGGCAGCGGGGCGGGTGACTCAGCGGATCCCCGCCCGGCCGCACTCACCGGCGGGTGTCCCGCGCCGCTCCGCTCCGCTCCAGGCCTCACCGCCGCCCGCGGCGTTTCCTGCTCCGGCCGCCGGCCCCACTTCTCCCCCGCCCGTCCCCACCCGAGGGGCCGCACGCGCCCCGGGCCGGCGCCGCCGCCGCCGCCCCCCCAGCCCCGGCCGCCCCGCGCGCCGCCGCCGCTCCCGCTCCGCCCGGCGCCGCCTCCGCTCAGCCGCCGTAGCCGGGGCCTCGCGCCGCCCGCTCCGCACCCATTTAACGCCCCGCGCGCAGGCGCGTCGGGCGCGCGCACCGGGGGCTCCCCGCCCGCCGCCTGACCGGGGATCGGCGGCGGGAGGCGCTGAGGGCGCCGGGGCCGCGCTCCTCCCTGTGCCCCCGCCGCCGGCCGCCCGCGGAACCGGCGTCTCACCTTGCGAGCGATGCGGTGGGTGAGAAGAGGCGCGGGGCTCGGCGAGGGCCCGCAGGCAGTCTGGGAGGGCAGCCCTGCGGGAGAGGCGGCCGCCGGCGGGATGCGGTGCGCGCCATGTGCGGGGCGGCAGAAGGATCGGCCCGTCCCTGTCCCGGGACCGTCCCCGTGTCCCCGTGTCGCCTCAGGGGGAGCGCGGGGTGAGAGAAGGGCGGGAAGCGGCGGGGCGGTGGCGGCTGAGATGAGCTGAGAGCGCGCTCCCCGCGGCCCCGCGCGTTCGCGTGGTCAGTGGCGGGCTCACGGGGAGCGCCCGGGGGAGCGCGCCTTGGGCACCGTGAGCACACGTCCCGCTGTCCTCAGCCCGCACCGGCCTCCTGTCGCTTCAGAGTCTGCTATTCCCCTGGGACAGCAGCGCTAGGTTGGTGCAGTGAGCGGAGACGATCCGGAGGCACCAGGGAAGTCTTTCAGTTTTTGCTAATAAGGAACAGACATTGTTTGCAGTATCAGTTTGAGGAATTTACTGAGCGAGATCGCCTGCTCCGTTTGCCCACTGCTCAGTCCCCAGGACTCGCAGCCATTCTGCCACAGGAGCCCAGCGGGGCCACAACACCTTGGGCAGAGAGGTCTGTGTAGGAACAGCGAATTTCGTGTAGGATCTGAATAAAGTGAATAAAGTGTTCTCTTCTCTGATCTCTAATGAAGTTGAATACCAGAATTAAAATCTGGTTACCTGTGGAATGAGAGAAGTATATGAGAAATAAACATTTCTCCCTTTTTTCGTGACAAAGTGCTGCATTATTAATGAGACAGCGCTGTAACTATTGCCAAGTCTCTTGAAGCCAGCCGGTACTTTCCAAACAAATACACAGGGAGACTCCATAGCAGCCGCTAGCTGAGTGGCTATTAGGAGATGCTGTAGGCTTTGAGGAGGCCTGAACTATGTTGTGTTTCACTGTCACCTTGTGCACACCGCTGTTGTGAGCTAAAACAGGTTTTTTGGCTCCCAAAGTCACATCTGCCACAGGTGCCTGTTACTTGATGCTTACAGCAGAAAAGTCCCGTGGCACGGAAGTGGCAGAACACAGTTTCTTCCCAAGTGCAGCAACAACTCCCTGCCACGGCCCCTTTCCCTAGGTCGGTCCATGGCTGTGGTCGGTAAATCCCGGTCACACCGGAGTCGTTCCCGGAGACCGGGACAGCGCTCGGCGCCGCCCCGCCGCACGGGGGCGCTGTGCCCCGCCCCGCCGCACGGGGGCGCTGTGCCCCGCCCCGCCGCACGGGGGCGCTGTGCCCGCCCCGCCGCACGGGGGCGCTGTCCCCGCCCCACGCACGGGGCCGCCCCGGGGCACGCCGAGGGGCCGGGCGGGGAGCGCCCGCCGCTCATGGCGGGGCCGCCTCAGGCTTTGGTGGTCTCGCCCTCCGCTTCTCTGCCCTTTGCGGTGGATTTCCCCGGTGCTGCCCGCCCGATCCCTGTGCCGATCCCTGTGCCGGTGCCGCATCCGCCGGCCCCCGGGTCCATGGCGCCCTCAGCGGGGCGGGAGCGGCAGTCGCGGTCCCTCACGGCGGGGTTGTGGAGCAGCGTCCTGTGGGTCTCCAGTGTTTGCCCATGAGCACGAAAAGCGTTCAGGGTATAGTTACCTGTGAAAGGGATCTCGTGCAGTAAAACTCCAGGAAAATCTTACAGCGATTTTTGTTGTGGTGGTGTTTTGTTTGGTTGGTTGGTTTTTGTTTTGTTGGGTTTTTTTTTTCCCCATCCAATCACACCCTAAGCAATGCTTACAGAAAAGCGCACTTTGGCGCTCACACTTGGGCGGAGGTGCCTGGCCAATGCCAGGTGCTCTCAGAGTCCCTCTTCCCGGGGCCTTTGCAGGTCGCAGGGCTCTGTGCACAGTGAAGTTCTCCCTGGAGCTGGGTGGAACTCATTGTTCTCTTCATTTCTAACTGCTTGTGAAGGAGAGGAACATAGTGTTAAAAAAACCCTAAAGGGGTGAAAAGGAGCCAGCTGCTGATGGTGTCACCCTTGGTTATTATTTATTTTTAAGTAGGGGCACATAACTTGGAATAGTTTACTTTTTACAGCACTTTTCTAGCACATTTTTATTAAGTGGGCAGAATTGCTGCCTTAGGTTTCAGATGGTCATAACTTTATTACCATTAGATTAAGCCAGCACAGTGTTGCTAAGTGAGACACAGAGATGCTTTTCATGTTTAACATCTGGAATTGCATTATGCTGTTTGGTGCAGGTTGTCTGAGTGGAAGTCATGTCATTTTTTTGATACAGACCACATTGAGCATCAATCCATGTGATGGATTCATCCCAAGAAACAGGCACGAGTTTATTCTTTGTCCAAAGTTAATAAACAACACTGCAGAGCAGAGAGTGCCTTTGTACTGCAGGCTTGGAACTACAGTGAAATGGAGAAATTCAGGAGCAGGTAAGCAGCAATAAGAAGCTATGTTAAAGACCTCAGCTGTAATTTATTTTACATTTATGGCATCTTAGGTTTTCCATGGGACAGAAGAAAGTTGAGTTATTCTCACAGAAGGGTTTATTAGTCTCAATGAAACTTTGTTAACTAGAAAATGTTCCTCTTGAAAGCAAAGTAAAAAAAAAAATCAACACCCCAGCCCCAAATTGATCATTAATCACAACTGTATGTGGGTTTACATTATCATAACATTGACATAAAACTGATGTTCTTGAGCTTGAGATATTAGACAGGAACATAAGGCACTTGGACACAGTTGTTGGCCCAACCACAGATTTACTCCGTGTTAGTTCTCTTAGTCTTCCCATGGTTTTGTTTTCTAACAAGGGAGACATGATCCTTCTTGGACTATTTATTTTTCATGGTCACTTGCCATAAATTTTGGGTGTTGTAGGCTGTCATCATTATGTGTGTGCAGCACATGACAGTGTTTCAAATAGAGAAATAATCTGTTTAAAAGTACATATGTTGGAAAATTTAATATTAGATATTCACACACTAAGAGATTAATACAAAACTTCTGCATGTTTTACCCATGTTTGATTTTTTCATCTCCTTTGTGTAAGGTTGTCATTGCATATGGTCACACCAGATTTACCTTTGAAATGAAATAGTTTTAAAGGGAATTGGGCCTAATAGGTGTGTACAAAGACTTGTGCTGAAAATTGTTTTGCATCAGTTTTAAAGTGCCTGAAACTCCTCTTCAGAGGTGCATAGAGTTGCCTTAACTGCACATCTTGATATGAACAGAATTCTTTTGTCTGCTGGACAGGGCCTACCTCTTTCAGGAAACAGCCAGATAATATTATTTAGAAAAAGAATTTGTCATGCAAAATACAGGTCTTGTTTTCTTCCATTAACTTTAGGGTTTTTTTTACTCTTTGGAGCCTGCTGGAACAGCCAAAAATACTGTATTTCTTCCCAGTGATTTGTTATTAATAGTGGTTATTCAGCTGAACTTTTGAAATTTGCATTGTTCCAGTCACTTTGTGAAAACAACATTTTTTTCTTGGTTGCAGCTGTGTTTTCACTAGCTCAGTTCTGGAGATTATTAAAGTGAAATTTCAGATTATCCTCTTCTGTTGCTTCTTCTGGAGCTCAAGAATGTGTTTGTGGTTCTAACGTGCAAATTTTCAGGGTGGTGGCAGCATTTGTTTTGGGAAAGAAGCTTCAGTGGAACCGGTGCAGCAAGTTTTATCTGCACAGGGTTTTGTTTCTAATCCTTGTTTTCAGAAAATTACCAAGAAAAAAATATTTAGAATTCATAAAAACACACTTGTTTTTTTTCAGATTAGACCTACCCATGAAAGTAAACTTGATGGGAAAATATGTCTAACTTTTGTTTCTAATGATGAATATGTGAAAAACAGGAAGAGATTTTCAGGGTTTTTTCTTAGGGAGAAACACAGTTAAAATATGAACAAAACTAGGAAAGAGCTTGTAAAAGAGCACTTTATGTTAAAATGGAAAGTTTTCACTTCAGTTCACTAGTGCTCAAGAGAATTTATCAGCAGGAGACAGAATTCCTTGATATGTTTGAGATTAGAAGGCAGAAAACCACAGTTAGGGCTTCTTGTGTGCACACACAAATGCATTTGAGTGATTTTTCATTTCAACTTTAGGGTAGAAAAGAGTTGTCTGTGATGTGATGGCACTGAAATGTACCTTCCTGGTTGTGTTGGGGACGATTTAAAATTCCAGATACTGAAAAACCCCTGATAAAGAGACAATAAATGTTTTAGCATTTTGTAGCGGTCGTGTTCTGTATTTGATTAGATACCAAGCTATTGAAATAATGTTACTTCTTTGTAGGTAATGCAGTTTTCCACAAAATATTTCTCCTTTCCTTTCAAGTTCAAAATCCCTGAGGATGCATGAAATCCAGCAACCACCTGAGCATGGAGATCATGCAGCTGGACAATCTGTTGCTCCCCAGTCTGCAACACATGAATTTCAGGACAGAGGTCATGACAAGCCTGGTCAAGATGGGTGTAGCCAGAGTCAAAGAAGAATGTTAGAAAATTTCCAAAGCAGGTGATGAGTACAAAACATATTTTTCACTGAACGGAGCAAGGGATCAGACCTAAAAATGTCAGGGTTTAGTAGTACCAGTGCAGGTTACTGCAGAAGCTTTAGTTCATGGCCGTGGCAGACAGTTCTGAAGATGCCTTGTGGTCACTTGAGGATGAGGACTGACAGATTTCACATATTTTTTATTTTCAGAGGCAAAATTTAAAATGGCTATTTAACAATATTCTTTGATGCACTGCCAGGTGTAATGACTTCTTCTTGCCCTCTTCTAGTGTTTTTTATTTGCTTCTTTTGTTGAAAGAACAAACAAAGACAAAGGTGGGATGTGATTGTGTAGAGATTAAAAGCCCATCAGTTGCTGGGCAGCTGGAGCTGATGGAGCAGCTCAGACCTGCTGACAGAGGGAGGCCCTCCTTTCCTGGCTGTGTGCCTTAACTAATTACCCTGTGACACCTTTAGTGCTTAGTGGGGCCCTCCGTGTGTCAATTAACTCTGAAATCCAGGGGAAAAGAGAGGGGAAGGGTGATAGTATCACAGTATGGTGTTGGTGAGCTGGTGTTGGGAGAAACTCGTGGAGATGTGGAACTGCTGAGGGGAGGTGGGAAGAAGGAAGATCTGCTGGCTTCAGGAAGGGCCAGACATTAGATTGGCTCAGGTATTCTGGAGTCGGTGGTTGACTTGGGGCAAACAGTGATGTTACCTCAGGGAAACCTCAGAAAGGGCCCCAGCCAGCCAGCACCCTGCTCAGTAGTGTCCACTGCTTGGAAGGCATTTTGGCTCCCCAGCATTCCTAAAGAAGTACATCCCAATTCAAGTTTTGCAATGATGTTTGGCCTCCTTGTGCTTTATGAATTGCACTGTTACAGGTACTAATATCAGGGTCTAAATAGCTCATATGCACTGATCTCTGCAAACTAGACCCTTACTTTTATTACTGAAACTAGAATAAAAATTCCTGTTTTCACTACTGTCTGGGAATTTGCAGAGGAGGAGTACAAAGGCAACTAACCTTTCCTTGTATTCCAGATATCTAGCAAGGAAGTTTTTCTTTCTGTGGGCAAGAATGACATTTGGACAAGTCCTCCCTTCCAAAGCCAGGTAAATAAAATCATAGAACTCAGAGGTGAGTATGTTTGGGGTTTTTTTTTGTCGGTTGTTTTGGTGGGGCTTTTTTTATGGCTTAGTGGTAAATCACTGGGCTAAGAGAGTACTGGCTGCCTTGGATGTATTTTAGGATCACTTGAAGATATTCTTTGGGTACCTTTCTTGCTCTTGCTTTTTTGTTTTTTTTTTTTAAATAGTTGTGGTTAAACTTTTAATAACCAAATTAATAGGAATTGTGTTTTGATAAAGTTGAATGGTGGGTGCATATAAATAATGGGAAATTATTTGGATACCTGCTTTAAATTTAACTATTTCCCGAAGTTGTGATGATAGAGATTTCACAGGCTATTTATTCTGAGTTGGAAAGGACCCACATGGATCGTTGAGTCCAACTCTTATTGTGAAATTCAGTTAATATTACTGTTTGCACCGTTGTTCCTAATGTATATCTGTACATGTTTGGTATCTGTCTGACTTGGAAATACCTGTGGCAGATAATTCCTTTCTGCTGTCAGTGTTCTGTGAGCTACCAAAACCTCACGCTTTGATATTCAGTTCTTGTTTTGCATTAATTTGCATGTTCATTCTTGCTTGACCACACCCTTGGGAACTGAAGCAGTTCCCAGTGGGAAGACTTGTATTTGGAATAAGATCAGGTCCTCAGTCCTTAGGTTCAGTTTCCTTTTTCTGTATCAAATATGTTCTGTTTCTGCCTTTGTTGGTAAACAGAAGTTATCCTTGAACCTCACTGTTCCTCTTGATCTACTGAATTGACACTATTTTGGCTATCAGTTCAGCACAATGATAAATTTATTCTTTAGGGGAAAAGAGATTTCATAAAGACCCGCAGGGACCACAAGCAGGAAAGAATTGCCTTCTAGATTTAAAAGTTCCCAGTTCTCCATAGCTTTGATTTGTAATTCCTGTTAGTGCATGTGCAATACCGTTAACACATCAAGTCCAAAAAAATAACATATAGCTCATTTGTTTTTTCTTGTTTCCTTTTATGCATGAGTGCTTGGAATGATTTAGCAGCTTGGCTTGGGGTAGGTGGCTGTGAATTACAACTTGTGAGAGGATTGATATGTTTCACTGAGAGACCTCTAGGTGTTCTGGGCCTAATTCTGCTGTTATTACATGGTAAAAATATCTAAGCATTATAAAATCTGATGTAGCCTTTGTATTTATTTATATACATAAAATATTTTGTGTTAAAATAGCAAGGAACAAAATTAGAAAGGAAAATACATGTATTGTTTTCTACTGTTCTGGTTGTTAGAGTAAAACACAGAACGAAGGATAAAAGATGTGACTTGATTTCAAGTCAACTGGTACTCAGATGTTTGACAAGTTAACAACATCTGTCTTTTATTCCTTGTCTTTATGTGAAGTATTTACAGTCAGTAAAGTGGTGGCTTCTTGCAGTACTTCACAGATTCTTGGAATAAAGTGTCACAGTAGAGTAGTGGTTTTAAATGCAATTAGATGCTGTTAGGGTAATTGGGCAAGCCTGGAGAAGAGGTGGGGTAATCTTCATTAAAACTGATTTGTGGTCACTCTGGAAACCTGGATGACGTTTCTCCTGTTCAAATCTTTCAACTGTTAAGATGCTTTTATGATCAGAAGATTCTTCAAAAAGCTTTTGGAGAGTGGAAGGAGCAGTGGACAGTTTGCAGAGAAAAGAGGCTCAGCCTCAGAGCAGACAACCATTACAGGTTAGTGAAATGACTTCCCATTGGGGTGTGTATGGGAAATTTTCTGAAGGAGTTTTCAATACCTGTGAGCCAGTTCCATCCATGGTACATCTGGGCCAAGAGCAATGTTTTCATTGCTTATTTTTATATTTTACTGAATGTCCCTTCTTTCATTTTTCAGGCGTTTACTCCTTAATTTGATATTCAAGGCTTGGAGAGACTATGTATGCCAACAGCAGGGAAAGAGGAACAAGTATTATGTTGCAGAGTCTCATGGTAGGTGAAGTGATGGTAATTACCAGTGTTTGGGAGCATCCTGAGAGGGGAGTTTCCAGGGGAATTGTTGTGTCCCCTGTGTCCCCTGTGCCCGTGTCACCCTGAGCTCCCCCACCCCACGGCAGTGCCTGCAGGAGCAGATGGCCAGGGGGGTTCTGTTAGAGGGCTGTAGCTATACAGTGACATGGGGATGCCAGTGAATGAGCTTAAGGGCCTCTCCATCTGCTCTGGATTGCACTGTTTGTTTTAGAGGAGCTGGCTTGATTCTTGGTTGGTTTTTTTGTTTGTTTGCTTGTTTTTTTACTTAGTTACAATATCTTTTCAAGTAGATGTTTTTTGATTGAATCAAAAAACAACCTCTATCAACTGTTGCTGTAGACCTTAGTAATTCCCTGTGCTTTTAACTGCACTTACTTTATATCTATTGGCTGTCCCTTCCAGCTTGTGTCTTGCAATAGAAAGAAGCCCAAACTTTTGAAGTGCCCTTTATCTTACTGTGTAGGTTCTTTGCTCTGCAAGGGATTTGACTTGGAGCTGCCTGTACTGGTGACAACTTTCTTGGGTTCAGGGAATATGTTTTGCTGAAGGGAGGTTGACCCTTGTATCAAGATGATACTGAGGTCTTGTTCTGTGCTGATTTGCAAAATAAGTTAACTGCTCTCTTTGCACATTTACAAATGTAAATGTGTGAATGTAGCCTCAGAATGTCCTAGAGACTGGCACCTTTGGACACAAACTGACTGTCCAGACTTCCTTTCTTACTGAGTGAGGCCAGAGCATTTACAGCAGAAGCTGTGTGTTTGCTTGGTCAAAAATAGAAAAAGGTGACCTGTTTCAAGGTAGGTTAATGCTTGATTCACAAGGAAATCCTAAAAAAGAAAAGCCTGGGGTTTTTTTATGTGTAAGTGTGAAGTGGCATAGAATCAATGCCAGCTTTTTTCTAATAACTGTGCTTTAATAGCCTTAGTTCTGACAAGCCAGCCTGCTGTGAGGAGAATATGCAGTGTGCTGCACTAAGTGGTAAACTGGAATTTGTGACACCACTTCTGTTTTTAGCTGCATGACCAGCCTGCTAAATAATGTTGACTTGTTTCTGGTTGATTTCTCAGCTTGTAGTAGAGGAAAAACTCTTGAAAAGCAACTGATGAACCTGATGAAATTTTTTTTTCTTTTAAACAAACCAAAGAAAATCCTCTGATTCTTCCCCGTACAGTCGTTACGCTGGCTGTTGTTTCTACAGTTATTTCCCCTGTAAGCTCTGAAGACAAAGGGACTGCGGGCCATTGTCCGATCATTCACGCCGCTGTGAGCAGGTGGCATGGACGGTGCTGTCAGCGATTTTCTGGGACTTCTCACTGTGACACCCTCGGCACAGGGAGGGTCATTGTCATTTCAGGCTTTTCCACGAGGTGTCCCTGCAGGTTGAGGACACGAGTCGGGGGCGATCTGTGATGGAGTGGTTGAGATGTGCCAGATTCCTGCCTGAGCTTAACGTGCTGCTGTTTTCTGTCGTGCACAGCAAAGAGGCAAACTCTGCTCAGGACCTGGCAGCACTGGCTGCTTTATGTTGGTGTTCAAAGGACAAAACATGGGATGCAGTCTGTGGCTCTGGGATTCAGGGAAAGAAGCTGTTTGCGGTAAGGATGGAATACAAATGGGCAAAGAGGTACTCACCATAAGGCCATGGCTTTTATCTGTTATGTTATCCTTTCCTGCAGTAATTTTGTTCAGTGTTTGATACTTTTTTAAGAGTCCTTTTTCTTTCTGGGATGTGTGAGTTCTTCTAACACACCCATAGACTGAATTTAAGAGACATGGCAGCCAGTCCCTAATAGGAGCCTGCAGGAAGGCTGGAGTGACTTTTGCAAGTGAGAGGACAAGGGGGAATGGCTTTAAATTGGAAGAGGATAGATTTAGATTGAATATTAGGAAGAAATTCTTTACTCTGAGGGTGGTGAGGCCCTGAAACCTGGTGATTACTCAGAGATGATGTTGATGCCCCATCCCTGGAAGTGTTCAAGGTCAGGTTGGATGGGACTTGGAGCAATGTGGGTTAGTGGAAAGTGCCTCTGCCCATGGCAGGGGGTTGGAACAAGATGATCTTCGTGGCCCCTTCCAATCCAAACCATTTGAGGGTTCTTTGAAAACATTGTTGTTGACCCTTTTTCCAGTGAGATGAAAGTGATTTCTTGCACCAAATTATGGCACTTGTGTTTGAACTTGTCTGTAACATTGTTTTGGCAGCATTTCATGGGCAGTGTGGAGAAGACAACAGTACCAGAAATGCTCTGGACGTAAAATGAATATTTTGGCTCTGCAGCACTGGGCCCAGAGCCTGCAGTTTCGAGTAAGTCTCAGGAGCTTCAGCTACTGCCATTTCTAACATTTAAGTTGCTCACATGTGAAAATGTTGGAGGTGAATAAAAATTTGGCCTTGTGCTCATTTACTTTGCAAATTCCAGTACTTATGATGGAATATCTTATCAGGACATGGGAAATGGAATAAAGCTATGTCAGGGCAAGTTCAGATTGGACATTAGGAGAAGGATCTTCCTGAGAGGGTGGTCAGTCCCTGGAACAGACTCTGCAGGGAAGTGGTCACAGCAGCAAACCTGTCAGAGTTCAAGGTGCCTCAAGTCCCACTTCTTGCAGGACTGCTTAAAACTAAATCAGATGACTGAGGGTGTTGTCCAGATCATTGATCTTAGCTGAAGTGGAAACAGATGGGTTTCTTTTTTACTTTCACTGAAACTGTGGCTTTTTGTCCATTTCCTTAAAAAGAAGGGATGGTATTTAATTTGACTTGCACTGTAAAATGCAACATGGCTTCTTCTAGAGCAGTGGTCTGTTAAGGAAAGAAACTTGTGACTTGGGAAGTCTTATTATACCTCATGGTATGATTCCCTTTTATATGAAAATACTCTTAAAGAAAACCTGTTGGCAAAAGAAAAGTATTGTATTGGTCTTCTTAATGGGCAAAAGTGTCAAAGTATTTTAAAAAGTGAACAATTTTTTTACCTTTTCCATGCTGATATTCCTTTGGTGTTTGTTTGGGTTTTGATGGGTTTTCCCCCCCTTTTTTGGGGGCAAATCTCATTGCTCATGGCTTTCACCTTTAGGACTTACATGGAATTTCTTACTTTGTGTGTGTTCTTCCTCTCCTTCTCTTTGTTCTCCTTCCCTCATCTTGTCTGTTTTTTCCCCTTACTGCCCTTGCCCCTCAATTGTTCCTTCAGGCTTGGTTGCAGTGGCGAGAGCTGTATTTATACACCCAGAATGAGAAGCAGAAGGACACCAGGGCAGTAACTCACCATCAGCACTGGGAATTGAGGAGATGTGTGGGAGCATGGCTGGGATACCTGAACCTGCACAGAGTAAAGAAACGCCAGAATGGTGAGTGAAAATGGTGATGGGAATGAGTTCAGATATTTGTTAAATTGCTTTTTGATTGGTGGCAGTGGAAAAGAATGTAACTTGGATATTGTGACAGAGGGTCACACGTGTGGCTGCTGTTAGGAGCACGAAAGGATGAGGCAGGCCAGCAGGAGGTCAAGCAGGAAAGCTTCTTTATTTTTCTGACTCCATATATATACAAATTTACAGACAGGCCAAGATTGGCCACACAGGTAGCCACTTCTTTGAGCTCGTTGGTGAACATCACCATCAATTATCTTTCTCCTCCCAGAGGAGAAGAATGTAAACATGAGATTATTTTCTAAAAACATACCTAGTTTATTTGAAGCTGCGTGAGAACAAAATGCAAACAGTGAAAAACACGCAAACTTGAGGCAACAGGATATATAGGAACTATTAATAGGAGTATGCTGAAATGTAAGCAAGCTTGAGTATGTTGAACAAGTAATAGTGTCCTAGCTTCCCTCTCTTAAATCAGTACAGAAGGTTACTGCTTTCAAACTGCCTTTGGGATCAATAGGAAGAATATGATCTGTAGCTGAGAGGTAATGTGAATTCTTGTAAGTTTTTTCAGTGTTAGAGCTCATGTCACTTGTGAACCAGTGGCTCAGATGCCAGGATCTCATCTGATAGGAATGAGCCTAGGACAGAACAAGCCATGAGTGGTTTGTGTTTGTCTTCCAGAGCTGGCCCAAGAGTTCCACCGAAGCAGGGCACTCCGGAGGTGCTTCTCCAATTGGCAGCTGTCATGGGAGTGCAGGAGAAGAGCGCAGGCTCACCAAAGGGACCTGGAAAAACAAGCTGCAAGGATTGCCTTATGGAGAGCCTTTGCACACTGGAAGCATTGTATCCAACCTGTGTTTAGTCCCTAGCAAAGACAAGTTATAAGCATTCCCGCAGGGGGAAGATCCAGTTAATAAGCAGGAAGGTTGTGCAGTAACGTGAGTGACAACAAACATGTTGTCATTAGATAGATGTAATGCCATGCTAACAGTTCATTAAACTGTTGTAATTACAGTATATTAGCAGCTGTATAAGAGTGTATTAGAGCCTGCAGAAGATAATTTATGGTTGGTACTTTAGAATGAATCAGAAATGTATTGTGATAAGCCAGCAAGATCTAAAATTTTGACTTTGGTCGAAACTTCTGCAGATAACTGTGCTGGATATTCAAACATTGAAGGAAATATAAGTGAGGATGTAGTGCCCCTCTGTGGGAGAAGGCTGTTTCTGTGTAAGAGCTACTTTAACTTGGTGACAGATGTTGTGCTGTGTGTGGAAGAGGCTCAGCAGTGTGAGCTGGCTGAAAAGCACTACAAGTGTCACCTGTTGGTAAGAGCACTGCTATGTGGCAGGTGGGAGGGGCTGTGTAGTGTCCCTGTAACACTGACAGTGCTGTGTGGGTGTTACCTGGGAGATACACCAGGTTTCTAAATTAAAACTCTTCTGGAATCTGCCAGTTAAATCCAAATGAGGAACTGGTGAAGTAGACTCATCTTGAGGGTTTTGGGTTACCTGCTCACTGGCTATTGCACTGTGAGATTGCCTTTTCCCCTTGATTTCTTTTTCTTATTCTGTTTGCTACAAGAATTATTTTTTTCTCCTCTGCAGTAATGTGTGCATGCTGCTTTTCACATGAGACCAAAGATAGCTTGCTGCATATGCAAGTAGTTGAGTGTTTTGGGATTTTTCTTAGGTTTCAGGGTTTTTGAAAAGAAAAAATAAATCACCGAAGGCTGTCTGAAAGGTAGACACAAGCAAGCAAGCTTCCAGCTTTTTGGAACTGAACTGTTTTCAAGGTTGGATCAGTACTGGTCATTAAAAAATAGCAACAAACTGGTTTGGATCATGAAGTGAAAACCTTAGTGATTAAAAGAGTGGGATGATTAGTGATTTGAAGTAGGATGCTCTCATAATGCTGTTTACCATGTTGTGCCCCTACTCAAGGGATCCTAGGATTGTAGATCAGTTCTAAATTACCTGATTTGTATTACAGATACAAGTTGTGTTTATTTCTTGTTGTTACAGGAACTTGGCCTTAAGGGTCTTCAGCAGAATGTCCTGGGCTCTCGTCTTCAGCGAATGAGAGCAAACCTGTCATCCCGTCAGCATCGAGTTACAGTGGGTTTGGTTCTTGTGTCACTTTGTCTTGAGCTGTCCTATCAACTTCCACTGTCACCCACAAAGTACTTTTTTATTACAGCAGTGGCTTTGTTCTTAAATACTAATAGCCACAGAAAATCTCTGTGAGTCAGCTGCCACTCTTAGATATGTTTAGTTTTTCATTTCTCTGTGTTTATGGTGGATTTTTCCTTTTACCAGAAGAACTTGCAGGAGGTTATAAAGTTTGGTATATGAAGCAGTGGAGCAGGCAACCATTGCAGTATGCAGTTTCATTAGGACTTGAAAATTTTCTTTCGTTGCATTTTTCTCCTCACTTGACATCTCTGGGGGGTTTTGTGTCTTGTTTTATTTCAGGTGCTGCAGAAGTACTGGAACCTTTGGAAGTCCCATTTGGAAGAGAAGGAGGAAGAACAGCAGCAGGCCTTAACATCAGTGGCTCATGCCCGCTATAGGTATGCAGAGAAATATTAATACAAACTGGTACAAATGTGGAATCTGTGGGCCTTTGGTTCTCTTCTTCAGTATGGTAATACCTTTGGGGGCATGACTTGATGGCAATTGCTCTGACATTTTCTGTGAGTCATGAACAATTTACATCTGCTTCTCTGTGGAATGTAAGAGGGAGATTGGATAAGCCTAGCTCTGAGGTTCATTTAGTCAGCTGACATTCATAAGATCAGTATGCTTTTTGAAGAAATTCTCTCCTGTGCTGACATTTTCCCTTTTTGCTTGCCAGGAGGGTGTTGATGAGGCAGGTGTTTGACAAATGGCTGGTGAAGGCCTGCAAGCTGCAAGAGTATCGAATGGGAGAGAAGAGGGTAAATGTGACTCCTGTACCTTGCTTAGGAAACAGAGGGAAGGATTTCATAGTCACTGTGAATATGAATTAGCATGAGATGGACTTAGTTGTTGTAAATTCCTTTTTTCCTGGTGAGGGATCAAGTCAGGGGAAACAGATTACTACCAATATTTACTGATCACCTTTTTAAGTTAAGCAGGTTGTTAATAATATAATATAGTTACTGTTAGAGGATTGCCATTCACATAGTTCATTCACTTATTCTCTCACCCTGTAAATGTGTGTGCTCTCTTTCACACTAGTACTAAATGGCCAACCCCAGCCTATTTAAGAAGTGCAGGGGTGTACTGAGAAATTAGCTGCTACTAGGTAGGTGTCCATAAGGTTCTTTACAGGGCCCTTCATTTCCTAAGGGGGATGTGTGTGTATATATATGTAAATTATAGTCCTGGAGTATTTACATGTAGCAGCCACTGTTGCCTTTATGGGTTCTGTTACACAACTCCAAGGTGACAGTAGCACATGTGGGTGTCTTTGTGCAGATATGGCTCGCCCTTGGTGGTGGGAGGTTATCAGTTCTTGTACATTCAACAGGACTGGTTTCTGGAACTTATCAGTTCTTAAGGGTCCTTCACATGCTGTTTATCAGCTTGTGCTTTTCCTCTCCTTGGCCTGCTGGTTTTTGGTAACAGCTCCTCCATCCACATGCATGCAGCTACTGCAGAGCATGTTACATAACCTCACCACAAAGGGGCTTTGGTGGTGTGTCCGTTGCTGTTCAACCTCAGAAAAACAAACACTGGACAGTTCTATGCATGCCATCTTTCAGGAGCTGTTTCCTGTTGTTTGTAGCTGCCTGTGCTGTGCATTCATTGCCACCTTCTGTCCATTTCAGGCTGTCCTTCATTTCCAAAGGCAGCTCTTGCACCGCTTCTGGCGCTGCTGGCGCAGCAGAACAGCTGCACGTTTGGAGCAGCAGCAGGGCTTGGTTCGTGCAGGACATCACTACAGTAACCAGCTGCTGCTGAAGGCCTTCTCTCTGTGGAAACAGAAGGCTCAGGAGAGAGAAACAGAGTAAGAATTCTTTTAAAGAGAATGATTTGGATTGCCTCTGTGGCAGTCTACTTTGGACAAACAGCATTTAATTCACCATGGTGCTCAGTCCCTTTTTGTGCTTTGGAGTCTACTAAGTTGTCTTTCAGTAAATGAATTACTGAAAAAACAAATGTGCACTCAAGTCAGTGCTAGAAGTGTACAGTAACATTGTAGGACAAATAATTATTTTTCTTATAGGAGGCTGAAAGAGGCAGAAGCTTTAAGATTTCACTGTTCAAAGTGTCTGCAGCAGACTTGGAACAAGTGGAGAGAGGTGAGAGAGTTAACAGATGGGGAAGAGTGTGAAGTCTTTGTTATGTTTGAATGGCTTGTACCCATATGGCTAGAAGTTAAATTGTTCATTTTAAACACTAGTCATTCCTAAGCACTCCTCCCTCTTTATGTGGCTAAAACCAGTTTGGTGTGGGTGGAACAGGAACTGTGTAGGGAGGAGAGAAAATTCTTTTTGTTCATGTGTCTAGGTATGGTGAGACTAGGAATATGGTTTAGGTGTACCTGGGAATACAATCAGAGATAGTCAGATGAAATTGTCCTTACTCAGTACTGGGTATGTCCTTCTCAAAACTTAAGTTAGAAGGTTGCAGCCAGGCCTTTGTGTATGGCCTGTATTTGTGTTACAGATTGTAGCAAACACTGTCACAGAGTACTTTCACGGTGAGCCTTTTCCTTACCATGAAATGAGGTACCAGATGTGCCCTGCAGCATGTCTTGGGAATCTGAGAAATTTTATAGTTGGAGCTGCTGTGTTGGTGCAGACCTGTTAACCTGAGTGGTTTACATCAGTCTTCAAGAGGATTCCTACGAAGGGCAGGGGAAAAAAGCACCTCAACTGGGCCTTTTGGGGATAGCAGAGTGCAGCACCAATTTGAGTGAAAAGCTGTTACAGCAAAGTGAAGAATTGATGTTTCTCCAGAGACTGGAAATCGTCATTTTCCCTCCTCTCTCTGCCATTACTTGTTTTCCCTCCTTCATGTGTACAGATCTTTTGGGTTTATTTTTCCATTTCCTCCTTCTAGTACGTGGAACATCAGCGCGAGAAGTGGAGGAAGTTGGTGCAAGCAGACCTGCACTATCGACATGTGTTGCTGGGCAAGACCTTGGCAGCTTGGAAGGTAGGATGGAACAGCCTTTTTGGGGCACTTTTCTCTATGTTCTGTATGTGCTGTAGTGTTTCAGTGAGAGCTGAGCAGTTCCTACACTGCTTCACTGGGGCATGTACACACCACGTGTGCAAGGTAGAATGGAGGCTCTTGTATGTAGGGCTGTATGAGCTCCAGCAGTGATTTTTGGAGCAGAAGAACAAGGTAATCTTGTAGCACTGGTGAGTGGTCTATCACAGCTGGCATTAACTATTGTGTATGACTGCTTGTCACAGCAAAGCACTGATTTGATTTCAGTGGCTGTAATTTTCCCCTGTACTTTACTGCCAGTGCTGCTTATGAGTCAGTAAGAGTTAGTTAGATGCTATTAAGAGTTTCTAGATGTTTCCTCTCCTCATAGGTGTTAACAGTTGAGATAATTTTACCTCTCAGTACTATTTTTTTTTTTCAGATTTACCAACAAAACATCCAGTGCATTCTATATCAAGTGGCTGAGAAGGAGAAGCAGCACACTCAACTGCTGCTGCGGTGAGCCTCTTCCTAGGCAGTGTGAGAGAAGTGTCTGCACTGCAGTCAAATTCATCACTTTTGCACCTTTTTGAATGTTCCATGCTGGGAGTTGACTCTGCCATGCATTGCTGTTAGTTTGCATGCAGGTCATCTAGTTAAAAGAAATCAACCTCTTCCTGTTTGCTGTCTGTTTTGCTTGAATATTTTTTAAATCTCTCTGTAGTCCTGCAAGAGTCATCAGACAGCAAACTGCATCATTCCCTGTCTGTTGTGGTATTAAAGCAGCCTGGAAGATGCAGAGCCTCCCGTGCATTACAGTGGGGAGAGTGATTATAGATATTATCGTATTGCATTGGTTGTAGTTATTTTCGTTTTAATTATCTTATTTGTTTTAATGCTATATAGCTTGGATCACTTGCAGAGCCTGACTGGCTCAGCTGAAGCTGCTGGATTTCAGAGTGTTCTGTTTTGCACTGCCTTCTCTTCAGCAGAGACTTGAAGGGGCAGAGGTTGATTTGCATGACTGGGTTTATAGATGCAGCTGGTTTTGGTTCCCTTGTGGGTAGGAAAGTGCCAGATGAACAAGTGAGAATCATTCATAATGGGTTTGTTTGGTTTTAACTTTGGGGTGTATTTTTGCCTTCAGACAGGCGCTGTGTACGTGGAGACAAAATGCCCTTGCTCTTGTACATGAATCCAAGGCAGCTACTCTGGCAGATGAGCACTACAGGAGAGCAATCCTGTCAAAGGTAGGATCTGTGCAGCAGGTGCCAAGGTCTCAGTACAGGTGCTGGTTCAGGCAGGGGGCAGGTAATTAGAAGGACCAAAAACTTAAATCTGAGAGCCACTACTAAGAGAGATCTGCAAAATGGGAGTCTCATGTTGTTTTTACAGGTGTCTCTGAAACTTGTCTCTGTGAGCTCATGGCTTTTTCTCTTCCTTCTTCTCATTCCTTAGAAGGAGGAGAAATCTAGTAGCATGATATAGCATAGTATTGGTGAGGTGGGGCAGGGAGGGGATGGGTGAAAGAGAACACCTTGAAAAATGCCAAGGGGTCCCTCTGAAATAATTCTGTATTTAATTTTTAGGAAAATCTTACTGTCTGCTGAGCCTTTAGTGAAAAATGAGGTGGAAATGGTTACCAGCAATGGGGGGAGAGCACTGTGTCCCCCTCTATTGCAGTGCCAGTCTGTGTCCCATGTCCTGTTTGCCTTGTATCCCTAGGTGCTGCTGCAGTGGAGAGACACTGCCTGGCTACGAGCCTGTCACCGCCATCTGAAGGTGACAGCTGTGCTGGAGGCCAGAAAACACTTGGATTTAGGTGAGCTGATGGAGATGTTGAACTCTCAAAAGTCCTCATTGTCTGTGAATGAGCCAAGGGCACTGTGTGTGTCATCTGTACAGATGGAGTGACTGGATGGTCTGTTGGCTTACAAAGGATGTCCCCACAGAAGGGGAACTGAATTGGGACTCCAGTGATCTGCTGAAACCTGCTTGTGTTACTTTTGTTTCTCTGTTTGTTCTTTGTACTATATAACAGATGGTAACACTTCCTTCCTCAAAGGAATTTTCTATTACTAGTTTTGAGAACCTCAGACATCTGTTTTGAGGGCAGTGCAAGTAGTCTTATCAATTACTGCTTCAGTCTTTTTCTAGTAATTCATACTGAAAGATCCTCAAACTCTGCAAGCATTTTCATGGTACCGTGGTACCTTCTTGACATGAGGACTCTGAAGCACAGAGGGCTTTCCTAAAGGTTATAAAGAATGTCAGTGGCAGCAGGGAAGATTTGTAAGTCACAGCTCCCTGTCTGTCACATGAAGTGTTCACAGTTCTTCATATACTGAATACTGTTAGTGCTGAGTGTTGTCCGAGTACTGCTGAAACAGTCGGGAAGTGTAGCTGATCACTTGATACTCTGAGATTAATCATCTCCTTTTGATACATGAGTTAATTTATCTCCCCCTAACAGTGCATTTACAGAGCCTGTTTCTTCACTGGAAGGAATTAATGAGGGAGTCTCTGATGCTGAGGGCTCAGCACCACAGGGCAGCACAGCACCACCAGCAGCACCTGCTCCAGAAGTACCTGATGAAATGGAAACATTATCATCAGCAGTGCCTTGGGAAGAAGGTGAGAAGGATCAGGAACCTCACCAGCCTGTGGGAAGTTACAGGTGTGGAGGAACACACTGTTCCTGGTGAGGGGAATGGCAGTGTGGGCTGAGGAGGAGCATGACAGCTTTGTGTGCTCAGGAGGAAGGAGCAGGGCTGTGTCTGCCAGAAGAAACTGATAGAAATAACAGACTTAGCAACCTGAGCTTACTGCAAATGAAATCCTTGCTGGGCTCACAGATGTCTGCACGTGGGGTTATGCTGTAGGGCATTTGGGTATTGAGAGTGGCCTCAACAGAACAAAGGGAGGGCGATAAAGGCTGTTTGCTAGCTATTCTAATACCATTTGGCTCAGATAAATGGGGTTTGTCTGCAGGTGACTCACTGTTTTGGTTGCCTTGCAGCTGCTGCAGAGAAAGGGAGATGAACTAATGACTCATAGACTTTGCTCTGCATCCTTCTCTTGCTGGAAAACTCGGGTAAGGAATTTTCTCCTGGGTAGACACCTAGCTACTTATTTGTCATTCTTCTTTCTCCTTCATGTTCCATTTATACGAGGACCAAGAAAACTTTATTTAAATATTTTCAGGATTTTTTGGTTCAGCTAGCACAAGAGATACCTTGCCATAGACTGGTGAACTGGGTGGGTTTTTCTGCTCTGGCTCTACCATCCCTTCCTCCTTGCTTGGTGCATTGGCTTGTGTTCTTGGTATTGGGTATGTGAACTCCTAACCTGGTTGCTGTGCATTTTTTCCCCTAACAGCTGTTGCAGAAGCAATGGGAAAAGCAGCAGACAGTGCAAGCACTGTGGCACTGGTCCCTTTCAGTGCAGAGAAAGGTAAGGGGCAGGGCAGGGGCAGGCAAGTGAGTTTGCAGATGTGCGGATTTGACTGCAGTCAGCAGAGTGCACACTGAATGTCTCTTTCCTTTCCTCTTTGGGGTGCTCTGTGTTATTTTGGGATGCTGGAAAAATCCCTAAAATTTCTTACTTGATTAAAAAATATGCACATTTTTCCCCCTCTGGCCTCAGCTGACTCAAATCTCTGTCCCTTTGTCGTTGTGGCAGTGTTCTGCTGTTGCTGTAGGTCTGCCTATTCCTATCCAGTGGAAGGGAGAGTGTTGCTGTCTGCATGGGGAGTCCCTGGCCTGGAAACTGCCTGGATGATACTCACAGCTCTCATTGTTCCTGTTGTAGGTATTTGATGCTTGGCTCAGGTTTGCCAAGGGGCAGCAGGAGAAGAAAGATGGCATTGAAAAAGTCCCAGGAATTCACCACACAACTCCTTTGAGAGAAGGTGTAACCCATGCCTTGAGAAACACTGCTGGCATCCCACAGCTGCAGGGACAGCTCCATACCCAGCAGCAGCTGGAGGTGAGAGTGATTGCTCAGATACATATTCAGAACTGTGCTGCTCTGGTCTCTGCTCTGGTATGGGATGTGTGCTTGTGTCTATGTGCATGCATGTATCTTGGAGCTCCACATCCCAGCTGTTTGTTTAGATCCTATGTACACTTCTGTCTCTGGTTCAAAGCATTTCATTCAGCTGAGACTAGAGGACTTCAGACTCATTGAGAACCTTTCGTAATGAGACTGTTTTCAAACTGGCCAATTTCTGCCATAGACAATACTCCTGATTGAAACCTTTCCATGTGGGTCAGGTCTCCAAATTCTGTGCTGGAATGAAGCATTAGAGGCTACATCTGATCCTGTCTTAGCTTTGGCACTGCTTACACCTTCATATGCGGGCTTGTGTCACTTCTGCCTTTGAGAATCAGCCCAGCCCTGTGTGTGAAAAGGATGCCTGTACTGACTGCACTCTTCCTGCTTCTGGGCAGCATTCCCAGCTCTTTTCCAGGTTTTCAGGATACCAGTTGTTCCATTTGCTAATGTGCAGCTTGTCTTGGTGCAGAAGTACCCGATTAATTCTCCTCACCCAAATGTTACCACAGTGGACCTCTTGATTTAGTTCAGAGAGCTGGTATGGCTTTGAGGGCATCAGCAATCTTGGTTCCTTCTCTGTAGGTGATGTGGTGCTTCCTGCTCTCAGCCATCAGATGCTCTCCTATTCTCTGTGTTGGCAGGCAGCCTGCAGTCTTCACCAGTCAGTGTATTGTTGTGCCATGCTGTGGAAACAGAAGGCTCTCTCCCAGAAATTAAATAAGCCTTTTTCTTTTTTGCACCTCTGAAGAAGCAAGTGACATTTAAAAGGCCTGATGTTAGTCTTGAGACAAGAGGACATTCATCAGAGGAAGAGCCGTGGCCTTTAAAGTGCAGACATCTACCACTTCACCCTGCTGAGGGGGGCTCAGTTCTCCGTGGCCTGTGAGTGTGAACTTCAGTCCCTCCTCCATTTCTCTGGCATATAAGTAACTTTGCATATATGTAATCTATCTATGCATGTCTCATGAAAACATTTGATTTTCAAATGTTGAAAAACAAGTTTTCTCATTGATGACTTATTTCCTGACTTAACTCTGACTCTGCATCATGTGGCTGGTGGTACAGAGTTAAACACGAGCTGCTGTGTAATGCAAGCATCAGCCCACACATAGTGAAGGTATTTGTGACTGTACTTGCCAGTGACAGGTAGAATCAGCTATAGACCTTGCACTTTGTCTCCCTCAAGGTACAAGATAATTTGTAGAGCACTGGCCATTTGTCAGGAACTGTTACACAGAGAAATATTTGGAAGATGCCTTTGATGGGGCTTTGGCCATTGGGAGAGCTCATCTTGCCCAAGTGACCTAGTGTCACTGAAGCTCTTGTTTTTTTCACTGAAGTCATCTAATGATGTGGTAGACATTAAGATCCTGGTGTACAGAAGCTGAATTTTCTCCTTGCACCTTTCTTTTCTCTAGGGAAGCTAGTCCTTAAAAAAATTCCTACTGATCATCAGTTGCAAGGAAGAATTGTCTATAAAGCTTCTCAGTGCAGGACAGGAGCCCCACAGGGAAATAAGATTGTAACTTCACATTGCTTTAAGCAAGTATATGCTGCCAAAAGAAAATTTCTGCCCTGCTCAGTTGTGTCACTTCCACCACTCTTGGTGTTGACTCAACCATTCCCATGGTGAACTAGATTCTCACATTAATACAGGTTGAAATTTATTTTTTAAGAACCATTATTGCACGCAAGGAGAATGTTGCAGAGCGGGGATGAATGATGAAACAGGATTGTTTCTTTAGCTGCAATGCTAGCTGATGCCAATTTATGATAATCCTAAATCTGGGGCAATCTTTGTTCTGTTTTTCTTTTCAGAAATGCCATTCAACAAGCCAGGTTACCACCACAGAAGCCTGACTTTCCTCTGGAATCTCTAGAGAGCAAGGAACTGCTGGGGCCTCCTTTTACTAGGTAGAAAATCTAATTTTTAAAGTAAAGAAACGAGGGTGTGTGACTTGCAGTGGGCATAAGAGAGTAGCTAACTGGAGAGCTGTATGCAAGGGAATAACAAGAGTCTCCCTTTTTTGTACTGACTGCAAAGGAAAAGACCAGCACGTTGCAGTGTATAGTGAGTGACCTTACCCTTCTTCCTTGTACAGGTCAGAGCTTCCCCTTCAGCAAACATCTGTGAATAAATGTCCTGCACAGACTGGAAACTTAATGCAGACACCTCACATGGAAGAAAGTACCTATAAATGTCTATCCCAGATGGGCAAAGCTGCTCATCCCCATCCCTCTCTGGCTTGTGCTTCTCTCCCCCCGTGGACACAGGACATGCACTGGGCTGGGCAGGGGCCAGAGCTGTGGTCTTCTGCATCTTTCATGTCCCAGATGAAAGCTGGCTCAGAAGAGGTGAGTGTATTGCTGAAGGAACAATTGGTGTGTGTACTGGGCTGCTGTCAGCAACCCTGATGCTTATTGCTGTTTTCTTGTGGTTCTGAGCTGCCCACCTGGATATTGTTGTTCTAGCTGTCATCTTTAAAGCTGACCAAGTGAACTGCCTCTGAATGCCCAAGAACTGTTTATCCCTAGCCTGATGCAATCCACGTGTGTTGTTCTGTGTTTCATGCCTTTTTCCTGGTCTTCCTAGCAAGTGACATGAGGGTGCTGCCTCTTCAGAGTTCAGAGCAGTTATACTTTGCTGTCCACATTGCAGGGATTTAAAAGAAACTCAACTTAGGAGCAGTGGGTGTGTCTGAGAACTTCAAAACATTGAAATTCACTTAACCTCCCAATAGGTGCTTGCATTTTGAGCTCCTTGTTTCACACAGAGTGGGAAGTTTAAATCTTGGTGAAATATCTCCATGCTGAGACACATCAAAGAGCCCATCTTTTAAGCTCTGCCTCTTCTGTGGGATTTTATGAGAGGGGCACAGCACCTACAGGAATTGTCTGAGTGGGAGTAGGACTACGTAGGTCAGGCACATCCTACTTGTAGGGCTGACTTAAGAAAACCCTTTGAGGAAAACCCCAGTATCATTCTGACCTTCTAGAGAGGAGGTCAACCTGTGAATGGTCACAAAGGAGCCCATTCCCAAGACTCTCAACAGAATTCTGTGGAGAAGAAGTTGCAGCCACATTTGCTGTCACCTGAAGACTTGGTGGGGAAAGGGAGTCACCAGACTGCAGGTACATCCTCAGATCTAAACTGTACCATTTGTTCATCCTCTAATCTGTATGAGACTGCAGGTCACTGCCACAGGATGTACAGGAGACAGGGCAATCTTGTGTGGCAGCATCAGGAGGTGAAGGGTATCAGTATTCCTTCCTGGGGTGGTAAATGCAGTTGTATGGATTCTGCTGAGTCTGGGGGCTAAAGCCTTGCTCTAGGCTGAAAGATGGGAACTGCTTGAGCCAGCTGCTTTTAGCAGGAATTTGCTCAGGTGCTGGGGTGCTCATAGGTACCACAGAACTTGCTTCAGGAGGGAATTTCATCCAGTAGAGCTCTGAGATTTCCCTGTACTTACAGTGTGGCTGTAAAGTGGACAGGTGTGTCTAAGCACCTCTCATTGTGGTGTTTTTAATGACATCAGAGCATGAAATGTATTCTGCAGGACTACTGTACTTAATTACTGCTAGACTAAATGTGAAAGACTAAATCCTGAACAGGCCAAAACAATATCTGTAGTATTAAACCATCCACCAGAACATTTCAAATCTTTTGTGTGTTCAGACTGAGCCTTCAGGAACTTCTACTGCTGTCAGAACTCCTGCCCCTCACTGTACCTGATCCTCTGGGGTGAATAGGTACATGTCACAGGGTAACAAAACACATGAAAAGGACTTCAAGGGTTCCATTTTTCCTGTCATTAAAAATAATTCGTGTTTCTTTGAGAAGAAAGAGTGGATGTCTGTTCTACCTCCACTGCTTGTGCCTTATGTCTTCCATTCAGTTGCAGGGAAAAAGAGGGAGCACAGTTCTAGAGAAGAAATGATGTTGGAGAGAAAGGTGGAAATTGAACTCCGACATATCCAGCAGCAGATGCAGTACTACTACAGCAGGAAGCAGGAACTCAGGTAATGTCACTTTAGCCAGCCTTTCTTCATGTTGCCCACTCTGTTGTACTTTTTCTGGTGTCTGCCCTGGAAATAATCAGCCTGTTCACAGTAGAACTGTGGATGAAACAGAGAAGTTCCAGAGCTTTTTGTTTTCTCCTTTTGAGTTCACTCCAGGTGAAGGAGAGTATGTGCATAACTACTTCTGTTGTCAGCCAAGTGGTTTAATTATACCTCTGGCAACTCTTGCAGAAGCATGTCAGAGGTGTCATTGGGTGTAATCTGAAGACAGTATAAATTAATTGGGCAGAGCAGTTGAAATTTAGCTCTTAGTTGTTTTATCAAGAGGAGTGAGGACTGAGCTTTTCCAGCTTTCAATTAAAAAAAATACATGTGGCTGGTATTTGGTAACTGCTCTACTGGAACAAGAAAACAAGTTCTCGATAGAAATGGGAGTTGAAGGGGATTTAACTGTCAGGAAAGGAACAAGTCAGGGACTAGAAGCAGGAGGTGATGACAGTTTTCAGATTCCTCTGCTTTCTAGCATCTTTTGGTTTTTTCTTCTATCTTTTGAAAAAGATTTTAACCCTTGACTGGTCTGAGACAAAAGAATGGGTCTTATTGCAAGTATCAATTGCAACTCTAAGTTGGCTTAGACTGCTCAGCTCTTAACTGGGATGAGAATCCTTCTAATCCATTTTATCAGGTGCTGTCAGCAGCAGGCACAGATTCTGCAGCAGTGGCTGGAAACGAGCACACAACCAGGAGCCCAACATGGTATGCAAGGAGTTCAGGAAGAATTGGGTCAGGTGTGTACACAGCATTTAAATTGAAGCTACTGAGGTGATTATCACTGTGCCAGGCACTTAGCCTAAAGGCTGATGGTAGCTCTGAGGAACTGTGTAGTAAGCTGTTAGTAAAATGCCGAGAGAAGGGAAATTGGTAGTCAGAAGTAGGCTGAGGAGCATAACAGGCTGTGTAGATTCTTCTTCCTGTTTGTTCAGAAGTGTAACTCCTGCTCCAGTAGACCTTTCTGAGGCTATTTCCAAGCTATGGATCAAGCTTTCATAGACTCAGTCTCAATTTTTTTTCTGCAATTTCTCAAGACAATTCCCTGTGTGCAGACCAGACCTGCACTGCTTTTGGCCCCAGGTTCCCAGTCAGAGGTACAGTACTGGTAGCTCTGCCTCCAGCCACTTCTGAGCTGTTCCTGAGTGACACAATCTGTCACTGGCCCTCAAGTGAGATAATACAAAAGAGTAACTACTGTGTGACTGTACAAACTCACGTTTATGCTGATGCAGTTGTGTTCCCTTTCAGCTGCAGGTGAGGATCAGCACTCTCTCCAAAGCACAGCTGGCTGAGAGACACCACGTGCAGGCCCTGCTGGCCCGCCTGCGAGACATCCAGCTGGCCCTGGATCTGTAGTGCTCCTCAGCTTGGGGTAGGACTTTCTGTCCCTGCCATAGCAGGGGATGATGGAAGAGAAGTATCCATTCACTTAGTTCTGTGTGTGGCATTTATATTGAATAAATTAAAATAAGTCTGCTTTTTTTATTGTTACGTTAGCTGATCAAAACCAAACTGGAGCTACAATGCCTAGTTTAGGTAACCTGTCATGCCACAAAGATAAGCAACACAGATAAGACTCTTTATTTCAAAATGTTTGCAATTAAATGAGTTCATGTCAGTAAGTCATACACTTTGACGTACAAAAGTACCGTGCTACTGATACAGTTGAATTAAACGGATTCTCCATGCAGGAGAAATTCACAGCATTATCAGTACCCTCGAGGAACTTGGTTTTCCCTCCTGGGGTTCATTGCTGGCCCCTGCATCACAAGCAATGTTGGTTTATCAGCTCGCTCTGCACAGTATTACAACCATCATAAAAACAGCCACTTGCATGCTGAATCCTCTCTTCCTTCTGAGATTTCTAATAAAGCAAACATCAAGCAACCCATGCTCCATCACTGGACTAATAGTTACCTTCAGATACTATGGATGATGCTGCTGAGGAGGAAGAAAATAAAGCTTTAACTTCCTTTGGCTCTGTCTGGATGTAACAGACCTCAGTGGGAAAGAGGGAAAAGATTCAGTTGTCTTTTTCTCTCATCCACTGGGACAAATTTGCTTTCTCTTGTTAACATGACATTGATGTTTAATCAAAAAACTCACTCTAACTTTATCCTCTTGGGGCTGATATTTGCCTTACTCTTTTCTCACTCTCAAAGGTTTAAAAAGACTTGTATCTGGTACTATTCTGCTGCAGGAGTAAACTTGCTAATGCCAAGAAGTTTAACAAGATAGGTGGCTGAGAGCCACTTCAAGCTTTCAAACTCCTCCCTGTGTAAAGTGAGGAAAGACTGACTCCTGGAGCCAAATGAATTTTCTCCTGCTTGTCACCCAAACAGCCACCTTCATCTGACTCATGCCTGGCTACGTCACTTAGAGGCAGTGTCTTGTCCCTTCCTTCCTGATGACAAGCTAAGCGTACAGGACTTGGCAAACTGGACATTTGTACAACAAAATTATATTCTATTTTCTGCATTGCATACAAATAAGGGTTTCTTTAGGAGATCAGAGCTGGTCAAAGCCTGTCATCTCCTTGAAGTAGCAGAAAAGTAGCTCAAGCAAGGAAGTAGTATGAGAAATCTTTCAGAAAGCACAAAGGCAGGTTTCATAAGCGTGTCCACTCCAACAAGCTCTGGACAGCAAAATCAGTTCTAAATGTTTGAGTGCTGGGACTTGAAACAGTTTATTCTGAAAAAATGATACACTGATTTAAAACTCAATTCCTCTTCACTTTGGCGGTGGTTTTTGTCAGTGCCCCATGCAGTAGATCCAAGGTGTTAGATTTTAACTCTTCTTGATGTGAAGTCACAAAGAGGCTTTAAAATTTTACAGTGGGTTAAGCATCAGCACAAAGATTTCAGCCCCCAGCACATTCCTAGTATTAAGTATGAGGGCAGAAGTCAGAGCCAGTGTGGTTTTTTGTTTTGTATTTTGAATAAGATGAAGTTGTTGCCAGTCAAGGGAGGGCCAGATTGGCATCTGAGAAGCAACAGGGGATTTCTTTTAAGAGCCATAAATATTTTAAACACAGTCAGTGCATAGGGCATTTCACTCTGTGCAATAAAAATTGGTCCTGAAGTAGCTGAAGCTGTCCTGTAACAGAGGAACTAATTCTTCAAGAATTTAGTAACAAAGTAACAAGATACAGAGCAGAAAGTAAAAATATACTTTAGTTGCCATCACATAACCCAAGAAAAATATGCCCTGTGTCTTCTGACTCTTTAATCCAAGAGGTGAAATTATCTGTCTCTCGTAGAGACAAAAACTCTAAGGCCTGGAACAGCAAAATAAAATCATGGATTAGGAAGAGGACACAGAGCTTTGTCTGTCTTCAAAAAAAAAGAAAAGAAATTCCAAGATGACAAGTTTTGTTGTCTGGAATGTAGACACTGTTTTCAGGTTTAAGATACAGTGCAAAGTCGATTTTAAAAGGGACAATGTCAGACAAAAGAACTAAAGTTGTCCAACAGTACAAAACTTAAGATGAGTGTCACTCATTGTACTGACTTGTACATTTTGCTTTGTTTGGGCCTCGAAGCCACACCAGCAGATTTCACTGGCCCTCTGTGCATTCAGAGACTGCTTTTATCAAAGAATTTAGGCAGAGTTTCTTAGAATAAAATAAATATGAGAATATATTCTTTACTCAAGGTCTGAAAAACAGATACTGTAGATAAAAGGTACAAGGTCTGACTCAGCCTGTCAGTGTCCCTTTAAATACAGGTAATCTCTACCTCCACCCGTACCCACTGCACCTGCCTAGGAAGGCTTACAAGGGACTTAGAGGCTCTAAGAACATAATTATCCTGTGGCACATTCAGGGGAGAACATGAAAGACTATAGGCACAGGGTGGGCCAGAAACCCACCATGGGCAACATCTTTAAAGGCAGCTGTACCCAATACATCCATGATCATTCAATTCAGTTTCTACATTCAGCAGCAGGTAAATGTAGACCAAATACTTTCAAGTTTAACGCAGCAGTGGCATCTTTTTTTCTCCTCACCCAGGTCCTGCTGAGTGATATAAACTTGATAAGTGAAACACTCAGTAGTGTGAAAAGAGTCCCTTTTTATAGAAAATCTTCTGCTGAGACAGTTCCTATAGAGAGCCCAGTGCTTCTCCAAAGCGGATTTTCTGTCCAGCTTTGAGGTTGAATTTGAAGTCCTTGGGTGCCTCAAAGATTAGTACGATCGTAGAGCCTAAGTTAAATTCCCCTAAATGTTCCCCTTTCCTCATGGGGATTCCTTCCTTATTGTTGTTGGATATGAAGCTGAAGTCATTGTAGGAACCTTTGGAGTAACTTGGGCTGTTTGTGTGCAAGTCCTGTACAGAGGAGGAAGGAGAGAAAGATTTACTGGAGGATTTCAGTGCTCTGTATTCATTCATTCATCACCACAGCTGTGGACTGTACATACTCGGGCATTTCCCATGCAGGAACTCACAGTTCAAAGGTGCAATAGGAATATTAAAAAAATTGTCTATGCTGGAGACAACACTGTTTAAATAAGTCTTAGAATATCAGTACTGTGAAACACCCTAATTTCAGGGTAATACGTTGTGGTTTCTTTTTTATTTATTTTGTTATGCTGCACCAACCTCAACCATTAACACCAGAAAGGTGCTTGCTATGATCCTGCTCACCTGGTCGAAGTAGATGCGGATGGAGCCCACGTTTGTTGCTCCTACAGCTGTTAAGGAGAAAAAGCCATGCTTCCAGTCACCTGTAAGGACAACCCGTTCATTGTGGCAGAACAGTTCCTTGATCCAGCGAGCAACTCCGGGATTGACAGACATCAGAGAGCCTGAGGAAGTGAGAAAATATTCAGGTTAGGTTGTCTGCTTTGTAGAAATATTGTAATGCCATTCAGATGGTGTTTTCAGTATCACTGGAGCTGACCCAGTAACAGCTCTGTCAGATATTTGCAGGGAGAGAGGCAAGTGCCAGGCAGAGCAATTGAAAGAGAAGTCTGTGCTGAAAACAAAGGGGTCACACAAGGATGCGTGTGGTGGCTCTATCTCTCTCATGGTGTTTGAAACCAAATCCAAATACTTAGGTTTTTGATAAGATATCAAAAAGTAAAATATTTTTATCTGCAAAAACATCTGATCCCAGCTGCAGTAGTGAAACTGTTCAATTGTGTTTTCTTTGCCAAGCACAAGCAGAGATCATACTTTAGGCTACTATTCAGTGTGATCTGTAGAACTATCTGTATTTCAGGTACAAACTGAATAAACAGTGTTTGGGAACCAATCAGGTCAGCATGCATCGAGGGGTACTTTAAAGAACTCAAACAGTTTGAATACAATATTAATGTTTTCACTATTTATATGTGATTTGCTCTGGTAAGCTATACAGCTGCAAAACTCATTACTGTTGAAGACAAATCACTTTTCTGCCATTACTGTACTTCAGCACTGCTGTGTCTCATCCTGCAGTGGCCCAGAGCAGTGCTTCCCTCCACAGCTGCTCTGCAGTTGTTTCCTGGGGACAGAAACCAACCTGGGAAATGCCGTCGGTGTGACACCGTCCAGTCCGTGGGCGAGTGGAAGCAGTGATAATCCCCTGGTGCAAGGTAAATCACACAGTGGTAGAGCTCATTCCCCTCCTTTGTGACAAGCTGTTGCTGAAAAGAGTTACCAGGTGGGGCTGCAGAGGAAGCAGGGAAAGGAAGGGGTTAGAGATATTCCCCCTCAGGTCATCTACCACAGCCAGGCAGTCTATGTTAGAGCCAGGGCAATAACAGAGGATTAAATGCAGCCCACGTGGACTGGTGAGACTACACAAACATATGTTTCATCCAGGAATCTAATATTGCCAAGTGTTCCTTTCCCTTTACAAGAAAATTAGATCCTGGGTTGTTTCAATCATAGTACTGTGAAACACCCTAATTTTTTCTTTTCAAGTTGTTCATCTTGTTAAGGAGTAGCTTATCCAGCTTTTGCTAGCCAGTGCTTGGGCCCATTTCGGTGTGACAGCAGGAGTGCTGCAGCCATGGTACAGCAACAGCTCTTGGAGTCAAGTGTGGGAACCAAACAACTCACTTCAGATAATCAGAATGAGCCAGGCATGACTGTATAAAGCCCCTGGTGAGAAAGAGAAGAACTAGAACAGCTACATAGTTACCAGCAAATAAAATGAACCAAACATCAGGCCTGCTTTTGTTCCTGATAGTGCAAGAAAATGTTACTTTTTTCCATTTTTCTTAGTATCATGATTTCTGAGAACACTGAAAGGGCACAGCAAAATAAATGCAGAACTGACACAGAACTCACCCTGACTAAAATGCATTTCCTCTGTGGAGATGCGAGGTCCCAAGAAAGATTCCAGAGAATAAGTGACCCCTTTTACTTGCTCCACTTCACAGTTTTTTACCTGACCGAAATTAAGGATCTTTCCATCAGAGGGACTAATCTACAGCAAAGAGAAAAAACGGAAACGGTCAGCAGTTCATTAATTCCCCATGAAGCAGTGCCATTGCTGTGGGGGCTGAGGGAAGCTGGCAAAGCCCTCCCTCCCTGTCACTCACCACACTGTGCACGCAGCAGACCGGCCGCGCCTGCGGCTTCAGCTTCCTGCGGAAGAACTCGCTGAGGTTCCTGTAGTGGTGCAGATCCTCCACAGCCGCCTCCTTCATGTTCACCCCGAAGGTCCAGATGTACAGGCTGTACACCGGCTTCCGCAGCCACGTGGGCAGCTCCACCTGGTTGAGGCGTCCCCAGGCCCGGGACAGCAGCCGGGTCGGGACAGACTTGTACAGGGCCACCTGGAGGAACGATGGCAGCAGGTCAGTGCCCTCCCCACTGACGGCTTTCTGACTTCTCCCCGTAACACAGGAAGGATCAAACTGTTCCTGCAGCCCCCTCCCTTGAATTCACGGGTTACAAGTAGCCTTTAAGGCAGCAAAAAATTTACACTGCGCTTCATCCTCATTCCCTCCATTCTGGCCAGGGTAGACAAGAGACAGGATGAAATTTAATGTAACTTTAAAATGAAGCCAGAATTTCCACTCCCTTGCAGGCTGAAGCTCCACAGTGAAGTTACTGGAAACTGCCCCATGTGAGGCTTACAGAAAAAAGAGACATTGCACATAGTCTAGTAGAACACTAATCAGAAAAGTTTAACATTACCAATATATAAATTTTTATGAATAACCAAATGAAAATAACTTGTCAGTGTTGGATGACATGCTCCTCAGATGCAGCTACTACCGAGGTGTTTCCCACACCCAGTACTGTGTGTTGTATGCTCCAGTGACACAAGATCCATCAAAGAAATGTACCCACTGGATGCAGCTACACAGATATAAACTTACACCAGCCTTACTCCTTCTCTCACAACAACAGGAGTTGCTAATTGCAAGAATATAAAGTGACTTTATTTATGTAGAAATACACCTTTGAACTTGCATCAGAGCCCAAGTTTTAGCAAGGAAAACAAAACAAAGTTGGCAAGAGGTATCTGCTGTTGATGGAAGTGGACAGATGACAACATCTTTCTGTTGATAATTCCAGCAGACAACTCTTCTGGGGTTTGTGGTACTTGCTGTCAGCCAGGAAGCTCACATGGCTATGATGTAATTCTGGGGAGCTGGGGAACATGGACCAAGGGAAAGGAACACTCTGAAACCACTTTTGCAAAGGAAGTGGTGATCTGCTGACTGGTGCTGTTTTGGAACAGCTACATTCAACTTGCAGCTAAAACTTGGGGGTTTTCTTAGTGAGAATCATCATTTGTTCTCAGTCATATCCTTCATGATTAAGTCTTGCAAAAAACAGCCATAAACACAAAGAGAAGTACACACTGGCTCCATCGTATCAAACACAGCAAATGAAGATTTCACTTACAAATCACCATCCTGTGTACATACAGGGATATTGCAGAAAGGAAGTACCAACCTAATCTTATTTCAGATAAAACCTTCTAAACGAACAAACCTATACTTTGGGTTATAGAAGCTTAAGTACTGAAGAAAAAAATGTTGCCATTTTATTTGACATGCCCTGTACTGTATTAATTTCTAAAAATTAACTTTGCTGTTTTTCATCAACACAGAAAATGCACATACAACTATAAAATCACACAAATTGTCAAAAGTGGTATTTCCTAGCAGCCCCTTCTCTTCAAAGGAGCTTGGTTTTCAAGTCGATGGGATCAAACAGAACAGATGTTCAATGAAATAGGCTTAAGAATGGCAATTTTGTTCCTGTTTGCAATCAAAATACTTACTTGCATGATTTGTGGGTAGAATTACTATATGCAAGGCATCCCATACCCTGCTCTCAGCAGCATCAGAGCAGAGATTTGCATATCATTTGGACATACTGGACTAGAAATCCTCAGTGAACATGAGGAACAAACCCTCTTGGTGCAAAAATAACAAAATAAGAGAGACCACTTCAATGGGACCAGGAAAAGGAACTTGCCAAGATGTTTGGTCTTCCTTGTCCTAGCCCCGATACTGTGAGGTGACTGAATTCCTTCAGAAGTCTCTGAAGACCTTCCCTGACTGTTAGAGGACAAAGTAATTCTGAAAAAGCCGCTTGCCTGTGAGGCAATTCATCAACACACCACGAGCAGTAAAAACTGAACAGAAGCGTGAACTGCACCTCTGCTCTCACACCAGTGATCACCAGGCTGTCCTGAATGAAGCAACTCTTCCCCCCAGCTGCTGCCAGCTCCTCCAGGACACACAGCTCCCAGCAGGCACACGAGACACCTGCTCACACTTACCCTGCTCATAGGCCTCCATCCCACTCTGGTCAAGGGTTTAAGAGCACCGAAAGGCAGAAGGTAATAGAGAATAGTCAGAGGCCAAGAACGGAGTTTCAGAGCAGGCCTAGACATACAGCTCAGCTGGCCCAACCTTCGCCTCAGGGCCAGCTGGGGGAATTGCAACCTGAAAGATTACATACACAACATCAGAGGGTCAGGCATCTCAGCTTCCCACAGCTGGGGTCAGCTAGTCCTGCTAAACATTTCTTAATCGTTGATACTACAAGTCTTTAGTCCTTTATTTTGATCAGTTCCTCCCCTTCCCAAATTAGAAGGACAGTTTATCTAAAAAACACATGTTCTCTGCCCAAATAATGGTGTTCACGCTCACAGGTCACGTTTTATGAATGACACCCTCAAAAATTGAAGGTAAGACCAGTTTCCAAGTCTAAAAGTCTTCACTGAGTATCCTGGTTCTGAATGGAGAACCTGTGGACAGAGCCAATATTTCTACTACTGCACAATGATCTAGTCTCCACGGCCCAATATTCCACTTCCCTGCCCCATAACCAGCTGCATCTCTGATTTTTTTTTTTGTTGTTGTTGTTGTTACATGGATGTCCTGGCCGAGAGGGATCTCATTTTGCACAAATGGCCATGGGGAGAAGTTGACCTTCTAACTCTCACAGGGAAAAGCTACTCAGCTTCTTAGCAGAGGACAGACATCAAGGGCCTGCAAGTTCAGACCCTTGCAGGAGGTCTGGATGCAAAACCCAGATGCAAAACTCATGAAAAACCACCCAAGGTCACATCATCAAATGGAAATCTGTCTACCTGAGGGCAAACTATTCAAATGACTGACCCAGCTCCTGCCTAGGAGCTGTTCTGCAACCAGGACACAGCAACTGCACACACAAACTCAAGTGGCACCGTCTGGCTGCTCCCAACAGCTCCCTGCTCACTCAAGGGGTTCTGTGACATGAAAGAGGAACTACAAAATACTGTGTATGTCTTTCCAAGATGGAAAGAAGCCATGAATTTAAAAGGAAGTTTTCCTGCCAACTCCTTATTTTCAAAACTTGGATCAGAATTAAAATATCAAGCAGACAGGTATAACTGTCACCACTTGGGGATGAAAGATGGTGCTTTTGGTTCAGTGATGTTTTCTCTGCAGTGAACACAACTTCTTTCCCTCGAAGAACTAATAAATAAACAGAGAACGATTTGTGCATCCTAATGCAACGGGGAAAAAGAACCCTGAGCAGAAGTGCTGCCTTAGCAGAGTTAATGCAGGCTTCTCAGCAGGAGATGGGACTGACTCACATGGGAATAGGAATGGACACTTCACATTCTCCCTGCCATCCCTACCACCCAGCAGCCTGCAAGGGCTGGCAGGCCAGGAGCGGGTTTGGTCCCCCTCCTGCTGCTCTCCCCCCCTTCACTGCAGTCACTCCTGGACCAATCCCTGCAGAGCTGCATCGCTTTGGAGCCCTCGGGCTTCTCACTGCCTTGGCCTGGTTTCAGAGCGGCCCCTCAACTCGTTTTTCCATTCTCCTAGTGATGGAGAGTAGAAGGGAGAGGCATGAAAGCTTTCCCATTCCCCTTGTCAGGGAACAGCGTGCCCTTCTCTGCCAGTGCGATGTATAAGGAGCTTTGTAGTAATTAAGCCAAACAAAAGCTTGGCAGATGGCTCCCGCTCCTTCTGCCCAGAAACCCTCCCAGCCTCCCTCCCGCTTCAGCCACCATTCCTGCAAAGCAGAAAACACTCGACAGTACCTGAAACGAGTTCTCCTACTTGGTGTCCCACCGGCAGAGGCAGCCGGGCCTGGACTCTGCAGCTGTGGGTGCTGGTCCCCGGCACAGCTGCTGCTGCCGCCGTGCCCTGAACGCAGCCTCCGGACATGAATCTTAACTTTGCGGAGGTTGTAGCAAGAGGGTGGAGGGTTAGATAAAGCTTTGTAGCATCTCACCATTTCCCTGTGTGCAGCTCTGGTCCCTGCAGGGTGTTTGACTGACACATCGTCAGGGTGACGGCTGTTGCAAGGCTCAGTCTTTTCTCCTCTACCTCTCTTTCCTCTGCTTGCTCCGGCATAGGAGAGAGGACACGGCGTCACAGATCCTAAATCCCTCGCTGGTTTGTCTCTGGATCCCCTCTCTGTTTCCCACTTGAATCTCTGCTACGAGGGTTGCAGCTATTGCAAACAAACAGGCATTGTGTCACATTTCAACATCCCGCTACAAAGCCGACTCTGCATGCGATAAAAATGAGCTGTCCATATGAGCAGTCCTTGCTTCTTGCTAGTCCGGGTGGCCATTGAAACCCAATTCCCCAAAAGACACCCTGCAGGCTGTCCCAGGCTGCTGGGCAGCGACGCACTAGTGAGAGGAGCGGCCAGCTGGCCTTGCACAGCTCATCCCAGCACCAGCCTGATTGCGAGGCTGGGAGGAGGAGTGGGGTGGAGAGGAGGAGGAGATAACTCCCAGCTTCAATTCTGCAGTGCAGCAGCTGCTGCTAAGAGTTCTGGACTGTTAGGTACCAAAAATCCTTTCCTGCTCTTAGCGTCCAGCTCATAAATAACAAAACAGAATAGAAAGGAATGTCCTATTTTACAATCCTTGCCAGACACAAACATTCATCTGCAGAAGTCTCCTTCCATCTCAAAACACTCACTTCAGGGAACAGGTAACGGACATTCTTCTACAAATAACCAGATACATACCAAATAACCCAGTTTTAGGGCCAGCTTGAGAATTGTGTATAAAAGAAGTGTTATGTGCCTATTTTGTGATTTTCAGTACTGTCACAGTTTTTATGTCCAGTAGAACTAAAATACAAAACAGGAGTAAAGGAAGCTGTTTTGCTTTTTAAAAAAAAATGCAGCAGTGTTTCTATTTAAGCATTCTAAACGTACAGAGAAAATTCACTCTAACCCTGTAGAACACACCTCAAACAGATTTTCTGAATCTCCTGTGAGAATCTCCTGGGTTTGGATTGTTAAGGGAGTGAGCCCTGGTTCAAAAAGTGGAAGTCAGATAAGTACATCTCACCTGAAGATTAAACCAAATACTCAGAACTCTTTCAGGGCTGACTCACTAGTGGCTCCATTTCACTTCTGCTTTCTGCTAAATCTGGGTTGAAAACAAACAAAAAAAACCCCTTCTTGTTTCCAAAGCTGCCTAAGCACCATGAAAACTGTGTGGCTAACAGAGTAGATCAAAAAGACCACTGTTACTCTGATTGAGGGAAAGGCTTGCATTGTAATAGGGATAAGGCAGGAAGAGTGGGAGGGACCAGCAGGAAAAGCTAGAATTAACTAGCTAATGGCAGTCCAGTCAGGCCTCAAACAGAGAATATTCATGCAGTAATTGTGCATTTTGATTGGCCTTCAACTCCAAATATTCCAGAAACACCTCTGGAGATCCTGCATTAGAGTATCTTTCTCAAGAAGAAAACTTCTATATGGTGTTCTGTGTGTCAGGAAGTTCTAAGACCTGTGTGCATGTTGTTTAAGCTGAATTTTAACAACTGTATATTTAAAAAAAACCCCAGCTAATTGGAAGAAGGCAAATTTAAGATCAATGAAAGCACTCAAAATATATTCCTTTCTCCCTGAGTCTTGTGCCAATTCTTTTTGTTTTCCTATTTAAAGTATCATTTAGTCTTTCTCTGGCTGGCACAAGAAACTCCTACACAAAAAAAATGATGCCATCTGTATAGTAAAATACTGAAAGCAGTTAGCCAAAATCCTATCAAAATTCAAAGAAAAGCAACAAGGAGCTCAGGGGAGCTACTTCTCAATTCACCAGGAACATTAGAAATTGCTACCAGTAAATACTTCATTTTAAACAGCAACAAGCTAAATTGGCAATGTGGTTTCAAAAGGAACTTCATCAGACCAAGACAGAACTGTTTTTCACACTGAACACGTGTGTTCACAGAACTGTGGGGAGAGAGTGAGTTTGGCACTGGTGGAGCTTGGCAGGAGCAGCAGAGCACCCAGCCCAGCAGCTCCTGCAGCCTGCAGGGAACTCTGCCCCCCATCCCATCTCCTCCCGTGCAACCTTCACCCTTGCAGAGAGACAGAGCAAACACAATCTTATCACATCTGCTTCAGTGCTCTTCCCTTCAGGATAAGGGAGGTTACCCATAAGCTCTTCCAGTAAAATTTAATTTTATCCCTCAAAACAATTTTAAGGAATTATCATGTTCTCAACTGAGTAACCATGATTCCATGGAAGCATGTACCCAGCTAAACAGCTGACCTGCTCCCTAAAAAAATCCCAGACACTGAAATGTCCTAGAGCCTGATGCAGTGGGTAGTACCATGCTTCAGTCCAAAGCAAAAAGCGTGGGGCAAGAGAGATTACTCTCCAGGAATGAAAAAGCATAAGTGTTACAAGTTCTTTTTTTTTCACTTCTTAAAAAAACTGCACACAGCCAAGTAAGAAGTTTCTCTAAAGTTGTGTTCTACTTCCCTCATTCATTCACCAGGACGCCAATACCCGAATCCTGCTGAGATGCTGACATGCCTGGCCGATTGCCATCCCTGCTGTGCCTGCCCTAGAAGTAACATGCAGCTCCTACAGTGTAAGAAGGCTGAAATGAAAAATGCACCCTGAGTTTACCTGCTTTCCCATGGAGAAAGGAACTGCTCATCAAACAGCTCATGACAGAGGAACTCATATAAGAGCATCTCAACAGCTGGACCTCTTGGGATGCAGGCAAGTGCCCACAGCCTGTCATCATCAGCTTAGACAAAAAGCTTTAAAAGTCTTGGACTCTAGGGGTTGCACACCATTATCAAACTCCCTCACCTGCCTGAACTCACCCAGAATCCACGCTGGGCAAATAAAGCAGCAGTTACCAGCAGGTATCAATCCACAGAGAATTATTATCTCATAGAGGACTGCTAATCTGCCAGCTATGCAACACCCTTCCACTCTGTCAGCTCAAATAAGCATCAAATCCGGTGACCTCTTTTAATTACTTGTCAAATAGTGAACTACTCAAGTCCTTCTCTCAAGTTTTAAAAAATGACACAGCAAAGCAGCTGCAACGAAGACTAATATGCAACAATCAAACCTGCACCTCGGTTTTAAACCATAAGCATGAATCATTAGGCTTGGAATGTGCTGGTCAGTGCTCAAAGCCCTCTGGTCAAACTTTCTCTATTTGGTCACAGAGCTACTGTTTAAAAAATGCACCGAACGCATCCCAGTGCCGTACTCAAGTGCGAGCAAAAACTTCGGGCTATCACCGAGGGGCGAGGTACTCTGTGCCCGCGGTGAGGGTCCCGTTCCTCTCCCAGCAGTAACTGTTCAGTGTCACACACGTCACCCCGGCTCCCACCCAAGCTTCTCCGCAGGCGGCCGGCAGGACTAACGCTGGACACCGCGCAGCCAGGCAGCGGCTCCCCAAGCCCGAGGGCACAACACAACGGCCCCGGTGCTGCCGGGACACCCGAGCGCACGCTGAGCGCCCTGCTCCAGCCGGAGAGTTCCCAACGGGACCGCTCTCCGCGGGCTCACAGCGCTGCCCAGTGAAACTCCACCCTCACTGCCCGAAATCCTTTACTTCCCATTTGAAAAAAAAAGTCTTTCTATATACATTTTCTCTTAGTGTATTAGGAGAAGCCCCTTTTCATTGTTTCCCCCTAACTTTACAATGTTGTTTCGGTTGCTTTCTATAAATAGAGCAGGGAGCAAAAGTAGTCTTTTAGGATAGCCCAACTGGACGACTGGGTTCTAAATTCTGTGCAAAAAGATGCTCTGTCTCAAAGGTAGTCTGGGAAGCAAGGAGATAAAGCTTTATTTATTTTACAAAGTGACATGAAATTTGATGGCACCCTTTTAATACTTTGTAGCAGTCATTTCCAATATAGATGGTTTAAAACAATACTCCCCGGTACCACCGCTACTATCGCCCCATTATTTTAACCTAAGATATGGGTAAAGCAAACTCTTAGCTCCATAAAGGGTCTCTAAAGGAAGCACAAGGCGCGTTACATCCTTCCCACCCGGCGGAAGCTGCGCAAAGACTTCGGCGGCTCCTCGGCCCCCATCCGCCCCGCGGGACTCTGAACTCCGATAAGGCTGGTCCAGCAGCCTCCTTCTGTTCAAATCGACTCCGAGATTACTCATGAGTCGACTTTGGAACACCACCTGATATTTCCAGCAAGGCAGAGTGAATCACCCCTTGGCCGCCAGCCCTTGCACATCTGCCCTGCGGTTCAGCAGCCCTTACCTGATGCTCAGCGAAGTCTCCTTCGTCTCCTTTCCGCCTTCAATCGCCGAAACACGACACCGACCCTTCCTTCCAAAGCAGTTTTCAGAGACGTGAACAAAGTTCAGCGGACTGCGAACCCCCCCGTCCCATGGGCCGGAGCCATCCCGCCCCGGGGCCCCTTCTCCGGCCGGCCGGGGGAGCGCACGGCGGCCACAGCCGCACCCCCGGCCCGGCGGGGCCGCACTTACCTCCCGTCCGTGCCCCCGGGGTGCCGGCCGCCGCCTCGCTCCGCTCGCTGAGCCCAGCTCTGCCCGCCCCGGCCTTAAGGAAGCGGCGCGGCCCTGCCCCGCCTCGCCGGCAGCCACTGGCGCTGCTCGGCCGCTCCTTCCCGCACGGCCCCGGCCCCGCGGAGGAGGGGCCAGCCGGCACAACGCCGGGGGCTCCGGGACAGCGCCGGGGGCTCCGGGACAACGCCGGGGGCTCCGGGACACGGGCCGGGGGCTCCGGGACAGCGCCGGGGGCTCCGGGACAACGCCGGGGGCTCCGGGACACGGGCCGGGGGCTCCGGGACACGGGCCGGGGGCTAAGGGACACGGGCCGGGGGCTCCGGGACACGGGCCGCGGGCTCCGGGACACGGACTGCGGGGCTCCGGGACACGGGCCGGGGGCTCCGGGACACGGGCCGGGGGCTCCGGGACACGGGCCGCGGGCTCCGGGACACGGGCCGCGGGCTCCGGGACAACGCCGGGGGGCTCCGGGACACGGGCCGGGGGCTCCGGGACACGGGCCGGGGGCTCCGGGACACGGGCCGCGGGCTCCGGGACACGGGCCGGGGGCTCCGGGACACGGGCCGCGGGCTCCGGGACACGGGCCGCGGGCTCCGGGACACGGGCCGGGGGCTCCGGGACACGGCGGCGTAAGGGGCTGCCCTGGGAGGGCCGGGCACTCCTGGGGATCAGCGCTCAGCTTCCCGAAGAGCCGCTGGCCCCGACAGCGGGAAAGACTCGTCGGGGAGCAGGGCAGCGGTGCGGGTTCTGTGCACTGCACAGCTCCCCTGACACTGCTGCCGGAGCACGATCCCACACCGGCACTGGCGGCCAAAGTGCGCTCCAGTCTCAAACTGCCTCCGAAACGCTCAGATAAGCTGCTCCATAAGCCCAGCAAGAAGCTCAGGAAGTTGCACGAGATAGAACACTCATTAGTCAAAAAGCCTTCCCATTGTTTAGATTTTAAAAACCCTCAATACCCAAACTGATTTTACTTGGTTCAATTCTCCAGGAAAAACATTTACGCCACCGCACCCTTTACACAATTTGATGCTGTTAAAATGACACTGGTTTTAATATTTCCTGACCATCTTTCTTGTGTACTTTGGACCACTTTACAAGGCTTTTTTTTTTTTTTTTTAATAGAATTGCATATATGCTCCAATAAAACTCCAAGCATCAGAAGCAGGGAGCAAGAATGAGGAAAAAGAAACCAACTGGAGATTATATTTCTTCTGAAGTTGGATTAAAAAAAATAAATCAGATATTCTTCCATTATTAGCTCTTTCCAGAACTTGAAACACACCTCTTACCATAATACTAAATGTCTCCTCTGGGCCAAGAAAAGCATCTTCTGTACTGTACTGCCATATGAGCTCCAGTATCCTCTGTTACATAAATACAACCACTTCCTGACATCAGTAGGACAGGCTGTGTTGTTCTTACCTCTGAGAATCACAATCCTAAACCTATGCTCAAGCACTTTCCTGGTGAATTGGGTTGTTTTTAAAAACTGGCCTGTGACAATAAGCTGCAGTTGGAACACTGCAGCCCACTTCCAGAGAGGTTTACTGTGCTTTCCTGGCACATGTCACTCCAACAAACACTGCTTTTTCCTTACACAGAACAGAACAAACTACAGGAGCAAAGGACACCTACAAGTTCCACTCTCAAAACTCTGGTTCATGTGGTCACTCTGTTCCTCCAAACTCCCCCTCTGGCCAAGGTTTCCC
The DNA here is from genome assembly GCF_009819655.1 of Sylvia atricapilla. Classification (NCBI taxonomy): domain Eukaryota; kingdom Metazoa; phylum Chordata; class Aves; order Passeriformes; family Sylviidae; genus Sylvia; species Sylvia atricapilla. The sequence goes on along the minus strand of NC_089156.1, from coordinate 3,095,506 downwards.
ACAGTGACTCTGTGATCCTGTACCAACAGTGCCCTGGTGCCCAGGTAAGAAGCAGTAAAATGCCTCTAGTTAGCATATGAATGGCATGCCATGCATGCAGATCCCAGCCAGGAAATGTTCTGTGACAGCAAAGATTTGGAACAATAAGCTTCCATCCATCTGATAAACATCTACCTGTCTCCATCCAAGCCCTTTGCTTTACCGTCTAATTAAATGAAAGCTGAACCCCACTGGTATTCACAGCAGGAGACACTAAGGCCTTAATCAGCTCAAGCTATTAGCAACAGAATATCTCCAAGAAAATTACACATAGAAAAAGTCTGTGTAAAGAAACAATAGTTCTGCCTTTCCCTGTGGAGAAATTTAAAGGATACTTGACTTACACCAGATTAATCCCCCCCCCCCTCATTCTTTTATGAAGCTCAAGGAAAACAAAACCACACAGAAGCTATCGACTCTGTAATTCAGTCAGAAATGATGCACACCTCAATGAGCATCCCAGCATGTACCTCTGCTACAGGGAGAGCTTTCCTGCCAGCTCAACAGGGTGAGGATGGGCCATTTAATGTCTGTCTTCTGCTCAGAGGCACAGGAATCTGCTCCACACACAGAGCTGGCAGGTGGAAGGTGATCCACATTCCCACAGGAACACGAGGCTGGTACTGTGGAATCAGCACTTCAGAGCAGAAGGCTGGGCAGTGAGGGCATGTGCACCAGCTTCTTGTTCTGTGTTCTTTTGAAGTATTCAAAATCCATTCAACCACACTTGGTCTCTTTTTGATTATGCAAAGGCTTATTCTGTCCTAAAAACAGGACAACACCCCCATTTCCACACTCCTAAGTGTGTCCAGTGATGCAAAACCCGAGTACAATGGAAAATGGTAAGTCAGAAAAAACCAACCCACTTCACTTTACAATAAAAATGAACAATGCAGCTCTTATGTTTCTTGAATCCTTCACTGTTTGAAATATTTCTCTCAATGTCTGACCACAGTTTCTCTTTTTCCTCATAACCATTGAGCTTCCTTTCCCTCTCACAGAAGCATTCAACAGAACTTAAAACACATCAGGAAGGACTGGGACACCTTGTTAGTGTCTCCTTCTAGGGTCTGCTGCATTTGGGGCCCTGCTCATCAGTTTGAAATTCTTTGTCCATTTCCCCTCTGTAAAAACCAAATCCTTTAAAGCTGCTTCATCAAATGCAATACTCCTAACTTCACCAAATAATAACAGATCCACATATCAGTATAATCAAAGAAGACAAACGCAATAAAAGAATTACCCAATTTCATACCAAAACGTATGAACAATAACAAAAGAGTATTTGTTTTCAAGTATCAAAATTCAATTGACATTGTCTATTTAAATAAATACTCTGAGGACACTTACCAGTTCTTTTTTAATCAGAACCCATTTGAAACAAACTTCAGCAGGAAAAGAATATACAGAAGATGGATTTATAGACAGATTCCTCAGGAGCTATCATTGGCTAAGCTGTTAGCATCTGCACTGTCTGGATCATATCTGCTTTGGGTCACTACCCAAATGAATTTAGGGATTCCAGCCTAGTCCCCCACAGGCATGTGGCCAAATCTCTCACACACTGGCAGTGTGCTCAGGAATGCAAAGAAACAGTGCCAAAGGTCACACTGAAGCATCTCCTACACAACCTTACAATCCTAGAATTAACTCCTTGCCTTCAGAAGTGGCACTGAAGCAGGCACTCAGCTGGCTGTTTGGAAGAATACCACATATATTTTAAACTGTCCAACATGGAGTTGTGTGATATACTTAATACTTCAAAGGCAATACAGCAGTTATAGGAAGTAATGAAGTATTTCTTACTTCAATGCTGCAATGGTATATATATGAGTCTGATACATACACCCCCTGCAATTCCACAATAATTTCTCAACTCCTCAGAATCCAAAAGGAAAAGGCAAAAAACCCTCAGGATCAAGAAGAATTACAGTTACCTATGTGGTCCTATGAAAAAAAGGTCTTGCTGTATATTCATATACAAGAAACAGATACGTTTTTATTAACCAGGCATTCATTCCATCTCAGCTTTCTTTGTAAAGCACATAAGGTGTCAGCCACACTAAAAGATGGAGGAGATGCTGGCAGCTCCTAATGTATCATGACTTCAGCCAAAATGAGTTTCTGAAGTGACAGAAACTCCAGTTCCACGAGTTGTCAAGAACATGTTGTTGGTAGAGGCAAATTAAAGATTCCTCCGTTGAAATGGAAGCAAAGGAGCTTTGCATCAAACGTGGCAGAAGTAAAATTGCCCCAAGTTTCTTACCTCCCATTCACTTGCAAGTCTCACAGGCACCTCTATGCCCCTCTTCTCCAGCTGTTGCAACTTGTAATCCTCATATTTTCTGTATCCTGCATATCCTCCACCTGTAGCCACGAGCACATGGAAGGGCCGCAGGCGGAACACTTGCCCCACTGGAGCAGTGTGAAGCTTCTTCCTGTCTGGAACAGAAAAAATCCCAGACCTCAGAAAACAGAACAGCTACACAGTAAAGGGAAAGCAATTCTGTGCACTGAGGGGTATGAGTTTGGATGATGAAAATGTGATTAGCAAATAAAGCTGACACGGAAGGGATGTACAGATGCTGCTGAGTAACCCAGTTATTGCAGTTTACCACGGTACTGTAACTCCACTGACTGACACCAACTGGTCATCTGTGGTTTTAACCTCATCCCTGTCCCTGCCACCCCACATGCTTCCAACATTCTTCTCCCCAAAATATGTATAAATTGTTCTCCCTGAAAGTGGAGAAATACATAAAATTAGTGTCTGACAGCACTATCACACTTCCCAGCTGTGAGAACCTTGGTACTATGTGGAATAATCATTTGCTGGGGAACAATCTGTACCACTGTGAAGATTTGTGCTTCTCAGTCATTAAAGCTTTCACTACAGTTAAGGAATCTCCAGACTGTACAGCTGACTGGAAGAGGGAAGGAAATGATCACCAGCTTTAGAGTAGGCTTGGTAAGAGGACATCAGGCCAATTTCTGATGTAATACAAGTCACCACGTGAAACAAAGAGACGTGTAGTATTACATCTGTTTCTTACTGAGTAACTACCAAGCTCCTCCTGCTTAAGCCCAGCCTAGCAGTCATTGTGAGATGTAAGGACACCGTGCTCACTAGGCAACACACCAAGCACGGGGCAGGCACAGCCGTGGGAATATTCCCCTTCCAAAATCTTCAGAGAAAAAAAATCTGTCCAGGGCTAAGTCAGTATTGGACTGTGCTGCTCCTGTCCTGAGGTTCTCAGCAATGAGCAGGAGTCACTACCTGATGGAAAATGCTCAGAACCAATTCTTGATACTGACTGCTGTCATTTCCACAGCAATCATTAACTTGGATGTGCCAGAATCAAACCCAATGAACTTTATCTTGCTCCATCAAAGTCAGGCTTCTTAGGGTTAGACTATGAAAGGATGCATTAGCAACCAAAAGAATTCAGTCAGCACCAGCTCTGTTTCTAGGCACACAGAGAGACAAAGCACAATTGTTTTGAAGTCTGGAGAGGTTTAGTTCTAAGCAATTGAATTGATTAGAAGCATTCAGCCACGATGCTGCAAAAATATGCCAAATAAAAGTAATTCTTGTCCATATTTTTAATCAAAATAATATTTCTGTATTATTTCTTTCCTGTGCTTGTGATTTAAAACATTGCTTAAACGATATAGCCTAAATGAATCATAAAACAAAACCAGCTTTGTTCCTCCTTAAAAAAGAAAAAAAAAAGGTATTTTTTTTTCTGGGGGAGAAAACCAAACTCAATAAACAAACAAGGCAGCAACTACAGTTACAGTTCAGACTTTAAAAATTATTCTTTGATAAAGAACAATGCTCAGTGTAGGAGAGCGATCACTTAGAACAGCTGAATGTTTAAAAAGACAGACTTATTTGAATTTAGAAAGACTCTACAACCTTTCAACTTTGCATCACTATTTCAACAGAAATGTCTGTACACAGACCAGTGATACTCTTTAGCCCTAAAGCCTTTAACTCCCTGCCACCACATCTTTGGTTCTAAGTTAGCAAAGCTGCTCAGCTATTTCAGTCGAGTTTCACAAACTCCCAAACCAAAACCCCTCAGTGGGAACAGCTCTTTCTGCTTTGGATCCAGAGAGAGGCAGTTTCTGCCTCAAGAGCATTGATTACAACCGTGTGAACATTTCTCTTCCTGTAGCAGTGACCACACCATGGGGTGTTCCACAAGCCACAGCAAACACAACTTAATTTGTTGATAAATGAAGAGTTGACTTCCCCCATCTCCAGCATTAATGAAACAGCACTTCTGTAACTGGTCTCCAAAACATTATCACTGCAAAGGCAACCAACATGCCACTGTTAAGGTTTTTTGCCCTGACAAAATAAAATGCCACATCTTTCAGACACAAGTGGAATTCACAGGAGTTTACAAATTCTAAGACAAGAACACTAGTTACTGATTCTGGCAAGGGATCCAGCTTGAGGCAGCTGGCACTGCTTAGGTTTCAGCTGAACATCGTGTTCTCTAATGATGCTACTGCTGCTCCCTGGAAAGCAGCATGAGAATGTGTGAGAGCTCACACCTTGGCACAAGAGCCAGCAGAAACAAGCCCAGGGCAAGAGGAAAAAGATGCAGGACTGTCAATGTACTAATAACATTTTTAGACACTACCCTAAATCTGAAGCCTTCACAGATAAAGCCAACCTCTTCCAGAATTCTCTTAAACAATGAGTATAGTCAGCAAATGAGAATAAAAAATTAGTAACAGTTTTCTTCTCTGGAACAGGTGAAAAAGACACATTCCCTAGGAAATGTTGGAAAATGCAGGATGAGAAAGGAAAGTGAATAATGGCAGGAGTGCTCTAGTTTATGCAGTTAGATGCAGTAACATAAATGCTGCTTCATTACTCTGTATCATATTGTAGAAAAAATTCTTAATTTGGTCAAACACTTAGAGGAGACCATTATAAGAGATAGAGATAAAATTAGAGAAGAGTTATCTTTCCTTTCTAATGACATCATGTGCAAATCTTCTAGATTTAAATCCAAATCAGAATGTGAAATATCAATGAATTAGAAAATGTCATGCTAAAAAGTTGACTTGTTCAAAACTCAAAGCTGATTTTGACTAAAATGACCTTTTCTTCTTTGTGATCAATAACTTTTGCTTATGTCTCAGCTTCCAAGATTTTTTTTTCTATAAAGACTTTGATTTATAGACAACAAAGAGCTGCTGTTTCTATTCATCTGTGTAAGCATATTTTTCCATAAATTAATCCATATATTCTATGCCAGACAAAGCATTTGGACAGGCAAGTTAACCCAAAGAAATGGTTTTAGAAAACGGGACCAATAGCTCAGCTGGCAAGGAAACAAAAATTGAAGACTTTTATTTGTGATGCTAATACATGACAATGCACATGCTACAAGTTTACAAATATTGCTTATATACAGACAATAAGATTTGATCTTCACAGCATTACCCAGCCACAGAAAGGTCAAGTGCAAGTACCATTCTAACCAAGCCCTAAACATTTCATGTAAACCTACTCTGATTTCCTGATCTATTTAAATCTTAACTACAGATTAAAATATAAAAGGATTTTTATAGCTTTTCTTCTTTATAGGGCAGTTAAACTGCTGAAATCTGAACCTCTCTGACTTTTCAAGGTGAACATCTGATAAGAGCAGCACTACAAAGCAGGTAATACAGTTGAATATTTTAATATGCATAAGTTTGATGTTTGCCCTTCCCAGTCAGTCACTTCAGTACGTGTGGAAAGTACACAAACTATTGCTCATCAAGTTCATTGAAGTGGGTTTTTTTAAATGTAAAAACACTGTCCTAACATGAATCTTTCTGGTAAACTATACTGTTTTTAAAAAAATAATTTTTGAACTCTAGATCCCTGAGAAAACTAAAATGCAGAAATCAATTAAGAAAAATAAACCTATGGCTAATGAGTTTGCTATACAGGAATCATCTTCACTAGAAAAAGTTTCAGATGCTTTGTAAAGTTTGCAAGCAACAAACAACAACTGCTCATAATGAATCTTATGAAAAAGGCAAATATACTCCTTTTACTATGTGGAAAACATAATTTGCAAGCTTGTGTCTAAGGAAATGCCATGAATTGGTCTTTGATGCTGGACTCCCACTCCTTTAATTTCAAGAATTTCATCTTCCCCAATACAAGACCACAATTTGCCTAACTTCAAGTGACCTTGAATTTAAAACCACCTGTAGATACAACCCATCACTTACCACTGAAAAATGTCCTTGAGGGAGGCTGCTTCCACAGGACTCCAGCTCTAACACACAGGTTCTTGTGCACCAGCAGGTTACAGCTGCACAGCAAACTGCAAATACAACAAAGAAGTGGCTGCATAAGTACAAATGTTCAGTAATGCAAATGTCAGCAGTTGAGTGTACTGACAATCTAATAATTAGCAGCTGAGTAATAGAGGGAAAAGCCTACTCAAATTATCTCAAAATTTCCACTGAGCCTAGTTCCTTATGGTCTACTCCTTTTCCCCCCCAAAAAAAAAAATTGAAAAACCTGACAATCCAACTGCTCCTGCAGGTATTTATTTAATGATGCATCTTTATGTTTTCTTTTTCTTAACAAATATTGGCATGTTCCTCTTGGGCTGTTGTAACAGTGATACTTTTCTGAGTATTGTAGATGCTGATCTTGCCAATAGCCCTTTACAGGCAACTATTTATATTGTCAGCATGAACTGTATCTTGGCCTGTTTGGAGCTCTAAAATGCAAATGGACTGGTAAATTTTATAATTATTGTTTAATACTTGAGATTATTCCATCTCCACTGGGCTGCTACAACTGTGTCATTTGAGAACCTCCTACAAGAGCAACTGTCTAGAGAGACACTCAGGATTTGGTTCCTGTAACTTTTACCTTATCATCCTGTGGGGAGGAGGAGGAGTACACAGAGAAGTTTTGGATTCTATGAAGAAGTAATGGCATTTATTAGACCAAGTGGTGTAGCTGAAAAAGTCAAAAGACTGCCAGGCACAGCAGCTCTTCTTTAGAATTTACCTTACCACTCTGCTCACTGGTGAACTGCAGTGAGAGTGGTTCTGCCCCTCTGAAAATACATAAAATAGACTTGGAACTGGCCAATATAGAGAACAGGTTCAATCAGGACTTTCTGTGTGTTTGATATTTAATTTCATGTTTGTAATAAATCTGACAAGAAGACATCCAGTTGTACAAGTTGTTCAAAGTGTGTAAATGAGCATGTTTAAACAAGTATTAGACTGTGGCCTGACAACATCCTGCTGTCAGACAGGATCACAGGGAGGAGAGGACAGGGTTCTCACCCCAACACGCTCAGGCCCTAAGGAACAACCAGATCTTTGTGCAACCTGCTCATTCCCAGGAGGCAATGGCACAGCTGGGATGTCTTCATCTGCCCTCTGGCCTTCATCTGCTCTTGATCAGATACGCCAAGGACACAATTACTTCAGTAGCTTACAAGCTATTGCATCATTTGGGGCCATTCAATCTCAGGAAGTGATTATTAAGAATTTAAAGACTTAATTTCAGGTGTCTACTGAGTTACATACAGACATAATGCCTTTATTTTAGAGAATAATCTACAAATAGCAGATTTCTTGTCGAGAAGTCACATCATTATGCCAGCACATGCTTGGTAACTATGCTTTAACATTAGCCAAGGACCAGCAGCTAAAGATTTCTCTTATCCCCACAGCAACAGCGCCAGAATATCTCACTCTGCCCTTCAGCTTCATGCTCTCTATTAAACCCCCTGTATTATCCCAAATGTGACAGGACTGATCCTCCCCAAGCCCCAAATTCCTGTAACCACGTGCTAAACATGCCCCACTGCTGCTGCATCATCTCCCAGGGTGTCATTTCCTTGGCAAGACAGAAAAAGTGTTCCCACTGCTGCATAACCTGTATGTTCGTGATTTGTCATGAACAACGAGGTCACCTGATGCTCTTGGGTCATAAACCAGACCTACACTAATTTGTGGACTTACAAGGCCTGTTTTACAACATATTAAAACACTTGGGATAAAAGGAGCACTTGCTCATCAGTAAGCTGAGAGCCTGGCTACTTCGAAGGGATTTAAAAAATAAAGAACTAATCAAATTAGCATGAGACTTAAATTCACCAGAAGAGTTTTCAAATTCTAAAAAGTAAAGGAAAAAAGTAATTAAATCTTAACTGCAGCCTAAAGCATTAGTATTTGAGACATTTGTTAGCCTTCTTACATAATAGTCTATACAAAAATGTCAGAACAGAACGAGTTGTGTTGGTTTCACAGGAGCATCCGAGAGCTGTCCCTGCTCCTGAGGCTCCTGGTACTTCCTCTGACAGTGGAAAGACACAACACCTAAACCTGAGCTCTTATCAAAATTGTTTCTGGTGTCCAACACTGAAAATCAGTCTCCACCTCCGTCTGAAATCTGCCTAAAGATGACAAAAGTAAACAGTCCCACCTTCCCTGCTCCTGACAGCCTGACCTTGGTGGGTCCAACTGCATGTGGGAGTATTGACCTTCTGCCTCTCCCCCCCGATGGAGGCTGATGGAGAAGGATCTCCCAAGGAATTCCACGTTAACTTCAGCCCCTCTCTGTCCTCAGCCATCTCTGGGCGAGGGACAACACTGCTGCCAGCACTGAGGCCGGAGGTAACAGAACGCCCTGTGCAACAAGGTGTTTTCTCCAGGTTTGGAGACGGGGGGAACAAGGGGACTGTGTGTCCTATCCAAGAATAGTGAATATGCCGAGAAACAGCATTCCTTAAGCTGTCTGGTTGCTATGAAAAGCACAACCGGTAACAGGATATCTCCCGTACAGGAGTGTCAGTGCCCGGCCCGGTGTTTCTGACAGCCGGGATTGCATAACCCGAGGGGCTGCAGCCGCCCCCATCTACCGATTCCTGCTCGGTACTTCATCACTGACAGCTACAGGCTGCAAAACCGAGTAAAACTATACAAGGCCACGCGCTTCTCGTTCTCAAAACACGTAAGCCCCTTATCTTCCTTTCCAGCTTAGAGAAGGAGGGCAAGGCTCCGCACACATGCCAAGGGCAGGGCCAAGGCTGCAGAGAGAGCAGCACTCGCCCCGGGAGGGAAACGTCAGCGAACGAGGAGGGAGAAAAGGGGGCGGCTGCGGCCCCCAGCCCGGCTCCTCCTCCCCAGCGGGGTGCCGGCTGTCACACAGGGCTGCCGGGCCCGAACAGTGACAGTGACAGTGACAGCCCCAGCCCCGCCGTGCCCGTACCTGCTCCGCGCCGCGGCCGCCGCCATCTTCCCACGCCGCCGCCGCCGCGTCCTCTGCCGCGCCCCGCGCGCGGGGGCGGGGCCAGGGCCGTGAGGGCGGGGCCATGACCGTGAGGGCGGGACCAGGAGACTGATGGGCGGGGTCATGAGACTGAGGGGCGGGGCCAGTGCCGTGAGGGGCGGGGCCAGGGCCATGAGGGGCGGGGCCAGGGCCGTGAGGGGCGGGGCCAGGGCCGTGAGGGGCGGGGCCAGGGCCGTGAGGGGCGGGGCCAATGCCGTGAGGGGCGGGGCCAGGGCCGTGAGGAGGGCGGGCGGTCCCGGGTGTGAGGCGGGTATTCCCTGGAATTCTCTCAAGGAATATGGGCCGTAGAGAGGGGTTCATTTCTGACTGGGGACCCGGAGTGGGGATACGGCTGCGAGAGTGCTCCTCAGTGGGAGGGTTCGTTGTGCTGAGGGCTGTTCCCGTGGCGCGGGGGCGAAAGGGGCCGTCGCTGAGGCCGTGTGGAGTGGGGATGGGGCCGGCCCTGAGGGGGCGGGATGTGGGGACATTTCCCGGGGGATGTAGAGTGGGGACAGCGTGGTGCATCCTGAGGGTTTGTGCCACCGGGATGAAGCTGGGGGCTGTGGGCTGTGCCCGGCGGGAGGAGGAGCTGCTGCTGGGGAGCTCAGGGTGAGGCGGGCGGGGTTCAGCTGCTTTTCAGCGCTGCTATTGACGGACAGGTGAGTTATTCGCCTCAGGTTTGGGAGCACCAGGAATATCAGGGCGGGGATTTTAGGGGGAGGACACACGACATGGGACAGACGTAATGCTGTTCCATGTCTGGGAGGGTAGTGCAGTAACATCTATTCTGCCTCTGGTTGGAGGAATTCCATCCCTTGCCTGGCTGTTGCCTGGCTGCCTGCTGCCCAGAGTGAATTTTGCAGAGGTTGTTTGGTTTTCCACTCTCTTAGATGCATCCCTAGATGAATAAATGCTACTCTGCTGGGAAATAGCTAGTTACCTTTCTCTGATGGTGGCAGAGGGGTAGTTTCATACAGTGAATCAGTAGGAAAAGAATTCAAGAGTCCTGGTACTGTGTTTCCACATCCTCAGTGCTTTAGGACGTGGTCCTCAGGCAAGGTGATTAATTTAAATTCCTGATTTATGTTTGTTTATTTTCCTCACCAGGCCTAAATGAAGTCTACAACACCTTCATATCATTCTGCCTTTTTTCACATCACCATAGGCAGTAATATCTGCTTAAGTATCTTAGACATGTACAGGAAAGCCTTTCATTGTTAAATACATCAAATTTGAGGGGAAATCCAGATACAGCCCTCATGAAGCAGTAACATTATTAGCCGACTGAATTGTTGGGATTTACATATCCTTTACATAATGGTAGGATTGGCAGGAAGTAAAACATCAAAGAGGGTGGGATTTGATGCTGTTAGGTGCTTTGGTTGCAGGAACCATTAGCGCATGTGTAAGTGCACCTCACCGGTGGGCCTGACAGACAAGTTTCCCCAGAATTGACTGAGAAGTGATTCAGAGGTTAAAGTGTAGTTAAATGTAACACACTTGTTTATAGTGTAAAATAATTGTCACAAGGCTAAACTGATTAATAATCTGTCCCGATTTAACTTTTCTCCTTGGAATTTAAAGTAAATGTGTGGATGTGTAACTATTTTAAAATTACTTTTATCATGTGTCTTGTTCTTACATTTATGGGGTTTTTTTAACATCTCAGTTTATATAGACTGCAGTCACTGAGCGATAAAACCTACTTCCCTAAGGGTGCTGAGCTGTGCTAGGCCTGTGCAGCTGAGCCAAGTCAAAGAGGGGATTAATACCACAGCTCTTGGAGAATGGAGGTCCTGGGGCTTGAGGACATTTGCTCAGGGAGTGCAGGAAGAAATGAGAAATTCCTCAGGCTGGATGGGACTTGGAGCAACGTGGTGTAGTGGAAGGCAGGGGAATGGAACAGGGTGAGTTTTAAGGTCCCTTCCAACACAAACCATCCTGTGATTCTGTGTAACTCCTTCTGTGCTCAGATCAGTGGGAAACAACACCAGAAACACGAATGTTGCAGATGTAGAGAGGGAACTTGTGAAACTCAGGAGATAAGCAATACCTGAGTGTGAAAGAAGCAAGTGGGGAACGATGGAACATGAGGCAACAAATGAAATCTGGGAAAAGGATCTGCAGAAGTACATGAAGTAGACAAAGCACCAGGGAAATCTGTAAGATGAAGAAGGAAAACAAAAGCAGGATAAAAACTCTATTCCTCCAGAACTCTTGGAACAGTTAATTCTTTCCTGAACTGGAAAGATGAAACCATATTAACAATATTATATACATCATCAGACACTTCTGCTTATATATAAATAAATATATTTTTCCCTGCCATAGAATTAATGATGTTAATAACTGCTGTAGAGTAATTAAGAGTAGTAATGCTTCAGGTTAAGCATTAGAAAATAGGGGATAAGACAGTTTGGATGAGACTGCTGGGCTGGAGGGGAATGAAGAGAATCAAGACAGTCAACAGTGTCCCAGCCTCTGTTCTGAATTCTTAGGGAGGCATAGGATTACTTTTTGTTTTAAATTACTCAGTAGATAAGCTATTATCAGGTGAAAAAAAATAAGGCAAGAAGGACCCTTCTGTAGAGAGATATGGTCAGTAGTTTGGATAATTCACTTAGCTTTAGGTGTTTAGTTTTGCCCATCTCCCAAAGGCACTTGGGTGCCTTTTGAAAAAGCAGAAGTATTACTTATTTTAAAAGCAGAAGCTTACATTTGTTTCTGTGTCTGATAAAAAAAGAGCAGAAAATGCATATTTTCCATCTATGTGTAGGAAAGGGGCACTGTCCCTTTCTCCTTTGCATACGAGGATGTACCATCCTCTGACAGTTTGTTTGTTTTCTTAAATCTTGGTTTATCCTTGTGGATGTCTAAACCCCCTTTTTATCTTCCAGAAGCTTTGGTCATCACCGTGGAATTCCTGGTATGAGGAGGCAGAGCTTCAGGATAGAGGGAAGATCCTTGCTGAACTGCTGTAATGATGAAGACAGTGATTTTAATTGTCCTAATCGTCTTCTCTTTGCTGGCTTCAGGTAAGGCTGATGCAGAGAGGGAGAGAGAAAGGATTCCTCTGGGTGGGTGCCACTCAAACGAATACATGTTTTAGTTTTGTTTTCCTCTGTGCAAAGAAAGAAGCTGCAGTTAGAGCTGTGCCTGTGTGTTTTCTGTTTGATCATTGGCAGATGGTGACCCTGTTAGTTTTGAAGCAGCTCGATCCACAACTTCCTGAGTAATTCAGTGAGGGTTTGTTTCCCTGGAATACTTGGGATCTGCAGACTCATTAGCTGTGTCAGAAGGAAGCAGTGGCCCTCAAGCTGCTCCCCTCTAAAACCACTAAGGGTTCTTCTTGGAATTGTGCTTAATTAATGTCAAAACAAGTGGAGGACTAATGTCTGATGCTATGCTCAAGGAAATAAAACCTTAAGTGGTTTAATTGTGTGCATTGCTAGTTTTAATAGTTCTCCAGAGAGTCGAATGTTTAAACATCTGGAAATGACAATGTTAGAGATATTGTGGCATTTTCTGTGCATGCAGTCCTGGTTTTCATTACATGGCTTAAGATTCTTTTGAGTTACATAACTGCATGCTATTTTTGTGTACAGTAATCACTTTTTTCCTCCTTAAATGTCTAGTATCTTTCTGCAGATGCATATGATGATGTAGTTCAGAGTAGAATGCATTTCAGAGGAATAATACAAGATGGAATAATTGCAGCCTAAAGCAAAAGAGGAAATTTTGTTGGCATGTCTGGATTCCTCTAAGATGTAGCTTTATAGTTGGTTTAAGCCCACCAAACCTCTGAGTCCTTCTGAAAAAGGAAGTTTCACCTTCACCTCCACCCTTAATTGCATCTTTCTGGTGTGTGAAAGCACCAGAGGAAACAGCAGAACAAAGGTTAAAAGAATGGCCCTGTATTGATAACCAAGGACAGCAGTAAAACTGATAAATACTGGGGAATGCATGTTTACATCAAGATTAGAAGGTCTGTGCTCTGATAAAGTCACATCCCAGTTGACTTGTTAGGAGAAAAACTGCACTCTGGTAACAGGAAGATGGTTACCCTGCACTGTGAGTGCCATTCCTTCTCTTGCTATCCCAACAGGAAGACAGGCCATAGCCATAAACACATCCTTACCTTTGGTTTCCCCTAATTTTGGGTGGCAGCCTTACCTAAAATTCACTAAGGTTGAAGCAATGAAGATTCCATGACAGAAGATCTTGCCATAATAATTGCTGATTCTTGAAAAATCTGCCCAAACCTATTTGGTTGCTTTCAGTCAAAAGGAAGCAAAGACACATGTTAATAATTCAGCATCAAATGTTTTCCTTATGTTGGGCAAAAGTGACCTTGGCCACATGTGGGGACATCTCTTGGGTGCCTCTAAGTGTGTGGGTGTGAGTGAATACAATCAAGCTATTGGGAAGTTAAATAAAATAGAAGAACCTCTCTCTTCCATAAGGTGTTAAACTGTGGGTTTTTTTTCATGAAGTCCTAAAAATCTTGGCTTCTTTTTTGACCCTACAGGGAAGAAATTCCGATGGTGCACCCTTTCTGACCTGGAACAAAGAAAGTGTGCTGAGCTCTCCAAAGCACTTACTGCTGTGCTGCCCCTCTCTACTGCCAGCTCCTTTACCAGGATTTCCTGCATCAGAGCCCACAATACATATGACTGCATTGATAAAATCAGGGTGAGTTCACAGAGACTTTAAAAACTGATTTTGTGTCCAAGTCCTCTTGGAAAAGTAACTGGTAAACATAAACCATGGGAAAAGATACTGAGATAATTGATCTGCTTATATAACAAAGTACACAGTCACTTGAGAGGCAAGAATTAAATCCTGTGAGCGTTCTACCAGATGTACTGTTTTACACCAGCTAAAGTCTTTGCAATCTCAAAGAAGTAGAGAAAGCTGCTTGGAAATAAGTAGACAAAAGCAAACTACTAAAATAAAATTTGTTCAGGCAGAAACTGTGGTCTTGTACCTTCTGTTTGTTTCCTTGTGAACACACTTGTTTTGAGGGTTTTGCTGTTGTTTTAAAGGCAAATAAAGCAGATGCTGCCTCCTTGGATGCTGGAGATGTTTACTCTGCTGTAAAGCTGTATGGTTTGGCAGTGGTGGCAAAGGAGATCTATGATCAAGGTAGGCTGGTAAAGCTGAAGAATAAACTGTACTTCTGATTTGGCTTAGGAATGGCTCTAGATTTCTTGAAAAAACAAAGTCAATATGTTCTTATTAACTTGATAGGAATATGGAGGTGGCTAACAATTGTTGCTAAAATACTTAATGATGATGAATAAAATACCAGAGGTGCTTTGTACCCAGTAGCCTTTCTGCCTGGGGTACTGACAAACCTGCATTGTTTGCTTGACAAGGTACCACGTAGCTGGTATATGTTTAAGTTCCTGGCATGAGTACCTACATTGAATAGGCCTAAGAGAATTTCTTCATTAGCCACGTTCACTGAAGTAGTTCAGCCCCTCTTCAGAGATGGAAGCTGCAGAATTGAGGGTTTTTTTCTGTTACACATTTTGTGCTATTGCAGGAAATTGTGTGTTTTCTGTGGCCATTGCCAAACGAGGGGCTCTGGACATCCAGAGCCTACGAGGCGTGCGCAGCTGCCACAATGGAGCCAGGTGGACCTCGGGCTGGAATATCCCACTTGGCTTTCTCCTTGCAAGGAACTATCTCTCCTGGGATGAGGCACAACCTCTGAGCCAAGGTAGGTGATAGGAGCCATAGGGCTACCTCTGGCCACAGCAGAAGTAACTGAAATGCCAGCAGATATAGGACGAACTAGTTATGGCCATGATATGTTTGGCCCCTTTTCCTCTTTTGATTTTTTTTCCCATTTGACTTTTTTCTTTCTTTTTGTTTTGTTTGTTGTTGTTTGTTGTTTTTTTTTTTCCTACACCTGCAGCAATTAGTGAATATTTCAATGCAAGCTGCATCCCCGGGGTTGGTGTTGCTGCTCCCCGATTGTGTGCTCTCTGCCAAGGACAAAAATCCTATGTCAGAGACAGGAACCACTTCTGTGAGACAAGCAGTAATGAACCCTTCTATGACTCTGAGGGGGCCTTCAGGTGAGCTCTGGGACACTGGGGCTGAATTCACTTTTGGGGGAAAAAGAACTTATAAGGTAGGAAAGCCAGGTGAAATGTTAATAGGATGGCATTTGTCTTCCTGCAGGTGCTTGAAGGATGGAGTGGCAGATGTTGCCTTTTTAGATCATCTAAGAATTATGAGTGCCACAGGTAGTCTTAAAAATGCAGTTCTCTTTTAATCTCTGGCTGTGCTCTTTCCTGCACAGGTGTTTGAGGGATATGCCTGTATTTTTGCTGTTTCCAGGGAAAATTCAATCCCTACAAGCACTTCAGGGGTATTTCTTTGCTTTCCACATAACTCAGAAAGAAACAGAATGGGAAAGTGTGAGTGAGCAATGATTGCTCACAGGAGATTCTTAGAATGGGAGCAGGCAGATGATTTCATTAGATGTGACTCTGACACAGCTATCAGTATTTGCTTTGCCTGAGTTACAAGATTCCTTTTAAAATTCAGCATATTGAGCTGCATAACTGTGAAGTTCCTGTACACCTGCCCTGTACTTTTAAACTCAGTTTGAGCTCTGTACCAAAGGGGGTTAGCAGTAGTACTTGCAGGTAAGTATTTTTAAATAAACGTATGTACAGGGGTACAGCTTAAAGAGTATTTTGGAGGAACTCTGGCTGAGGTCCCTTGTTGCATCGAGTGGCAACGGAGTTCATTGTGTCCAGAGAGGTTACAGCCGCCGGCAGGCAAACAGACGATACAAGTGTCTTTTGTTAAGCTCGAGAATCCATTTATTCCCCTCACCCCGGGCCCGGGAGGGGTAAAGACGAAGCGGAAGAGCAGGGGCAGGGGCGTGAGGTTATAGAGGGTGTTGTAGGGGCGTGGTTTTCAAAGGTAGGGTGACCTTAAAATGGGAGCACTCACAGTCCCTCTCTTTGTTAAGAGAAGTACCTACCGAAGACAACTTTCCCGAGTGTATTTGGTACACTGTGCTGCCTACATAACCTTTAGCTACCTCCACTGAAAATTATTTTATATTCCATGTCTGTGCCAAGCCATGGCTGCCAGATTGGTGAGTGTCTCCTTGTTTCAGAGTCAGAGCAGCAGGAATATGAACTCCTGTGCCCGGATGGGTCCAGGGCGGAGCTGACTGAATACAGCAGCTGTAACCTGGGCAAGGGGCCTGGCCGCGGCATCATCACCCGCAGCAACTTCCAGAGGATCACCAACAAATTTCTTAGCATGATCCAAGTGAGTGAATATTAAGGGCTGTCTGTCTCCAGACACAGTTTTTTCTTCCATCTTTGTTTGTCAATTATGACCCAGGTTGCCTTTTTTCTTGAGAAATTTATAGCTACTGTCAATAAAATGCTAAAAATTGTTCGTTCTGGTGAAGGATCTTGCATTGGTTTGTGTAAGGTTTTGCTTTTTTCTAAAGTGTTCTTCTGTAGGGGGCTGGGAATAAATCAGTAAAGAAGGGGAAGATGCCATAACACACAAACTGGAAAATGGCTAATGATGTTCATCCTGCTGTGGAATTTGAATCCATTTTTATGTAGCTGAGGGAGATTCATAGGTTCAGGCAGGGCTCACTTGTTTTCATCTCTTTTTCTCAACTTATAAATAGTATTTTATATCTTGACCACTGATACAAAGAGAAGGAAAGCTGAGGCTTGCCTGTTGCTGGAAGAATGAGCAGATTTGTTACAATTTCAAAGTGTTGTACTTGTTCTAGCGTCTCTTTGGGCGTAAAGGAAAGGAAAGAGCCAGATTTGAACTCTTCAGTTCAGCACCCTTTGGGGGAAAGAACCTGCTGTTCCAAGATGCCACTCAGCACCTGCAGCTTCTTGAGGAGCAGCTGGAGATTGCCTACGTCCTTGGTCTGGATTATGTAGCTCTCCTTAAGGGACTTGGCCATGAAGGTGAGAACCATTCCAGAGGACTATAGCTAAGGAAAGGGAGGAGAAAGTTCTCCTTCCACATTATTTCTCCCTCCAGGCATTTATCTGAACATCCCCTTTACATATAAGAGGTTGGTGCCCTGGTGACACGATCTGGTTGCATTTCAGGGAGCTCTTTGGACAACAGCATTGTGCGTTGGTGCTGCATCAGCGATGTTGAGCTCCGCAAGTGTGAGGAGTGGGCACTGAACATCAAATCCGACCCCCTGGTCTGTGTCCAAGGGTCTTCCATGGCCAAATGCATTGAAATGATCAAGGTAGGAGACTCCTTCTGCTCAGGGTATAGGAATTCACAGGGTGTGTCTACCTTGTCTGAACTAAAGAGAGGTAAACTAGCTTGAGGAATAAGTGGGAATGGGAGGGAATTTATGCAGAGGCATTCCCAGCCAGTGGAGAAGTCCTGCTGCTTGGATACACAATTCATGCAAATCCTGGTTTTGTTACTTTCTCTAATGCTGCTGGCAGAGTAGTGAGGCTGATGCAGTCACCCTGGATGCAACACACACCTACATTGCAGGGAGATGTGGACTGGTGCCTGTAGCTGCAGAATGCTATGGTGAGTTCTCACGTGACCTTATCAAGAAGAGAGGGAATCAAAAAAGTAGAATATAGTTAAATTTCCACAGTTTGTGATGTTTTGTGATGGAAGCAGGAGTCAGTATAAATGTCTAAATACTCTTCCCAGCTCTTCCACTTACTGGCTCTAGCATTTGGTTTGTTTATTTTATCCCTTCTGTTAGAGGGATAAAGGCTGAAGAGGATCACAAGAGTTTTGAAGGAATGCCATGTAAAAGGAATGACAACAGTTGCAAGATCCTTAATGTTTATGTCTCCTTCCAGGGGGAGATTGTGCCCTAGCAGTTGAGACCATGGAGAAAACAGGGAAAGTAATTCATCTTAAACACAAAGGTAACAGAAACTTTGAAAGTGCATAAGGTCTAGATTTACCCTCTAGGGTTTATGTAGGAATGTATTTGCATGTTGGTTTAGAATAGAATTTTCTGTGCAGGGACACGAGATTTGTGACTAAACAAAGAGTGTAGGTCCTCTACTGTAACTGAAGATACTGTGACAGGATGAGAGAGGGAAGGGGAGCTGTACTCTTCTGGAATATTTAATTGCCTTGGTATAACTGGTTGTTGTCCTTGTTTCACAGCACTACCACCAGTTTATGCTGTTGCCCTAGCTAAGAAAAGTGCCAAACAAATTCACATCCATAACCTCAGGGGAAGGCGATCCTGCCACAGTCACCTGTACAGTCCTGCAGGATGGTTACTGCTGTCCAAACACACAGTGGGAGCTCAGCAGAATGACACTGAGAACTGTGATATTGCCTCTGGTAAGGGCTGCTCTGGGTTCTCTCTTAACTAGACCATGAAAATCTGAAGCTCTAAATTTGGGAGTAAAATAGAGATGAGGCCACAAGGATCTAACCAGCAACTGATGACTACAGTTTCAGGGGGTGTTGAAGCAGCTTTTCCTCATATTTAACTATGTGTCACACTATGTAGCCCTCTTCTTGCTAGTTGTTGGGATAAAATTCCTTTCCTGTCTTTTCCCATATGTGAACACCTTGCCTTAATCTCATCTCAGTTTTCTTTACTCAGCTTATCAGAAATATTTCTGGAAGGGCTGCATGCCAGGAGCAGATGGAAACCTGTGCAAGGTGTGCATTGGAGATGGTGAGGTGGAAGGAGCTCGAGTGTCCAGCAGATGTGCTGCAAGTCACAATGAGCGTTACTATGGCAATATGGGAGCACTCAGGTGAGCTTTCTGTGAGAGTCAGAAATGCAGAGCAACAGCCAGAATTGCTTTATTATTTTGCTGACTTTTTTGGAAGTTTGTTTTGTTTTGTTTTTTTTTCCTGTTTGTTAAGCATCTGACTGTATAAACTTTTGCTAGTGTGTATTTTGTTTTGGTTACAGTTGCTATGGGATGTTTAGCTGACTGATGATATAAATGGTCATGAAACCATTTTCAGAGTAAGGCAATGCTTCCAAACATGTAAGGCTTAGAGCATTGGTACTGACTGATTAAAGGGAAGGGATTAAAGATCAGAGGGCAGAGGTGATGTGGTAAGAAGCAGGGTAAACATACAAGAGATTATTAAATAGACTGGACATATAAAAAAAATAGTTGAAGACAGAGGCAGAGAAGATTATTAAAGGTGAAAGCACTCTTACAAAACATACATAATTCCATTCTCTTTCCTGCCTAGGCTTGGGTGGAGGTGTACATTGTGCAGCTGCTTTGACGTGGGAGCTGCTGTAAGGGATGAAAAGGATTGTCTCACCAAATCTCTACGCTGACATCATCAACATATTCCAAGGGATTAGAAATGGGAGGAATACTTCTAGCTACTCCTATTTTAGCTTCAGATGACTGTCCATATGTCAGTCACCATGTAGTGCTTTGATCACTTGTTTTTTCCTTGCACTAGGTGCCTGGTTGGCAATCCCAGTGGAAGAAGCTTTGGAGATGTAGCTTTCCTAGAACACTCAAACCTGCTACAGAACATAGAGGGTGAGATGCAGATATTATTTTCCTTTGAGAACGTTCATTAATGTCAGTTACTTCCCACAAAGCAACCATCACTCATGAGGATCAGCCTTTACAGGTTTAATCTAGGTCCTTGAAGTAGTGTTTGTAAATGGAAGATTGCTAGAAGCATTCTGCATGTAGGCGTTCCAGGAAAGCTCAACATTGAGATAAGTGTAGGAAACCAAAGAAGTGTGTTGAGACAATCATCCTTGGAGACTGCACTTAATTTCTGGAAAGGTCAAAGCTTTTAAAAGGCAAACCAAAATATGTTTTTCTTAGAGTCAAGGAGAAGAGGGACCCTCATTAAAGCAAAATAAAATTATATTTTAGCCCACTTCAGTAAGAGAAGGGATGTAGAATTCTAAGAGAGGAATATCTCTAAAATCAAATGAAGGTTTAAGGGGCTGGAAACTCACAGAATTCCTGCAGCAATTAGCAGTTTGTTTGAGGAAGCAAAGGGCATGCAGCCTGAATTGCTTTGTTTCCAAAAAGGGATCTGGTTATAGATGCAGATGAGACATGATATACTGTTTATATGCTTTGATATTATTCTAGTTTAGTTGATAGGTGCAGTATAAGTTCACTGACCTCAGAGAAAACACTGCCCTGGTCCTTATGCATTCCTAAGAAATGAGCACATAGCATGCTGTGTTTGTTTTGAACACATCAACAAACTTCTCCCTCTCAAGTTTGAGCATTTTATTTGAGATTCACCCTCTATTCTGCTTTAATTTTTCAAAAGGATTACCTTCCACTTCATTTTCTTTTCAGATCTGGGCAGCTCTGGTTGGGCAAAAGGTTTTAGCCCCCTTGACTTTGAGCTGTTGTGTGCGGACGGGACGCGCGCCGCAGTCACGGAATGGGCGGGCTGTAACCTCGGGCCCGTTCCCCCCAGCACAGTCATGACTCGACCAGTCACTGTCACTAAAATCTCTGACTTTCTGCTGCAATCTCAGGTATGACAGGTACCAGGGAAAAGCTTGGCATCTTACCATTTGTTATATGCAACTGCTGAACACCCTTTCAAGAGAAAAGCTTTATGTACTAGTGCCTTCAGATCCAATACAAAAGGATTAAAAAAGCGGTAGGAGATTGAGAAAATAATTATTATTTGGATTCTCTTAAGGGGTATTTTGCCACCAGTTCCCATTCCACAGAGGCCATACTTTTGCTGAGAAATAAAGCACTGCTGAAGTGCATAATTTTGTAGTAATAAGAAGAGTGCTAGATAAAAGTACTATTAATGACCCAAGCTGTGAAACTTTTTTCCTTTTCTGTTCAGGAGTCTCTGGGAAGCAAATTGGATTCTGAATTCCAACTCTTTCAGTCGTGGAAGTATGGTGAAAGTGATCTGCTTTTCAAAGACACTACTCAGTACCTTGTTCATGCAAGTCACCTGAGCTATCAGGAGATCCTTGGAGAGTCTTTTGTTCAGCTGGCAGACTCAGTGTTTAATTGCACACCTGCAGGTAAAGTCAAGTTCTTTATTCTGGGTTAGAAATGCAGCAGACAGCCTTCTGTGTACAGCTCTGGCCCTTTTGTTTAGACTCCATGGAGAAGTATGTTCTACCTAGCCTCGATGAGTCCTGTGTTAAACTTTTGTGAGACTAAGTCAGTAACTGCAATTCAAAAGGGGAATTTGACCTCCCTTCTGCTATTTTAATGAAGAGTATCTGAAGAACTTGCTGCTTTTGAAGCTGATAGCATCTTTAAGTGTATACTTTCTTACTGGTTTGCAGGCATCTTGGACTTCTGCAAACAGGATATCTGTGCATCCTCATCCAACTGACAGCTCATACAGAGGCTTTGCAGGGCACATAACACGAGCAGCATTGCTGAGAACAAGGAAAATATGCAAGTCCAACCAATCCAAAGCAACCAGCAAGGAAAGAGTCATCTCTAGAAATGTAGGCTGAACACCTTGTCTTTTTTTTCTAGCAGATTTTATGTGTATGATGATGTAATACTACTCATATGTCGCCCCTTTGTTTTTTGGAGCATGGCAGCATGGGGAGCAGCACAACCAACAGCTCAGAACTAAGATCAGCATCGTGGAAAGAGCAGGGCCAGTACCATGGACTAAAATACAGACTGGTATGAGTGGCACAGGTTAGTTGGTAGCACTTTGCCTTGTTTGTCTTATAAACAGTTTCCATGCAAAAACACCAATCAACTGACATTTTGGTAGTTGCAACATGTCTTCCTATATATGTGATTTTGGTTGCAACTAGATAGTCCCTGCTGAATGCACATATGTATTTCTTCTTTAACCAACGATTTTTACTAGTAAATCAACATTTTTCTCACAAATACATGTATTAAGACATTTAATAGCCAGCAGAACTGGATGCTTGCAGCAATGGATATTCCTCTTTGTCAAGACCTCCAACCATTACTTTATATTGACACTTTGAATTTAAGATTCTCTGGAATGTCAAAATATTATCTATCAATTAAACACCACAAGTTTTACACGCAGAAACTGCCTGAACATGATCTGAAGCCTTTTGGACAGAAATCATCTGTATCATTTATTGTCCCAGTCTGGTGACAAGAGCCAAATCCTCATATGCTGTTGCAGCCAGCGAGCTGCAGCCCTGAAGGAGCAGGGAAAGAGCAAGAGGCTTGTTTAGGCCTCTCAGGTATTCCTGCTTTTCTTTCCTGGAGCTTCCCTGCCATCTGTGGGGCCTGTGTGACACTGCAGTTGGGAGGAGGGAGTTCTGATAACATGGTGAAGAAATGCATCTGGCAGCCTAGCTTTGCCAAGAACAGCATGAGCTGATCAGGGATAAATTAGAAATCTGGGTTATCCACAAAATTTTATGGGTTGGAAGAGTAGGGATGTTGTTTTCTGACACAGACATTACAAATGCTTACTAGGCCTTGTTGATGATCCCATGCTCCAGCTTTGATTCACAATCGTCAGTGTGCTGCCTTGTACATGAACCACTGGCCAGCCTCAGCCTTGAATCTCAGCTCTGAGCTGAGCAGGAACTGTCTGTGCTTTCTGTGCTCCCTGGCTCCTGCTACTCTGCTGTCTGAAGAGATGGATCCTGCCTCAGTGCTCTCAATAGCAGCTGAGATCATGCTTAAAATCTCCCAGGCTGGGATGAAGGAACAGAACTGCTGCTCTGTGCCTCAATAACGGCACACCTTGTTACTTTACTGATCTCTTTGGAGATTTGACCTTTCCCCCCACATGCAAGACATATTATCATGCATATTTAACCATAGAAGCCTAAAGGCCTTAAAAACCTGAAAGGTTCTCAGAAAAATTTATTTCCATAAATTAAAAACACACACAAAAGAAACAGTCAATTTTTAGATTCACACAATATTGAACAGAAACAAAATGCCAAGAGCATGATGGAGGCTAATGGCACAAGTGTACAAATTCTTATTGAGCTATTTGTTAACTTGATAGCATCATACAGACTTTTAATCCACAGTTACCATCCATATTCTAGAAAAGCACCTGGAACATAATATACCAAAGGCCCACCTGAAATAAAATACAGTGAATGAGAACTGCTTGCAGGAAATCATATCCAGCAAGTACCAGAACTCAAAGCCAGCCAGGCAAATGCTGTACCATGCATTAAGGAGCCTTAGCTGCTCCAGCCATAGCATGATGAAAACAGTTTTTTTTCTTTTTTTCTTCCTTCCTTTTTTCTTTTTAAAGTGATCTTTCTGTTTCTAACAATCAGCAAATTTAGCAAAGAGCTGCCTGGCTCTGCATAACTTACTACTAAGAGACAGGACATGACAAAAGCTTTGCAATGTTCTCAAGCTGCTCTAGCCATCAGTCTGTGATGTACTTTCTCTGGTGATACAAAAACATCCTCACTGGAGTGGGTTTGCTTAATGAAAAGGCAAGTGTATGTATCCTCCTGCTAGGGATGTATGCAAGACCCCGAAAGATAATCCTCTACACTTTTGTCTTTCAATTACCTGTGACAGAAGCAGCTCAGAATGGCAAATGCCCAGCTTTTGCCCAGTCATCACTCCCAGTGTACAAGCAGCAACCACAAGGAACGTGGCTGTTCCATGAGTGCTGTAAACAGGAACAGAGGTGGGAAAGGAAAAACAAAAAAGTGCACAAGCAGGACTGACACCTGTATGCTGGAGAGGGGAAGAGATGCTTGGTCTCCACTAGCTTCTATCATCATACAAACACTAAATCAAAAGAGAATAATGCTCTGTATTTGGGTTTCCACAACCTAAGGTCTGGGAGAAGCTAGACAGCTGCAACACCATTTTGTAACTCCTCCAATCACTGTAAACTGAAGAGAATTTGAGTGTTTTCTTTGCTCTGCTCTCTGTGCTGTAGCTTGTAGAAAAAATGTTAAGAAGCCTTATTTCAATGCAACCAGAAACAAGCATAAGCAGGGAAGAAAATAAAAAAAACCATCCTTAACAAAACAAACCCCAACATAACCCAAAGGAAAAGACTCAACACATTTCATGTTTTGAAGCTCATTAGAGGTCTGAACATTTCCTGGACCCAAGTCTCTTCCCCCCCACCCCAATCTTTATGTCCTTGAAAGCCCCAGTAAGGTTACAGCTTAATTGTGTCACAGCACTGGAAGCCTCCCATATTAATAGAAGGTGAATGAATGCTCTGTAACAATCCCATTTTATAGCATAAATCCATAAAAATATATCTCTCACTCTTGCTACTGCTTCCAACTAGTCATTAATTGGGCTAATAAGCCAGCATAGGGAAACTTTCAAACATTTTTTTAGGAGGCAGTTGATCTTTGTTTTTTAGGGATTTCTTTTTACAAAAATAAAGAGGATCAATTAGAAGGTTCTACAACAGCCCAATAGGTTAACCAGAAAAATACTATGTCAATATGTCCAAAGTTTGCTTTGCTATTTTACCCTCATACTCCAAACACTACTACTCTAAGTGTGCACTTCTCTTTTTTTCTTCAGTCTTCCTGATTAAAGATAATTAGCCTTCAAAACAAGAATATAAACTTTTAGAAATCCCAGCACATAAGCTGGGAGCAAAACAAACCCAGATTAAATTTCTTTTAGGACTCAGGCACACACAGTGTAATAATCCTCTTCCATTTCTCTACACTCAAAGCTCTGAAATTCAACAGATTGCTAGTTAACATTTAGTTTTCTGTTTGGTCAGTAACAGAAGTGGTAGAGCAACAGAAGAAAATGATGGTATTTGCAGTCCTGCATTTATTGGGACTTTATAAAAAATACCCACCCACTAGATATTTCTCACTTTGAAGGTAAATAGAAACTCTATTATATGGGTAGATAAATAAGAAAGTGCAAGTTCAAGTGACAAGTGAAAGAAAGAACAGACTAATTAAATTTGAGCATCCCAGCAACAACAGCTTTGCCTGAATAACTTCTCTAGGCACTAAGGGACAGAAATTACCTGAACTGCAGCTAGCATTGGAATTATGCTTCAAGTTAAGTTTAACAGAAGTTATGCCAGAAGGGAGCTCTCTTCCTTCCAAAGGTAGAGCTGAGAAATTGCCCAGTGCTGCATCAGATGATTACATATGGCCTTACATAATGAAAACAATGTCCACATACTCTGAGGCTCTTTGTACAACACTGGCTATTGTACAACTGTGCTGTACAGAGAATATACAATTATGATCTACAGGAATTGTAAATCTAAAATGGTAAAAAAACCCCTTCTTGTTGACATTAAAATCAAGTTAGTATGAATGGAATAAATATAACTTTAAAACAAGTATCAGAGATTTTGCTGGTGTTCCCTGCATGCAGCGGCTCAGCTCAGTTAAATAAAAATCTGCCAGATATCCTGCAGCTTAACATCTCATGGACCTTTTCCTCTGGAGAAGAGGTTGGCATCAGCCAAATAAGTAAAAAAATCTGCTATTTGGGAAAACTACTACTGGGCACCATTTTTCCTTAAAACATTACCTTTTCGGAGTTGAATCATGTTAAAAGAAACATATACAAAGTGCAAGTTATTTAAAGTCTAATTATGTGGGGCTTCTGCTGCCTGGAGCCAGAAAGGAACCTCCTGAGTTAACAGAAGGAAAGAAACAATTGAATGCAAACCTAGACAGCTACTCGTAATTATCAAAAGGTTAGTGGTATATCTAGACTGTGTTTGCTAGAATTTTTCTTTATCAAACACCATATCTCATTTGTCAGCTTGTTAAAAATAGCCATTACAGTAACAACAGCAGACTCAAATGTGCAAATGATCTGGAGTACAGAGTTCTAGCATCACTGAAGGTGCACTACTCCCTCCCTGACACTCCTACTCTACCCCCAAAAGATATTTAAACATAATTAATTAAATATAAGCAATAATTTCCAGAGGTTGAGAAAGGAAGGGTAAATTTCATGTGGCTGTGTTACACTCAAACAGGGACTTAAAAGAATCCCTCCAACAGCATTTAAAAACAACAAAAAAATAGCACCTTAAAGAGGCTCACAGCCAAAAACTGATTATCAGATGTTAGAACAGAGTGACAGAGTAAGGTATGAAGAAGTCAGTAGAATTCACCCAAGAAGAAAATACTAAAGAAGCTGACTGGACCATTTCCAGCTAAGTGGCTCCCTCAGATGCTGGAGGCCTGCTCCTGCTCAACCTCCTCTGCAAAAAAGGCTTCAAGGTCCATTAGCTTCTGACTCAGAAGAACATCTAACTCTGCACTCTGCAGTGCAGCTCTTTTTGCTCGGGTGAAGCTACCCACTGCTTTGATTTTGCCTCGTGTCTTCCTTTTCCGGGGAAGAGTAAAGTCCTGAAACTCTAGAATCCGCTTTCTCTTTTGCTGGCTGACAGAGATCAAGTGTCCGTTTTTCTCCTTGGGCTCTTCAAAGATTGTTTCCAAGCTCCTGGTAAAAGCAAGAACAGAACTCAGGAATACTTGGAGCAGCAGCCACCTTACACTGACAGGGAGACCGAGGGATTTCAGGACCCAGGTAAACACACTTCTAACTTTTATATTTTTACAGCCCCTCCACACCTCTTGTAATGTTATCTACACCTTAAACCTCCTACAATGCACATTACTGCCAGCTGAGTTATTGCTGCACAGACATTGGGTAGAATCTCTTTGTATTTCAGTTCAAAAGCACAATTATAGAATCTTGATTTTACAGAATAAATAGGTTTGAACATTTGATGACGGGCCATTATTGTTACTGTTTTAAAGAACATGTAATTTGAATTTTGAAAAGTACCGTACCTTGATGGAGACTGAAATGAATGGATAGATGAAAAAATATACAAATCCATACTTAACCAGCTGCAATTCTTAGTTCATATTCTATTTCACTTTATCCCATCCAAACAGTAAAAGATGCTATTTTGAAATTAACTTCCTCTAGGAGTTTAAACTAGACCAATTTTAAGAATATATCTCCCTCTTAGCATTTGTACACCTTTCATCTCCTCTCTCTTCCCCCTAATTAATTTACATTTATCTTAAGATCTTAAGTTTTCTTATTAGGAAGCAGAACCAACCTGGCAGGAGGAGGGGACTTATAATTCTTGTTTGTGTAAATTTCTTCTAAACTAAATTCTTTCTTCTTAAGCCTGAAAAAGTAATGACAAATCAGTCTAGAAGGAAGAATCTCAAAAGAACTTCTTCACAGCAAGCAGATTTACAATAAACAAGTACTGTTTGCATTCTATGCCTAAATGCTTACTAATTATGCTTTAAGTAATTTGGAACAAGGAGGAATGAAAAATGAGCTCATTAAATACATCATTTCATACAATGTTTTTTTAAGGTTGGTGTCAAGACTTGCCCTTTCTGCAGAGGTCAACAGTCCTTCCAGCACTCTGTGATGCTTTGAAATAATGATGCTCAAGAGGGGAAATCCCCTTCACTCTTTTGTGAAAGCTGAGAAAAAGTCTTACAGTTTAACAGATTAATACTTCATCTCGAGACTGGTTTTAGTTATTGACAATTACCAAGCTGATCTCTGAAGAAATGCCTTCCTTTGTCAAAGGTGGTAGCTGTGTTTAGGACAGAAGTCACACTAGATGAAGTATGAGACCAGAATAATCTGACCAGTATGACCAGCAATCACACTAGATGACTGATAAGAAAACTTTATCAACATCTGGCACTGTGATTTCCCACACTTTCAGTGAACTAATGGTTCCCCAAGATCACACCCCAAACAAAGAAAGAACTGTGAAAAACTCCAACACAATTTGCATCAACAGATCTTCCTAATAGATCACTTTATCTCACTGTGCACTGCAGGTGGACTGATGTTCACTTTATAATGATCAATAAAACTTCTTTCTTCTTTAGAAATTTAAGAATGACTGGATTGCAGCTTGCTTTTTCACATTTTGCCTAAACTCCAGTCAGTAGTTTGGATCCAGTTGATAGAGCTGTGTCAGTCATTTCTTGTAAAGGAACTAAATATCAGGTGTCACTCAACTGGGGCTGTATAAAACAGTGGTGGTAAGAGAAACATTTATTGCAATAATTACACTCATTTATTTTGAGCCCATTTCAGAGGTACTGCTCACCTTTTTGGTTTGGGTAGTCCCATTGGAGTAAGGTTAGGGTCTGGCTTAGGAACAGTTTTCCTGATTCGGATCTGTGAGACTTTCTTTGGCCTCTCTTCTGGCTCAGTCTTAAGTAAGAAAGAAAGAAAGGAAGAAGGAAAAGAAAAGTTAAAATCAAGGAAATTAAAACCACAGTAGTCAACAGAATTCTCTTTTATTCTGAATAAATATTATCTATAGAATAAACATTCCTCTCTGGTTTGCTACCTTCTTTCTGCTTGAATCAAAGCAAGCAGCAGCACAGAGTAGGACCTGCAGCCTGTTTTTTCTCCTCATCTTTAACAGTTATTTGATAATATCCAGCAGCAGCTTCAGCTTGTGGACAACCAAGAATCTGAGAGATTTAAAATGTAATATGGACTCACTTTTTTCAGTTCTGAGTCATCCTGGGATCTCAGACAGGCTGGAACAGAAGCATCTGCTTCATCAAGGGCAGGGATCTGGAGCTCAGATGCTGAAAGCCTGGGGGGAGATGGCAATGACTCTGGAGGTGCACGAGGCTTTGGTAATGGAAAAGGGAACGAAGTTTCCAGACTGTAAGAGAAAGAATGAAACATGTGTACACTGATACCCAACTGATACTGCAACAGCATTCCATGCTCTCAGGAGATGGTCGTAAATTGCAATATGGGCACAAAAAGCCAATACAGTTCACAGTTCACATTGCCCAAGTAAGTGAACTCTGGTACACACATACAGCCCAAACCTGCTGCAGCCTACGCTGATACTGACACCAACTAAACTGCCAGAGTATTTGAACATGTCATTTTAAACCCACTCTTTTCCTTTTCATACAGCTAAACAGTATACAGCTCTATTTATCAACTACTGATAGAAAGGGGTCAGTCCTCCTTTTCTGCCAGCAGATTTCTTTGACACAACCATTAATCATACTTTTTGTTTACAGATAAACTTAAAATACAGCTTTGATACCTGCCATCCCTACACTTAGAAGGAATAGAAAGAAGTTTCAGCACCAATCATCCAGTTGCTCAGGCAGAAAGGACTTCTATCCAAGTAAGGAGTCAAATTTCTATAGTTTTGCATACTCATTTCATAAGAAGTGAGGTTGAAAGTAGCAGGACTGTTCTGTGCAGTGATCTATGTGGTGTTTGCATAACCGCCCCTCCACTCTTTTACATTACATCACCCACTGCCTGACCAGAAAGCTGTTCTGGGAGTGAACAAAAGCTGAAAGCCAAGATGACCTAAGCAATGGCTTTCTGAGGAAGGTTATTGCCCCACTGCTCAGAATCAACATCCCCAGACTCACCGTATTGCATGGCCTGCAGTCTGCAGTGCTCCCATACTCTGTGCAGGTAAGTGTGGTAACATGGCACAGCTGGGTCAAAACAGCAATGAAAAAACAAAACAAGACGGGCAGAAGTTAGGTCTACACTATAAAAAGATGAGGGGAAAATTATTAGTATAAACTGGACTGTAAGACAAGATGCTCATATCAGGAATGAGAATGAAAGACTAAAATGATACAAGAGAAAGCCACATGGTGCTGTTTAGGCCACTAGATTTTATTGTTAGGGAAACTATCCTACTTTCTTTTAAAAATGGTAGTAATGAGAAAAGGAAAGGCACAGAAAGAGAGTGAAACAATAATACTGAACATCATGATTATTTCGACATAATTATTAAAATCTGAAAACTGTAGCTCTTTCTATGAAAGTCTATATTCCTTATTCAAACCCCTCAAGTTTTTACAATTAAAGTAACCAAAAGCCTAGAAGGATCTGGTTACTAAATAAAATAGTGCATAATAGCAACAGTAACAGGTGAAAGGAAGTATTTCCATTAAATTAACTCCCTGTTGCCTCTAACTCCCACAGCCTTCAATACCCTTACTTGATTGGAATAACCAAAGGCCTTTCCATAAGGGTTGGTAATAACCAGAATTCTATGGCATGAAAGTCAGCACAGCAGCTCTATGTCCTTTGATATTAAGGTTTATTTTTGTGCCCATACTATTAATAGCAGGAAATCACTTGGGACAGCTTTTATTACATTTAACAGCAAATCTTGTATTTGCTGCTCTCTCAAACCAAACAGTGAAATGCACTTCACTGTTCTAAAGCAAGTATGTTACAGCCAGACTGGAATTCTTCAAAGGAAATTAGAACCAGTCATGCTGGAAGCACAGGGAATAGCACCAACTCTTCATAAAGAGGTCAGAAAGACACACTTTTTGTGTCTATCACTTATGTTAGAACTGTAACACTGTTTCAACATTCCACTCACTATTCCAGTGTTACTGGAACCTGTATCAACCTGCAGCAGAGCCCTCTCTGTTAGAGACAGAGCTTATTCTTTATGCAATAATAATACAAAATTACAAGGACAGAAGGAAATCACTTTAGAAATTTTTAATTCAAATAAGCATTAATTAGAAAAATATTCTGGTAAAAGAATATGTCTATTATTGACAGTGGAGGGGACAGTGGAAGTCAGGTAGGGCAGCTACTTTAGTTCCTTGTTCTCCTGGTTATTAAGAACACTAATTGTGAGTGAAATATTTAAAAGAGAACAAATCTTTTCTAGATGAAAATAACCTGCAGAGAACTTTTTGATTTTTTCTGACTTTTAATTATCTTAAAACAGGCAAAGCTTTCTGTCATAGTGGGAGCTTAAAATGCTTTTATACTGCATCAAACATACCTCTTATGTTTACATACCAAACATTTGAGCTGTACACTCACTTAGTCTTCATATTGATAGTTGTAAGGTATTTTAGAGAAAAAAAAAAACCAAACTGAGTTTTAGGGTATTTTAACTCTGGCTTATTTTTCACTTGAAACAAAAAGGTTTGATTTGAACACTCTCCTTTTGGGAAAAAGATCACTCATAGCAAAGCACACAGCTTTCCAATTACTCTTTACGTCAGGGATGAAATCCTCTTACACATGAGCTAACTGGATATGCAGTCCCGAGCTGCTGAGGAGCCTGCAGACTTATGGGTGTGGGAAAACCCCCAAGTCCTGATCTCCCAGTCCAAGGACAGCCTCCTTGTGATGCCTCAGCAACACAAAACACTAAATTCACAGTAATTCACAACTAAGTTTTAAAAAGATGTTTGTTTTGTTTTAACAATGTGTTCTTTTTAAGTTTAGCACTTAAACTGTACTGGTATGATCATTTTCAGAGTATGGAATGAAAATGGAAGCAAGTCTTATAGAATGTGCTGCAAGTTATCTCTATGCCATTATCCAACTTAATTCTTTTAGTGCAGATAACTCCAGAATGGAGCAGTGCTTTCATAAGCTCACTCACACCTTTGGCAGACATTAGAATTTATACTAACAAGTGATAAACTTTTAGATAGCTTACCCATTTATACAAAGCAAAGTGCAGCACTGGTTATGTGGCAAGATTTTTGATTACGCTTGAGTCAATCTGTGACATAGGCTAAATTCAACAGTTCTCTACAGACTGCCACACTAATCAAAACAATTAATTAAACAGACTTTGCTACAGTGCTCATGAGCTCTCTGTCCAGGAATTGCAAGGCAACAAAATCAGGGACTGAACTGCTCTGTGTTACTGAGGGATAGAGGACAAGAGCTTTGCTCAAGGGCATGCAAAAATCCTGCAACAGAGCTAGGAATTTCTTTCATTCTTTTTATTAGCAAAATGATCTTAAATGCTCATAGCAAAGTAAAATTAAATATGCAAAGTAGATTTCAGTCCTCTTCCCACTCATAACAAGATTGACACACAGAGAAAAAATCATTACCAGTATTAACTGGAGCTATATTTGCTTGTGTCAACATCACATATGAAAAGCCATAGCATGCATAAAGAGATTTCAATTAGCATAGAATGGTCATGGAATACAAGTAAAAATGTTACTGAATGACACCCCCCGCCCTTCACAATTCTTCCTAACCTGATGTTGAGCATTTGGTTCCAAGGGGTATTTGTGGCTCAGACCTCTGAAAAAAACTTTCCTACCTCAGAAATCCAGTTCCTCTGCAGTCACTCTGAATAGACCTAATGAAGTAGCTCACCTTTTGCATTATATACTCTGATGCATGGTGTGTATTTTTTGCAAGGGAGAAGAAAATAGAGTTAGCCATTCTGCCAAAACAGGATAGTATTAAAAGAAGTGAAGGCAAATATATTTAAATTTAGCTAACAGACCGTTCTGTAATAAAGGATCTTCCACGCTGAGCCATTGCTGGAGCAGAATGTGTAGATCTGGAACAGGAGAAACTGACCCTCCAGTGCAAGCTGCAATGACCCTCTCCCTCCCAAAAATGAGCAAGTATATACTCTGCACACATTTAATCTCAGAAATAAGTTGATGGGTTTTACCTGTTCTCGATGCCCACACTTGGCTGCCACTTGCAGTGAGTGGAATGGAGAGGAGTGATTTCGGAAGGACGGGCAGAAGGACCGTGCTGGCTCCATATGGACAACACCCTGCCCAGGGAGTATGGCAAAGAGGAGACGGGCTCGTCCGACACACACCTCGGGTACCTGTCCCCTTTCAAACCCTGTGCCAACTGCGATATGAACAGTCTCTGGATGGTAGGAATATGACTGGTTAAGTTTCTTCTTCTTGTCCAAATCCTGTAACATCCAGGGGAAGAAAGTGCTAACACTGTGTGTAGGCCAAGAGTGGAACAACCTCCTCTTCTTCCAGCTACAGTGTTTCTTCCAGGGTCAGGATGAACAGCAACAGTCCTGGGGGTTGTTGTGGAGTGAGAGGAATGAAGCTCATTATTTACACTGGAATCTTCCTTGAAAGCTGTTGTATCTGAACAGCTCTGAGACAGGAGAAAAGACAAAGTCCACTTTGAAGCTGGTGCTGGAGTTTCTCTGAAAACTGGGCTGTGATGCACAGAGTGCTGGGATGTAATCCCTCTGAGGTCTGTCACAGGACTGGAGTCCAACTTTATGTGAAAAGAAATTGGGAAAACTGAGGTGTCCAAGAAAGAGGTTGGAGGCGTGTGGCTTAAGTCCGAAGAAAGTATTTTGGTAGTTTCTACAGGATAAAGTGCCAAAGGCTGAAAGCTGAACATCTTGGTGCAGCAGCTGTCAGCCCAGCGTGAGTGTACGTTCCTGTTAATGCAAGAAAAGGCTTCCAAGAGATTTTTAGATTGGCTGTACCTGTCACCCACTGGAAGAATTTCAGAAGAATATGGCAGAAATTCTAACTTACGTCTGCTTTTGGCAGGGGCCAGGAGCTTGCTGGCCATTGCAGACAACTTGCTCAACAATGCTGGTTCTTTGGTACATTTTCTGAATTTCAAGCTGTTCAACAAACTGCACCTCTTGGCCCTCTGCCTTGGCATATGCGCAAATCTCATGGCTGTTTCCTTTTCCACTGTCAGTGGTTTACGTGGAAAGTACAAAGATTCCAGAAGCGTGTTTTCCTGTTTAGGGAATATTTCCAGGGGAATCTCAGAGAAAGGTGGAGTTTTCATTTTTTTTATTTTTCTTACGGTTTTTAGCTGACACAATGTGGGAACTTTTTTGCATGTCCTTCCAGGTTGTATTTTTAATGGAAGAGGTCCTCTCAGTTTATTTGTAGTTCCTCTTCGTTTATTTGTAGTTCCAAAGGCACCAGGGATCCCATCATACCCTAAATTAAGGTTCAGGTTTTCCATTTCTGAATCCTGAGTCTTCAAAAACTGTGAACTAATAAAATCTGTGGTAATCTTTGGCCTTTCAACTTCTTGTAAAGTGCTACATAGTTTATTTTTGCTGCCTCTTACAGCAAAAATCTCCTCTGAAGTGCCTCCAGACTTCACATTTCTAGATGTCATCAAGTCAGATGAAGAGCTGCATAAGAGTTCAGAACTGTGCAGCATACTTGGTTGCAGTATGAATTTTGCTTTCTCCTGATGTTCCAACTTCTGTTCTGGTTGTGCCTTGTCCAACTGATGTACTTCCATCTTTCCATACTTCTTTTGTTTAAGTATTTGAAGTTCCTGTATTTGCTCAAGTCTCTCTGAACCTAAAGCCCCATTTTCCTTGCAATCTGCATGAGTTGGTTCTTTGTCCTGGCCTTCTGTTACCTCCTTGACATTATCTTTGCTTCGTGCATTTAATTTGTAAGGCACACACGCTTCCCTGCAAACCACACAGTTTGGGGATGGTTCTTTGCAACTGTCTGATAGTGTGCCCAGAGGTGGAGAAACTGTGGGCGTTGTATCATCCTGCACTTCTGGGGCAGCCTCTGTGTCAGATACAGCTCCAGCCTCACGATCATGCACAGTTTGTGAAAGTGCACTAGTACCTGCTAAGTTTGGGAGCTTTGTATCAGTTTGTCTTTCCTTTGAAAGATTATTCAGTTTGGATCTTGGGATTTCTTCCAAAACCTTTCCATATTTCTCAATCCTGAGGGGGACTATTTTGCTACCAGACTCTTTAGAATCTTCCAACAAGGCCCGTTGACGATCTTTGGGCAGCCTTCCTCTATGGGCTACCTCCTTTCCTATCTTCCCTTCTACACGTGTATTCTTAAATTTCTCTTCACTGGGAGGACTTTTTGGTGAGCTCATGTCCCTGTCTTTCACAGCTGGCATGCAAAGCCCTTTACCTTTCAGACTTTCTTTGCTGTGGGCACAAACTCTTGAGCTTTTGGCACCATACTGAGAGCCAGCTGCTGATTCATTCCCTGAAGATGGAACCTCAATACTGCTGGTTCTTTTCTTCACAGAAATTGTTACAGAAAGAATTTTTGTCATTGAAGTTTCATTGTTAAATCTTTTGTCCAAAGATGAAATATCTCTTTGTGTATTCTCAGGTGACATACACAGCTTTTCTTTCTCAGGCAGAGAGATGTGAGAGTTCAGAGCTGACATTGTTTCTAAATCCACCTGAGTCTTACTAGAAGTTTCTTGGATGTCAAACTTTTCAGAACGGGGTGCACTAATACCCCTTTGATCACCAGTTTCTTTACCAGTCTCAAAAGTTAACTGCGGGCAAGAATTATTTAAGATAGGAGTTATACTCAGACTTTCTCTATTTTCCATATCTGAAATCACATTTATATTTTCTACCATATCTGTATTCTTTAACGTCTCTTCACTGGGAAGACTTTCTGGTGAGCTCATGTCCATGTCTTTTACAGCTGGCATGCAAAGCCCTTCACCTTTCAGACTTTCTTTGCTGTGGGCACAAACTCTTGAGCTTCTGGCACCATACAGAGAGCCAGCTGCTGATTCATTCCCTGAAGATGGAACCTCAATATTGCTGGATTTTTTCTTCACAGAAATTGTTACAGAAAGAATTTTTGTCATTGAAGTATCTTTGCTAAAAGCTTCAGCTGAAGACAAAGCACAATTATCTCTTTGTGTATTCTCAGGTGACATGCACAGCTTTTCCTTCTCAGGCAGAGAGATGTGAGAATTCAGAGCTGACAGAGTTTCTGAATCTGCTTGAGTCTCAACACAAGATCCTTGGATGTCAAACTTTCCAAAATGAGATGGACCAATGCCCCTTTGAGCATCAGTTTCTTTACCAGGCTCAAAAGTTAACTGCAAGCAAGAGTCATTTAAGATAGGATTTATACTCAGACATTCTCTGTTTTCTGTATCTGAAAGCACATTCCTATTTTCTGGCTTGTATGAAAGACTCCCATGAATTGATGAAATGGGCAGAAGTTGAGCACTAATTGTATTTTCCTGGTTCTCCACCAACCACTTCATCTTTGGCAAAGATTGCTGCGTTTTCTTTCCTGCAAACACCAGCTCTGCTTTCTCTTTTGCACATTTGATAAAACGAGCCTGCTGTGAGCAATGTGGTCTGCCATCAGAAAAGTTTTCTTCAGGAGTCCCTTTATTGTTTCTTTCCCGTCTGTTCTTATGTTGTAGTCTGATTGTCTTCTCTTCAATTAGATCACTGATGGAGTCCATGTATCCTGAAGACTGTTCATTTTTCACACCAGTTGAAGAGTCCAAACCCATGACATTCTCTTGTAGAGCTCCTTCCAACCTGGCTTCTCTTTTGTATCTATGGTCTAACAGAGGCAGGTCACCACCTGTTTTTAGCAGAACCTCTTCACTGTGATTAGGACCAACTTTGTCTCTTTCCACAGAACCACCCATGGTTTGTAAGTCGGTGTTTGGTTGGTTGGTTAAACTTTCTAAACGCTGCTCACTGCCCAGCACCGGGACATCAGACTCACTCTGACATGGATGAAGCTGATTTCCCACTGGACAAAGGGTCTCTCCTGTTTGGCCAGCATGCTGTGTTGGAATGTTCACCTTGTCAAGTGCTGGGTGTGGATCACAGGGATCAGCTGTGAGCAATGGCATTTTTTCCTGCCCACGTGTGTCGAGTTCTCTCCTCCATGGGCCTAACAGAGAGTTGTAAAATCCAAAATTATGAGAACAGGTGTTTTTCTTCAAATATCTATCTAATAGCTGTTCATTCATATTATTTCTCAGATTTCCTTCAGGAGCATTTGGGGAATCCACAGGTCTTATTTTATCAATTTCTTCTGTCTGAGAAGCACGTCTGCCAATCTGTTCTTTTGCTTCATCTCTGTCATAAACAATTTCACTGCCCGTCCCCTTACAAAGATCAACTTGTTCCACAACCTCCATATTCTTATTTGAAATCTCATCTCTTGCCAAGGTAGCAGTAGACTTCTCTGCAGTATATGCTGAGCATAACATGGTTTTTCCTCTGGGAATGACATTTATCCCATGCAGAGCTATATCTCTGTTGCCCCAGTCATTTTCACAAAGAAGAGATCCATGTGCCAAAGGAGCGTGTGGTTCTGGAAAGATGATTGCCTCTTTACTGTTATATCCAGATGAAGACTTTCCTTCCAAATTATCATTTTCTTCAATTTTATCAACTTTAACACCAAAAGAATGACTGTTCAGGCAAACTTCATCCACACGTGTACTCCCTGATAAAATGCAGGAAGTACTGGCAGCTGTACCCTGTTTTTTTATACTCTGATTATTACAAATCCATGTGCGACAAAGTTCATTTCCTAAACCAGTGACCATTCTCTCTGTCTTTCCTGCAGAAGATTTTACGTTCATTTGAGATACTCTGCTTGTTGTATTAGGGTTATCAAAAGTCATGGAATTTACAGAAGACTTGAATTTGTCTTTATGAAGCAAAACTTCAGCTACTTGTTTCGCTGTTTTTCGAGAAGCACCAATTAATTCTTTTCTAGACAGATCACCCCAAGCCTTGTCCCTACATGAAACTTTATTAGCAGTACAAGGAAGACACTCATTATAATGAAGTTCTCTTGATTTTTGTAAAACAGGAGGTAGAGTTACATTTAGTGTATGAAACAAATTTGTTTTGTTCCCAGTGAATAAGCTGTCACTACTATCAGCTTCTGCAGCTCCAAATAAACCACCATCCAACTCTTTTGATGTTGTATTGCTCTCAGATTCCTTTTCAAGCAGTTGTGCCTTGGGTGAGTCTTTTTCTAGCTTGGTACTAAGATCAAGACAGCTGTGGTTACTGAGAGGAGGAATTTTATTGGCAGTACTATAAAAGCATCTGTCTCTCTGCACAGTTTCATGGGAAGCAATGTTACTTGTTTCCACCCACAAACGATTTTCTTTTATGTCATTCTTGCATGGGTCACTGACAGAGAATTGCCATTGGTCCTTTTTAAACTTATCACCTTCTGATAGGAATATTTTAAATCTTTCTTTTGAGAACTCAGCAGATGAAGCAACAGAATTAAAAACTAGAGAATGACAATGCTCAGAATTAGCAGTGTCTTGAGGTTCAGGACAGCTACAAATTTCAATGTTATCTCCCACAGCATTTTTTCTCCAGATTTCAGCAGTCTCACCAGATTCAGAGCTGTATGATCTTCCTACAGTAGCACTTAATTCCCTAGGATGAATTTTTGCACTAGATAATCGTTTGTTCCTTACCACTGAGATCTGCTTTACTGGTACAGATGTGGAGGTTTGGTTTCCTAAAAACCCAGTTCCATGATCATAAGGAGTGTGATGTTTGATGTTTTGGGGAAGGTAATTCTGGGGGACTTCACTGATAATTCCAGGAACTGCAGAACTGCTTTCTAGTGGCATATTTCCGAAGTCCAGATAACAGATGCTTTTCAGAACTGGACATAAAACTTCAGAACTTTGTGTGGAGCGTGTTCTACAGCTTTCTGCTGAGAACAACTCACGAGGTCCATTTTGTCCAGGTACAGAACCCTTAAAGTAGTCATAAGCATAATTTTCTTCATCCCGCTGACAAGTCTGGTAATTAGCAAATGATGTACTGAGTTCATTAAGAGGATTTTGTCGGGGTAACTTTTCTTCTCTAATCTCCAAAACAGATAGACAATTCCCCCCTGTTCTCAGTGGCCTGGCAGCATGGGCTTTTGACCCACTATAGTCACTTGTTTCTTGTGGATGATCCGTAGCTGCTCCAATGTCCATGGCTTTTAAAGGCTCTAAAAAACCTAAGATGCTGGTTTCTGAAACCCCAGCTCTGGCCATGACTGTGTCTACATCTGGGCATTGACTGCTCTCAGGTGGAAGACCTTTACTCACTCTGTCATTCCTGTATCCTGCTTTGCTAAATATCCTAGTCCCATCAGACTTCATACCTTGTACTTCTTCAGTGAGCTTTGGCAGAGTTTCAGCTGTCACCTGAACATTTGCTTGGTTTTCTTCTGCATAAGAAAAAAAATGAAGCAAATCAGAACCATATGCTAAATTTAGAAGGCATTCAGCTTATTAAGTACCTTTTGTTGTTATACACAACATTCTGCGCAGTGTTGGTTACCAAAATGTTCTTAAAAAGTGAGAATTGATGCTCACAGTTTTACTACAAGTCTTTAGAGGAAAGAACAAACTATTCCACCACAAAGCCAACAAAGACAATCCTTTTCAATACAGACATTTTCAGTCCTGTGTATTTCAGATTCCTCTAATATCAAGCTAGGTGAATGCAGGTCATGTAACTTAACACAGAGGACGCCACAGCCAACGTTAAAATAATGCTGATTTGTAACATCAAAATTCAGCATAGGCTGGGACTTGATCTGCTCCAGCCTAGAAATATGGCTGTGCATTGTGTGGCCATTTCCATTTCTTCTTCCTTGAAGACATGTCTGTCAGTAACTCATCCATAGTTGGACATATCTCATCTGCCCAAGCAATTTGGATTATTCATAAACTTTTCCTGTAAAATCATAAAGAAGGTGCGAATTAAAAAAATCACAGCTACTGTAGAATAAATTCAAACTTTACAGGGAATATATTTACTCAGACTTCTGCAGATCTTTTCCCTATTTTCTAGTAAGCACCAAGCCTACCTCGATGGCTGACTAAATTCGTCAGTTAAACACCAGTTTAGGTAAAGATAGCAGGCAGGGAAATAGAAAATAATTACTAGATGCAAGCAAAGTGACCAAAGTATTTGGAGCTAGAAGATTATGGAGGATCATAACAAAATTAATAATTACATTAGCCATCCTCTTTCTTTGGATTCTGCAGGTTTAGTTTTATTTTTTAGAACACTCAAAAATTAATAACACTTTTATATATATATATGCAATTACTGCTATCATACGCTCCATCTTTGAAACAAAAGGAAATGCAAAACATCTGCTATTAACAACCTCTTCTGCTTTGGAAACAAATAACTGAAAAACATCTACAGAAAAGGTCTTCAGGCAAGTACATACCCTGCCAGGGGAAAGTAAAGCATTATGTTTTTGAGATTGAGGGTAATATTTTCTACCATAAAACAAAATAAATGAGCCATCCCACAATCACTCATCCATTTTAAATCAACAGTAAATAACTGGGAGAGAAGCAGGGGCTGGATAGGGATGTATAGCTAAAATAACTACCTGTATTCCTCAGAGATCCTGCAACTTCAGTGCAACAGGTTCTCAAAGACTTTGCCCCTTGCTCATGTAAGTGAGGGTCCTCCTGAAACAAGACAAAAATAGCAGTGGAAATGGTTAGATTTTCTGAAGTGTATCATGTCTCAGGGACTGCATCTGCTCAGGTGAGTTAGTTCAGAATGAGGAATTCACTAAGAAACCTCCAGCCTTGGCCAAAGGCAGCCTTGCATTGCAAGGGCTTCACACAAGCACTGAGGATGTATTCCCAAAACACCTCGATTTAGCAGCAATGAAGTCTTGTGATGTGGCAGCTAAAATGTAAGTACACAGCTTAAAAATGCAAATTGTAGGAAATTTGAATGAGAAGAGCAATCCAGTCTCCAAGCCTAGTTCACACCTCCAAACCACTACCACTAGACATCTGGGAAGATGTGTGCATTTTCTGTCTCATTAGAACTTGCCTTCTACTATTCCTTGGGCTCAAAACCACAAACCCAGGAACAGATGACTTAAGTCTGCCAGCAAAACCACCAAAACATGATCCCACAACGAAACTACCCGCATTTAAAAATATGTGAAAATTCATCTGGGAAAACTGAATCACTATAAAGAATTTAATAATTTAAATTTCAAATCATAATGTTAAATCAAATTTTTAAAATTTCAGATAAATAGATATAAAAAAATTGGAATTAAACACACATTATTTCAGTGTTATGCAACATCCAATAATTAAGGTAAAAAACACTCAGCTGTGCACCTTGTGCTGGTACATATCTGCCTTACACCGTTTCAACAGTATTTAAGCAAGTGAAAACACTGATATTACTGAGTCTAATTTTTCAGTGGACCCACAATAATCCAGGTACTGACACACACACTCTGGACATGTCCAAGGCCAGGCTGGACAGGGCTCTGAGCAGCCTGGTCTAGTGAAAGGTGTCCCTGCCCATGACAGGGGGTTGGAACAAGATGACCTTCAAGGTCCTCTTCCCACCCAAACCATTTTATGATTCTATACTACAAGACACAAAAAAGAACCAGGAGACCCACTGCCAAACCCACTGCCTAGTGACTCTAACCCTAAATTCAAATTATCACGCAGGGATTCATTCCTGCATTCACTTACTTGTTGTGACCAACTTTCCTCCAGGGTTGAAGGACAACTTTCAGCATGATGGTACTCAGCACCTTGTGCCTCTTTATCTTCTTTCTGGTATCCATCACTAGAACAGTCTAATTTCCTAAAGTGTCTTTTTCTGCTTTTTTCATTCTCTGCAAGGTCTCCAGCCTGTAGTAATTCTTCAGGAAAGGATTCTGCTGGCCCATGAGAAATCACCTGGAGCATATCACCCAAATCCTCCGTTTTGTGGCAGAAGTTTCCTATGGCAGAAGTCCATGGCCCATCCCTGTGTGCCAGCACGGGCACTGGCCCATCAGACTGTGCATCCAGTCCAAGGCTGGGCCCTGGCACTGCCATCAGTTCTGTGGAGATGCTCTCTGGCAGTCCAGGGTACAGCTCCTCTATTACAGCAGACACAGAAGAATGAAGGAGAGACTCCACCCCAAATGAGAGCATCAGGGCTGTTGAAGATCAGTTACCCTGAGCTTTTCAGTTTATCCTAAAAAAAAAAGCAATGTTAAATCAACGTACATTGGATTAACCATAGAAAAACCCCAAAGTGGAAGGGACCCTCAAGGATCACTGAAGTCCAACTCCTGGATTATATTAAAAGGAAAAGCTTAATTCCTCAAGATTCAAGAATATATGTTTAAGAAAGATACTTCCAAATAGGTTTTTAAGAAAGGTGCTTTAAGGAGAAACATTTGAGTATCTAAGGAAATGCTTCATAAACAAAAGAAGAGAATAAAGCCAAATAGAGATTCCCAAGCCTCATTTTCACATTCAAACATCTCCCTGCAGATTTAATCACATCTTCTGAAAAACCAGAGAAGATGTTATAAAGCAAATCACGGGGCTTGTATCAGTCATCCTCCTCCTTCACTAAAACTAAAGCATCGTTTCGTTTCCTGGGATTATGATGAGTTTCTAGTCTTTGGAAAAAAACTCCAACTT
The DNA here is from genome assembly GCF_009819655.1 of Sylvia atricapilla. NCBI lineage: Eukaryota > Metazoa > Chordata > Aves > Passeriformes > Sylviidae > Sylvia > Sylvia atricapilla. The sequence continues at coordinate 3,053,158 of NC_089156.1, read as the reverse complement.
TTCTTCCCATTCTCGGCCTCAAACGAACACTTCCTAAGCCATGAGGCAGCAGACTGTGCCTGTCAGCTTCTCTCACTGAGCACCTGACAGGCAGTCCAGAGGATGCCCTGTCCCCGGATCCTCCAGGGCCCAGCACTGAGCGCCCGGAGCGCGGCAGCTGCTCCGTGAGCACGGCACAGGAGCTCCGGCGGGGCTGACACCGCTTCTGTTCTGTCGGCACCGGGAAAGCCCTGACGTCTAATCGCTCCTGAAGGCTCACGGACAGGAACGGGCTAAGCCAGGCCTCCAGAGGAGCAGCAGCTGCTCCGTTTACCAAAACACGGGCTGAGCAGCCCAGCGTCGATCTCCGCTCCTTAAGCAAGAGCCGCCTGTGCAGACACAGGTGGAACTCGCAGCAGTCCCCGGGAGAGCATCACCCTCGCGGCGACACCGCCCCGGCATCGGCGGCACGACCGGGGACCACCCTTTGTTCAAGCGCCGCAGCAGCGTCGACAGACTCGGTCCCGAGCCCCGCTCCTTCTCCGCGGCAGCAGCCCCCGCACCGGCCGGCCCCGAGGGTCCACAGCCGCCCTGCGGCAGCGGACCGGAGATCGCCACTCTCCGTAATTACACAACCGCCGGCGTCTCCCCCGCGCCCGAGCTGGGCAGGGCCCCCGCCGGCCACTGGGCCCCGTTCCAACTCCCAGCCGGCGGCGGCGGCCGCAAGAGGCAGGTCCGCGCCGGGACACCCCCGCGCCCCGCCCCGCGCCCCGCGCCCCGCCCGGTGCCGTTACCTGAGCGGCGGCGGCCGCCGGCCCCGCTGCGCGCGCCTGCCGCGCCGCGCCCCGCCCCGCGCGCATCACTTCCGCATCCGGGCCCGGCGCGCGCGTACCCGCCAGCAGGTGCTGTGGCCCCGCCCCCATAGGGGAGCAGCCGTTAGTGGGCGGGGCTCCCATAGGCTCCGCCCCCACACGGCCACGCCCCCTCGCCGGGCCGGTCTGGCTCCGGCCCCGCCCCCGCTATGGGCGTGTCCCGCCCGCCCCTTCCCGCCGTGGCGGCGCGGGTGTCACGTGGGGCGCGGCCCCGGACGCGGAAGTGCCGTACGGTACCCGCGGGACACACACCGGCAGGTCAGGGCTTCGCGTTTGGGTGCTCCGCGAGCAGCGGCGGGACTGCGCTGCGCACGGCCCGGCTCTGCCGCGGCACGGCCGGCCCCGGCCGCGCTGCCCCGGGGCTGGCTCGGCCCGCGGCGGCTGTGAGCCGCGCGAAGGGTTAAGGTGTCCGAGCTCCCTTCGCGCCCGGGCTGCGCCGTTCTCCCCGGTGTCCTTCCCCCGGGGCTCTGGCCTGAGCCGCCGCGCTGCTCGCTCTGTGCTACTGCCCCCCATGCGGGTAAGGACCCTGGCGAGGCCGTGTGCCAGACCGCCCCTCGCCGCTGCTGCGGGCCGGACCTCGGGGTCTCCATGGGCTTCACTTTTCCTATGAGCGGGCGGCCGAATGGACGCAGCGGTTCCCTAGCTGGTTGATGACTGTAGGCACGGCAGCGGACTGTAGCTGCTTGGGTTTGTTTGCGCTCCGCTCCGACCCTGCTGTCTGTGGCGTCCCCGGTGCGGGTCTGCCGGCTCGCAGCCCCAAGCGGCGCTTCCCTCCAGACCCGCATCCAAATTACAGAGTTTGTTTTAACAAATTTTGGCTATCTGGGGTTTTTTTCCCACTACGACTCTGTAGCTCGGAAATTGACTTGCTGCCAAGCACATCTGCAAGCTCAACCCTTTAATCTATTTGAAAAGCACACTTTTAGGTCCCTCTCTCCTTGTGCCTGTACTTGCAGCTGCCCCGCACTCTCCTCTGCTGGGCGCAGCTCTGCCGCGCCGCGGTGAAATCGGCCGGGACTCCGTGCTGTGTACACGTGCAGAACATACAGTCGGTTTGCCTTGACGAGAGATCTGTGTTTACTTTCATTTCTGTGTTAGATATGCAAGATGCCTTTAACTGTCTTGGCTCAAAGCGTCTGAGAGGAACCGGAGCTCAAGATGAGAACGAACAAAGTGTACAAGCTCGTCATACATAAGAAGGGGTTTGGAGGCAGTGGTTAGTATCTCCTAGCTCATAACAGTGACACCAGCACTCACTTAATTGAAAGCAATTGTTTTATCGATTGTTTTAACAACAGTGAAGATGCAACTTTGATGTAACAAGCAGTATTGCCAGCCAGAGTTTGGAAAGCTCTTTCTAATAACAGGACACAGCAAAATAAAAGAACGTTTATTGGAAGAGACCAAGATTGTATCTAAAAATAAAATTGCTTTATTTTTACTTCTTCCCCTTTTGTTGCAACACTTTTCTCTTAATCTGATGTTTCTGTCACCCTAATGAGTGACACATATGTCAGTGACTTATGAATGCACACAAATGTATTTCTGAGCACTAATAATGGTGCCACTGATTGGATTGCTCCATACTTCTACACTTAAAGCATGCTGATTAATCTTGCTGAGATTCTATAGCTGTCTACTTTCCTGCTGCTGTTCGTTGTATAAGCAGTACAAAAGATGATTCTGGTTGCCTAAATGAGGGACAGTCTTTTGCTGAGCACTTCTGTTGTGAAAGTTCTGTTATTTGAGCTGTTTGTGCCTGCAAGAGTGGCTGATCTGAAGTGGCTGGGGAGGGACCCTGTCAGGTGATGAACAGAAAACGTTTTGCTGATGTGTTCATCTTGATTTGGTGTATCTATATGTGCTAAGCTGTTGTATGCAAACATGCAGGTGTCTGTCTTTAGTATATATCTGTTCACTGCCCTCATTCATTTATGTCTTGTAGATGATGAGCTGGTGGTAAATCCTAAAGTATTTCTTCAAATCAAGCTGGGAGATGTTGTGGAAATTGCCCATCCCAATGATGAATACAGGTGAATTCTCTTTGCTGATATCAGTGAGGTTGGAGCCTGAAAGGATCTGTTCATGTGTAGTGGTTTCTAGAGTGAGAGGCTCTTAGGGCTGACATAACTTTGCTTCAGGATGCTGCCATGATTTTTTCTGTCTAGAGAGAAGGAAAGAGGTTAACTTTAGCAAGAGTGCTTCCTTAAAATTTATGGAATTCTTTGTGTATGGTGGTAGTTTGCTGATCTTCCATAGGTCAAGTAGCACCTGAATATAGAATTGACAATATCTGTATCCTCTTCCTAGATCTGCTGTTACCTGAGGATTATCCTCCTATCTTACAGTATATCCTAGGCAAAATTAAAATTTTGTGGCCTTGTTGTATGAACCTGTTCATCCTGCAGCCTGCATCTGAAAAGCAGTGGTACACTTGTGTGAGGAGCTGAGAAGTTCTTGTGTGACCTAATTTCCCATTTGTAGTGGTATCTTTACCTCAAGAGTACCTTATAATTGTGAAGAATGTAAGGAACAAGGCAGAGAGACAGGTAGAGAGGATGGTGTATGAAGCTTTTTAGAAAATATTAATGTTTCTCTTTAGCTTATCCTGTCCATGTTATAAAATAGTTTTGAGTGTGTGATTTACCAGAGACACTGTTGGTATCTCAACTTATCTATCTTTTTTCTCTTCTCCATTCTAGTCCCCTGCTTCTACAAGTGAAGTCACTGAAGGAAGATTTGCAGAAAGGTAAAACACTAGACTTATGCACAGTAAAATCATAGGAAGGGTGACATGACTGGGCTGTACCTGTGATTAGCTAATGTGTGTATTTTAGATTCATAAGAAAATCAATGCTTTGTCTGTTTAGCAAGGGAAGGATTAGAATTTTAACAGAAAATTAGCAGTTAGTTCTAAATCTGCTTTTGTTTGAATAATGTGAGTGTGCTTTAAACAAACTCGGCTTTTTAGCCTGAAGTTTGTGTTTCATGGCTGTCTCACTGTGCTGGTTTTGTGCCTGTAAAGCACTTGGGAGCTGCTGGGGACATTGACTTCTCTGCTGTCCTTTCTCGTTTTGGGGCAGAGACCATCAGTGTGGATCAGACCGTTGCCCAAGTGTTCCGCCTGCGGCCCTACCAGGATGTCCATGTCAACGTTGTTGACCCAAAGGTGTGTGGGTTGGCCACTGGTTTCCATCCATTCCATCACTGGACTCAAATCAGAGCCCTTTCATTTTCCATCTGCAGTAGTCTGGGGGGAAAAAAGGCATTTATTTTTTATTGAAAGATATTTTAGTCTTCTTCCCTAAGAAAATGAGCGTTAGACTTTTGAATTATTGGTTGGTTTGTTATGTGTCTCTTCTCTTCCTGCCATCTCTGCTCTTTTTTTGAGCTCTGTGATCCTGCTTTAACAGTGCTTGGTAGAAATGTAGACATTTCACATATTTTTAAATTTCAGAAATTCAGGATAACTAGGCACAGTAAAGAAAAACAGTGAGTGGCCTAGTCAAAAGAAGAGCCATGGTCTGGATTTGCATTATTTGATACCACAGAGCCTCTTACAGAGAGACATTGCCTGTAAATGTCCCGACTATTAAAAGAGCTGCAGTCAACTTACATTCTGCACAAGACTAAAAGTTGGAGGAAATAAGGCTTCCTTAATGTCATAAACAATGGCAGTAATTTGTTTCATTTCAGCTTCCAATCTGTACTGAGACTTGTAGCACAGATTTAGTCCTTGGGCTTTTCTTGTCACATTGTGCAATATTTTACAGCTCACAGTAGTTGAGGAACATGCACAGCTTTGGTATTTATTTGTATGGGCTTCCTCCTTTATCTTGCGATTTTAGGGAGATTGGCTAGCATTTGAATAGCCCCTCTTGTAACATTTGGTTACTAAATGAGCAGATTGGTGGGCCCTACTTAAAAACAACCAGTAAAATCTAAGCAGTGTTTTTCATCCATTCCCAGGAGGTGACCTTGGACTTGGTGGAGCTGACATTTAAAGACCAGTACATTGGGCGTGGGGATATGTGGCGACTGAAGAAGAGTTTGGTAAGGCCCCTGGGCAGGGTGCAGGTGATGAACCTTGTGTTTTGCTTACTGTGAAAGAAAAGAAGTGCTTTACAAAATGCAGAGAGACAAAGACAGTGCCAGCAGCTCCTGAGGATCTTGTGCTGTGAGTGGCACATCAGAGTTGGAGAAATAGATGTAAGTGTGTTGTAGAAAAACAAATCCCATCATTTCCTACTCCACTGCTATAATGTTGATTGCTGCCTTGGGCACTGAAAATGCTGTTCAGAGTTTTTTTGCTTATGTTCTGAATTTTAATGATTAACTGCATTTGGAAGGAATTGAAGCCAAGTGTTTTTCAAGCAGAAGTATGCTGACGTGTCCCCTCTCTGAGAGTATCCCTTAATAAGTAGCTATTAGAATATCTTCTGCCTGCATCTCTGAAGTGCAGTCTTCTGCTCCTCTAAGTGCACTGAATTAGGCAAATGATCCCATTTAGAGTTTATCTGTGTTAAAAGTGATTTTCTGTTGTCTATTACAGAGGTTCTGTAGGCTGAGCTATTAGTAGTAACTACCCTGAATGGACTTTATGACTTCTGTTGTAAAAATCACGTTTGAGTGCGAGTGGTTTTTTTGTACATTGTTCTTCTCACTCTGAGCTCTTCTTCTAACACACATAACTTCTCTTTCCTAGGTCAGCACCTGTGCATATGTCACCCAAAAAGTCGAATTTGCAGGTATCAGGTCAGTGCCTCTTGTTACTTATTGCTTTAGCTTCATGAGTTTTAAGTATCCAACTGGAGACTCTTTTCTGAAAAATCCTTCATGTTTCATTGTTCTCTTCCCCATCTACAGATTTGTCTGTACCATGGAGTGGGGGGAGGCTTCAATCTGATTTGGGGTAAAAGAAACTAATAGTAGGGCAGGCAGCTACACTCTGATGAAGGCCAAATAGTTTTATTTTTGTCTCTTAGAATATTACCCCCCCTTCCCAAGCTGTATTAATAGTTTGGGGGGATTACTTCAGTTGGTTTTGGGGTGACACAGGTACAAGGAAATGTGTGGATGCAGAGGGAAATGGCTGGTTGACATCTTTGGGGTTAAACAGCGGGTTTTAACCAAATAAGTCATCCTTGAGTGCAGATTTTGGTACATCTCTTACTTGCTCAAATACTGATTCTCTAATCTTCATATTCAAATATGCTGCACTTCTTTTTTTTCCAGGGCCCAAGCAGGTGAACTGTGGGTAAAGAGTGAGAAAGTCACTTGTGGATACATCAGTGAGGACACCCGGGTAAGAGTTCAGGAAAGAAGTTTTTCCTTTCCTTTTGTAGTTTTCAGGATTTTTGTAGTTCCATCTTTCCTGCAGATTAGTATGGATCATTGGAATTGACTGTGTTGTAAGGTGGAGAGTTGCAAAGAGTTCAGGACAATGAATCATAATTAAACTTCAGCTCTGCTGTGCTGGCCGCACTAGGAATGACTTGTTAGAGGGGAAATGCCAATTTCTTATAGGGGAAATTCCCTGTGATGCAAGGACTACAGTTGTATAAATTGCTGTATAGTTAAGCTCTTCATTTGGGCCTTCTAAAGAAGGTACTTGGTTTTAAATCAGGTCTTGCATTCCTTTGCAGGTGGTCTTCCGCTCCACTTCTGCCATGGTTTATATTTTTATCCAGATGAGCTGTGAAATGTGGGATTTTGATATTTATGGTGCGTAGGTAACTGACCTGCCTGTGACTGGGGATGGTAGCAGCTGTTCTTTCTGCCCCTACTACAAAACTGCCACTACCAGCAAACTAAAATATTCTGTCTTTGGCCTAAGCAGTGCTCCAGGGCATGCTGTGGCCTTTCCTAAGATCTTCCTTGCAGTGCCACCCATTTCTGTCCCTGGCTGTGCCATCCTTTTCCTGTCCCTGTAGGGCCTGGGTACCATTACCTCAGCCCTGAAATCACTGTGAGCATTGGGAAGGTTTTCTATGGATATGAATATGTTGGGTTCAAGGTGCAAGTTTGGGAATCCTGAAGCCAGAAATGTGTGGAAAATCCTGTGCCAAGAGGACCTTGATGGTTTAGATACCTCTTGACATTGGCTTACTGAGGAAGTGAAACCTGCCTTAGCCCAGGCTGAAGTTGGTAACTTCAGTTGGAAGTATTACAACTTTAGGCATTAAGAATGAGTCACTTCTCTATGTCATCCTATTTTTTTTCTGGCTGAATTCTTTAGCAAACCTCTTGCCACTTCCTTTGACCATGTGTTTAGGCGTATGCAACTGGGCAATTATTCAAATCAGAGCAGGGGATCACTTGTGCATTCTATGCCTAAAAGATAGTACAGATGCTTTCCCAGCATGCTGCAAATGTGTTGGAAAAATGAATTAAAGGTCAGATCCTTCTGGCAGTAAGAGTCATGTTTACATCCTATGAAAAAAGGATACCTTTAAATCTTCTAATCATAAAGAAGTCATTCTTTTTAATCTTTTTATCATCTTGTCTTAGTGATATTGCCCTTTATTATGCACACAGCTGCTCAGATTTTAATAAACAGAATTTTCCTAGAATCTTTGGGTTAGATATGCCCCATAGTTGAAGTATCTACTGTTACTGTTAATGCTTGGGAGATTTTTATTTTGCAGGGGATCTATACTTTGAGAAAGCTGTGAATGGTTTCCTTGCTGACCTCTTCACAAAATGGAAGGTAAATAGTTGACTGAGTTCAGTTTTAATTTTTTGTTTTTCTGGACTTGCTCGGGGCATCTCTCTGAACAGTAACACATCAGAATATCAAATTGTTGTTATAAACAAACTGCCAAATGTCTGTTTTCTTAACAAAAATCTAGGCAATTACAGACAGGATCTTCTTTAGAGACTAGAGGAGAGTGCTCCTGGTAAATGTGATATAGCCAAGCAGCACAGAATCTGCAGGATTTTATAACCATTTTGTTATTTGAGAGGCAGGTGGAGCACTAATGCAGATCCATTATTGCCACAGTCTAGATTTTGTTAGTTACCTTTGTTTCTAGGTGTGAGGGAAGAGAGGCTGTTACTGTAGGTATATATGCACAACTTTCTACCAAATGTGACTTTAAAGGTTTTCTTTTTGCATTTGTTCTTCCTGGACAGGAGAAGAATTGCAGCCATGAAGTGACAGTGGTTCTATTTTCAAGAACATTTTATGAAGCAAAATCTATAGGTATGCAAATTCTCTATTTTCATGTTTCCATTTTTAAAGTCTTGTCTCTTGAAAGTTGGTCACGGGCTGACAGGGACTTTTTCTCTTTTTTTAATTGCCATGTTCAAAGTATCAAGCACAGTAGGTACACAGCCATTGTTATGAAATTACTGCAGTGAAAACCTTACATGGAAGAATGCTGCAAATTTTCCTCATCATACTCAAGCTGTCATATTGGTTTAAAAGCAGTTTTTATATTGTGTAGGAGGTCTGATATTTCTCCAAGTACTTTGTTTTTTTGTTTGCTTACTGGGGGCTTTTTTGGGTTTTTTGTTTTGTTTTGTTTTATTTTTAATGGAAATAACAGCTTCTTGCTGGAAAAGATGAGTCATTTCTATACAAGAGCATGAGATGAGATGTGCTTTTCCTTCCATTTCAGATGAGTTTCCTGAAACGCATCGTGCGTCAATTCGGCAGGACCACGAGGGAAGATATTATGAAGATTTTTACAAGTATATTTTCCTCCCAATTCTTTTCACCTCTTGTCCCACAGTGTTTATACAACCTGATGCATCCTTTTTTGTGCATTTCTTTATAGTTTGCTCATCCCTTCTCACTTCCCCTCATGGCTTCCTTTCATGGCCCTCACCAGGTTGTGTTTTTTGTAGAGTCGTGGTTCAGAATGAGAGGCGGGAAGAGTGGACCTCCTTGCTTGTGACCATTAAAAAGCTTTTCATCCAGTATCCTGTGTTGGTACGACTTGAGCAAGCAGGTACAAGAATCCTCCTTTCCCTGCTTTTATCCTTTGCTCTCTATTTTTTTGTTATTTTTCAGCTTGTCAGTAAACTATCCAGTTTCAGTTGGAGTCTGGTGTTGTGCTACTTAGTGCTCTCCTGTCTGGGCAATTCCCCTCAGTCCTTCTGTGGAACTTAATAACATCAATTTTGCTTGTAACTTTTGAGCTAATAGTTAGTTACTAAATAGTATTTAGTACAGATGTAATTTTCTGTGGGTTTTTTATTATATAAAGCTGGTATACAGGAATGATGATTTTTTTTTTTCCCTTCTGAATACTTTTCCAGAGGGCTTTCCTCCAGGTTACAATTCTACCTCAGCACAAGGGAACTACTTGGAGGCAATAAATCTTTCATTCAATGGTAAGTTATGAGCAGTGGGTAAAAATATACAGGGGAAGAACCATTCAAGCAGCTGCCAGTAAATGGCTGTGGACTTCTGTTAATTTTTCCTCAATACTGTGAAGAGAAGGGGAATATTAGGTGGTCACCTGTTGTGTTTTATCTTCTTTTTGCCAGGGTTGGGATTAAACACCAGACATTGTTTCATGTTCAGACTCTTAATTTTTATCTACATTTGTCTCACAAACCCTGTGCTCTACAGCACTTCTAGCTAACAAACTAAAAATGGAGCCCCATCTTTCTCTCTATAAGGCCTTTTAAGGATAAACTGTCCAATTAAGAAATGACACCTAAGTTATTTTTGCTTTTAACCCAATAACCAACCACTGAATATCCCCAAAATGTGGACTTTTCTATCCAGTTACAAAATGCCACCTAGACCCATAAAGAAGGTGAAAAAGAAGGACTAGCCTCTGCCCTAAAACCTTCATCTTGCTTTATATATATTACCATATTCTAAAATCTTAATTTCTAAGTTTTCCACCATGTGATATTACACACTTCTATTCAAGCTACACACCCACAATCCCAGTGCCATCACTCAGTTTTGGAAGCCTCCTCCACAGCCTCAGGTCAAATGCAGTGTTTTCAGGGGGTCAGTGCCTGTCAGCACAGAAAGTCCAAAGTTCTCAGTGCCCAGGGTTCCAACAGTCCCCTGCCTTGCTCTGACAAGGAACCTCCAGGGTGTTTTAGGAGTGTTTGTGCCTTCTCTCTGGCAGTGTTTGACAAGCATTACATCAACCGCAACTTTGACCGCACGGGGCAGATGTCGGTGGTGATCACCCCGGGCGTGGGCGTGTTCGAGGTGGATCGGCTCCTCATGATCCTCACCAAGCAGCGCATGATTGACAATGGTAAACGTCTGCCTGCAGCCTCTCTGGAGGCAAACACGGGCTTGGGAAAGATCCAGCTTCTTCTGGCTGTGAAAAAGTGTCTACTGTGAGCTGTGTGCTCTGGGAGGAAGGGCTACAGCTGCAAGACTTGTGTCTGCACTCCTATTGAAATGAGCAGACTTTCAGAGTGCTTACAGGCATTTACTTTTGTTTGTGGTAGAGAGCTTCACACCTGTCTGTGCAAATCTTTCTCTTAAAGAATAATCTTGCATGAGTTGCCTTCATGTAGAAAAATAATTTCTCATATCCCCACAGGTATTGCTGGTTTGTAACCATACCATGGGACCATTAACTTCCACTTTTAGTATTATTGCTTCTTGTAATATGATATAAATACATACTGGGTCTTCAATTCTGTTTTGGCTTAGCATATCACTCCTGCTTGGTCAACAGCTGAACTCTACTGTCATCTGTTTACAGGGATAGGTGTGGATTTGGTGTGCATGGGAGAGCAACCCTTGCATGCTGTACCACTCTTTAAGGTAAGGCTGCTTTCCCTTCTCTCTGTTCCTGCCATGAACGTTACTATTATTGTGACTTGCTGTTAATTGCTCCTGAATTACTCTTACAGCTCCATAATCGCTGTGGGCCTGGTGACTCACGAATGGGTGATGACTACAATATCCCACACTGGATAAATCATAGGTAGGTGAATTCTATCAGCATTTGCTAAATGCTTCTGTTTTGCTTTACTCTTCATAGTCTCTTCTTTTTCTTTTTTCACTTTTATCTCTTCTGCTTTCCTTGTGAAGCAAAGGAAATATTACATTACTCTTGCAGAACTCTGGCCATTAATGCAACCTAACAGCAATGACAGGGTTTTCAAACAGCTGGTGTGAATCACTAGAGTTGGGTAAATCGGAATGAGTTGTGTAAATGGCACAATGGATGTGGATGTCTTTCCGACAGAAATGTCTCTCTGTGGAAGGAGAAAATGAGCTGAGCAATGCAGGTGTTAAGAAGTGTCTAGGCTGAGGCTGTACAAGTGTCAAAGGCCTGTCTTTAAGCAAAGTGTAGCTTCTCTCAACCATCCCTCAGTGTTTTCCATACTTTTTTTATGCACAGAACGGTGTCCCATTTTCTGTATCCAATAGCTAACTCGGGTTCCTGGTCTGTTTACTTGTAGCAAACCAACTGTGTTGAGTTCTTAAAGCCACATTGTTTCTTCTTTCAGTTTCTACACTTCCAAAAGTCAACTCCTGTGTAACAGCTTCACTCCACGGATCAAGCTGGCAGGAAGGAAGGTGGGAACCTTTCTGATTTATATTTTCCTACTAGTTTGTCAGATCCCTCTTCTCAGTCAACCATCACAAGTATTCCAAGAGCTTGTTGGAATACTTGTGATGCTTGGAAACATGATGTTGGAAACAAGATGTTGGAAACAACTAAGTTTCTGTGTTAAAAGGCTGTGAAAGCAAAGCTGCAAGGTTTGTTGTAGGGAATTTGAATGTATGAATAGTTTGTAGGTCTTTCCTTTCTACATAAAACTGTGTGAGAAATGTTTTGGTCACCATAAAAATTAGTTTCATTCTGTAACAAAGAACTCTCTGGAGAGGAAGAAGTGTGTTGAGCACTGTGTTTTTCACACAGCTTTGTGAGCAACTATCAGTATTTAATATTTCTGAAGTTGTCTGGCTGCCTCATTGGGTTAGCAAGCTGAACTTTGTCTGCTTGTCACACTGGGGATGTTTCCTTAGAACATGCTGACTGATTCCCTTCCCTACGTCTTTTCTGTTGCTCTCTTTTTTTTTCTTGTTTGTTTTTTTTTTGGTCACTTCACGTTTCCTTTGTTGGACCCTCCAGCCACTGACTGAGAAAGCAAAGAGTAGTCGTGATGCCTGTGAGTAATTCTGTTCTGGAATGATGTGTCCCAATGACCCCAGCCTAACAAACAGCTGCAGTAAGAGTGACACTTTAGCACAAGGGAGGGACAATTGTTACAGAAAAACATCAAACCCAGATTTGATACTCGGGATGCTAATGTGCATGTGCCAGTTGACTTCTTGGCAATTATTCAGTTAGTGTTTAGAATGTATGGGAGGAAAGACAAAATCAGCCAGCCTGATTCAGACACCAATTTTGATAATTGAGCTGCTCTGCTCATTACACTTTGGGGTACTTTTTGGAGTAGATACTTTGCCTACAGGTGAGAGGTGTATACTCTGACTTGAAGACCTTGAACATTCTCGGAAGAGGTTCCAGTGCTGTATGATTTTTATTTCAGCATTAGGAGCACCAAAGGATGCTGAGAATGCCTTGCCTATCCAGGTGGATTATGATGGCTATGATGCCCAGGTGTTCAGGCTGCCAGGCCCATCCAGAGCCCAGCGCTGTAGCACTTTCAGGTGAGAGGCTTGGGAGTGCACTGCTTCTGGAGCAGCCGTGTTATGTGTGCTTGAGACATCAAATACTTGGAGAAATACGAGGAGAATTGATCTCCACATGCTCACAGTTGAACAAAAAGCTTCATCTGTACCTGATCTTCATGACTGGTTGTCTGGTGTTTTACTTCTAAAGCAGTGTGTGGGGTCTAGGAAAAGGCATAAATATATTTTTTCCTTAAATCTTTAATTTTGTTTGAAATGGAATAAAGCTAGTCTTTCTACCAGATTTTGCTCGGAGGTTAAGGAAGTATTTACTCATTAGGCTTGCACAGAGTTATAGAACTAGATTGTTTGATGCACTGCTTAGTAACTGGTGAACAGAGTGGCGAGGAATCCTCTCTGAAAATGATGCCTGTCTGAATGAGAGAAGAGGCAGAAAAGCTGGGTGCAGGTTCTCATCTATTCCATGTTCTTTTGTCTGAGGAGAAAGCTGATTATGTTCAGGTTCTGGCCAAATTCATGGAATAAACTATAAATTTCAGTGCTTTTTCAGAAATACGGAGTTGACAAGCTTGTTTTGAAGTACTTTTTAAACTTTCCTTCTTTCAGTAGTATTGCCTAACTCCAAGCATGTGAACTCACTTGTTAATATGTTAATTTGAGCAGCCTGTAGGAACCAATGGCGAAAGATGCCAGCACAATTTAAATAGTTCATAATTCCAAGTATTTTCCCTATAGCTACATGTTCCTGGCACTGTAGGCTGAGGTCTGGTATCTGCTATAGGCCACATCTCTACCAGATTGGTGTGGTGTCTGTAGGATTGCAGGGGGAATCAGGCAGGCCCATTCACAGTGTCCTTGTTGTGCTGTGTGATGCACAGAAGTATAAATTATCTAGGCAGTCAAAAAAAGATAATGATGGCTTCCCTGCAATGCTCTTCTTGAGTTCACCTGCTGAACATGGAGTCTTTGGCATGGCTTGGGCCTGTTGCACCCTGGTAAGGTGGGCATGAGTGTTATTATAAATGAAAAGAAGCCAATTAAAAATAACAGAATTTATTTAACAAATTAAAAAGACAATTAAAAAGCCACAGTAAAATTGGACAACATCCATCGAATGTTGGGTGGGCAGAGTGACATTAACAACAGTAGCATCCAACCTCAACCACACACCCTATGTCCTGGTGTAAGGGTTTTTATACGGTTTATTTGTCCTGAGGCTAAGTCCATTGAAAGTCCAGATATTGATGTATCTCTTTATTTCCAAGCGAGGTCTAGACAGAGGTTCCCATAAGTGTGAGAAGATGTTGATAGTCTTCCTGGATCTTGTCTTTGGGGTGCTGATTTAATCATCCTCCGGATCCCCACCGAGACTGACATCAGATGTCCAGCAGCTGTTAAGTGGAGGCCCATCACTGATGAATGGGCCATCTCCAGTCCGGCCATGTAATTTCTGTTGCAAATTTTGTGGTTTCACAGCTTGCACCCTTGGAATCTCGGAGATACCCTGGAGCAGCTTTTAATAAACCAAGTCTTTGATACACGAATTTATACATTACATTTCCCAGAGTGTGTTTGCTGTCAGCAGGTCGGTGAGGGAGAGGGAGAGCCGCACCAGGAAGAGCTCCAGCTCGTACGACGTGTCGTGCAGCCCCTCGCTGCAGAGCCGCACACTGCCCCCCGAGGAGGTGAGGAGCCAGGCTTCTGACGACAGCTCCCTGGGCAAGATCTCCAACATCCTCATGATCCCGCGGCCTCACCTGCACCAGTGTGAAGTCAGCAGCTCCTTGGGCTATACCAGCACCAGAGGTCAGCCTGGGGCACGTTGGGGCACAAGGGGGAGGTTTGTGTTGGCCACTGCCAGGCCAGCACAGTGGAGATGGTGCTTGGTTTGGCACTTATGGTGCAGCTTTTCCATAGCTCCAGCTGCATGTGCATTCTCCCTTTGTCATCCTTGTCCAATTCCATTGCTTTTTTTTAATGGCTTGTCCTAAATAGAAGTGTCCTGACACTGATTTGCTCTTTTCCCTTGCCTATTGCCTTCTTTAGTACTTAACTATTCTCCTGTGCCTGCCTGACAGTGTGGACATACACAAGGAGCTTGTATTATCCAGGTCACCTATAATCTGTCGAATCAGAACTGGCCTTGGCAGTGAGCCCTGGGGGACCCTGCTTATAACATCTCTCTGTGGGGATTTGTTGTCAAACCTCACTTTCTAGATCCTTCCTTTTGACAGTGTACTGCTGAGCTGTCTCAATGTGCTATCAGTGCTTTTCTTCCTTTCCAATTTATTTTTTTCTCAGGCAGTCCACAGTATCTTCCACAAATCCAGCTCATTTCTAGGCAAATTGTAGTCCTCCTGCAACTGCTTCATCTTCTGTAAAATTCTGTCCCTGAAGGCTCTTCATGTTTTTTTCATGCAGCGCTGTGTGACACTGGTACCATATTTATCCTGTCACAGGAATCACAGTTATTGGTGTGGGGCTGCTCTCACACAGCGTACTTGACATCAGATCTGCCGTTCTTGTTTTCCCCTTCTGTCAGTTAATACAACTCTTTTCTTTCTTTGCTGTTTCTGTTACTTCCTTAGTTTGGAGGATCATTGTGTGACCCAGCTGAAGGTGTTCAGCAGGATGAGGATGTGTGTGGATTAGGACTGGCAGGGAGGGAAGAGTCAAACAAACTGAGGTTTTTCACATGTTGTATTTGACAATATAGAATGGTAAATGAGACCCTTCCTTCTCTCTGGGATTTCCACTTTTGGGCAGAGTAATTGCCACTTACCTACCTTAGTATATTTTTTATCCTGTTTCTAAATAACTGCACTTCTGTTCTACACTGAACAGTGACAGCTATCTGGTATCTTGTGAAGATCATGTCCCATGTCTTCTGGGAGTAATCTCTGATTTCAGTGCTCATATCTGAGTGCCAAAGAAAAGGCATGTGTACAAAGCTCAGCTGTGGCTTCTGCTGTGTCTTTGGTACTTATCCTGAAGCTTCTGTTATGTCAGTCTTTTTCTCAAGAACTCTCAAAGGTCTGAGTAACTCCTCATAACTGGCTTAGCAAGTGGTTTCTTTATGGATTCATTTAGTGGAAGTTTACAGTTTACAGCAGTTCTGTAGTGGCAGATGGAGTAATGCTTTTACTTGTCTGGGTTCTTGTTTACGTTGTAACTTTGAGGCTGAATAGGATTTGCTTTCCGCCTCTCCTGCTTGCTTATTTCTTAGGTCTTATTTCCCCTTACCCTGGGCAACCCCTACATCCCGGAGCAGTGAATTCTCTTGTGCTGGTCTCCTGCGGGCTCTCAGGCCGGCTGGGCTGTGTTTTGCAGATTTCCTGGAGAACCCGCTGGAGTCTCAGCAGCGCGACTCGAGCGCCCCGGGGCGGTTCCACGTGGGCAGCGCCGAGTCGCTGCTGCACATCCGGCCGGGCGGGTACGCGCCGCAGCGCGCCCTCATCAACCCCTTCGCGCCGTCCCGCATGCCCATGAAGCTGACCTCCAACCGCCGGCGCTGGATGCACACCTTCCCCGTGGGTGAGCTGCCCCCAGCACAGCCTGCTGTGCCTCGTCCTCGCCGGGATTAGCGCAGCAACACCGCCAGGGAGAACCGTGGGGTATTAAAGTGTTCTGCACATTACACTCGTCTTTACACAAAATGAGTGTGCAGGCCTGAGCGATCCTCTTCTGGGAAATACCTCTATTTGCAAACGGGCAGCAACAGGTACAGAACATTTCCCTGTTGAAGGGAATTGTAACTACAAATTGGGTTGATTTTCTGATGCTGAATTGTTGCATAATTGTTTAATGCCGTGTAAGTGGGCCCTCCAAAATGTTTTTTAAAATATTGTGCTTCACTTGCCTTCAGAGACGGCAGAGGTTCAAGGCTTTGAAGATTTTGTGAACATGCTTGATGTCTATTAGCTCTCATTGCCTATGCTGTTGGCAAAAGAAGGGTACAAGCAACTGAGGAATCAGTGCAGATGTGGTGATCAGTGATCCAATTGTGACTGTGTAGGTCCCTCAGGAGAAGCCATCCAGATCCACCATCAAACCCGCCAGAACATGGCAGAAATGCAGGGCAGTGGGCAGCAGGATTTGACACATTCCTCTGCGGAGCTGCTGGAGCTGGCTTACCATGAGGCAACTGGCAGGTGAGCCATTTGCTCAGTCTTCAGTGTTGGGTTTATGGACCATGAAATCGAATCTGGAGATAACCAGCGAAGCTGTATTTGTCTCCAGAGGGGATGTGAGTAGCTGGTTCTTTGCTGTCCTGTAAAGGCAGTGCTTTGGTTATTGCTGGAGGCAAAGAACATACAGTATGGACAGATATGCAATGCTGTCACAGCCTTTTCTGTGCTGCCCTCATGCCCTCCCATCGCTGCCAACATCAGTGAGGGGAGAGCTTCGTTCCACCTCAGCTGAGGCAGAGGGCCTGAGGGCCTGTAACATTTTCTAACAGCAGCGATGGCCCGAGTGGGGAAGGTTGTACAAAACAGTCTGCTTTGTTTCTCTGCAGACACGTCAGCTCTCGGCACCCAGGGGACGGCGGCTCCTTCCTGAGTTTCGGCGGGGCGGAGGAGTACGGGCACGGGCCGGGGGCCGGCCCCGGGGCAGGTACGGGCACGGGCCGGGGGATGGGGCAGGTACGGGAACGGGCCGGGGGATGGGGCAGGTACGGGAACGGGAATGGGGATGGGGCAGGTACGGGAACGGGCCCGGGGATGGGGCAGGTACGGGAACGGGCCGGGCCGGGCCCGGGGCAGGTACGGGAACGGGCCGGGCCGGGGGATGGGGCAGGTACGGGAACGGGCCGGGGGATGGGGCAGGTACGGGAACGGGCCCGGGGATGGGGCAGGTACGGGAACGGGCCGGGGGATGGGGCAGGTACGGGAACGGGCCCGGGGATGGGGCAGGTACGGGAACGGGCCCGGGGATGGGGCAGGTACGGGAACGGGCCCGGGGATGGGGCAGGTACGGGAACGGGCCCGGGGATGGGGCAGGTACGGGAACGGGCCCGGGGATGGGGCAGGTACGGGATCGGGCCGGGGGATGGGGCAGGTACGGGATCGGGCCGGGGGATGGGGCAGGTACGGGAACGGGCCCGGGGATGGGGCAGGTACGGGAACGGGAATGGGGATGGGGCAGGTACGGGAACGGGCCCGGGGATGGGGCAGGTACGGGAACGGGCCCGGGGATGGGGCAGGTACGGGAACGGGCCCGGGGATGGGGCAGGTACGGGAACGGGCCCGGGGATGGGGCAGGTACGGGAACGGGCCCGGGGATGGGGCAGGTACGGGAACGGGCCCGGGGATGGGGCAGGTACGGGAACGGGCCCGGGGATGGGGCAGGTACGGGAACGGGCCCGGGGATGGGGCAGGTACGGGATCGGGCCGGGGGATGGGGCAGGTACGGGATCGGGCCGGGGGATGGGGCAGGTACGGGAACGGGCCCGGGGATGGGGCAGGTACGGGAACGGGCCCGGGGATGGGGCAGGTACGGGAACGGGAATGGGGATGGGGCAGGTACGGGAACGGGCCGGGGGATGGGGCAGGTACGGGAACGGGCCCGGGGATGGGGCAGGTACGGGAACGGGAATGGGGATGGGGCAGGTACGGGAACGGGCCCGGGGATGGGGCAGGTACGGGAACGGGCCGGGCCCGGGGGATGGGGCAGGTACGGGATCGGGCCGGGGATGGGGCAGGTACGGGAACGGGCCCGGGGGATGGGGCAGGGCTCAGCACGGGGTGGGGACAAGCACTGCAAAGAACCGAGAGAATCAGGAATGGGAAAACACAGACCTCTTAGGGCACTTGGACTTCTTGTGGATGGTAGTTCTTTGGGTTGTTTTGTTGGTTTTAGTTTGGTTTTGTATAATGTATCTACTTCTCTATGTGTGTCTTATATAAGGCATATTATGGAAAGATGCTCATTGTTTACTGATAATAAGCTCTCAGGCAGTAACTGAGTTCCATAATAACAAAGCAGTGATGTTCAGACACCAAAAATAACTAAATATGCACTGTTGTTCAGAAGCCTTTTTTTTTTCCTTGTTTGGGTTGCCTTGAGCTGTTATCCTTTAGAGAGAAGGTGTGTCTGCACTTTCACTTGAAGATTAGCTCTATCTTCCTGAACTTACCCAGACACCTGAATTAGTGGAAATTCTCAACATTTCTTTTCAGCCCTGTAAATGGAACAACATGCCATGCTAAGCATTCTGCTGTGTTGTCTGTTTTTTGTGACCTACCCTCTACTTTTGTGGCTATGCATATTAGCTAGGCCCATGGAAAAAAGTTGAGCTTTAGGGCTACAGCATTCAAGACTTAGGTTCTTTTCTCAAAACCAATTTAAAGATTTTTTTAATAATAAAATTGCCCTTCAGAATTGCATTGGATTAAGACAATTTTGTTTTCCCGTATACTTTGTAGAGCCATAAAAAAGTTAGCAGACTTAATTTTCTTGTGCCTCATCTTGTATTCACATAAAAATTATTTTCTGTTGTTTTCTTTTGTGAATTTAATCTGATTACATTTGATTTTCTTGCTTTACATTTTTAGTATTTTCTGGCTTCCAGATAGGCTCTGTTTGGTTTTGCAATTGCTGAGCTGCATTTCAGCTGGGTGCAGTTAGCACAGTGTAAATGCAGAGCATGCCCTGGCAATAAACATTGCTTGGGTTTTACAGAATCTCTTTGTGTCTGTAGGCCCTCACCTGTCTATAGGGGCCACACTGGGTACTTAGTGACTGGACTCAGAGTTCTCCCTTATGCTTTGAGTCACCTATGAAATGAAGCAGTTTGGGGGAGGAGTTGTGTTTTTTTTTAATTTCCAAAAATGCGGTTTCTTATGGAGTGTGGTTCACCTCTGCTGCCAGCAGCATGGTTTGGTGCACCACGGGCTTCAGAGTGCAAACTGATGCCATCCATTTCCCTTGGGGCTCGGGGTGTTGTCGCTCTTGCCCCGCAGATGGAGGTGGTAGCTCAGACAAGTGAATCCCGTTGCAGTTCCCGGTGTGGATGGCAGATGGCAGGAGGAGCTGGTGAAAGGTGAATGCCACTCCGAGCCAGCTCTTCTGTGGGTTACTGCCATCACCACGGAGCAGATATCCACCCTTTCTCGGCGTTGGTAGCAGTTTCCTGGGTTAATCTACCTCAGCTAGTTTTAAATAATAGTTCCTTTTAAATGCTTGGAGGCTTGCTGAAATTTTTATTTTGATAAGTGGCTTTGAAGGCAGCAGTTTTTCTTGTCTCCTTAGCAGCTCTTTTTCTCTCATGTGCCACGCCAGCTTGTTTATAGGAGTTTATGGCATCTACTTTTCAGGATGTTTCACCGTTTTAGGGAGGAGGGTTTTGTTTGGTTTTTAGCCACTGAGCACTTCTAGTGAGATGTTCAAATTTGATCAAAGATGTATTTTTTCCTCATTAATTGGCTTAGTGGTTTTTTCTGCTGTGCAGAACCCTGAGATGTTCCATGCAGAGAAATTCTGTATCTTAAAACATCATCACTCTTATGATTTCTCTTTATTTGAAATTCAAGAGAAGTGCATAGTTGCTTAAAATAAAACACATTTCTTTCTTGTAGGGGTGAACCTCAAAACTCAGAACAAGGATTCCTTGGAAGATGCTGTCTCTAATTCTCCAGATCCAAGTAAGCAGGAGAAAGGTTTGGAAGAGAGTTTGCATAGGTGGGAAGATGGGGAGGGAAAGGGCATGTACATATATAGAGGCATCAGGAGGTGGTAGGCAAGAAACTGAGGAGCCTCCTTGGCTTTTGGCAGGGGTTTATTTTGGCCTCCAGTAATTTGCAGGATCTGCCTGTGCTGTCTCACTGTGATTGCAGTTCTGTAGCTCTTAAGAACATGTGAAGCTGTTTGTTGTGTTACAGCTGAAATTCTTTCCTTACCAGACACTATTATGCAAAAAAAACTTGTATCTGCCTCTCAGTATGAGAAGTTTGTTTGGTACAAGTTTGTTGAAGTAGAATCAGTACAGTCAGTTTCTGAATTTGGTACCGTTTACTGAGAAATATTTGCCTTCACTTCCTAGAGAAACAAGTGTGTCACTGCTTAAGAAAGCTTTTTCTTTGTAGCAGCCTGTCCTGTATTGCTTTCTTGAGCAGTGTTCTCACTGTTGGTGTTAACACTTTTATAGTAAAATATATTTGTCTGTGGGATCTCTATGACAAGAAGTTAAGCATCAGTAGGTGATAGAGATTGTTTGAATTGGGTCAGAATGTAATGCAGTGGTGAGCTGATGACTTGGTATAATCTAGTTAGCTTTACCTTTTTAATGTCTAGTTTTACATCCCTGTAATTTCAAAACTGCAGCATAACTCTAGGAAAGGGTGTGGGAAAAGATTGCTTTCCAAGTTACTATTTTTCTGGTCTTCCCACCCCTCTGGGTAGATCTTCTGTTTTTATAACTGTGGAAATACTTCCTTTTCTGCTGTTGTGCTATTCCAGAAAGAGGCTGGTCTGTCATTCTTTCTCTCCTCCTCTCCAGCTCCTTCTACAGTTATCTAGGATGCAGAACTGGTCTGATTTTCTTGTTCAGACTTGGAATGTTGATCTGTTTATTAATAATCAGTAACTGCACCTGACTTGCTGTAATTTTGGAAGAGCAGTGGCTATGTCAGCTCTAGCTTTCAATCGAGAGGAAATTAAATGTATTAACTTTGAATGCCTTTTGCATGATGGGATTGAATCAGCATGTGCACTGCATTGTTTAACAAACTCTGTCTCTTTCTCTCCCTCCCTTCTTCTCATCCTCTTTTCTTTTTCCCTTCCCATTCCACACCCCTTTTTCTCCCCGTTCACTTTACGCCGACCCTGTTTCTTGTTTCTCATTCTCGTTAACTCTCCTCCTGGTGCACTTTCATCCTGCTCCGCACCCTGTTTTTCCATGGGTGACCCCCCGTGCCCCCCTTGTGTGCCCCCATGACACGACGAGGCAGTTCTGACGCTGTCTGCTCCCCCCATAGTGCCAGGCTTCTGTTGTACAGTGGGAGTGGACTGGAAATCCCTCACTACCCCAGCCTGCCTCCCTCTCACCACGGATTACTTCCCCGACCGCCAGAGCCTGCAGAACGATTACACCGAGGGCTGCTACGACCTGCTGCCAGAGGCTGACATTGACAGGTTTGGCCAGCACCTCCTCTCTACAGCCCTGTGCTTAAGGAGCAGGTGATGGAAGAGGATCACTGCAGTCTGTACAAGTGAATGATGTTGGATTGCTAACAGAGCAGCACAATTATTATGGTTTTCTTTTTTCTCCGGTGATAGCTTTGGACTTTTTCTGATGTTCCCACCTATGGTGTGCTCCATAGATTTTTTTTTTGTTAGAAATTGCTTGGATCCAAATTTTTATGTCT
This sequence comes from Sylvia atricapilla, assembly GCF_009819655.1. NCBI lineage: Eukaryota > Metazoa > Chordata > Aves > Passeriformes > Sylviidae > Sylvia > Sylvia atricapilla. The sequence goes on along the minus strand of NC_089156.1, from coordinate 3,031,343 downwards.
TTTTTCTGTTGTTTTGATCAAAATATTCAACTTCAAGATATCATCTCTGTTAATCTACTTTCTAGCAAGTGTTTTGGAAACACTAAGTGAGCAAATGCATGTGGACACAGTATTTGAGATACTTATCCTCACTCTAAAGGACATATAGTTTAAAGAATCTTGTTGAAAAACCATGTTAGTTGGACAAATAGAACTTCTCTGCTTTCTTGGAGGTCTCTTGTAACTATTCTTTAGTAGAATTAGTTTGATTTTTCTTTTTAATGAAGCAGTCTCATTATCTTAAACTTTGTTCAGTCTTTCCATAACTTGTAAGACATCAAAAGACCTGCTCGTATTGCTGCTTTATGGCAACAAAACAAAAGTGTTAATCAGGGTGACTGAAACACATAGGAAGTGATAGGATTAATGAAGAAACACCTGGAAGAAATGTCAGTAGGAAGGCAAAGTTCAGAGCAGGAGTTGCCCTGTGATGGATCTGTCCTCTAATCCCTCCCTGCTCTCCACTTCCCTCTGTGGAAGAGGCTGGAGCATTGCTGCCCATTGGCATTCTGAGCTCTCCTGAACGTGTACAAACTGCACTGAGGCTGCCTGCAAAGTGCTGAAAGTGTCATCTTCGGGGGGTTTATTGTTTCACAACTGCTGTGGGCAAATTTGTTGCTAGTTGCCAAAGTTCTTTCAAAGGCAGCAGTAAATATTGCCAGCCAGTTAATTGCCCTGTGTCAAAAGGTGCCCCTTTTCCCTCCTGCTCCTACAGGCAGGTGTTCCCAGGCATGGGGCTCCAGAGCAGAGCTAAGAAGAGCTGTGTGGTCTCAGCTTCCTTATTCTAGTCTGCTTAACCTTTGTGTTCAGGAGGGATGAGGAAGGAGTGCAGATGACAGCCCAGCAGGTGTTTGAGGAGTTTATTTGCCAGCGTCTCATGCAAGGCTATCAGATCATCGTGCAGCCCAAACCGCAGAAGCCTGCCCCGGCCGTGCCACCCCCGCTCAGCAGCAGCCCCCTCTACAGCAGAGGTGAGTCACCTGGGCAAGCCAGGCTCTTCTCTGTCCTCCTGCCAGTCCCAGCAACCTCCAGTTAGGCACATCCACCAGTTGCTCAACACTTTGTTGGCTGTTCTTTGGTTGTTCTGCCCAGGGAAGTTCTGACAGGGTGGTGTATAAATCCCAAGTGCTCTTCTTTGCTTATGTTATCAGCGAATCTTAACTGTAAGAGCAAAAGACTCCCTGTGCAGCTGGTCCCTAAAAATGTGGCCTGAAGGATGGATTTTACCTTGTACTGAGTTCAGGAGCCCACTTCTGGACTCCAGTTCTGGAGTCTCTTTCCATAGGCACAGTTTGTTGCTAAAGTTCTGAGTACTGCAGTAAGCTGAAAGAGTTTTGCTTTTTACAACTAGGTCTTGTGTCAAGAAATAGGCCTGAGGAAGAGGATCAATACTGGCTGAGCATGGGCCGTACTTTCCACAAAGTCACCTTAAAAGACAAAATAATTACTGTGACTCGCTACCTGCCAAAGTGAGTATCTCTCTGCTTGAGCAGTTTGCTGTCAGTGTTCAGATGAACCTTCTTCTCCAGCTCTGTGCTTGCTTGAAAGAACACACTCTTTCTTTTTAGTAGAAGAAAGAGAAGCACCAGTATCAGTAATACTGAGATGAATGCTTGCGTTTGATCTTTTAGGTATCCATATGAATCTGCTCAGATAAACTACACCTACAGCTTGTGCCCCTCACACTCTGACTCTGAATTTGTCTCTTGCTGGGTAGAATTTTCCCATGAGAGACTAGAAGAGTACAAGTGGAATTACTTGGATCAGTATATCTGCTCTGCTGGCTCAGAGGATTTCAGGTGAGAGCTCCTTTTCCATCCAGACTGTTCTGTGTCCTAATTGCCTCTTTTACTTTATGACCTAAAATTTCATCATCGAGTTCAACCCAGGAATGCTCAGTACTCCAGGGAGAATATCTGGCCTGCTTTCACTGTCAGCTCCCAGCAGCTCTTGCCTTGTGGGAACCTTGCTCTGTGCTGCTGCTGCATTATCTGACCTTTGATACAGACTCCTGATCTCAAAATTCACCATGAACTTCTTATTTCTTTGCATTTCTAGCAGAGGAAAAAAGATGGCATTTCATACCACACAGATGCTTTTCTTGGCTTCTTACTGGTTTCTGGATCTGACTCAAATCTTCCATTTATTTTGAAGCTGTTGCAGGTTTGCTTGAGTGCTGGGCTTGACTGCAGTCCTACTCCTAAGCTGTGGAGCAAGTGCTTACCAGAAATGTGGAATGTCTCCACTAGTATCAGTAGCTTTTTTGATATCTTCTCTCCACACAACCAGTCTTTATCATCTTTCCTTTTCAGGACTCAGTCAAAATACTGCCTACGCTAATATGCACCTTGAAAATTCCTTATTGCTTGCATATTTTTAGAGAAAAAGCTTTTGGGGCCTATCTTTTACAGAAAAGAAAGCCTATCTCTGTGTGACAATTACTCTGAGGATGGCCTTGTTGCCAGCGATATTCAAACTGCTGACCATGCCTTTGCACGTGTGGTCTCTGCACTCGCTGAGATGTGCAGCAGGTAGATTCATACTTGAAATTCCGGCAAACCCTTCCCAGCCGAGTGCTGAACCCTGTCCTGCCTGCCACATTCCCGCAGCCTGATCGAGTCGCTGAAGTTCTGGAGGACGCGGTTCCTGCTGCTGCCCGCCTGCATCAGCGCCACCAAGCGCATCATGGAGGGGGAGGCGCACTGCGACGTGTACGGCGACAAGCCCCGCTCGGACGAGGAGGAGTGGCAGCTCCTCGACGGCTTCATCCGCTTCGTGGAGGGCTTGAACCGCATCCGCCGCCGCCACCGCTCCGATCGAATGATCCGAGTGAGTCCCCGCGGAGGCTGGCTGTCACCCGAGCCGCTGATGAGGCGTTAGTGAGCCCGGCCAGGCAGGCTGTGTCCCTGTAATCCATCCCCAGAGGACACTGCTGAGCCCCGTGCTGTGTCAGCTTCCACACTGTGAAACGCTGGGAACAACAGCTTGAGGGAAATTGCCCTGGGATGAGCATCCCGTGCTGCTGTGGCTGGAGCTAGGCTCAGGACGGTTCTGGAGGCACTCCTGCGCTGTCTTGGCCCTGCTCTGTTGTACACCGTGGCCAGTCTGCTCTTACCCACGAGCCTGATGCCTCCTCTCTGCAGGAGGGCTTAGCCTGGGTGCACCACTCTGCCTTGTGATGCAGACAGTCCAGCCAGAGGGGCCTGAGCTAGCTGAGCTGGTCACTTCTGGGTTAACCTGGATTGGTTCTGTGCTGCAGATTCAGGAGGATTGGGAAAAGAGAAACCTGTGAGTGAATTTTTTGGTAAACAGTAGTTTCAAGAGGCTGAAGAGAAACTGGCTGATGTGTATTAAATCTTGTTCCCATTCTTACAGTAAATGGGGTAATTTACTTTGAAGCAAATTTTCTAGAATAGCATACATTTTATTTTCAGAATAACATCCACACAGGACACTATTCCAATTCTTGTGTACCAATTATCTGACTCCCTTTTTGAAGTGTGCTTGATAAAGCCCTGCTGACATGAGGTGTTGTGTTCTTGCTTGCTAGTTAAGCCTAGCTTGACTAAGTGTGCTTCCATTTTTTCTTTGTTAGAAAGGGTCTGCCATGAAAGGCTTGCAGATGGCTGGTCCAATTCCCACTCACTCTCTGGAGCAGTCTGGGCCTCCCATTGGGAAAAAAGGAACCTCAGCACTGTCAGCTCTGCTGCAGATGGAAGCCAGTCAGAAGTGAGTCTCTGCAGGCTGTGTGAAGATCCTAGAACATCCTTCCTGCATATTGCTCCTGGGCTGGCTGAAGCACATTTGGGGAACTTTGCCACATGTTGTGTTAAATACATCAGAGATTAATATTTTTAATGCTAAATTGGTATTACACATACATAATAAAACTGAATTCAAGGGTCCATGTTGTCTGTGAGGGTAAAAGGTACTTAGGGAATGTTGGATCAGTGCATCAGTGTGTGGGAAAGCAAGTATCTGAAAATACAGCATTACCCCCCTGCAACAGTTGCCTTTGGAGGGAAGCTGACACAAAGTATGTTTGTATAAACTCTGCATTCCTTCCTTTTCTCTCAGGACCCTGGGGGAGCAGCAAGCAGCCATGCTTTCTGGGAAGAGCTCTGGCCAGCCTTCAGAGAGTGGGAACATTGCCATCACACCCACCTACATGGACAGCCCTCGGAAGGTAAGGGCTTCCTGGGCTTCCTTTAGCTGCTGTTTCTACATAAGAATTCCTCAAATAATCAAAGGTTATTTCTCTGAGCACTTGGCTCCGTCGTGCCACATCTTACTCTCTAATCCAGTAAAGGCTGCTCCTGTACAGGCCTTTGTGTGCAAGGGCAGAGGAATTCAGTTCTGTGAGTGTGACAATGATGTGGAATCCCTGGGATGCCATCTCAGCATTTTGCTGATCTAAGTGCTGTTTGCAATTAGTGCATTTCCTCTGCTGGTAGCACATTTCATTTCAGTCATGGCTTGACTGTTGGGTGTAGCAGTACAGTGCTGTAGCTGTGTGCAGGCTTGGAGAGCAAATTCAGGCTCTAGATTGTGACTGTGTGAACACAGAGTGGGATTTTAACAGCAGGAACTTGAGTCTCTTGCCTCTGTTTAGAGGAGGGGGTGTGTTCCTGAGAAGTGATTTAGATGTCATTCCTTCACTGGCTGGACTCCAGGCTGGAGAAAGTGATCTTCCTGGAGCTCTCTTGAGACACTTAAAGAAAAGACTGCTGTCCCTCAGCCTTTCTGTCACCTGTCCTGTGAGACCTAGGAGAGCAGGAACTCTGCCTCCAAGTCCAACCAGAAATATTTGATTATTTTTCTGTGTTCTGACATGAAGGTCTTTCAACAGAAGTAACAAGAAACTGAATAAAGATAGAGGACTTAAATGTGACTTGTCTTTGGTTTTAACAGTTCAAATACTGCAAAGAAAAACTTCTCAGATTCACCTCTATCAGCCATTTCTCTCACCTTTTTTTCTCTAAGCATCTAATGTTTCTACATCCACTGTTTCGTGCCACCACCAGGGGCAAGTATTGTGTTATCCTGGAGACCTAGATATTGAAAGTTGAAGTGGTAGGGTAACTATGATCATCTTAGTACTAAACACTTACTGTAGTATTAGTGTTTGGAGAGCACAGATGAGTCTGGAGCAGGATCTGCTAGGCCTGGGGACAGTAGGGGCTCAAACTGACTTGAGGCCTGTGTGCAGACTTCCCCATCATAATTCAGGCTTTGCATGCTTCTCTTCTACCATTTTGAAAAGTCAGCTTCTCTCTTTAAATACAGGAATCTTAAATGTCCCTTTCTGCCAGCAGAACTGGTGAAGATTCCGTATGAGATACAGGAGGGAAGAATGTTGTGTCCAGTTTTGTGTGGCAGGGTGGGGGAAAGGCAGAGTGGGCTTCCCTAGCAGTGGCACAGGAGTGTGCTGTGGGACCAAATGAGCAGACTTTGTGCTACCAGAAAATGCCATTGTGAGTAATGTTAAAAGTAATGTTCAAAGCCTCTCTGGAAGGCTGACTGGAGACTCTGGAAGAGTGTGTTATCGACTGAAAGCCTTTCATGCTGCAGCAGTAAACACTCCTGTAAATATTTACACACAGGGACTGGGAGATAAGCAGTTGGAATCTTCTAATTGATGGCTCATGCCTGTTGGAAAGATGCCAGTGGGCAGGCAGCAGTCAGCAGCGTGTGCCTTGTGTCACAGCCCCTGCAGGGCTCCTCAGCACAGGGAGGTCTGGCTTTCCACACACTTGCAGCCAGAGAACTGACAAATTATCACAGCTGTGAGCTCTGCCAGCAGCCAAGGGAGCAAGTGCTTTTCTAGGATGCTCTTCAATGCTCGAGTTATTCCAGACCAAATCTGAGCCACTGGCTTCACTTTCCTTTGTTTCAGAGTAGAATTGCCAATTCACTCCAGCCAGTTACTGGGCTGAAGTGTGGTTTTACTCAGTGAGTTCACTGGATCCGTGATCTGTTGGGGGAGTCTTTGTCCTTATGGATCCAGGGCTCCTGGCTCTGCTTTTGCACTATGTAAATTGCCAGTCGTGTAACCCTGGCATTGATTCTTTCCAGAAAATGTTTGATATGCATGTACCAAGGTAAGCATCACCTTAACTGCAGGCTAGACAAAAATATTTTGCCAAGGGAACAGAATAAAGAATTGCAAATAGGGAATGAAAATCTAGATGAGTTCCACTGCATTGTCTTATGTGATAAGAGAATCTTGACACATCTTTGAATAGCAGCTGGGGATAAATTCACTGGGGTTTGTAAGGAGGCAGGAACACAGCACAGGCAGTGTCTGTTTAATTTTGCATGAAGTATTAAACACAGTGTTGGAAGGATCTTTGTGATGAGCTTTTCTTCTCTTTCCTTTGCACTATACCAGACCTGCATTTATGAGGAAGAGGACACTTCCTGAAAAGAGCTCCTTTGCCTCTCCCTCTTTATTGTTTGAATGTCTAACAGATTAGAAAAAAACCCTGTCCTCCTTTGGATATTTGTCATTACACCTGTGGTTTCTGTATTTCAGTGTTTTATTTGGGATGGAAGCCCCCATACTTCAGAGCTCAAGACTTACTCCTTTGAAGTATGGAGGGAAGGCTGTAGTTTCAATTGGCTTCTGATCAGTGTGGGTTTCAAAATTTTGGGAAAGCATCTGTGCCCAGAAAGAGCAATGTCTTGTTACAGAGAGAGAAAGTAAAGGTGTATGTGTGAGTAATTCCTGATGCTGTGCATTCTGCTGCATCTGCCCTTCCGGGTCTGGGATTTGCATTCTCCTCATACTTTCTCTCTGTGGTCATTTCATACTTGCACAACCTTGTATTTGCTTTTCTTCAACTCCTTGTTCCTGTTGCTGTTGCCATTAATGGGCCTACTTCCTCTGATGCCTTCAGGATGGGGCCTTCTTTATGGACTTTGTTCGCAGCCCACGCACAGCTTCAACCTTCTACTCCCAGGTTAGTTTGGAATGGGTTGTTGTCATCTCTGGCTTTTATTTCAATGTGATGGACAGCATTTGTGTCCTGGGCTTGTCACACTGGAAATCTGTGTTAGTTTCCAGATAACTCTCATTGAGAGTGAGATGTACAGCATTGGCAGGACAAAGTGGCAGATGCAACCATTTTTTCCACCATTGACTGTTTGTGCCGTGTTTTGGATGTTCATGTGCCCTGTCTCACTGTCCTTTACAGCACTGTCTTGTCAACTACTAAAGCTGCTCTTTCTGTTTTTCAGTAAGTGCTTGTTTTCCATCTTCCCTCACTGAACAAAATGGCAACAGCTCACTTGTCTGGTTCTTGGCTAAATTTCCTCTGTGCTGTTTGATTGACACGTGACTCTGGAGATACCCAAGTCAAATCGTGTCTTTGGATTCCTGAACAACTGAGGCTGAAAATATATAGTATCATCTTGGTTTAAAGAGTCCTTGTGACAGGAGTCATTGGTCCACTTAACACCAGTTAGGAATTAGCAGTAACACATAGGAAATGCTGCTGCTTGAAGTGAGCCCTGAGGAGGGAGAAAGGCTTTTGCTGGCTCTGGACACTGTAGAGCTGACCCTGAAGCATCTGCTGGTTTTGGCTGCCCAAGAAGGGACATCTGCCATTAGAGATTTTTGGGATGTGAGAAATGGTGTAAATAAAGGACTCTTGGCTGTCAGACCTAAGTCAAGCTCCCAGCTTTGTGATTTTTAGCTGTGTATGTGCTGTGGATTCATCACGGCAGAGCAGCCCCCATATTTACACCAGCCTGAGTTAGAGTTACTCTGCCGTTCGTGTTCTCTCCCCCACCCCTCCAGCTTTTATGTAATGTGCCTTTACTAAACCATACGTGTTAATGACAGATGGCAATTACAGCCTGTACTTAGCTGAATCCTGCAGCATTCATGCTCTTTCTGAAATGATTTTATGTTAATGTGGTGAACTATTCAGTCTACCATTGGAATAGTGTGAGTGTTCCTGCGGGAGGAAAGTGTTCCTGTTGTCTTGGCGACATAGGTGTGGGTGGGTGTCAACCAGCCTTCTCATACTGCCCTGAGAAGGGAGGGAAGAAGATGAGCTGATTTTTTTTTTTTTGGGGCATTATGAAACTTGAATTCGTATGCATATTTTTGAGAGTTAAACTTGAAACTATATTTGCTTTTTTTGCTTATTTTTGCTTACTACCTTCCCACAGTGATAAAGTGTTCTGTTCTGTCTATTGTGTGCTTATAATCAGAGTTATTCCCTTGGGTTGAAAATGTCAGGTTTGGACTGGTGTTGTGGTTTACCAGTAGTTTTCTCAATGCAATTGTTACTGGGTTGGTGATCCTCATCCTTATTTGGGTCTGAATTTGTTGTTTGTCAGGAGCTCTGTAGTGATGACAGAAGACGACTCTATTTATCCCTTCTGCATATGCTTGTGCTTCCTTAGAGTATTGCTTGTTGTTGACTAACTTGGGCTGAGGCAGGGCTGGTGTGGGGAGGGGAGAAGATGGGGAATGGATTACATGATGAGTTTCATGGAGATATTGCTGTGTTTACTCCTCCCAGGTCTCTATTGATCAATCAGTTCCTGCAACCTCAGATGGCAGCACCTTGCTACCCACGGGGCAGGGCCCTGACAGGGGCAGCACCCAGGCCCTGGGGAGCACCCAGAATGCTGCAGAGCCAGGATACAGCACGGCAGCTGCTGCAGAGGGCAGGTAGGGAAGGCACAGCAGTGCCCTGCTGCAGAGCTCCTCAATTCCAGCCCCTTTCTAGTGTCAGGGAATGGGCACTTAAACAGGAGCCTGGGAACAGGCTGTGCTGTGCCTGTCAGCACGAGCAGGCACTTGTCACAAGACCTCACTGCAGCATTTCCACGTGCAGAGAGAGTGGTAGTAAAATAAGCCCTGCAACCCAGTTTTTCAGAATTAAATGAACACAAGGTCTGATTCCTCCACCCACAAGAAGGGCTTCATTCTTTAAGAAATGAAGAAATGCCATTTCTGAAATCTGCTAGTAGGAAGCCAGGCTTTGAATTGACATCTTCTGTCTGCTTCGGCAAGGGGTGGGAGCCTGCAGGTCTGATTGGATTGAGTAGGTTGATGAAATCAAAGAGGTTCTAACCTGGAAGCAAGACACCAGGAAGCAATGTTGAAAATAAATTTCATTAGCACCTCTTTCCTGTGGTTGTATATTACAGTAAAAAGAGAATTAGCCAGCTTCAAAAATGTTTGCTCTCAATTGCTGCTGAGTACAGCTGGATGTGAGATATTGTGCATTGGGTTCATGTAGCAATGTCCTGGTGACTTTAGGGGGGAAATACTCATCTGATGCTTTTAGTTGCCCTTCTTGAGATGAAACAGCAAATAAATGTGGCAAAGTCATTGTTGTGAAGTGAGGGCAGTTTTCTTGAATGTACATATTTGAACCAATCTGGCAGCTTCCTTGATTTTTGAACGTCCTTCTGTTTACTGCCCAGCTCTCAGCAGTGTTCCACAAGTGCTCTGACTTCCTCCTCCACTTTGGTTGAGATCCTTGAAGCCATGAAACACCCCACGTAAGTTTTTAATATAAATGTGCTTACCATCTGATGAGATGTTTATCAAGAGGACATGAGAAGTGGAGTCACTCAAAGGAGAGCCCCATGTCAACTGTTGAAGTGTTTTAAACTTCCTTTTGTTATTCAGTTCCAGACTCTCTAATAAGGAATTTTATAGAAATTGAGATATGAGCACAGACTTGAATTATTATAGTCCCAGAACCTTGTCAAATCAAGAATTCCCAGTAAGTCATTAAAGTGCTGTCAGTGTCAGCTCTTCATCTTATTCCCAAAAGCCAATGAGACATCACTCCAGGAGCCCTGTGCATCTCTTGTCCTGTATTCTGTCCTCCCCCAGCAGTGATTGCTGTCTCTGTTACCTAAAAGAGCCCTCGATCAGCCTGTGTTAACACGTGTTGCTGTGCTCCAGCACAGGGATCCAGCTGCTCTCTGAACAGAAGGGCCTCTCCCCCTACTGCTTCATCAGTGCAGAGGTGGTGCACTGGCTGGTCAATAACGTGGAAGGGGTGCACACCCAGGCCATGGCCATTGACATAATGCAGGTAAGGAAACTATCCAGGAGCATATGGAGAGCCAGAAATGCCTCACCCTGTGAAGAAAGTAAAGTTTAGAGCAAAGCATAAAAATAATTCCTCTTATTTCTTAAAATCTTCTCATGGATGAGTATTGAAAGCAGTGCTGAGAATGTGAGATGATGATGATTTTTTTGATTCCCTGTCACAAAACGGCAATATATTCTTTAGTAATATGTATTTTTTTCTACTTACGCAATGATGGTTCTGTTTATAACCTGCAATTAGCTGATATTAACCAAGTACTTTGCATTGTGTTGGAATTGAGGCACTAGACTGTGATGTGGTTTTCCTTTGATAATTAGTCACTAAAGTTGTAATAAAACCAGTATATGACCTTTCTGTTACAGATGCTGAAGCAGACACACTTTATGCAGGAACACTGCTTGTCTTCATCAAGGGATTTTTCTGTATTGAACTGTGTCAGGGGCAGAAGGTTGGAGATGTTCTGGAGTTCATTCCTCTGCTGAGATCCCATATCAATTAACAGAGAACTTAGAATGTTTCCAAACTCTTACCTTCTATAAATCCGTCTATGAAATCAGAGCAGGGTATGGGAGGAAGACAGACATCTGTGGAAAGGTCAAATGTAATTTCTTAGGGAGATAAGAAATTGCTACATTTACTGACTATCAAGAGATAACTCTTTGGTATTCTTGTTAGGCACATATCTGGACAAAAAGATGTCAAGGAAAAGAAAATTACTTCCTAATGTTCTCTAGCAACCTTTTATGTAACTGGAAATGTGATTTCTTTTTTATCATGTTTGCTCTGTTCTTTTTCTTGTTCAGAAAATGTTAGAAGAGCAGCTTATTGTCCATGCATCTGGAGAAGCTTTACGAACCTTTATTTATGGCTTTTATTTTTACAAGATCGTTGTGGACAAAGAACCAGACCGAGGTCAGCATTGTTATTGCAAGATTTTTCTCACTATCCCTTTGCCTAATCACTGGGGTGATCTTGATTCTTAGGGGTGCTGCAGCAGGAATGCATTTTGGAGCAACCAAAACCACTGATCTCAACAGAGTCTGAGAAATTCGGCCTTTTTAGTTAGGGGGGAAATAAAGGAATAGCAGAAAACATAAAGTAATCTAGTTAAGGAAAAAAAAAAAGGAATAGAAGAAAACATAAAATAATTTTTATCCTGCCTCTTTTCATCAAGAACTACTTTTCTGAGCCTCGTTTCTAACTAGCCTTGCCCTTCCCCTTGCGCAGTGGGGCTGCAGCAGCCTGCCATGTGGCACACAGCTGCCATGGACGACTTCTCAGCCTTCCAGAGGAAATGGTTTGAGGTGGCCTTTGTGGCAGAAGAGCTCCTGCACTCGGAGATCCCGGCGTTCTTGCTGCCCTGGCTGCCCAGCCGCCCCGCCTCCTATGCAAGTAGGCACAGTTCCTTTAGCCGCAGTTTCGGAGGACGGAGCCAGGCAGCTGCACTCTTAGGTAGATGCACAGCACAGGTGACAGCTGGGGAAGTTCCAGGGGATAGTTTGAAAGGGGAAGAGCAGCCAGCCAAGGGTATGATCTCACGTGGACCAGCAGTAAAGCTGCAAATTTCATGCTGGCCTTACAGTGTCTTGCATGTGGACTTGTTCTCATATGCTGGAGGTGTTTCATTGGCTGGGCAGGAAAATTTTTACTTCAGAAGTGCTGGAATACCATAAAAAATATTTCTTAAAATATTCCTTCTTCCTGAACCTCTGGAATTTAGGAAAGAGAGATACTTTGTCTCCTTGAAAATCCAGAGAGGTTCTTCACAACCTGTAAGGACTATGGAGGGATAAGTTGTGACAACAGCAAAAGAGCCAACTGTTCTTAAAATTGCATATCTAATTGCTTCCTAGGGGCAAATCCACCTCATCACAGTGGGGTCCAGACCTGGTAGACGTTTTCTGTGATGTGCTGGAAGCTTTTAGCTAATCTGAGCCAGACTCATTACAGTAATAAGTCTGTGAAGCCCAGCTGAGATGATCCCTGTGGTAAGGAAGCAGTAGGAAGATCTTGCTGCTGGGCAAGATCCCATCAGTATCCAGTGTTCTCTGATGTGTGGAGAGTGACACTGACTGCCTCTAACAGCCCATGAAACACACTGGCTGCGTGACTGACCCTGTTGCTTTGTCAGCTTCTTGTTGCATATCCAGGCCAAGCCTGAGTCACTTGCTTTTGTTCTTCTTTCCTTGTTAAAAGAAAAATCATTGCTATGGAACTGCAACTTCAGGTTTATTTAGATGCATCTGTTAAAGGACTAGCAATTAAGGATAAAAAGAAAAATTTTGCTCTTCTCTTGTTGTGTATATTTAACCTTCTGAGAAGACATGCCTTACTCCTGGTGTAGTATCTCTTAAACCTGAAGTCACAGGTAAGCCTTGAGTATTTCTGAGAGCCTTGTTGAAGAGGAACAGCACCAGAAATGGGAAAGCATTAAGGATAGGAAGTCTGAACTAATGGTTAATTCCCTGAAGTCAACATATGCAGGTTATTTCCCTGTCACACGAGTAAATCTGTTGCCTTGGCTGGTGTCCAGCCTCATTAGCTCAGTGCCTGGCCAGAGCTGAAGCCTGAGCATAGGCTGGCATGCAAGTTCTGTGGAGACTGGAGGCACTGGGGCCAGATCCTCTTCATGGTTTGCTCTCTTACTCACTGTTTAGCCTGAGAAAACCAGTTCCCGTCCCTCTGTCTGCTCTGCTGTGAGCGAGAAGACTGAGACTCAGCAGCCCTGCACCCTTGGGGATGAATAGAAGTGTGCCTCAGTGTCCCCCTCACCTTTCATTTAACACCAGCCAGGGAAGAGTGTATTCCTGCAGCATGTGGGTGTTACACACCTGTGTAGCTCTCCTTTCCCCTTCAGCTGGGATTATGTCCATTTTACTGTTTAACTAATTTGCAGCCTTGAATGAGTGATAAATGCCTTCAGATTGCACTCAGGTAGTCTGGATTTTCCAGGAATTATAGTTTCTTGCAGAAAAATTGAGTGTGGAAGTTTTTTTCTTACAAAAGAACTGGTTTAAATGATGCTTCTGTGCTGTTTCTCTTAAACAGTATTCCAAAAAAACTTCAGCAGTTCATCTGAGGTAAAGAGCTTTACTAAACCCAGATGACCCCTGGTCCACGTGACTTCATTTGTCCTCTCTTGGTCTTGATTAGGTTGTGGTTTTTATTTCTTCTCCCTCCCCACCTTCCCTAAATGTCAGGCTGTGACATAAATTGCATGCAAGCATTGGGAGCTCTGGAACAAGCTCCGTGTATCTCTCAAATCTTTATCCCTCCCAATTTCCCCATCACTTGCCCAGTGACTGTCCCCTTTCCCTTCCCAGTGGAAGTCTGACCTGTGGTACAGCTAATCTTGTCCCTTTGATTTGTAGCAGTGCATGCACTAGCAACTGTAGTCATGTATGTAGTGGAGTCTGTGACTGGAGAATAACCTGCCTGCTCCTCTCCGATTTGCTTAGTAAATCATTAGTTAAATACTCAATAGTAGAAGACAATTGGGAAGCAGGTGAGTCCTCTTAAAGTCTGACTTATGGAAGCCAGAGTATATTTTATTCAAATAAGCTGGTTTTGGTCAGAAGCTTCTGATTTCAGACAGGTGGACATTTCTCATCAGTGTTGAATGTATTTTTGATTAGCTCACCTGTTGGGCTGGGTTCCTCTGGCTTTGCCTGTGAACTGTGGCTGCAGACAAGGCAGAGAGAGACAGCCCAGCCCTGACAGGGAGTCTGCACTCTCTGGGAAAAGCAACAGTCTAAGGGAGCAGGGAGCTCATTCTTCACAGTGTGCTAGTTTGGGCACACTGGGCTGTGGTGTTATCACTGACCCCTTGGCTAATGACCAACACCTACCTGAGTGAGCTGCTTTGGTTTCATAGCTTCCAGGATGTTGTTTTCCAACACACTTTGTTACAAATTTGGCACCATAACCTCCTCACCACAAGTATTGTATTCACAATATTCAAGGGAGCCAGCAAAAGAAACTCTCTATGTTGGTCTAACAATACCAGATCAACTCAGAAATTGCAAATTACACGTTTCCCAAAGACAGAAGTGGGTCTTATTTATGAAGCAAAACTGGGTGATGTTCTTTCATTTTGTTGTGTTTTTATTTTTCATGTTCCATGCTGCAGTAATAGCAATGTAAAGGATTTCCTTATAACCTTGAAAGTGCCTCCAGGTAACTTGCAGTAGAAGTGAAAGTGGGAACTTTCCATCTACCTTGAGGAAGGATTTAAATTTTTTTTAAATACCATCAAGTCATCAAATTATAAGATAATTTAAAAGCTGACCCTATAAAGGGGTGCACATCTACTTCAGCAAGAGATAACAACACCCATCTCTCATGCATGCAATAATAAAAAGGGCAGAAGTTTTCCAGTAGGAGCCTTTGCAGCCCATTGTTTTCTGTCAATTTTTAACATTACAGAAATGTGAAATTATGTAGTTGTCTGAAAAGTTGAAAGTGATGCTGTGTTTCACAGCAGGACTTTGGTCTCCAAGTGAGGAGATGTGGGTTCTGTCCCCCTTACAGTCCTCGTGTGACACCAGCCAGGTCACTTCCACTGCTGTGCTTCTCTCCCTCTCCTGCCTGATACCTGAGGGTTTCTGTCACCAGTGTGCTGGGGTGTGGGGCACAAAGGGAGCTGCATCTTGGGCACCATTCCAGCCCTTACTGCAAAGCTCTAGGAGCTGTTGCAGTGGTCAGAATGCTGCTGCATGTCTTGGCTGACTCTCGGTGCTTTTACAGAAAGTGTTGGATGTGCACTTTCAACAATGCGGTAATGTGGGATATTGATAAGAGACTAAAGAAACAAGAAGTTTAATTTCTAATCTCCTTTAGCTGTGGAAAGTCCTGGAATGCTCCTGCCCCGTGGAACAGCACCCTGTTGTGATTTCTGGTGGAGGCATAGAGGAATATTTGGAATGTTTTGGGCGTGAAGAGGCTGGTGTTTTCTAGCCATGCTTAATTATGGCACCATTTGCCTGTTTGATTAACTGCTGGGTTCTTGGTTCTCTCTCCTTATTGCAGCTGAAATGTCTTTTGTCTGCTTGGGGAGGTGATTCTGTAGCACATACCCCTGACATGAGAAATAATTCAGGATTTTTGTCTTTTGCCATCTGGATGAGCGGCATTCTGGGACTATTCTGCTAGCCCAAAAATACCTGGGGAGGAATGGGAGGACAAATTCATTTCAAATGTCTTACCTTGGTTCTTCTGTTCCCTTCCCCCTGTCTGCCACCTTCCCTGCAATGCCCCTTCTGAACGCCCGTGTCCCTTGGCTGCCCAGCCGCCACGGTGCCCGAGCAGCGGACGGTGACGCTGGACGTGGATGTGAACAACCGCACGGACCGCCTGGAGTGGTGCAGCTGCTATTACCACGAACTTCTCCCTGAACGCTGCCTTTGAAATCAAGTTACACTGGATGGCAGTGACTGCAGCTGTTCTTTTTGATGGTGAGATCCTGGCGTTCTGGACAGCCACAGAATGCCTGTCTGGCCCTGTATCCCTTGGACGACTGGGGACATTGTGTTAGGAAGTCTTAGGGAGAGACACAGTGGTTTGCTTCTGCCTTTATTTCATAAGTAATTTTCCTGGGGTTGTTAGTGTTGATGC
Source organism: Sylvia atricapilla (assembly GCF_009819655.1). Lineage (NCBI taxonomy): Eukaryota > Metazoa > Chordata > Aves > Passeriformes > Sylviidae > Sylvia > Sylvia atricapilla. Next base: position 3,015,603 of record NC_089156.1, on the reverse strand, counting down.
ATCTGGTCAGCATTTATCACACCATCTATAGTCATTCTGTCTGCAGGAGTGTGTTCTGCTTCCAGTGGGTTTTATCACAGTATGCAGAGATCAGCACAGGTCAAGGTGATAAATTTAAGTTCCCCTTAGGCAAATTTCAAACCCTGAGCCAGGTCTTTGGAAAAAAATCTGTTTCACATTACGTTCCTTCTATCCCCAAACCTTCAAACTTTAAATCTCAGTGGAATTGCTTTCATAACAGAGCTTTTCCAAGCAATGTGTTCTGGAATGTTTTAGGGTTTTCTTAACTTGCTGAAAACATGTCACTTTTCTGAATTGACAACGTCACTTTTTAATTTTTAGATTAATTTTTAGATTTCATTTTTAGATTTTTTGGTTCCCTAATGTAGCTTCTGTAAAACTCGAATTATTGAACACCAGGTTTTACCCCACCCAGCCAGACAGCACTAGGCAGTTGGTTTTGCTTTTATTTAAAATCAATTGCACTGTTCCAGTAAAGCAGAAGTGTTTAGCCACTGGTGATAAGAGGCTGAATCAGTTCCTGAAAAAGTCCAATTTAAAGTGCTTTCTGATTGATGGGCACTTCAGAAAAAGGAAAGCTTGATGTCTTGTACTTGTACTGCTTTGCTTGCAAGGACGTTGGTGTGCCTGCCATGCTGAGCCTGTGGAGAATTGAGCATGTCTGATCTATTCTTGGGAAATGAGTTGCTCTTTTGCTCATAAGTGCCCCTCGTCAGCTGCCATGTGTGCCGTGATTCATTGTTTGAATTTCTTCTCAGGTTCAGGGCTGGCACCGGAAAGCCACCTCCTGTGGGTTCCTGCTGGTCCCAGTCCTGGAGGGCCCCTTTGCTTTGCCCAGTTACCTGTATGGGGACCCCCTTCGAGCTCAGCTCTTCATCCCACTCAACGTCAGCTGCTTGCTGAAGGAGGGCAGTGAGCATTTGTTTGATGGTAAGAAATGCACTTCCTTTTACCCCTCAGGACACTGTACAAACAGGTCGCTGTTGGCCTGTAGCTGATGTAAAGAAGCTCCTTTACCAGCCAGCCCTGGGTGGCTGCAGGAGCTGTTTTACAGGTCAGCAGCCCTCAGGGAGGAGGTGCTGCAGGAGAAGCTGTGCTGGGAGGCTGCTTGTGGGCAGCAGGGAGCACCAGCACACAGGAGGGTGGGCTCCAGTGGTGCTTGCCCTGGACACCCTCACAGAGCCCATACCCAGTAGCTGTTGTGTTGGACAGACTCTTGTCTGTTTTGCTGGTAGACCCACAGCTGCTCTGCATTTCTATGCTGTGTTTGTTTATTCTCCCTCTCCCTAAGGTTGGGTTTTCACCACTGCCATCCTTCTTTTGTTGTTGCTATGGTTACTTTAATGGTTACAGTGTTTGCACATGAGATTAAGCACCAGAAACTGCAATCTCCTTTTCTGCAATGTGACCTCGCCCTTTTCAGTGAGCCTCTTGTGGTAAACCTCAGGTGGAACCCCAAGATCAGAGAACTGTCCCCAGCAGAGGAAAGCAAAATTGCATCATGAGAAGGGACAATTAGCAAAAGGTTCTGTTTTAAAATAGTAAATATGATATTTTCATTAACCCTTGACTCAGTGAACAATGAATGTGACAAATCCATATGCTGTGAGATCACCATAGCCCAACTGACTGAATTAAATATTTTCAGAGCACTCTTGTGATACACAGCAGCCCCCTTCTTCCTTCCCCCTTTTAGTTCTTCTCCTTCATCTCAAGAGACACAAATAATAAATTCATGGATGAGTCTGCTACTGGAGTGTACAAGACACATCTCTAAGAGACAGCTGACAAAAAAAATGGGACTGAAAGAAGTGGCTGGGGAAAGAAAGAGTGCGCAGAGGCCTCCTGAGGGAAACGGAAGTCTTCAAAAGGAAAGGAATAAAGTAACTTTACTGGATACTTGTTACCTTTTTGTTTCTTTCAGGCTTTGAACCAGAAACATACTGGGACCGAATGCATCTGCTGCAGGAAGCAATAGCACACAGGTATGTCTGCAGTGCAGTGGGTGACCAAACAGTTCCTGTCTCCCTGGATAACGTGGGATGTTCAGCTGAGCAGTCACTCCTGAGTCATTGGGTTCTGTGCTGTCTGCCTCTCTGCAGTCTGCTTTACACACTTAGACATGTGTGCTTTACACACTTTTACACACTTAGACACAGCCTGCACGCCCCGGGGTGCTGCTCTGGGGGCAAGGGGCAGCTGTGTGCTCTTTCAGTCACTCCTTAGGAACCAGCCTCTCCTCCTGGGGAGGGCCTTGCCTTTGGAAAGTGCCTTATTCTAAGTTACAAGCAGAGAGACTAAATAAAAAACAAATAGATTTTCCTGAGAAGGGACAGTTATTTCCTTCTTGTGTATTTAGCACAGTCTTGAACTGGATGACACCTGATGATTGACAACAGGCAGGAGACTGGGGCAGGAGCTGTACTGAGGAGGTTGGGCCCAATTTAAGAGGGAATTGTTGGAAGCTTTGGACACTATCTAGCCTTATCCCTTTGTGTGACTGAGCTGCCAGTTTCTTTCATGGTGTTGCTGCCAGGGTTTTTTCATGACAGAGAGGGCTGCCTTTTGTAATGGACTTTAGCTTGGAAATCATCTTTCATTAGTTTAGAAAGCAGGAGAGGACAAGTATCCTACAAACAGCAGAGAACTGCCAGATAAGCTGCTTGAAGTTCTGCATGGAACATTGCACATCATGAAAAAATAATGGTGCAGCTTGAAACATGCCCAGGGAACGTCTGTCTGGACTATTGCTCTTCCCTCCCTCGTGTGCAGCTGCCCCATTTTGTCAGAGGCTGCTTGGGGGTGCTGCTCTTGTTTCCAGCTGGAATTAGGACAGGGAGCAGTGTGGGGTGACAGGCCTGAGCAGTGTGGGGTGACACACTTTCACACTGTCTGGCAGGGGCAGAGAATTTGGAGAGGCTCAGCTCTCTTCATCCCTTTTCCTTTTGCCTTCAGACTGTAAAAAAGGGATAGTGGAAAGATTTCCTCTGGTGCCCCTGCCTTTGGCTGAGGAATCCTACCTGGAGTGGCTCTTTTTATCTTTTTGTTTTCTTTTTTAATTCCTCTTGTTTCTATTTCTTCAGATTTGGATTTGTACAAGATAAATATTCAGCCTCTGCATTCAACTTCCCTGCAGAAAACAAGCCCCAGTATATCCATGTCACAGGTGAGGAATATTTGGGAGGCTCTGTGGCAAAGAGGAGGTTATTACAAACAAGAGAACCATTTACATGTGGTTTGTGTTTTGTGTCAGTGATGTTGGTGCTGTTCTGTCGTGAACCAGATGACAGTGGTGTCAGAGAACACAAAGCAGAAAACTGGAGGGGGCAGTATGAAAAACACGGAGTGTTGCTGCTAATAAATGGTGTTTGAAATGTTGCTTTACAGAGGCTGTGAAACTTTTCTTTCCAGAAGATGAAGAAATTTTAAACAATAAGGCAGAGCTTATTCCAAGGTCAATGTAAATAAATGTGTACCTAGAAGCTGGAAGGAGGGAAAGGTGTTGGGACGAGTCTCTGTTGTTGTGCTTGAGGTCTGCTGTAGATGAATCTCTACCCATACACTGTGTGGGAGACAGATCAAGCATTTAGGGTCCACTTGCTGAGATGTGAGAACTGTAACAGGAAGGCAGTGTTTGGAAAATTGCAGAAGAGGATGGAAATAGATGGGAAGTTAGCAAGATGGATCAGAGCCTACATCTTTGCTTCATTCTGTGCTTGTAAGAGAAAGCAGACAAAGTGCAGCCCCTCCCGGGGAAGGATAGAGGAAGAAGTAGCACCTAAGAGCCAATGGGGAAAAGAGGGGAAAATCCCATTTTCTCTTGCTAGAAGGCAATTAAATGAAACTTTCCATTTCAGGCCAGTTTCATTCAGGCTGTAGCGGCTCAGTGAGGGCTGCCTGAGCCTGAGGTGCTGTCTGTTTCCTGCAGGGACCGTGTTTCTGCAGCTGCCCTATTCCAAGCGCAAGTTCTCCAGCGGGCAGCAGCGGCGCCGCCGCAACTCCACCAGCTCCAGCAGCCAGAACTTGTTCTGTGAGGAGCGCATCGGCTACAACTGGGCCTACAACACCATGCTGACCAAAACCTGGCGCTCCAGCGCCACCGGCGACGAGAAGTTCGCAGACCGCCTGCTGAAAGACTTCACAGACTTCTGCTGGAACAAGGACAGCCGGCTCCTCATGTTCTGGACTGACTGTCTGGACAAGATGCATGCTAGTGCTCCGTGAAGCACTTGTATCTCTTAGGGAGACAGCTAGAAGCTTTACCTTGTGGCAAGGGAGTAGAAGTGAAGAGTCTCTCTGTTGGATTCATATTGACCTGAGCAATATTGCTGTTGATATTCAACAGAATTTGATTAAGTGCTTGGAAAAAAAGGTTTTAAGCTCTTGGCTTGCCAGTATCTATCACCTGACCTCAGCTTGGTTTCAAGTAGCTAAAGTCCTTGCTTGCCAAAACTTCAGTTAGAGCAGAGGTAAAGGAGGGAGAGTGCAAATGGTTTTCAAGGGCGGTTGGGTTGAGCACAGTGTAATGGTATCAGCCTCCGGTCGCTGGAAATGATCGGTTGGCACCTGATGTGCCCGGCAGCAGCCTGCCCTTCCCCTTCCCAGGTGTACCTGGTTGTGTGAATATGTAAGATAAGATGTGAGAGATGCTTGTTAAATTTTCATACATGTAAATAAGTAAAATGCACAAAATAAATGGCCTCATGTTTTGTTGTAACTCCACAGACAGCAATACAGAATTGGTGAGTAAAAGAAAACAATTGCCAAAAGAAAATACTGCTTTCTATGTTCAGCTCAAAGTTCAGCGCTGGGGCTGTGTCTTTAATCATGCAGGATTTTCTGTCTTCATGTCTGGATCACAGCAAGAGCAGGAAGCCGGTTACTGTCTGGCAAGGCCAGCACTAAAGCCTAAGGAGAAATGAAGGGCCACTGAACACAGTTGCTGCAGAGGGTTATGAGCAGGTTTTTTGAAAGTGTCTGCATGCTGCAAGACGAAGCTGCCTGCACTCAAGTAGGGGCCTTTGTCTTTTCGGGGCCTTGGCACGGATGGTTATTGAAGTGCAGATTTAGGGTGGGACACAGCCTAATGGGCAGTTGGCTCCTGCTGCCAGATGGTTCCTCATTGTTACATGTCCTCGAGAAACTAGAGTCAGGGGAGGACTGACACCGTCACAGTGGTGTTCAGATCTGACTCAAGGCCAACCGTAGCTCCTTCAGTTTTTTTCTCTCTAAACTGAGTCAGGATGATTCATCTGTTTTTTAGACAGCACCCACCTCGAGAAAGTGGGTTTGAGCTGCGTGCCTCTTCATTCAGTCTCTCTTAAGTGTGTCAAAATTATCAGTGCCCGTCTGAACTCCATTAGCGCCTTAAAACTACTCTCTACTATGGCAGGAACTTGCTGCCGTCCGTTCTGCCCCGCTGTAACGCGTCCTGCGCCGGGGCCGCGCTGTGCACGCGGCGGGAGCTCTGTCGAGGCCGCGGCGGGTGGGGCGCGGTGCGGGGCCCCGGAGCCGCGCCCCACCGCCGGGAACCCGCCGGCCGCCGCACACCTGCCCCGCCGTGCCCTCGGAGCCGGGCACCGCCGCGACACCGAGCCGGGCCGCGCCGAGGGCGGGGACGGGACCGGGCCGGCTGCGGGGAGCTCGCCTCGCTGCCCGAGGAGGGGGCCGGGGCTACCGCGTGTCCCTGCTTTTGGCGGTTCTTTCGCGGCTTTTCCCGCGGCGCTGGAGCTGGCCCGAGGGTAGGGAGGTGTCCGCGGGGAATCGGCCGCCGTCTTCTTCACGGGAAAACGGGTGAGAAACAGCCCCCACGAGGGGTTTACATTTTATGGTAACTGCGGTCTGCTCGGGCCTGTCCCGTGCCATTTTGGAGAATTTTCGCCAAATTATTTTCACCGAAATGTCTCTCACCAAAATGTCTCTGGATTTAGTGTTTTGGTAGTTTTAACCTGTAAGCAGTGGATGTAAACCCTAGAGTTAGTGTCCGAGTTTTGGGGAAAGTTTAATTTGTCTTGTGAGGTCAGTTTTCTCAACTGCAAACTTGGTATGTCTTTTTTTTCAAGGCTGCTTTAGGCCTAGATTTATTTTAAGCATTTTGAGGTCCTTAGGATGCTTTTAACAGCACAGTGAATTTCTTTCCTTTAAAAAAAAAAAAAAAAAAAAAAAAAGAAAAAAAAGCATACCATGGAAGCTAAAAATAGGAGATAAAGAGTTTTTATCTAACCACAACTTTGTGCATTGCATAGAAAAAGCTTCCAACAGGACAAGATGATGAAGCAGTTCATGGCCATGTTAAAGTTGAATGAAAATGAGCATCGCCCACCCACCAAGCTGTTGAATCTAGCAGGACAGCTCTGCCGGGAGTTCCAGAGCTCATCCTAGTCTGGAGAAGGTGGTTGAAGCCATGATGGGATCCAAGAACAATGCATATTTTCTCACTAACATCCATGTTGTCCGGGCTTGTGTGTCTGTTCACATCCATAGAGGGCAACATGATGAAGCCTGCAAAATCCTGGAGGTAGGGATGTGTTCTTCAGTTCTTCTGGAAACAAAAAGCCATGGTAGTAAAACAGTAGTTAGAGCTGTTAGAAATACCTAAAGTGCAGCACATGGAGCACTCCCAGCTTGTGTAAGGCAGTGGAAGGTGAGAGGTGAGCACTGTCGACCTGAAACACTGGACAAAGCCTTTACTGCAGGCACTTGGAGATAATCAGCCAAGGGGGGAAAGGTAACTGGGAGATTGGGGTTGTTGTAGCAGGATTTTTGTTCTACTGTGGTACTTGGAGTTTTTTCACAATCTTAGGGCTCAGGACATAAAAGTGTTGGGAAGCCCAAGGTTAGAGGGCTGGGCAGGGTGGGAATACACGAGGAAGGCTGGATGGTGCCACTCAAGGTGAGGGATTTTGGGCCTCTAAGTCTGGTAATGTAGACCTTTTCACCAGGGGAAGAGAAGGAATTAGGCAGCTCCCTGTGTTCATGAGGGAAGGTCCAGCCAGCGTATGCTTAGACAATGCTACTAGCTCTGTCAAGCCAGTAGGAATCCCTGAGGAAATTTCTGTTGAGGGTTTTCTCCTTTACACACGGTCTGAGTGACCCTCTGGAAAGGTTTGCTTACACGCAGTTTTGTTTTAGTATAGCAAGGCAGAAGAGAAGGAAGAGCTGGTGCAACTTTGAATGAGATTCATTACCGGAGGGTTATGGAGAAACAGCAGAAAGATTTCTGACACCACTGCAGAAATTCCGTTGCAGGAAGAGGTACTGCACTGTGGGGAAACATTCTCTCTCTCTCTCTTCTCTCCTCTCTCTCTCTCTCTCTCTCTCTCTCTCTCTCTCTCTCCTCTCCTCCTCTCTCTCTCTCTCTTTCTCTCTCTCTCTCTCTCTCCTCTCTCTTTCTCTCTTTCTCTCCCTCCCTCTCTCCTCTCTCTTCTCTTTCTTTTCTTTCTTTTTCTTTCTCCTCCCTCCCTCCCTTCCCTCCTTTCAGAGGCTGGTTTTACACCTCAAGATGCTGCTTCTTGGAGCTTGGTTTTATTTGGTATTTGGCCACTTGTGGCAATGTGGGAAATCCTGTGAATGCAAATTTTCCTTTGGGGTCCTTTTTAATCCCATTTTCTCCTATGTACAGGAATCCTCCACCTATTTGCCTTTGTCCTGAAGGTTTGAAGTCTCGAAATTATTCGGAAGTACGCCACAGCTGTACAAGTTTGCTGCAGAGGTGACAGCACATCCAAACAAGAGCAGGGTAGGGATATGCTGGGGATACTTCCCATCAAATCTCTCTGTCACAGGAATGCAGGACACGCATCAGAGCCTATACTGGTTTAATTTCAAATCCTTGTTTTCAGAAGACTCATTAGGCTAAGATTCCTCATATTTGATCTTTCCTTAAATGTTTCTTCAAAAAATCATCAGATTCATGCTAAGTAATTTCTCTTGCTGTGGACAAAATGTGAGGGACAATAAATTCCTCACTGGGTTTTAACAGTTCTAATTTTAGTGATTGAGCATAGGCAACCAAACAACCATCACTCAGCAGAGCTCTCTTACAATGATAAATATCCTGACTTGACTGAGTAACAGCCTATATAAAATTGTACTTTGCTCACCAGAACGTGTTTTGTGCTGACTTTTCAAACGCTGATCATTTGATGTGATAATACAGTAGGCTGTGTTGGTGTATGCATGGATCTACCTTCTTTGGATAGGGACAGATTTGTAATGGAAGAGATGTGAATTAAATCAATAAGCTGTTGATCACCACCTTGCCAGGTAGGGCTTCACTTCAATGGCTGCCCCTGTGAAGCTGCATTCTGTGGAAAAGCATGCCTCTTTGGTGAGGGCATTATCTGGTGAGCAGTACAGAATAGCAGTGGCTTCCTTAGCAAACAAATTGTCTGGGAGTGCAGGGTGGAATTTGTGTTCTTTATCAACTCTGAATTTATAAAATGGTCTCAGTTGGATCCACTAGGCCTATTGGAGACCTAGTGAATAAATGTCTCTGTCTTTGGAAGATCTTTTGCTGACTGCTTTTGGAACTGAAGGGAAATTCCTGATTACTTGGATGTGATTTTTTTTCCTTTGATTTCTCCCTGTGCCTGGGTTTGCAGGAGGGATTGGCTCAGGCCATGACCTGCAGCCAATTCAGATCTATAATTGTTTGCAAATTATCGACGACGCCAAAAATCCCGGCTCCTTCAGAAGGAAGAGCTCAACAATTCACGTCCTGAGGGCTTTGGCTTCCCACACAGATAAGCCACAGGATAAGGATCCCACATTCCACAAACTGCAGGTTTGTCTCTTCCTAATGGGTTCAGGATGTGGTCCAGAGAGGTGAAAATCAATTTTAAATTCCCTCAGGAAGGGGAAGATATTGCTTCTTCAGAACAGCATTATGTGCTGATGGATCAAGTGGATGCTGGAGGACTCTGCTTCAGTGGAGTGCCTCATTGTTTGGCTCCAGGCTGTCACTCCAGAGGAGCAGACACTGCTAAGGCCTGTGCAACACAGGTGAGAAGATGCCTGGCTTTAAGGAGGCACCAATGAAAGCACATATGTGGGAAGCACCAGGTTTTTGGCTCTCAGATTCTGGAAACAGGGCAGTGTACTTCAGGAAAATCCAGTATTTCCATGTCCTTCCACAGACACTTAACCAAACTTCAGTCACAAGGAAAACAGGGGTCTTGCTGCATTTCGCAGATTGGACTTGTTTTGTTGTCTTTTGGAGTAATCATTAGGGTTGTTTCAATTGCCTGGCCTGCACCTTTCAGATGGATCTCGTGTGGGCATCAGCCCTGGGCAAGTGGAGACAACCCCGGTGCCATGTGAGCCAGGATGGGAGCGGTCAGCTGCACCTCTGTGTGAGCCTCCTACAGGAAGGTATTTAAAGATGCTGGAATCCAGGGATGTGTGGCATCTTTACAGTGACTGTTCAGAAATGAAGCAACATTTAAACATTCATGGAACTGACTTCCAGTGGGTTCCATGGGGACATAATTTAGGAACCTTGCCGCCGTTGATGGAAATGTTCCATGTGCAGTCAGAGCACCTCATCTCCCAGCTGTGGAGGGCAGGATTCAGAGGTTTAGCTGGGGTCCTCTTTTGGCAAAGCAGTATGTCTGGCTAATAATTTTCTCCATCGTTGCAGCTGTATGCAGAGCCCTGAGCTGTATAAAGCTGGAACAAGTGTGGCTTTGTCCACCACTCACAGCACTGGACAACCTCTTGGCACTGAGGGCTGTGATTGGAACCAGGAACCTGCTTTTGGCTCCCCTGTGCTGCCGCCTGGAGAAGCAGTGAGCACGGCTGCTGTCAGCTCCTGGCAGGGGAGCTTTGCCCTGTGCTCTTACCAGACTCCTCCCGCTGTGAATTATTCACTGGCAATGTGGCAGGTCCCTAACAGCACTGGAGAGACTCTGGCCCCATGTGGACCCAGGTGTAGAAGGTTAGTAAAAACTGCACCCAGATTGTAGCCTTAAGACTTCCCAAGCTTGGCTTCCCATGTTGTAAACACTCTTGCTCACTTAGTGTCCCGATTGAGGACAGCAGGCCTTATTTTAAGCTTTGGAGTTCTACTTCCATGGTAGTTCATTGAGAAAATCTGTTGATTTAAGGTGTTAAAGCAGACATTCTTACCTACTCTTTTCCCTGAACTGTCACCACTTCCATAAGATAGTGGTGGATTACTTTTAGTGTTTCCTTTGCGTGAGTCTCTCCAGGAGTTGTCCGCTCACCTTGTCCTTTGCAAGCTTCTGAGTATTAATGCCTGTCATGATTAAGGTATTGCCTGAGAAAAGTCAGGGAACTTCTTTACTGTGACTTAGTGCTTGTCTTCAAGCATGTGTTCTCACATTCCTTTCTCCCTCGTGCTATTTTTTCTCTTTTCCTCTTTGTTTTCTTCCTGTCCAGTCTTGTTCAGCATTCCCACCATCTCTTTCTTCTCCTTGTTCTTCAGAACAGGCTTGATATGATGCATAAGTGATGCCCACATTGCTTTTGCTGTAGCTCTGTAGAGCAGGAAGGGCTGTAACTGCACCCAGGCTCTGGTGAATGTGGAGCCAAGGAGAGAAGGAGTAGCTGGGTCAGGGGTTGGGGCCATGTTATCTGTATCTGTACTTGTGTTTAATATGAGCATTTGTTTTCAAGCAGGTGTCAGAGGTCCCTTGAGCACAATCCCTCAAGGTGGCTGTGTTGAAGCCAGTTCAGAAAGAATCATTCAGCAGTCAGATTTACAGGATGAAGCTTGACCCTTAGAGGAGAACAGCTAGGGGACCCTGGAATCTATTCCCACAGGTAAAGGGAGGCAGCACAGGGCTGCCTAAAGGCAGGAATAAAAATGATGCTGAGTCCCAGCCATATCTTGATACTCTATGAAGAGAGTTGCAGAAATAGTGATACACCTCGTTCCCAGAGACTGCTTCTCCTGTGTGTCCTCCTTCTTGCCAATATTATATATTACAGCGGTGCATGGGTAATGTTCTCTAAGTGTACAGTGTGTGGCACAAAGGAGGTTTGGAACCAGCCTAATCAGAAAAGATTTGACCCCCTATTTTTTAGGCAGGGTCAGTTTCTGAACTATTTGCTTGGTTTTGTCAGAAAAGCATACCCGTACTGAGGGGCTGGTCCTGCTGGTTCTGTGGCTGGGTTGGTAGGGCTTGTACTTATCCTAAAATAGTTTTTGTAGCTTCACAACCTCATGACAAGATTATTCCATAGTGCAAGCTTTCCAAATTGGAAGACAGAGACAGGCACTGTTCACTCTTTGTTTTTCCACCTATAACAAAGGTTTCAGTTTTTCTCTGGGAATTGAGATAAATTCAGAGAATGCAAAACAACAAAATTCGTGTCCATTTTCCATATGTTATACAACTTTCATAATGTTACATAAAAATAAACACTGCCAGACATTATAGGCTTCCTTTAATTTACTGATCTGCAAGACAGAGCAGGAGCAGCAGCCCTCTTTTATAACCCTTCTGCTTGACACTGGCAGTGTTTGTGCCAGCATGACACTGTCAGTATGTCAGAAAGGCAGGTAGAAGAAGCTTTATTTCCACTTCAAAATGAGGAAGCAGAGGCACAGAAGGGCTTTGTGTCTTGTTAAAGAAGTAAATGCAGTGATTCACTGGAGATAAAGATTGGTGAGGCTTTGGCCCCAGTTCCGTCATAACATTTCTGCTTTTTACCCGTTTCCCACTTGGCCTGGTGCCTCGTTTCGCATTCGTGTCAGACTCCTTGCTCTGAATTGCTGGGGAGAGCCCAGGTCAGGCATTGTAAAACCTCAGGCTGTGTTTCAGGGTTCACAGTTTTAAACAGTGGCTAAAGATCATGAAAGATCAGCAAGGCTAGCTGGCAATGTTTGGTAAGGTTTAAAATTGCATGTTCTGACTCTAGAGTGAGCTCATGTTTATTTTTAAAATATGTTCTGCCAGTAGAAGAAATCTATGGTGAATGTCTCCTTGTTGGGTATGTCAGTGTGCCAGGCATCCACACACCCTTTATCATATTCCTATGAGGGGCAGGACTTGCTGCTTTGTTGGCACCTTTTGGTAATGACATAGTTATTTGAACCTGATTTGTAAACCCTCTTTAGTGGCCTGGTTCCCCCGCAAACTCTGACCTCCTCAAAATTCCATGAATACTATGGACATCAGTCTTTTTTCAGAAGTGAGTGAGGCTTAGGCTGCAATTTCATTTTGCAGTTTCTCTCTAGGGAGCCAGGAGAGCTCTTGTGGGTAGTTTGGGGTAAGATCATTGCTCAGTCAGTGAGGGTCACCTGTGTTATAAGGCAGAGCCCTGTAACAGGCAGGGATTAGAGAGTATTGTTACAGAGTCCTCTTGAAAAATGGTGCAATGAGCATCACTCTTCTGGGGACTCGTGGGGACAACAGATCAACTGTAAGGCAAATGAGTTGTTGCTGTCCTGGAAGGGCAGGACAGTGACCTAATCCTGGTTTTAGAGGCAAGACTAACACAGAAAGAAGGAAATTATTTAGCCAAGGTCACCTACCTGGAGTGGACTCCGTGTTATGCTCTCCTTGCCTCCTGAGCGCTGGGATAGAGCTACAAGTCAGCCAAAGGACCCTTAATCTGCTTGTCTCATTTTTAAAGATGCTCACCTGGAAAGGACATGGCCTCAAAGCTTATCAGAACAATTTCTGTTGATTTCTTTCATGGGCTTTTTACAGCCACTCCTACGCACTTGGGCTGTGTCCAAACCTCTTCTGATCTACGGGCTGTGAGGTGGGAGTGTGACAAGGAACCAGGCTGGGAGCTGACTGTCTCCATCTGCTTCTGCTGCCTGAGAGGAGGGTTTGATCCAGCAAGCGGACTGGGAGTCCCTGTGGGACACCAAACAGATGCTCCCCTTTACAGATAGTGGTGGTGTATCCTCTTCACTCTGCAAGTTGGGACAGGTGGAACGTAGCCCAGCTAATGGTTCTCGCAGAGTGGAAATCTCATGCCTTCCACTTCAGAAAGAAAAGCACACTGAGCTCTGTGGAGAAGGCATTCTGCATTATGAGCCAGCATATTGATTTAGAAAATGTCAGTGCCGAGAGGTTCATGGCAACTCTCAGCTTCTGCCTGCATTTCTGGGATTCCAGCTCAGAGTGCTGGGAATCCTCCTGCTGTTGGGCTCTCCCCTCTGGACACCCCAGCGTCCTGACACTGGAAGGCAGCAAGTCCCAAACCCACCAACAGAGGCTACTTTTTGGCATGTTGCATAACTGAATTGCAGAACTCGTTGCTAAGGGCACTGCATGTCGGTGTAAGTGGGCTGTGAAAAAGCATGAGACAAATTCTTGAGAGGGTGGGAGAGGGAATTGAGCCCATTTGTCATTAGGAAATGTGACTCTCTGAATGCAGCTCCAGCAGAAGAGTCCCAAGGCTGGTTGCTGGAACCTCGGGAACATTCCAAGGGAGGGCAACTTGACACTTATACTTGGGTTTTTTCCTGTACTGTACTAGCTCCTTTTATACTCTACCAATGGGCACCTCTTGTCTTTACCTGTATGGACACTCACACCTTGGCTGTTCCTGGTGGTGGTACAGGCAGTGTTGTTGCACTAGAGAGACTTTTGAGTTGGCCATGGTGAGAGAGAACATCCCATTCTTGGTACCCATTGTCTGCTCCTTGACCCAGTGCCCACAGGCTGATCTGTTTTGAGTGGTTGGCAGAGCCTCCAGGAGAGCATGGATGGGGACCCAGACTCCACTGCTGCCCTTGGAAAAGCTGTACGCAGAAGCCTAGCCAATGTTGTGTCTTGTCTAAAGCCACATATTTTGACTCTTAAGGTCTCTGCTTTTAAAACACATTTCAGGAGTGAGACATTTTGGTAGACACCTCCTTGTTTATGAAGACTGTTTGGGGCAGAAGGAAAGTTGCAAACTGAGATGTGATTCCCTGTACACTGCTCCTGGTCTGGGCAGTCTTCCCACTGCAGAACTGATATTTTCAGGCCATAACAATTTTGAGAAATGGGGCAGGTGTGTAGACAACAGAAGTGCATTAAATGAATAGTCTTGTCAACAGCCCTTCTTGTCCTGCTGGCACAACATTACAGTAAGTGGCAAATAAGCATAATACAAATGCACTTGTATCTAATATTTTTTCCAGTTCCTCTCAGACTGTGTTTGGCGAGCCTCAGTGCCCACCTGTTTCTGCACCCTGTGTGGAAGAAAGCCAAGCCTTGGAACAAAGCCAGGTAAGAACACACCTAAAGTTCAGAGAAAGGAGCTCTGTATGCATGATCCCCTGCAGCTCTCTCAGAGGAGATGTGAAATCTCATATCATATTAGTATGAAACACGTTGATCTAAGCATAGCTTCTGGAGTCCAGTTCAGAGCAAGCTGGGCATTCCCTGGGGTAACATCCAGCAATTAGTAGAAGAAAAAGTGGTTTTGCCAATCTCTTTCCTGCTTGAATTGCTAATCAGACCCTAATTTACTAAATGTTTAAATGGTGCCGAAAAGATCCTGTGCAGGTCCGAAGTGTCATTTAAATTTTCAGCAATGGAGGGCTCACCTATAGAGCAATCACATGAAGATAGCTGCTTGAGGTCCTCCCCTCTAAGGTGTTTTGCACAGTCTGGCTCTGTTCTCTCAGACCTCTTAAAATGTTTAATGTTCTTGTCATTTGCAAGTCTGTGATATTGTTGAGGAAAAGGGATTTTGCACGTTTTGAGATGGCTGATAGCAGTATACAGAGCAGTGTGATTATGGGTCAGGATAAAGAAGGTAGTTCCATGCTGTGAGTACAGTGTGTGTGCCTTCTGATGGGGACTTCAAGGCAGTCGAGAATGCAAGTTAGAAATCTTGTGCTTTCAAGGGGATGGGAGCTCATCTCTGAATTGTTACCTAAAAACAGGTACCCAAGAAAGCCCTATCTAAGCTGTACATGGATGTATATTTTGGCTTCACGTGTGTTGGTCTACAGGCAGTCAGCATCCATTGCTGTTTCCCTTGCAGTGTGAGCTCCTGGGGGGGAAACCTTTTCAAAAGAGATTACAAAAAGCAGGGACCCATATCTGCTGGCCTCATTAAGAGAAGTGGCTGCAGCTCTGAGGGCAGTAACAGAACCTCTTTTGAGCCTCTGAAAGCATCGATATAAAGATCTCTATCTTGGAAAGTGGCCTTTTTACCAGCCATAATGTGAGCCAGACGAGAAGGAAAGCTTTGGGCATTAATAATGAACGAGCCTTTTCTAAGATTCCCAGAGCACGCCATCTCTAGCTAGTTTTCATCTTGCTGCTCTGCATCCTTGCACTGATTTTGCAGTGGTGAAGGAATGTGACACTCAATACACTGTGGGCTGGGGAGCAAGATACTGAGTGATCCTTGCAGATGACAATCTCCATATCTTTGTAATAATTACTCAGTTCAGGAATTCAGAAAAGCCATTTTTGCATATTTTAGTGTGTGCTCTAGGAAAAGGAAGAACTTGAATGGGTAAATGATTTTACAGCATTCTCCAGACTTCCTGGGCACTTTGCTTCTTGCTGAATCAACTTACTTGGGCTTGTGGCAAGAATATGCAGATATTTGGTTCCTGTGTCTGAACCACAGAGGTGCAAATGAAAACTTTTCTTTTGTCCACACAACTCATTTTGGTTTTTGTAGGTCATGCATCCCATTAGAACCAAATGAGAGTAGAATGAAGCAAGCAAACAAACACAAAGTTAATTCGTTTTGGAGATATTTCTTTCTCTCCCTGAGCAGAGCTCCCTTGTTCAGGATAATTCCTTAATTATTAATTATTAATTCCTGTCTTACCCTCTGTCAGTTACTGGCTCTTATAGGAGCCAAAGCCTGGGGCAGAGTGAAGGGAATTGCTGTGCTCTGAATTCCTGGGAGGTGGATTGTGCTCATCACTTCTACACCCACTGCTGGATTACTCTACCTGAACTGTGAGGGCAAGAAGGCCTTTGTCACTTCATGCACACAGCCCTGACCAGTGACATTCCCTCCCATCGCACACCTGTGCTGCCGGCTGCCAAAAGGAGCTCTTCCACCATAAGCAACTGTGTTAAAATCATACCTAGTGAGGCTTTGGTTCCTTCCTGTGTCTTTCAGGTCCCGGAGGATCCAGTTGTGACTCCTAAGCAGCGACATGCTCCAGGCAGCACGCCTGCTCTATGAATTTTCTGCTGCTGGACAGATGTGACCCGCCTGCAGATACACTCCATGTGTCTACACTTCCCAGGAAATACCCCATTGCTTCCTCTGTTTTCCTTTTTTTTTTCTTCTTCTTTTCTTTTTTAATGGAAGAGGAATCTGATAGAGAGATGAATAGAATGAGGTAGAAGGATGAAGGTGTTTCCAATGGTTACAAAGTTGGTTTAGTTCCAGTTTTATTAAGAATTTGCGAGGATAGAAGAAAGCAAAGGTACACTGTGGACTGTAGGTTTTCCTGGAGCAGTCTGAAGCTGTACTGTAGATGTTAAAATTATCAAGGCATGGTTCTATGGCAGTTACATAGATGTAATCATAGCAATAATCATAGCAACCGGCCAGATCCAAGTCCTTGGTTGCATCATGAAGGTTAAAAGAAGTTCCTGTGCTCAAAGGAGTAAAATTTGGTTACATTGCCTTGCAGTGGGTATTGGATAACCTTTTCTCAGGCTTGGAAAAACACGTCTCAGCTAAGTGCTGGTAAAGTACTGCTATTTGCTATCCCAGCTTTGCTGTTGCACTGCAGGGGATAGCTTCTGGAGCGTTCAGTACTCTGTAGTGCCACAGGTGACACAAATTGGAGCACAGCAGAATTCTCAGTGCCAGGACATGCCCTTGTTTTGCTGTTTAATACAAGGAGTGGCAAGTCAGGCCCTTCACGCTGGTTTAAATCTATTCCTACAAGTTATAGGGTGGGATCTGGGGTATTTTCCTGAAGTGCTACTGTATTGCAGAGTATGTCCCCTTTGCCGACCTCCAGCCCCGAGATACAGGGAGAAGATGCCTCCGTTACCTTTTGTTACAAAGTTTCAAGTAAAGATTTTCTGTTACTGTTTCTCCTGGGTTCATTTTTTTTTTTCAGGTAAGGGTGTGAAGTGATAATTTTCACATGGCATTATGTGTAAAACACAGGACCAGCTGCCCTGGAACGCCTGTGGATGCTGAGAGCCTGAAGCCGCCGTTATTTTGGCGGATCTCACTAGGAATGCCCCTTTCTTGTTTGTGTTTGGAACAGCGGTGTTTGGACGGGGTCACACACGTTATCGTTTATTGCTGTAATAGCGGGGCCGTGAGTGACTCCGGGCGTTTGTACCGGGAGCAAAGATGCCGGGCTTGTAGGGGCCCGCACGGACCGCCGTGAGGGGCCGGGCCCTGCCCGCCCTCACGGCCCTCGGGGCCCTGCCCGCCCTCACGGCCCTCGGGGCCCTGCCCGCCCTCACGGCCCCCGGGGCCCTGCCCGCCCTCACGGCCCTCACGGCCCTCGGGGCCCTGCCCGCCCTCACGGCCCTCGGGGCCCTGCCCGCCCTCACGGCCCTCACGGCCCTCGGGGCCCTGCCCGCCCTCACGGCCCCGGGCCCGCCCGCCCGCCCTCCTGCGCTCGGGGCTGTTCCCGCCGCCCGCCGCCGCCTCCCCATTGGCCCTCGTACCGCCCGCCGCCGCCTTCCCATTGGTCGGCGGCCGCTAGCAACAGCGACAGATATATCCTGCCGCGGCCTGATTGGCTGCCGCCTCCCGCCGAGCCATAGCAACAGCAGGGCGCGGGGCGGGGGGCGCTGAGGCGGAGGGAGCGGAGCCCTGAGGGCGGGGGGCGCTGAGGCTGAGGGCGGGGGGCGCTGAGGCTGAGGGCGGGGGGCGCTGAGGCTGAGGCGGGGGGCGCTGAGGCTGAGGCGGGGGGCGCTGAGGGCGCTGAGGCGGGGGGAGCGGAGCCCTGAGGGCGGGGGGCGCTGAGGCTGAGGCTGAGGCTGAGGCGGGGGGCGCTGCGGGCGCTGAGGCGGAGGGAGCGGGAGCCCTGAGGGCGGGGGATGCGCAGGGGCCGCCGCCGCCACCGCGCCTGGTGAAAACCCGTTCTCTAGGCGCTGGCACCGTCGTCCCTGCGGCCCGCGGTGGAACGGAGACGGCACACGGTCAGGAGCCAGCCGGCGACGCGGCTCCGTGCAGAGGCAGCAGCCCCATAGCAAAATTCCCACTGGATCTTGCTGGGCTGCTGTCTGAGATCCCAAATAAGGTACTTTAGTTTTCATCCCTGCTGATATGACATGTCACTACAATGACTGTGACTTAGCCAGCCAGTGGTACGTGATACATGTGGATGAAAGCCAGGGAGGTTACACTTCCCTGCTGTTGAAGATGTATTGGAGTAAAGAGGAATGACGCCTCTCTTACATGAGAGGTATTTTCAGTTCCTTTCAAAAACTTAGTTCTGTTTCCTGTCAGGGGAGATAAGATTAGATTAACATTGCCTATATAGAAATTTTAGATAGCTGTCATTCTATATAGGTTCTTTTCTAAGAACACAACCCATGCAAGGGAATGCAGGTATTTTGGCATATAAGTGACCTTCATTCTACCACTTTTAACACCACCAGTGTCCTAAGACCTTGTAAGTTTTTTAAGTAGTTCAAGAACACAGTTGTTTTGAGTTTTTAGTTAAAAAGAAGAGGCTCAATTCAGCAAAATTCCTCAGGAGTGCTAGAACAAGTATCTTTTCCAAACCTAAATCTGAAAAAGGGTTTTCAGCTAAAGCAGAATTAAAGCCTTTTCTCTTACACTTAATGAATTTAATTTCTGAATTTGGTACAGTTGTTCTCTGGAGGACAACTGAATTTTCTAGGTCGTTTCCCAGGTGAAATAACTTACTGCTTCTCTGTAAATTTATGTTAGACAATTCAAAGTTCCTTACGTAAAATCAAGCAAATTAAAAGTATTTCCCTTTAAGAGATGTAAAGTCAAGTGGTTGAAGTACAGTGTATTCTGGCCCCCTGTTGCCCCGTGTCACCTGGATATTGAACAAAGCACTTTTGAGGAACTAATTGCATTTGGACAGGATTTTGCAAGTGGTGCCCTGATGTCACAGGCCTTGGCCATGCTGGGTTACAGGGGGCTGAGCAGGATTTGGGGGTGGGCTGCTGCTTCCCCATCCATGAGGCAGAACTGACGGGCTGCCTGGCCAGGCAGTAGAGGTAGAGAACAAATGGATCTCTGCTGAATGCCAGTAGTGCTTTTGACCTTCTCTGTCTGTGCCGCTGGCTGGAGTCAGTCTTCTGAGGAGAACCCAGTGGAGTTCTTCCCATTGTATTCACATTGGGGTAGCAATTTGTTCAATTTGTGTCTCACCTCGTTCTGGTTTCCTAGATGTGATTCACGTCCCCATCGTGTTCTGCTTTCCCTGTCCTACCATCTGTAGCAAGCTCTGGGTGTGTTTGTGTTGTTCTTCCTTGGAGCTGTACTTGGAAGCACGCTGAGCACGTGGCTGACCTGCCCTGAGCTGAATGTGCTGTACCTGCTGTTGTCATTCCTCCTCCTCCTCCACATGGCGTGGCCTAGCAAAGGAAGGAGCTTGCCCTAGATAGAAAAAAACCCAAAGGTATTTTTATCCTAAAATGCATAGAAGGGCCCAAAGTACGGTGCCTGCATGTGTTGATTGGTCACAGAAAGGGGATGGAACTCTAGGAGCACTTTCAGAAGTTCTGTTACTTGGCTCTCCCTGAGTGAGGGGGACACTTTCCCAACAGGCAGCATCCATGTTTTTCAGCCTGGCTGCTAGAGGTGGCTTTTGTCTTGGCAGTTCAGCAGACAGCCCTGAGCCTGGCAAGTGTGCTGTGGAAATGGCTCTGTGGAGTCCTGCACAGCAGCTGCCAGGAGAACTTCCCTGAACTAATCCATGCCATTGCTACAGGGGATGCAGGATGTGAGCAGCAGCTTTTCCTGCCTGCAGTCCCTTTGGCAGCTCTGCTGCCTGTCACAGTCACTGGTGCATCCAGCACCACTCAGGACAAATGCTGGGAGACACTTGAAGGCAGTGGTTTCAGGCAGTCTCATTCTGGATGCCTGGCTCACCTTTCTTGGGGCCTCATTTTGAGAGGAAACGAGTACTTTACACAGTGACTCAAGTAGGGCACCCAGAAGAAGAGGCCACTTTTGAAAATGTCGGCAAAGGCATTTTGTTTTATCTCTGCACTTCATTAGCCTGATCCCCAAAGTCTTTCGTGTTATGTTCTACAGTGAAAGGTCATTGTTTCAGATCAATCATTTTCAGTGGGATTTAATCCAGTTCTAAGTCAAACTAATCCACTTTGGTAAAGGTTGAAGGGCAGGAAAAATTCATGTTATGACAGATCTGGTCTTATTTTTTAAATGTGGCTGTTGATGCTGAGTCCTTAATAGTGTATGCTCAGCATGAGGTGTTTTTCAGAGAGGTTCCAGAAATTGTAGGATTCGGTTATGTTGTATTCATATTGGGTTTTTTGGTCCAGTATTTTTTTAACACAAGTTGTTTTTTTTCCTCTTACCTGTAGAGCCTCTTTTCAAAATGGTGCTCTGGTGGCAGCTGCTGCTGCTGAGCAGGCTTGTTCATGTTTTCCTGTTGAAGCTTGTCATTCCTGGTTACTTGCCCCTCATTACATAAAGAGTAAAACTGCATTCTTCTGCCTGGGCAGGACTAGCAAACAGCCTAGTCTGAAGTAGCTCATGAGGAGTTAAAGCTGCTTTCAATTAGCTACTGTGTTCTTGCCACTTAAAGGAACCCCCACAACTGAGCATGCTTGACAACCCCCTGTGCATATCCCTGAATCATTCTGGCAAGAAAAAACTGCCATCATCTTTTATTCAGACATAGTGCTGCTTCCTCACTGGACTCTGAAATGAGCAGGTGCTGGAAGATTAGCACATTTTGCCAGAGAGTTCTGAGGGTTTATCAGCTTGTGTCTGCACAGGATTTTGAACCTGCAAAAGGCTACTGTGTGTGAATGCTGAATGGTATTAAATACACTGCAGCCATCCCAAATAGGCTTCAGGGTACAGACCTACCCTTTCCCATGAGGGAGAAAAGCTTTGCAGGTTTTGTACAAATCAGAACCCTTCTGTTTTAAAGTTCTTCCCCTGTAGGTTAATAGATACACTGTACTTCACCACAATGCATGGCATGAACCCTGGTGCTGCTGCTGAGCAGCGCTCAGGCACTGTCATCTTTCTTCATTCGAGGATTTACCCTTGAGTTATGAGGGAGGTTCTGTGAGAGTGATTCAAGATTAATATGAAATTGAAATATGACAAAGAGTAGAATATTTTCACACACTGTGACAGCCTAGAGGCTTGTTAAGCTGTGGTGTATGGTTTGGCTAGAAATCTGTCACTGAAATTACAGTCCCTTGTGGTTTGGGAGAGAATCATCACACCACAGCTACACCCACTGCTATCTCGTGCTCTGATCTTGTCGTTGGTTACACCACCTATCATCCTGATCTCACTTTACTGAGGGAATGTGCTGCTAGAGTTCTAACAATAAAAATTACAGACAGTCCTAAGCCTCTGGAAGGATCTGTCCTTACAGCACTATCTGAGCATCATGCCCCAGGTAGGGGCCAGTCACAATTATATCCAAGATCAGATGTTAACAAACTCCACCTCTATCTCTTCCACAGTTGTCTCTGCTTCGTTTGCTGTGATGTGGAAGCTGGTTAACCTCCCCCACCAGTGGGTGGTTTTTCTTCTCTCTCTGTTTTTCAGTATCTTGTCCCCAAGACTTTCATCATTTAGGAGTTCCCTAAATAAAACATTTCCTTGCTGCAGAAAGGAGAGGGAAGATCATTTTCTCCAGGGATCAGGAGGATGTTAGTGGCAGGGACTTTGTAGCAGCACTGCTGTAGTTCCATGAGTCTCGGAAAGAGTGTCACAAAGTGTGTGAGCTCCCTAAGTGCTTCCAGGACAACAAAAGGGGAGGTTTTCCACCCTGGGGAGAGCCTGGGAATGGCACGTGGTGGTTTCCTTGTGGTGTTGCCTCTTCCCCAGTGTCCCTGCAGCTGAACATCAGCACGGAGAAGACCCTCTGAGGCTGCTGTGGTGTCCCCAGTGCTCCTGTGCCAGTGAGCCCTGAACTGGGATGACATTTCAGCAGGCAGCTATTTATGGAACATGGGTGCTGTCCAATAATCAGATATGCCTGTGGAGCACAGCCACTGCCTTAGGTCATAGTGCAATTTTCACTGCTATAAATTTCTCCATCTACAAATTCTTGCTGGGTGTGGTCACTCTGTGAACAGTTCTCACTCCTGCCTCATGAGAGCAGTATTCCTGAGCTTTGCTGGGAATCACGGAGTGATGCCTCACATCTGAGCTCAGCAGGGGAACCACAGTCAGGCACTGTTTGCACCCCACTCACCACTCTAATGAAAGGCCTGCTGATTTTTCCATTCTCTTTCCATTTTTAAGGCACTGTGACTCATAAATATTGTAGTAGATGATAAACCCATTGCATGAGCTCTGATTTCTGTTTATTTGTACCTCTGTGGATCTGTGGACCCACTGTTGAGGATGAAGATCCCGGGCACTAGGCACTATATGCACAGGAGAATATAGGTACTCTCCCCCAGACCTTGGATGTGAAATGCAATCTCCTCCCTTTCTTTAGGTTACAGTCAGACTGTGGAAATGCTGCACACAACGTTGCCTTATTTTAGCACTTTTTCTTGCCACTGTTGAATTTAGATGTGTA
This sequence comes from Sylvia atricapilla, assembly GCF_009819655.1. Lineage (NCBI taxonomy): Eukaryota > Metazoa > Chordata > Aves > Passeriformes > Sylviidae > Sylvia > Sylvia atricapilla. The sequence continues at coordinate 2,992,928 of NC_089156.1, read as the reverse complement.
TCTGGTTTTAGAGCAGTGAGGTTACACATGACCTCGTGGATTCAAGGTTAGGAAATTTTGAGATGCTTTAGTCTGAGAAATAGCTCAGTGTTTTATAGAAGTCTCAATTAAGGAAACCAAAGCATTTAATGAGAGTGTTTTGTGCATGTATAGATATATCCACATATATTTGGCAGATTAATGCAGATTGGTTCAGTGGGTGAATAACTCGTTTTAAAAATACTTTGTAATCCGTTTCCCTGGGGAGTCTGAAGCTGCTGTACAAGACTAGAAAGCTTCTGGTAAACCCTACATATTTTCAGAGCTGTTGGAATGCTTTGCAAAATGACTAATCTCTACTGAGAAATTATTACAACTGCAAAGGTTCCCAACTGAAGTGTGCTGGACAAGGAGGATTGGCACATCTCTCACTACTCTTTCCTTAGGGTCAGATACGTTAAAATCTGTATTTTTACATGGAATTATATCTTTTCAAAATCACATCCTTGCTGTCCACACCTAAACATTTATTCTAAGGTAAAATCAATACAAGTTTTAAAACAACCATAAGAATACATTGAACTGATACTTGGGATCCATTCTGTAAAGGTTTTAGATGTCACTGCCTTCTCTTACAAACAGTGAAAACAAAATCCCAGCAGGAAAAAGCTCCATTTGGTTTGCTGGGATGCGTTCACAGTGGTGTATGTGCTTCACACTGCTGCAAAGGGCTCTTTCCAGAATGTTCTGGCAGTTTATGACTTGCTGGGTGTAATTTTTATCTTTCATGCCTTATTACGTATAACTATAGTTTATTATTTGTCATAGTTATTTATGTCCTTTAACAAGACAGCAATATTCTTCTAATCCCTTTTAAAACCGCAGCATTTATTTTAAATGGCATTAGGTTTTAAATGCAGAAAAGCCAGCAGCATTAGAGTTAAGGCTAAAAACTTTTGTCTGACACAAGGGGTTGGATCGACTCATTTGAAGCAGTGCGAGAGTCCCGAGAGCAGTGGGAGAGCATCAGGAGTAAGTGCAGCCTTATCCCAGGGTGTGCCAAGGGACTTTCTTTCCTTGTCTTTGGGGGCGAGGACACTTCCGAGCTGAAATTGCCACAGGTGCTCTGCTCTCTGCTGCTGAGCAAAGCTTTCTCTCAGCCCTACAGCGGCTCCCCACGCCTTCAGCGGCGCAGCGATGTTTAAATGATGGCCAGGGTTGAATAGAAAAAGTTAATCTGTGATTTAGTGTGAGAGATGAGTAACGTGGCTCCCAGCGTTTCTGTGGACAGCCGCAGCAGTTCGTTGTTTGTGCAGGTTCTTACCTTGAGATGATTTTTATGTAAGAATGGTCGTCTGTCAATTTGTGAAAGAGGAGCTTGACTAGTACACATTCAAGTATGTAGTAAAATTGAATTTATCTGCATCTCTTAGGCAAGGTAGTAGAATTGGCCCGTGGTACCTCCCCCACAGCTCGGGCTGTTTCAAGGCAGCCGGGATGCGAGCTACACTTATTTCCCCGAAAGAGGCACAACCGTGCCGCCGCTGCAAGACAACGGCGGCAGGCTGCGGCCGCACAAAGCAGCCATGGGGCTGGGCAGGGTCGCACACGTGAACGCGGAGCGCGGTCACCCCGAGCGCGGTCAGCCAGCCTGGCCCGCCAGTACCCCTGGCGAGGCCGGGCAGGGCGGGCGAGGCGGTGCCGGTGTCCGAGCCCCGCCGTGCCCCGTCCCGTCCCGCAGTGCCCGCGCCCCCCGCCCACCTCCACCTTTGCAGCAGGAAAATGCAGCACTCGCAGCGCGCACGCGCGGCCCGCGGCCGGCGCCCCGCGATGGCTATTTATAGCAAGTGACGTCACCTAGAAATAGAGCGCGGGGGAGCGGCGCCCCCTCCCCTCCCCTGCAGCACCGCGGCTCCGCCCCCTCGTTGCCTTCCCGGCGCGCAGGCGCGGGCGGCGGCAGCAGCGCGAGGCTCCGAGCCGCACACGCCGCGGTCGGTCCGGGAGCGCGGCCGGCGGGCGAGGGAGCGGCGGCCAGCGCGGCACAGCGCGGCACGGCACTGCCCGGCGCGGCACAGCCCGGCGCGGCACAGCACAGCGGGCGGCTCCGCTTACGGTTCCTGCTCCCGCCACCCGTGCGCGGCCAGCCGCACATCCCCGCCCGCCTTCCGCTCTCTCTCAGGGGCGCGCAGAGCCCAGCCCGGCAGCCACCACGGAAGCGGCCATGGGGGACCGAGAGCAGCTGCTGCAGAGAGCCCGCCTGGCCGAGCAGGCGGAGAGATACGATGACATGGCCTCGGCCATGAAGTCGGTGAGTGGGGCCGGTAGCGTGGCGGCCGTGCGGGGCGCTCGGGGAGGAGTGTGTAGGGGAGTAGTGGCGGGGGAGGGACGGAAAGGAAGCGCGGGCCGGTCCGAGGCGGGGTTGGGGCCGGGGAGGATGCAGCCGCCGGGTCCCACCCGTCGCGGTGAAGAAAGGAGGGCGGGAGCAGGAGCCAGACCGTCCCGCCGGGACACCTCGCCGCCGTGTGGGGCGGTGCCCAGTACTACCTGCCTTCTGCAAATATGAGACGAAGAGTAGCCGGTCCAAACCGGACCTAGCACCCCCTTTCAAAATGTGTTTCCTTCCCCCCTCCGTTCCCCGTAGGGGCTGTCTCGCAGCCCTCCCGCTCCCCGCTGTCCCTGCCCCGGGGGTGTGGCTGTCCCCATGCCCTCCTCTCCGTCTCCCCACCGCGCCAATCGGGCTCGCGGTGCGGCCATTTGAATGGCGCCCGCCTCTCCTGGCGGCGGGAACGCTGTGCATTCCTTCTCTGCCACACACCGGGCCCGTCCTCGCCCACCTCCCTTCCACCCCCATGGGGTGCTGCCTTTCACCTTGGGGTGCCTCTCCCCTGCTGGGAGCCGCCAGCTTTTGGGGCTGCTGGTGCTGTGGGACGGGCACTGCGCCGGGGGCTGGCTGGGGACACTGCAAGAGGAGCCCCTTCCTCTTCCAGACCTTTCCTTTGCCTCACCGTAAAAGACACGAATAGAGGCCTCATTCACTTACGTTGGTGATTCAAAGATAGTAGCTGCATCCAGGTATGAAAGCTACCCCCTGTTCCAGGAGCATTTCCCGAGCTTTAACGTTGCCTTTTTGCCTCTTCTTTGTAGGGTAACAGTTTCTCAGTGCATTCCGTACCCTGTTGAATACTGTGAAATGTGTTTAAACAATGTTACATTTGCAACTCTGCTCCTTTCAGAACCAAGCAATGCAAATTATTTGTGTTGATCTACCTGTACTGATACATAATAAAATTGTAGAATGATCAAACCTATTATGTCTAGTCCCTTTTTTGAAAACAAAGTATTCACACGATCCGGACGTTATGGGTAATGTTAATGCCATTGGGTGCTTAGCAGTGTCTTTCCATATCAGATTACAATTGGTTTGTTCTTGCTGATCTGTCCTCTGTGAACACCAAAGGCCCCAAGAGGAACTGATGCTCTTGAAGGTGCTGCTGTTTGAAGGCACGAGATGATTTTAATTTGAAAAAAACCAGCTTCAAATGGAGTCCACATTTTCGTTGTAAGAATGTCACCTCCCTTAAGTGAGAGCAGTAAAAAGACACTAATTTTGCTGCTCTTGTTAACTTTTGCCATTATGTTGTTATAAATAATTATCACCAATCCAGTTCTAAACCAGTGATACTTCTGACTGTCTCAATACCAGAGCCACAAGGTATTAAAATAAGGTGCATTTATAATTCTATCTCTAGAGTTCTTTACATATGATGTAACAGTAAAAGCTCTTTCAGTTGGTCATTTAAAAAGATGAAATAGAGGACCCACTAAAATGTACTGCTCGAGAAGACAACTTCTAGCTGTCATTAGTAGAAAGCTTTCTATTTCTCCAATAACTGCAGACCTGCAGTATAAGTGTGGTCTGTGGGCACATGTGAAACCATGAGAACACAGTTGCTGTGCTTTAGGAAGTGTGTAAATAAAGTACTTATATCTAGTGTGTATGTCCACTTGTCTTCAAACTACTAATTGCTGTGAAAATTTTCATTCTTCTGGGGCCATGGTATTTTCCTCTGTAACACCACTTCTGCTTGCAAATAAGTTGGGTGATCATGAGCTTCTGTAATTGGGAGCTCGAGAACACTTTGTAAGTGAGTGGAGTCTTGAAACTTATAGATGCTTTTAAAATACAAAAAGCCATCTGAATTTAAAAGCAACAGTTCCCTTATTTTGAGCTGTTCATACACTGTTGCATATCTGTAATGTAACATCTGTTGATTACTCCAACAGGGCCATTTCCAGAATGCTCTTTAGGGTTGGGGCTGGTTTTGTAGGTCTGAGCATAATCTTCTATGGAATGTTCTGAGGGCTGTCTGTCCTCACAGCTCACACCTCTTTTTCAGTGATTGCAAATAACAGAGATAATTAAGAGAGCTTTTATTTATCCATATAGGTTAATACTGAAGTAATCTTGCAATGCAGAGAATTTAGACTTCCTCCAGAGAAAGGAAATCAGTATTCCAACTCAGAAATAGATTCTCCAAGATATCTTGATTTGAGAAGTTTTGGGTTTTTTTTTTTAATCTCTGAATGTAACATATCTGATACTTTTTACAGGTGCTATATGAAAGTAGTGTGCTTTCAGTGTAAACTGAAATCTGAACAATTAATCTTGGTTTTAGATATTACTACACTTAAC